>NC_067228.1:13119456-14319456 GCF_019924925.1 Ctenopharyngodon idella
GGTGGTTTTGTCTTATATACTCCATTATAAAGCGTTAAACAGTGACATCTAATCCTAAGACCTGAGTTGATCTAGTTGCATTGATGGAGAATTCATTTAAAATATTACAAAAGTCAATGCATTAAAGTTATTATTGAGGCTTATTTAAAATTCAGAGACCTGTCCAACCACCACGTGGTCCAAAAATCTGAGACCAAAATGCTTCCATTTTATTAGTTTAACACAAATGTTCATTACAAATCATATTGTCAGCATAAAAGTTTTCAGTGAAAAATTCACATGAATTTTAGCATTTTATAGTACTTGGTATGTCCCCCTTTTGCTTTAAAGTACAAAAAGCCCAGGTACTGTATAATCAACTAGATTTCCCAACATGCCATTCCTCTCATTTATCACGGTGGGTTCGGTACTGACCTGCTGAAGGCGGAAAACTACAGGAATTTTCTTATTGGAACAGGCGGCGATCAGATTGTCAGGAAGCAGCTGACTGGAAGACAAGAACTGGTCATCACGGCCTTGATCAATCAGAATATCAAGCTCAGGACCGGAATATGATTCAGCCAATACTGTAGCATCATACAGCTGTGGAGATGACAGAGGAACACAATTAAGACAAAGGGATTCCTGATGATGTAAAATGCAGTGTGCTACGGTAAAAAGATGTGACATAAGAAAAAATGATTATACACTGCTATACAGGTGCTGGTCATATAATTAGAATATCATCAAAAAGTTGATTTATTTCACTAATTCCATTCAAAAAGTGAAACTTGTATATTATATTCATTCATTACACACAGACTGATATATTTCAAATGTTTATTTCTTTTAATTTTGATGATTATAACTGACAACTAAGGAAAATCCCAAATTCAGTATCTCAGAAAATTAGAATATTGTGAAAAGGTTCAATATTGAAGACACCTGGTGCCACACTCTGATCAGCTAATTAACTCAAAACACCTGCAAAGGCCTTTAAATGGTCTCTCAGTCTAGTTCTGTAGGCTACACAATCATGGGGAAGACTGCTGACTTGACAGTTGTCCAAAAGACGACCATTGACACCTTGCACAAGGAGGGCAAGACACAAAAGGTCATTGCAAAAGAGGCTGGCTGTTCACAGAGCTCTGTGTCCAAGCACATTAATAGAGAGGCGAAGGGAAGGAAAAGATGTGGTAGAAAAAAGTGTACAAGCAATAGGGATAACCGCACACTGGAGAGGATTGTGAAACAAAACCCATTAAAAAATGTGGGGGAGATTCACAAAGAGTGGACTGCAGCTGGAGTCAGTGCTTCAAGAACCACTACGCACAGACGTATGCAAGACATGGGTTTCAGCTGTCGCATTCCTTGTGTCAAGCCACTCTTGAACAACAGACAGCGTCAGAAGCGTCTCGCCTGGGCTAAAGACAAAAAGGACTGAACTGCTGCTGAGTGGTCCAAAATTATGTTCTCTGATGAAAGTAAATTTTGCATTTCCTTTGGAAATCAGGGTCCCAGAGTCTGGAGAAAGAGAGGAGAGGCACACAATCCACGTTGCTTGAGGTCCAGTGTAAAGTTTCCACAGTCAGTAATGGTTTGGGGTGCCATGTCATCTGCTGGTGTTGGTCCACTGTGTTTTCTGAGGTCCAAGGTCAACGCAGCCGTATACCAGGAAGTTTTACCGCACTTCATGCTTCCTGCTGCTGACCAACTTTCTGGAGATGCAGATTTCATTTTCCAACAGGACTTGGCACCTGCACACAGTGCCAAAGCTACCAGTACCTGAACTATACACTGCTATATACACTACCATTCAGTTTTGAAAGAAGTCTCTTATTTTCACCACAGCTGAATTTATTTGATCACAAATACAGTAAAAACTGTAATATTGTGAAATATTATTACAATTTATAATAACCATTTTCTATTTTAATATTCTTTAAAGTTTAATTTATTTCTGTGATGGCAAAGCTGAATTTTAAGCATCATTACTCCTGTCTTCAGTGTCACATGATCCTTCAGAAATCATTCTAATATGCTGATTTGCTGCTCAAACATTTCTCATTTTTATCAATGTTGAAATCAGTTGTGCTGATTTATACTTTTTCAGGATTCTTTGATGAATAGAAAGTTCAAAAGAACAGCATTTTTTAAAATAAAAATATTCTGTATCAGTGTCACTTTTGATCAATTTAATCCACTCTTGATGAATGAAAGTATGAAGCAGTAAACTCTTACCTCCCAGGTGGACTTGTCAGGTCCAAGATAGCCAGAAAAAGCTTTCTGTCCCCATGCACATTGTATGGGGTTACAGATGGGCGCAAACGCTGACACTGACTGAAACAGGCAAATGCACAAAAGAACTAAAAAAATCATATAGAATATCTGATCTTCAAATAATTAAATGACAATTTATTGCATGTAATATGAAACGTGCCTTATATTTCCCAGGATTCTTAAGAGCACAAATGAGAGCTCCATGTCCCCCCATGGAGTGACCAGAAATGGACATTTTCTCTGGATCAGCAGGGAAGTTAGAATTAATCAGTCGTGGGAGCTGAGAACAAGAGAAAGAGGATGAAGATGAGTGCATGCGCCAGTGTTTAAGGTGTCAGTGTTATACTTCAGAGTATAACTTTCCTAGTGAATAACTAGGTTTTGGAACAGAGATAAAGTACACACCTCCTCGGTGACATACGAGTACATGCGGTAGTTGGTCTTCCAGGGCTCCTGGGTGGCATTGACGTAGAATCCTGCACCTGTCCCGAAGTCCCAGCTCTCCTCCTCTCCTTCAATGTTGCAGCCACCTGACGAGAGCAGAATCATCTCATTTTCTAAGCATGGGCTTGTGTGTAAATGAGGAAATTTTAGTGTTGGTTGACTTGAATATTTCTGATAGCAAAATAACAATAACCAGGGGTTCATCACTTTCTTACTGCAACAGTACAGACTTAAATGACATAATATTAGTTTACATTTGATTTATGCTTTAACTGGAATTTCTCCAAGCAGTGGAGTGACTGTCTGGTGGGAAACTCTAAACCCTGACCTAAACTGGGAAGTCACAATGCTATTTGATCCTCAGGGGAGACTCTTATTTGTTTATCTATATGTTGCAGTAATGTTCTGACTTTCCATGGGACCTCGGCCCCACAATCCACCCGTTTCCATAATTATTATGTTTTGGTCCATGTATCTCTAGGATTCAGCCGAGCAGAAATCATAATTATAGGGTGTAATCTCTCCAGAGGTGGACCAGCAAGACTCGAAACTGTAGTGGTGTGGTGTATAATAAATGTTCAGATGTTTACGTGGACTGGTGTCTGGAGCTACGACAATGATCCCATGTTCAGAAGCCGCCTGCTGGCTCCCTGCTTTAGTGATGAAGTTTTGCTCTGTGCATGTCAAACCTAGAAAACACAGTGTATGGTTAAATACATCTTTAGTACATTACTGGTATTGTATTATAGTTGGCTCTTTGACTAATAGCTTTTATTTCCTCTTTTGTTAGTCACTTTGAAAAGTATCAAAAGTATCTGCTAAGTATCAAAAGTATTTGTCCAATAAGACTAACAATGTGAACTAAATGTAGTATACTTCAGAATGCAGTATACAGAAATAGTAGTCATGCTCATTCACACGAACTGGCCTAGAAAAGAGAATAGAAATGAATTTAAGTACCTGAAAGCCAATATAACACTGGGCATTTGGAGCTCTCAGCCTTGGGAGGAAGGTAAATGGCGAACTTCATTTTACATTTTAACTCAGAGCTGGAAATAGAGTTTATGTTAAGATCAGTAAGGCGAATGTTTCATTCAGGCGTTTTAATTAAACTTACAGTCTCTCACCTGTCATGCTCGAACACTTTCTGATATCCATTGCAGCACTTATTAGAAGAAACTTGCGTCAGTGCCATTGCTCTGCTGAGAAAAATCAAGTTCGAGTTATGAAAGATCAGATTTCATTGATATATAGAATCACTTTGCACTCGCATGCAAACATATGCACAAACAACACTTCATGGTCTGACTTCAATACATGAAGGGTGATCGCTTTCAATCACGTTTCATGTATCTGGACACAATTTGAAGCTTGTCAAATAATTTCGTTAAACAATTAATTCATATCTAACGCTCCAGACTCATGGAGTCTGCGCATGCGCACTACAGTAACTGGCCTGCCAAACTCATACCACTGCTTGCAGGATCTGCAGAAAACGATCCAAAGAAGCGCCTCAGGACTCTTGAAATAACGCCAAAGGATACGCTACAGAAAGTTACGTTTAATTTAGCTCCCGTGTAACAGTCCTCTTCATGCAGGATAATGGCCTGGATATTATTTTGTAGCACTTACCTCTGCAGCTAAAGGATTCCAGAGTTCAGTGTCACGTCAGGGCTTGCGTAAGACGTAAAGTCACGCCCACTTACGTTCTTGGTCTGTGCTTCTACGTTTTAGTCATACAGGGGCGCTCGAGAGACGTCTTTCTGTCTGAAAGCGTATTAGTGACCGAACCTGTTAGTGTGCGCCCAAGAAATGACCTTAACAAACTTTATATTTGCAGTTCATGAACCCTTTAACTAATCTTTAAAATAGGGTGTTTGTTGTCCAAAAGTATGAATTAATTAAATATAGGCCTAAAGGTCTATCTATCTGTTTATAAATGCAAAGTAAACATGAGAATCCATCGGTATTTCTCTTAATGTGTACACTGCTGGTCTGAAAGTGTTAATGAATGTGAAAACTTGACATTGAAAGTGTAGCTTACATAACTGAACATGTTTGTGCCTTGTTAATTATGATATAATACAAAGTATAAACTTTAAATCTCATGATGTATAGTAAGTCGAGACTAAATTAGGACTTTGTTGTTCCCTGGTGCATACTGGTGCAATGGGTGGATTTTAAGATTGTTTTGGACGCTCATTCATTTGTAGTGATGTGCAGCTGCAAATGATACATCAGTGCCCTGCCTAATGGCATAATATACAGATGAAATGACATACTGTTACATCAGTTAATAACGCCTTTTTTCTGGCTCTACTAAAATCTTCATTTGTCCTTCATAATGACACTATCTGATTTCCTATGAAATTGAATTATTTGTCACCATATGCCCTAGCCGTCGCTTATCCTTATGTGCCATTAATGAACTTTATTGTTTTAGTGTCCTTCAGTTTAAACCGATTTCTGTTTCACCTTAAGTACTGCCATCATTTACAAAACGCTCAGCATGATTCAGTGCCTGCTTCCATTGCACTGCATGCTAAATATGATCAGTATGAAATGACTCCATGGAAACGTGTCACTTTGAGCATCTCAAACCAATAATCACATCCTTTCTAAAAACTAAATAAACAGTAATGAGCACATACAGCGGAAAATACATTAGTGTCCCCTGTTAAAGACAAATCGTAGGCTGTCCAGACAATTACCAGAGCATGGAACGGAATGCTTACTTAATTTAACTGCAGAAACACAGTGTACTGAAGAACAGAAAGAACACAATCAATCTCTCTCCATCAGCCATCTGTAAAGGCATTTTACCTTCAACATTTTTATTGGTTTTCTAATAAAGACCACAAAAAAAAAAAACATTTTAAAGAAAAGTCTTGCCTTATCTGGTAACATCATTAATCTTTTAAAAAATTAAGCATTCTAATATTTCCAAATTATTCCAAATTATTTAGGCCTAATAGAGAGTTGGACTTGTAACCCGAAGGTCATGGAGAAAATGTAAGGGAATGAACAGCGCTCTCTTCCACTCTCATTACTCACAACTGAAGTGCCCTTGAGCAAGGCACCCCAGCAAAAAAATGGCTGCCCACTACTCCAGTTGTGTATGTGTGTTCAGTACTCACTGCTGTGTGTGCACTTGGAAGGGAAAAATGCAGAGCACAAATTCCAAGTATGGGACACCATAATTGGTTCCACGTCACTTCACTTTTATTTATGCACTATTCTATGCCATTTTTTTAGTATAAATAATGTGAGAAGTGTGTTTGACACTGAAAATTCCAAAAAGACAACACTTCAAATACCCGTATGATGCACTTATTTAACAGAAAGTGCCGAACATTGAACACTTCATGCACTCAACTTTCAAGCTTTCCTCTGATGCTGGATTACAAAATAACCTGGTAACACTTCACAATAAGGTCCCATTAGCTAACATTAGTAAATGCATTACCTAAAATTAACTAACAATGAGCAATACATTTGCTACTGTTTGTATTTATCTTTATGTTACTTAATTTCATGTTAACTAATGTTAACAAACCTTATTGTAAAGTGTTACCAATAACCTTATAAAATTCATACACTAGAGTAGAGTGCATAATGCATAAGCGCATAATGTATAATACATCGTTTTTGGGACACAACAGTGGTACCACAATATAATACTCTTTCTGTACACTCTATAACACTCTTTATCTATTTAAGAGCCTTTATCTTTAGTAAAACTATATTGTTAATTGAGCATCACACATGCAGCATCAGCCAAGAGAAATCAAATACTTCCCTATATAGTATTCGAAAAACAGTACGCCAAAACAGTAGTACACTACCAGTCAAAAGTTTGGAAACATTACTATTTTTAATGTTTTTGAACAAAGTTTCTTATGCTCATTAAGGCTGCATTTATTTCATAATAAATACAGAAAAAACAATAATATTGTGAAATATTATTACAATTTAAAATTATGGTTTTCTATTTTAATATACTTTAAAATATAATTTATTTCTGTGATGCAAAGCTGAATTTTCAGCATCATTACTCCAGTCTTCAGTGTCACATGATCTTTCAGAAATCATTCTAATATGCTGATTTGATACTCAGTTATTATCAATGTTGAAAATAGTTGTGTTGCTTAATATTTTTTTGGAACCTGTGATACTTTTTTCAGGATTCATTGATGAATAAAAGGTTAAAAAAAGAACAGCATTTATTCAAAATATAAATCTTTTCTAACAATATAAATCTTTACTATCACTTTTTATCAATTTAACACATCCGTGCAGAATAAAAGTATTAATTTCTTTCAAAAAAAAAAAAAAAGAAAAAAAATTGCTGACCCCAAACTTTTGAACGGTAGTGTATATTGTTACAAAAGATTTCTATTTTAAATAAATGCTGATATTTTTTAACTTTTTATTCATCAAAGAATCCTGAAAAAGTATCACAGGTTC
Organism: Ctenopharyngodon idella; assembly: GCF_019924925.1. Classification (NCBI taxonomy): domain Eukaryota; kingdom Metazoa; phylum Chordata; class Actinopteri; order Cypriniformes; family Xenocyprididae; genus Ctenopharyngodon; species Ctenopharyngodon idella. Next base: position 13,126,627 of record NC_067228.1, read on the forward strand.
TAAAATAATATTAAGCAGCACAACTGTTTCCAACATTGATAATAAATCAGCATATTAGAATGATTTCTGAAGGATCATGTGACACTGAAGACTGGAGTAATGATGCTGACAATTCAGCTTTGCATCACAGAAATAAATTATATTTTAAAGTATATTAAAATAGAGAACCATAATTTAAAATTGTAATAATATTTCACAATATTATTGTTTTTTTCTGTATTTATTATGGAATAAATGCAGCCTTAATGAGCATAAGAGACTTCGTTCAAAAACATTAAATATAGTAATGTTTCCAAACTTTTGACTGGTAGTGTATGTCTGAATACATAGCATTCAAAAAACAGTTAGTGAAAAGTCCCTGGATGACCTACTAACTTAATGGTCATGAAGTCAATTCATATTCAAATATAGTACCTATTTATTAGTACGTGATTTCGTCTTTGGTTTCCAAAGGAACTTATGACTCCCACATAATATATGAATATGAAGTCTGTCTAGCTGAAAGGGAATTTGATCACACATCCACAGCTATGAATCATCACTAAGGTCTGAATGGATTACTGATTTGCAAAGCTTAATAATACTCTCAATGTTCGCATGTTAGATAAAAGGCAATATTAAGATGAAGTGAGCTGTAATCAACCCTTTGACACAATATTACTTTTTTAAACCAAGTTGTTTAGACTTTTTGTTACTAATTTAGCATTAGTACATACCGATAAAGCATGAAAGGAGTGAGATTTACAGCTAAGGTGACACATTCTTGCAACCTGATTTGATTTACAGCTATACATCAAAAGCAAGGCCAGTGATTTGTATGGAGTGCAAAAGAATATAGTCTAACCTTGTGATGGTTAAGCTGGATGCCCTTGTCCTACTTATCATATCTCAAGCTTTGCTTAACTGCTGCTAAATGGATCTCTTTTTATTATTTTTATATACGTTTATATTTATTTATTTTTATTGAATTTTATTCTTAATTTTATTAATGTATTGCTGCTATTTAACACACATCAAAACAGTTTTGGAGTTTTGTTTATTTTTAATCCTATTTATTTGATTGATTTTAAAATGATTGAATTTCATTTTCAATTCTATGTATTTCTTTTTAATTCTATTTATTTGCTATTTCACATACATCAAAGCTTTTGTGCAATTTTTTTATTAATTTGAAATAGAATTTATTATCTGTTTTAGATCATTAATTTTTAATACATGCACAATTAAAGCATCATTAAGATGTAAATTACCTGAAATGAAAATCTCTCTCTGTCCTAATTCTTTACTGATCACCAGAGGATAAGAATGCAACCAGAAAAAAAAGGAAATGACATGGTCACATGATTCATAGAAACTGTGAAGATCAGAACCGGCAAGGGACCTTTTCATCAATTCAGTAGATTTATTTCACACTGAGCGATGGCCTGCACTCCAGCAATTTCCAAATGCTCTGTTTTTGAAACTGAAAGCGTGTTATTTTCTTGGCACTCTCAAAAAAATACGAAGCAGTATGCAGAAACTGGCCAACTGGCCTTGAATGCACATAAATCTTCTGCAGATCTTTGATTTTAAGAACGTGCTCTAGAATTATGATGCTTTTATGGTGCAGTTTAGATTACAGCTGTAAAAACCAATAAAGTTTAGAAATTGTACACTAGCAGAGAAAGCAGAAGGTCAGACAAGCTGTGAAAACGTTACCGCTTGTACGTTCACCCTGGACAGAGTATATCACACATGGCAGTTTGCTATTAGAAAACGAATTTAGATATATCACCAACAGTATGAGAAACACGTATAATACATTTTTAAGTGCTCTTATGACATCTTTAAGTGGCCAAAACCACAGGAGATCACACAGCCCTGTCTTCAGCTATTATAACCAACACATTTATGTGCCTGCAGACCGTATTATTATTAATAGCAAAGTGTCACACTTGCTTATGTGTGAAAAATACACATGCATTAAATCGTTGATTAGCCAGCTGACTAGTTAATCATCCCATCAGGGAGATGATGCTATTATAACAGCTTTAAAAGAAGCTACGAAGGTCAGGCATCCTTAGTCAACAGGAAGCAGACGTTGCAATCTCTTGAAATCATCACTTCGGCCGGTGAAAAGCTCAACTGAGCTGAGTTTTACTGCCAATTTCTGGCTGGATCAGAGGCATCTGAGATCATTTCATCTACTACCTGTCAGTCTAAAAGCAATTTAACACGAGGTAAGAAAAGGAAAGGGAAGAGAAAAAGAAGATAAAAACAGAGGGATTTTGTTTATATATGGCCATAACGTATGGTGATTTTGGCATTTTAATTTCAGTAATCTTTCTCGCCTTTGCTCCTTGACTCGATCCTGCCCTCTTTTAATGAGTCTCCCATGTATCACGGAGGTGATTCATTAATTAGGATTACAGGCGTGATGTGACATATGTGAATAATTTAGCATCAGCTCGGAAGAGGGTTTAGGAGAACCCCAGAAAATACATGAAAGGAGTGTCAAACAGGGTTCATTCTTTACTCGAGTCTCTTATGCCAGCTTTCTCTCTCTTTCTCTCACACTCTCTCATTTTTGAACTGTGACAGTTGGCATTTCATGCTTAAAGTTCAAAGAACTTTGCATTGAGCCTGACTTTCCCATCTCTCTCTCAGATATAACTCTAGCCCTGGAGGATTGATACTCGTATTCGTCTAGGTGGGCGTAGTAGTTAGTTCTGGGTTAGATGAAGCCCTCCGGCACGAAGACTAAACTGTTTACAAAACGTTCTTTAATTGAATTGAATCACTCTATGTGTATGTTTCTGTGTGTAGGTGTGTGTTGGTACATGTGCATGTTTTGGGCCAGAAAATGAATGTATTAAAAAAAGCACCTTAAGGTTATTTAATTTTTAAAGAAAATGCCACCCACACGACTTCTGATTCCCAGAAGCTGCTGCTGCATCTTGCTGATTAGGAATCATGCAGGTGCCAGTCATATCATAAAAGCCTTCCTATATTTAGTATATATATATATATATATATTTACAGAGGTGATATAAATATGAATATTTTATCATCGGCTCAGAAGGTTTAGGATAGTGGTTTTCAACAAAGTGGTCTTAGAAAACTTATTAATTATAAAAAATAATGATTAATTATATAAACAACTAACTAAATTATTAAATATATTAAAACTTCTTAAAATGATGAAAACAAACATCAACACTTTTATTTTCTGTTAATAAAAAAAGTTTTAAAACAATGTTGTCAATGTTGTCATAATTACAGTAGAAATACCAGAGAAAATATCTTAGCCTCTATGGGGGCCCTTTGAGTCAAAAAGGTTAAGAAAATATATATAATAGAGAATTATATAGAAAATATCTTAGAGAAATATCTCATTAATTTCTCAGAGAAAATATCTTAGCCTCTATGGGGGCCCTTTGAGTCAAAAAGGTTAAGAAAATATATATATAATAGAGAATTATATAAATGTATACATTTACATATAGATTTTTGTTGTTGTTGTTGTTGTTGTTGTTCATTTTATTACATATTTAGAATTGTACTCAAGCAGTATTTAATTATTTTTATATTGCAGTTCCTTCCTTTACTATTGAAAACAACAACCAGTATTGTAGTTATACCAGATCAGAACATATTTTTTCATGTATTTGTTTATGTACCATGTCTATGTCTATGCCAAGTTTCTCGTGCAACTGCAAACATATTGTGATGATTCAGGCAGCTGGTCTGAGCCTGCAGGTGATTGGCAAATCACCCAGTGGCTGATGGAATGGGACTTTTTCTCACAACTGATTGTTTTACAGTGTACAAAAACATTCATTCGTATTCATGATTTTGTCAAGTAACTCAGTGGAGACCCGGCATAATGGAAATATTTTCCGTGTCTACTTCTGTTGGCTCAACAGAATGTCCAACTAGTAAAAACTAGTGTACAATAGTGATTATAGAGTCTGCGCTCTTCACTTTGATGTTCTTGTGAGGTTTAATGGAATCTCTGGCACATATTCAGCTATTACTCTTTTATTTTAGCTGTTAGAAGTACAGGATGGTTATGCAATTGAAAGGGCAGTACAAGCTGCTCCACTCTATCTGAGCTAACCGGAAGGCTAATTCATGATCACTTCTGAAATTGCATACTACATTTGGTTTAAAACTTACTTTGTGATCATTAAAAAAGTATGTTATGTATAGTATGAATGCGTGTTGTATGAATGAAATTCAGACGTACTACATCCGCCATGTTGTCATTGTCATGTGACCTACCGTGTCAATTGCGTTGCTTCACCGCCATTCATAAATCCTTTCCCGTGGCCTCATAGTAAAATGTCCATCAGATGCGCACTTCAGAGTCTCGACAAAAGTAGTCCCAGATAGCAACTTTGTGCCGGCTCAGATCCGGCCTACATCTGCCATGCGTGGTATGATGATCTTTGGCCACATGTGGTGTGGAATGATGGCACTTGGGCGGACCGCTCCTGTTTGCCAGATCTGAGCCACAAGCAGGCCAAAGCAATGCCACATGTCGGCCAAGAGCAAAGAAATAAACCAGAACTGGACCTTATCTGAGCCACAAAATCTTTATATATTATTTGTAGAATCATCTTAGCATTAACAAGCCTGCTAACAAGCAGAATCACTGAAGGAAAGAAGAGAACAGAAAAAAGAGACAAACAGAAATACAAGAGCTACAACTGACTTCAGCCACAGCCTTATATTAAATCAACTGAAGATAAAAGAAGACATTAAATCTCTCCAGATCTCAGCAGAGGAGGATTAAACTCCACAAACAGCATTACAGCTTCACATATTACTAACAGGATTGACTTTATTTCTGTCATTCATCTACAGAAGTTCTTATTGAGAATTAACAGAAGTTTAACGCTCATGTTGGTTTCATTTGAAGTCACTATAATGGTGATTGGTGTTTCCATTAGTTGTGCTCTTAACTCTTATAGTATGTTTTTCTTCTCTTACTGCTGTGACAGTGTGTTTGTTAAACATATTTGCATTAACAAAAAAGCTGAAATATGGTCAGATGATGTTTTTTGATGGTTTTTATAATTGTCACAAAACAGCCTGAATCACTGTGCTTATTTGAATGTAATAATTGTGTTATGCCATTAATACATTTGAGTTGTTTTACAGAGCTATATGATATCACTGTATTGCAGAAATCAAATAGATAACTGAAGACTTTTTATTAAAAAAAAAAAAAAAAATCATGAGCTAAAAACAGTAAACTTCACTGACAAACACAGATATGAAGATATGAGCAATCAGCGTATGAATCTCAACAATGGTGACAACAAAATATTCAATCAGAACTCTGGACATCACAAAAAGCTAATAAAAGACAGAACAAAAACCACAGCAAAAAATAAAAGCAAATAGTTAGAATTAAAGAAAATAATAGGACAATTCAGCTGCATCATTTATTCATGCTGTGACGCATTCTGGGAGTTTTGTACTATTGTTCCCAGCATGCAGTCGGTTTAATTTGTTTACAAGAAATTGTGTTAGCTGTGGTAAAAATAGCAAGGGAAAATGTGCTCAGGTGATGACAACTTGATGATGAAGAGGATGCCATCATCTAGTGGTCTAACTTTTTTTTTTTTTGATCATGTAGATGTAATGCAGTTAATTTCAACTTAATAATAGTCTGTTATAGAATGCATTGCAGCATGAAGCATGTCAGCACTGTTAAGATTAATATTTTGGTGTCTGAGTGAGTCTAACAGGTAGTGTACAATATAGAATTACAGTCTTGTTATAATTATATAACTTGAATAAATCCTAGATGACACCAACCAGCTAATGACTATATTTTTATCTAGTAGACAACATCATCAGCTTCTCTTTCCACAACAAATACAATCACAGCAGTCAAACTCAAACTGCACAACTAAAGCAAATACTGACCACCATAATGGTGATTGAAATTAAGTCAATTGTTTAGTCAAAAGTGAAGCTGGTAATGCTGTTTGTGTTGTTTAATCCTCCTCTGCTGAGATCTTGAAAGATTTAATTCATGCGATAAGATTTGGTACTGCATATTTATAAAATTATTGAACATATAAGCCAGTGGTCTCAAACTCAGTTCCTGGAGGGCCACAGACCTGCAGAGTTTAGCTCCAACCAGCTCCAACTCACACCTGCTTGGAAGTTTCTAGTAATCCTGAAGACCTCGATTAGCTGGATCAGGTGTGTTTGACTAATGTTGAAATGAAACTGCACAGAGCTATGGCTCTCCAGGAATTGAGTTTGAGAACACTGATATAAGCAGTACAAACACAAACTGCAATATATAAAGCATTATACCTTTTATATTTTGTGAATTTTAACATTACATGTTTTAAATATTCAGTTAACAATAGCACAAGCACACCCACATGTACTGAACCATTGACCTAAAAGCCAATCAAATCTTTTATTTCTTTGCATAAAAAATATACATTTGTAAGTATTTCAGGCTAACCAGAGGCTCTACTCTTCAGCACAATGGTAACCCCAAAAACTCAGATTAAATTGTCTGGTTGGAAAGATGCTTCAGAAGATGCCTGCAGCTGTCAACCTGAAGCTTTCACCTGCACACCCACTGAAGCTAAGCAGGGTTGAGCCCGGACTATATCTGGATGGGAGACCTCCTGGTAGACCGGGTAGCTGCAGGAAGAGGTGTTAGAGAGGCCAGCAGGTCTGATCAACCTGTGGCCTAAGTGGGTCCTAACGCCCCAGTACAGTCGCAATAAGCTGTACTGTGTAAAGGGTTAAAATAAACCTCAGAAAATAAGGGGTGTAACCCTTGTGTAAAATAATCCATACAGCACATAACATACTGCCCAACGCCCCAGTACAGTCGCCATAAACTGTACTGAATAAAGGGTTAAAATAAACCTCAGAAAATAAGGGGTGTAACCCTGGGGCAAAAATAATCCCTACATCACATCCATGCAGTTAGTTAGTTAGCTAGTTTCACACATTCTTACAACTTAATCTTTTTTTTTTTTTTTCCAGAAGTCTCATATTTGATCAAAATACAGAAAAACAGTAATATTGTGAAATATTATTACAATTTAAAATAATGGTTTTAAAATATACTTTAAAATATTATTTATTTCTGTGATGCAAAGTGTCATATGATCCTTAAGAAATTATTCTAATAGGCTGATTTATTATCAGTGTTAGAAACAGTTGTGTGGCTTACAGTGGCATAACTTAAACTTTAAAAAGTGGGCGGAACAGGAGTGTGTGGGGGGGGGGGTGTATTTTAATTGTATCATTACAATAATAAATAAACAAAATTTATTGACATAGACCTCGTGTTTAATATGATAGTTTAGTCCTTACATCTACTATAATAGAATATATTGTTAGTCTCTATTGTTAGAGTATTTACAAGAGCCAATAAATACTTTGATCCGCCAAAATTACTTAATTGTTTAGATGGATGAGGGGTAGAATTTTTGTTCAGCATGCCAGAGGTTCAGGGTTCTAATCCGCCCTCGTGTTATTTATTTTATTTTTTTCCTCATTAAAACCAAAGATGTTCATCAGTGATTGTATATTAAGAGCAGGAACACGTTTATGTGCATTTTGTTTTGTGACCGAACGAATAGTCTCTGGCCGCAACAGCGATAGACTGAAGCGTTCTTCGTGTGAAGACTGCGCAGTGTGCACGAGCACCAAGAGAACTCTGTTTGCGCCACTGATAACAGCGGAAATAGGCACTCAAAACAAAAACAACACATCCCAGCGACAGATCGCCTATTATTTAACAGAAACGAACGAATTGCTAATCAACTAAAGATGTTTCTTTTGTATTAGCCTATACATTCGTGCCGCGAGATGTTTCAAAAAGTGGTGGGGACTTGTCCCACCCGTAAATTACGCCTATGGTTGGTTAGTATTTTTTGGAACCTCTGTGATACATTTTTCAGGATTCATTGATGAATAAAAGGTTAAAAAGAACAGAATTTATTCAAAATAGAAACCATTTCTTACAATATAAACCTTTACCACCACTTGTTATAAGTTTAACTTAGTTTGACAGTTGGCGGAAAGTTAACTTGTTGTCGAGTGGTAACGCGTTAGGCAACAGTGTTATTAATGACACGGGTTCAAATCCCGAACAAACATGGGCTATTGAGATGTGTGTGTCATGCAGAACACTTTTATTTTTTTACACCATCATTTTTTTGCTTACATTTATAGGCTCTAATTTTTCATATAAGTGCATAATGTTCCAGCTATTTGAAAGCCTACAGTTACAGTGAAATAATGCTGTGATGGCAGACAAAACGCTTGAAACTACATTTAACAATTCACTGATGTACTTTAACAGGTCAGGCATGCACATTAAAACATTTATTCCTGTAAAACACAGAGCTCTGTGCATAACATGCAGAAAAATAATGTGTCCATGAATTAAGAAACTGTTGATCATATTTGTTTATTAAACCGTTTCTTTGTAAATTAATTAAGAAATTGTTGATCACTTTTTATTAAATCGTTCCTTTGTAAATGAATTAAGGACCTGTTGATCACTTTTTATTAAAATGTTTCTTTGTAGCCTAGTAAAAATGTGAGAACATTGTTAGGCTATTAATTCGTTCTTATGATTTTAAAAACGAAGAAACTAAAAAATCGGCTAAAAGGTAGCCACAGTTTAAATACAGTGGAATTAAAACGCAGGGACGAAATATCCCAATAAAACGTCCTCATGTTTCGAATGATTAATAGCCTAAAACATACATTTTTTCCCCGCATGTCAGAACAGGGCTCTGTAAATTGGCCTAAACAAACACGGGCCTATATAAAGTCCTGGGATAGTTAAACTTATTAATTATTGCAGGTTTGAATAGAGAGATCAGTGTTTGTATTCCCTGTGTCTGGGATGTAAAATTAAGTTGCAGTAACCTTATTAAAGAGGATAATATGAATGCATTCATAATTCAGAAAGAAATTATCCAGAAAGTTTTTTTAATTTTTTTTTTTAACACGACTAGAAGGATCCCAGGATCCCTGTGAAATTTAGGCTAATTATTGGGTTGAAAATGTTCATGGTGAATGTGGGAAGTGTCTGCAGTCTGCTGACAAAGAACATTTCTGTACCATTTCGTTTTGCCTGGGAAAAGCTGGCATAGTAAAACGGAGTAAATCTGATCAAGCAATGCATCCAATTCTGTTTGAATTGTTCAGTCATTGAATAATGAAATATTTAACAATTAATAAACTTTTATGACAAAAATACTTCGACATGTAAATAAAATAAGGCTTCATTATCTACACACTTTAAAATATTAGGCTACTGTCTAGAATAGCAATTTAAGTCTGAATTGTTCTTTTGCGACTTCTCTTGTTTTTAGTCAGTCTCCGATGCTCAGATATCGGGGTTGAGAGAGTTATTAGCTTCACGGTGGGAGTGCAGGACAAAAGGTGTAAATAGCGTGTCGGCGAGGGAGACACAGAAACCTGCTGAAAAAGATCCAGCGCGTCGACGAGAGAGACGAAAATAAAAACTTATGTTTTTACCTTGTTGCTTGTACTATTTTTATTTTGCACTGTTTTAATTGTACAGAGCAACTTATTTGGCAATACAAATGTAAAATGTCGCAAGAATAAGATTTTGTATTCCTCATTTTACATAAAATTGCACAGGGAATAAACATAATAAATAAATAGGCTACTGTCCCGAGTCTTTACCTTGAAAATCAAGCAATAGGCTATAGCCTTAGTAGGCTATTATTCTTTTATTTTTTAGTTGGATCTGTTCCTATCAAATGTTTGAAAACGATTGTTTAATGTTTTAGAAAGATGTCTCTTCCGCTCACCAAAGTATTTATTTATTAAAAAATGCAGTAAAAACAGTAATATTATGAAACAAAACTTGCCATCACTGAAATCTCATAACTGAATTAAACAGACGTCACTGAAATCTCGTAACCGAATAAAGGCGACCATCATTAAAATCTTGTAATGGAACAAAACTGACCACCATTGAAATCTCATAACGAAACAAAACCGACAGTCTTTGAAATCTCATAAAAGGACAAAAGAACAAAACTGAGCGTCACAGAAATCTCGTAACAGAACAAAACCGACTATCACTGAAATCTCGTAATGGAACAAAACCAACTGTAAATAAAATTTCGTAAAAAAACAAAACCATATTGAGATCTTGTAACTGAACAAATGAAAACCAACCATCACTGAAATCTCGTAACTGAATAAAACTGACCATCATTGAAATCTCGAAACGGAACAAAACCGCCCATCACTGAAATCTCAAAATCTCACAACCGAATGAAAAAAAACATTGAAATCTCGTCACCGGATAAAACTGACCGTCATTGAGATCTCGAAACCGAACAAAATCGGTCGTCACTGAAATCTCATAACTGAATAAAACCGATCGCCATTGAAATCTCATAACGGAACAAAACTGACCATAATTGAAATCTCGAAACGGAACAAAACCAACTGTCATTGAGATCTCATAACAGAACAAAACCGGCCGTTACTGAAATCTCGAAATCTTACAACCGAATAAAACAGACATCATTGAAATCTCGCAACTGAACAAAACCAACTGTCAATAAAATTTCGTAAAAGAACAAAACATACCATATTGAGATCTTGTAACTGAACAAATGAAAATTTGACTGACTGACAATAAAAAAACAAAAAACATCACTGAAATCTCGTAACTGAACACAAAACTGACCATCATTGAAATCTCGAAGCAGAACAAAACCAACCGTCATTGAGATCACAAAACCGTCCGTCACTGAAATCTCAAAATCTCACAACCGAATGAAAAAGACATTGAAATTGATATCTTGTAACCGAACAAAACCAACTGTCACTAAAATCATGAAATTTTATAACCGAATAAAACTGACATCATTGAAATCTCATGAAGGAACAAAAATGACCATCATTGATATCTTGTAACCGAACAAAGTTGGCTGTCACTGAAATCTCGAAATCTCACAACCGAATAAAACCGGCCATCATTAAAATCTCGTGAAGTAACAAAAATGACCATCATTGAGCTGACCATCACTTGTCACTGACTGTTATTGGTATCTTGTAACCAAACAAAACCATCCCGGCAACCAAATAAAACAGACGTCATTGAAATCCTGTGAAAGAACAAAACTGATTGTCATTGAGCTGACCGTCACCTGTCATTGACTATCACCAAATCAAATTGACTGTCATTGATATCTCGTAACCGAACAAAACCATCCTCACAACCAAATAAAACAGACGTCATTGAAATCTCGTTAAGGAACAAAACTGACCGTCATTGAGCTGACCGTCACCTGTCACTGACTATCACCGAATAGAACTGACTGTCATTGAAATCTCATAGTCGAATAAAACCGACCATCATTGAAATCTTGAAACAGCGCAAAACCAACCGTCATTGTCATTGTCATTGTCATTGAAATCTCGTAATCGAATAAAACCGACCATCATTGAAATCTCAAAACGGATCAAAACCAACCGTCATTGAGATCTTGTAACAGAACAAAACTGGCCGTCACTGAAATCTCACAACCGAATAAAACAGACATCTCGTAACCAATTAGAACTGACCGTCATTGAAATCATGTGAAGGAACAAAACTGACCGTCATTGAGCTGACCGTCACCTGTCACTGACCGTCACCGAATGAAACTGACGGTCATCGAAATCTTGTAACCGAACAAAACTGGCTATCACTGAAATCTCAAAATCTCACAACCGAATAAAGCCGGCCATCATTAAAATCTCGTAAAGAAACAACAATGACCATCATTGATATCTCATAACCAAACAAAACTGGCCGTCACTGAAATCTCGAAGTCTCACAACGGAATAAAACCGGCCATCATTAAAATCTCGTGAAGGAACAAAACTGACCATCGAGATCTCGTAACTGAACAAAATTGTCCGTCACTGAAATCTCGTGACTGAATAAAACTGATCGCCATTGAAATCTCGTACTTGAACAAAACCGACCATCACTGAAATCTCGTAACCGATTAGAACCGACTGGCATTGGAATCTCGTGAAGGAACAAAACTGACCATCATTGAGATCTTGTAACTGAACAAAATCGTCCGTCACTGAAATCTCATAACCGAATAAAACCGATTGCCATTGAAATCTCGTACTGGAACAAAACCGACCATCATTGAAATCTCGTAACCGAATAAAACGGATCGCCATTGAAATCTCGTAACTGAACAAAACCGACCATCACTGAAATCTCGAAACGGAAGAAAACCAACCGCCATTGAGATCTCATAACCGAACAAAATCGGCTGTCACTGAAATCTCGTAACCAAATAAAACAGACATCATTGAAATCTCGAAACGGAACAAAACCAACCATCACTGATATTTCGTAACCGAACAAAACCGTCCGTCACTGAAATCTCACAACCGAATAAAACAGACATCTCATAACCAATTAGAACCGACCGTCATTGAAATCACGTGAAGGAACAAAACTGACCGTCATTGAGCTGACCGTCACCTGTCACTGACTGTCACCGAATGAAACTGACTGTCATTGAAATCTCATAACCGAATAACATGGATCACCATTGAAGTCTTGTAACTGAACAAAACTGATCATCATTGAAATCTTGAAATGGAAAAAAACAAACCGTCGTTGAGATCTCATAACCGAACAAAATCGTCTGTCACTGAAATCTTGTAACCAAATAAAACAGACATAATTGAAATCTCGTAACCAAAAAAAAAATGACCGTCATTGAAATCTCGAAACAGAACAAAACCAACCGTCACTGATATTTCATAACCGAACAAAACCGTCCGTCACTGAAATCTCACAACCGAATAAAACAGACCGTTATTGAAATCACGTGAAGGAACAAAACTGACCATCATTGAGATGACCGTCACCTGTCACTGACCGTCACCGAATGAAACTGACTGTCATTGAAATCTTGTAACCGAGCAAAACTGACCGTCATTGAGATCTTGTAACCGAACAAAACTGGCCATCACTGAAATCTCGAAATCTCACAACTGAATAAAGCCGGCCATCATTAAAATCTCGTGAAGTAACAAAAATGACCATCATTGAGCTGACCGTCACCTGTCACTGACTATCACCGAATAAAACTGACTGTCATTGAAATCTCATAACCGAATAAAATGGATCGCCAGCCGAATAAAACAGACATCATTGAAATCTCGTAACCAATTAGAACCGACCGCCATTGAAATCTCGCGAAGGAACAAAACTAACCATCATTGAGATCTCGTAACCGAACAAATTCAACCAAACCGAACAAAACCGTCCGTCACTGAAATCTCACAACCGAATAAAACAGACATCTCATAACCGATTAGAACCGACCGTTATTGAAATCACGTGAAGGAACAAAACTGACCATCATTGAGATCTCGTAACCGAACAAAATCGTCCGTCACTGAAATCTCGTAACCGAATAAAACCAATCGCCATTGAAATCTTGTACTAGAACAAAATCTGACCATCATTGAAATCTGGTAACCGAATAAAACCGTCCGTCACTGAAATCTCACAACTGAATAAAACAGACATCTCATAACTGATTAGAACCGACCGTCATTGAAATCTCATGAAGGAACAAAACTGACCATCATTCAGATCTCGTAACCGAACAAAATCGTCCGTCACTGAAATCTCGTAACCGAATAAAACCGATTGCCATTGAAATCTTGTACTGGAACAAAACCGACCATCATTGAAATCTCGTAACCGAATAAAACGGATCGCCATTGAAATCTCGCAACTGAACAAAACTGACCATCATTGAAATCTTGAAACGGAAGAAAACCAACCGTCATTGAGATCTCATAACCGAACAAAATCGGCTGTCACTGAAATCTCGTAACCAAATAAAACAGACGTCATTGAAATCTCATAACCGATTAGAACCGACCGGCATTGGAATCTCGTGAAGGAACAAAACTGACCATCATTGAGATCTTGTAACTGAACAAAATCGTCCGTCACTGAAATCTCGTAACCGAATAAAACCGATTGCCACTGAAATCTCGTACTGGAACAAAACCGACCATCATTGAAATCTCGTAACCGAATAAAACGGATCGCCATTGAAATCTCGTAACTGAACAAAACCGACCATCACTGAAATCTCGAAACGGAAGAAAACCAACCGCCATTGAGATCTCATAACCGAACAAAATCGGCTGTCACTGAAATCTCGTAACCAAATAAAACAGACATCATTGAAATCTCGAAACGGAACAAAACCAACCATCACTGATATTTCGTAACCGAACAAAACCGTCCGTTACTGAAATCTCACAACCGAATAAAACAGACATCTCATAACCAATTAGAACCGACCGTCATTGAAATCACGTGAAGGAACAAAACTGACCGTCATTGAGCTGACCGTCACCTGTCACTGACTGTCACCGAATGAAACTGACTGTCATTGAAATCTCGTAACCGAATAACATGGATCACCATTGAAGTCTTGTAACTGAACAAAACTGATCATCATTGAAATCTTGAAATGGAAGAAAATGAACCGTCGTTGAGATCTCGTAACCGAACAAAATCATCTGTCACTGAAATCTTGTGACCAAATAAAACAGACATAATTGAAAACTCGTAAACAAAAAAAAAATGACCGTCATTGAAATCTCGAAACAGAACAAAACCAACCCTCACTGATATTTCATAACCGAACAAAACCGTCCGTCACTGAAATCTCACAACCAAACAAAACCGTCCGTCACTGAAATCTCACAACCGAATAAAACAGACCGTTATTGAAATCACGTGAAGGAACAAAACTGACCATCATTGAGATGACCGTCACCTGTCACTGACCGTCACCGAATGAAACTGACTGTCATTGAAATCTTGTAACCGAGCAAAACTGACCGTCATTGAGATCTTGTAACCAAACAAAACTGGCCATCACTGAAATCTCGAAATCTCACAACTGAATAAAGCCGGCCATCATTAAAATCTTGTGAAGCAACAAAAATGACCATCATTGAGCTGACCGTCACCTGTCACTGACTATCACCGAATAAAACTGACTGTCATTGAAATCTCGTAACCGAATAAAATGGATCGCCAGCCGAATAAAACAGACATCATTGAAATCTCGTAACCAATTAGAACCGACCGCCATTGAAATCTCGCGAAGGAACAAAACTAACCATCATTGAGATCTCGTAACCGAACAAATTCAACCAAACCGAACAAAACCGTCCGTCACTGAAATCTCACAACCGAATAAAACAGACATCTCATAACCGATTAGAACCGACCGTTATTGAAATCACGTGAAGGAACAAAACTGACCATCATTGAGATCTCGTAACCAAACAAAATCGTCCGTCACTGAAATCTCGTAACCGAATAAAACCAATCGCCATTGAAATCTTGTACTGGAACAAAATCTGACCATCATTGAAATCTGGTAACCGAATAAAACCGTCCGTCACTGAAATCTCACAACTGAATAAAACAGACATCTCATAACTGATTAGAACCGACCATCATTGAAATCTCATGAAGGAACAAAACTGACCATCATTGAGATCTCGTAACCGAACAAAATCGTCCGTCACTGAAATCTCGTAACCGAATAAAACCGATCGCCATTGAAATCTTGAAACGGAAGAAAACCAACCGTCATTGAGATCTCATAACCGAACAAAATCGGCTGTCACTGAAATCTCGTAACCAAATAAAACAGACATAATTGAAATCTCGTAATCAAAAAAAAAAAAAGACCGCCATTAAAATCTCGAAACAGAACAAAACCAACCGTCACTGATATTTCGTAAACGAACAAAACCGTCCGTCACTGAAATCTCACAACCGAATAAAACAGACATCTCATAACCGATTAGAACCGACTGTTATTGAAATCACGTGAAGAAACAAAACTGGCCGTCACTGAAATCTCACAACCAAATGAAACTGACCGTCACTGAGATCTCGTAACCGAACAAAATCGGCTGTCACTGAAATCTCGTAACTGAATAAAACAGACATAATTGAAATCTCGTAACAGAACAAAACTGACCATCACTGAAATCTCGAAAGGGAAACAAAACCAACCATCACCGAATGAAACTGACTCTCATTGAAATCTTGTAACCGAATAAAACTGACCGTCACTGGGAATTTGTAACTGAACAAAACCATCCTCACAACCAAATAAAACAGAAGTCATTGAAATCTTGTGAAGGAACAAAACTGAACGTCATTGAGCTGACCGTCACCTGTCACTGACCATCACAGAATAAAACTGACTGTCATTGAAATCTCGTAATCGAATAAAACCAACCATCATTGAAATCTCGAAATCGAACAAAACCAACGTCATTGTCACTGAAATCTCGTAACCAAATAAAACAGACATAATTGAAATCTCGTAATCAAAAAAAAAAAAAAGACCGCCATTAAAATCTCGAAACGGAACAAAACCAACCGTCACTGATATTTCGTAAACGAACAAAACCGTCCGTCACTGAAATCTCACAACCGAATAAAACAGACATCTCATAACCGATTAGAACCGACTGTTATTGAAATCACGTGAAGGAACAAAACTGGCCGTCACTGAAATCTCACAACCAAATGAAACTGACCGTCACTGAGATCTCGTAACCAAACAAAATCGGCTGTCACTGAAATCTCGTAACTGAATAAAACAGACATAATTGAAATCTCGTAACAGAACATAACTGACCATCACTGAAATCTCGAAAGGGAAACAAAACCAACCATCACCGAATGAAACTGACTCTCATTGAAATCTTGTAACCGAATAAAACTGACCGTCATTGGGAATTTGTAACTGAACAAAACCATCCTCACAACCGAATAAAACAGAAGTCATTGAAATCTTGTGAAGGAACAAAACTGAACGTCATTGAGCTGACCGTCACCTGTCACTGACCATCACAGAATAAAACTGACTGTCATTGAAATCTCGTAATCGAATAAAACCAACCATCATTGAAATCTCGAAATCGAACAAAACCAACGTCATTGTCATTGAAATCTCGTAATCAAATAAAACCGACCATCATTGAAATCTTGAAACGGAACAAAACCAACCGTCACCGAATGAAACTGACTCTCATTGAAATCTTGTAACCGAATAAAACTGACCATCATTGAGAATTTTTAACCGAACAAAACTGGCCGTCATTAAAATCTTGTAAAGGAACAAAAATGACCGTCATTGATATCTCGTAACCGAACAAAACCATCCTCACAACCAAATAAAACAGACGTCATTGAGCTGACCGTCACCTGTCACTGACCATCACCGAATAAAACTGTCTGTCATTGAAATTTCATTATCTTATAAAACTGATCATCGTTGAAATCTCACAACCAAATAAGACAGACATCTCGTAACCGATTAGAACCGACCGTCATTGAAATCACGTGAAGGAACAAAACTGACCGTCACTGAAATCTCGTAATCTCACAACCGAATGAAGCCGGCCATCATTAAAATCTTGTGAAGGAAAAAAAAAATGACTGTCATTGATATTTCATAACCGAGCAAAACCATCCTCACAACCGAACAAAACTGGCCGTCACTGAAATCTCGAAATCTCACAATCAAATAAAACTGGCCATCATTAAAATCTTGTGAAGGAACAAAACTGACCATCATTGAGATCTCATAACCGAGCAAAATTGTCCGTCACTGAAATCTCGTGACCGAATAAAACTGATCGCCATTGAAATCTCGTACTTGAACAAAACCGACCATCATTG
Source organism: Ctenopharyngodon idella (assembly GCF_019924925.1). Classification (NCBI taxonomy): domain Eukaryota; kingdom Metazoa; phylum Chordata; class Actinopteri; order Cypriniformes; family Xenocyprididae; genus Ctenopharyngodon; species Ctenopharyngodon idella. The sequence goes on from NC_067228.1 coordinate 13,144,424, forward strand.
AAATCTCGTAACCGAATAAAATGGATTGCCAACCGAATAAAACAGACATCATTGAAATCATGTAACCAATTAGAACCGACCATCATTAAAATCTCGAAACGGAAGAAAACCAACCATCATTGAGATCTCGTAACCGAACAAAATCGGCTGTCACTGAAATCTCGTAACCGAATAAAACAGACATCATTGAAATCTCGTAACAGAACAAAACCGACCATCATTGAAATCTCGAAACGGAACAAAACCGACCATCATTGAAATCTTGAAAGGGAAACAAAACCAACCGTCACCGAATGAAACTGACTCTCATTGAAATCTTGTAACCGAATAAAACTGACCGTCATTGAGAATTTTTAACCGAACAAAACTGGCCGTCATTAAAATCTTGTAAAGGAACAAAAATGACCGTCATTGATATCTCGTAACCGAACAAAACCATCCTCACAACCGAATGAAACAGATGTCATTGAAATCTTGTGAAGGAACAAAACTGACCGTCATTGAGCTGACCGTCACCTGTCACTGACCATCACCGAATAAAACTGTCTGTCATTGAAATTTCATTATCGACTAAAACCGACCATCGTTGAAATCTCACAACCAAATAAAACAGACATCTCGTAACCGATTAGAACCGACCGTCATTGAAATCACGTGAAGGAACAAAACTGACCGTCACTGAAATCTCGAAATCTCACAACCGAATGAAGCCGGCCATCATTAAAATCTTGTGAAGGAACAAAAATGACCGTCATTGATATTTCATAACCGAACAAAATCGTCCATCACTGAAATCTCGTGACCGAATAAAACTGATCGCCATTGAAATCTCGTACTTGAACAAAACCGACCATCATTGAAATCTCGTAACCGAATAAAATGGATTGCCAACCGAATAAAACAGACATCATTGAAATCATGTAACCAATTAGAACCGACCATCATTAAAATCTCGAAACGGAAGAAAACCAACCATCATTGAGATCTCGTAACCAAACAAAATAGGCTGTCACTGAAATCTCGTAACCAAATAAAACAGACATCATTGAAATCTCGTAACAAAAAAAAAAAAAAAAGACCGTCATTGAAATCTCGAAACGGAAAAAAGAAAACGTCACTGATATTTCGTAACCGAACAAAACCGTCCGTCATTGAAATCTCACAACTGAATAAAACCGGCCATCATTAAAATCTTGTGAAGCAACAAAAATGACCGTCATTGAGCTGACCGTCACCTGTCACTGACTATCACCGAATAAAACTGACTGTCATTGAAATCTCGTAATCTAATGAAACCGACCATCATTGCAATCTCGAAACGGAACAAAACCAATTGTCATTGTCATTGAAATCTTGTAATCTAATAAAACCAACTCTCATTGAAATCTCAAAACGGAGCAAAACCAACCGTCATTGAGATCTCGTAACTGAACAAAACTGGCCGTCATTGAAATCTCACAACCGAATGAAACTGACCATCATTGAAATCTCGAAACGGAACAAAACCAACTGTCACTGAAACCTCAAAATCTTGTAACTGAACAAAACCGGCCGTCACTGAAATCTCATAACTGAATAAAACTGACTGTCATTGAGATCTCGTAACTGAACAAAATTGGCCGTCACTGAAATCTCGAAATCTGACAACCAAATAAAACAGACATCATTAAAATCTTGTAACTGAAAAAAAAACTGACTGTCATTGAAATCTCAAAATGGAACAAAACCAACAGTCGTTGGTATTTTATAACCAAACAAAACCGCCCGTCACTGAAATCTCCCAACCGAATAAAACCAACGTCATTGAAATCTCATAACCGATTAGAACTGACCTTCATTGACATCTCGTGAAGGAACAAAACTGACCTTCATTGAGCTGACTGTCACCTGTTACTGACCATCACCAAATAAAACTGACTGTCATTGAAATCTCGTAACTGAATAAAACTGGCTGTCATTGTGATCTTGTAACTGAACAAAACTGGCCTTCACTGAAATCTCGAAATTACACAACCGAATAAAACTGACATCATTGAAATCTCATAACTGAATAAAACAGATGTTATTGAAATCTCAAAACAGAACAAAACCAACTGTCACTGAGATTTCGTAACCGAACAAAACCAGCCGTCACTGAAATCTCACAACTGAATAAATCTGGCAGTCATTGAGATCTCGCAACCAAAATCGGCCATCACTGAAATCTTGTAACCGAATAAAACTGATCGCCATTGAAATCTCGTAACAGAACAAAACCAACCGTCACTGAGATCTCATGATGGAACAAAACTGACCATCATTGAGCTGACCGTCACCTGTCACTGACCGTCACTGAATAAAGCTGACATCATTGAATTCTCATAACTGAATAAAACACACATCATTAAAATCTCATAACCGATTAGAACTGACCGTCATTGAGCTGACCGTCACCTGTCATTGATCATCACCGAATAAAACAGACATCATTGAAATCTCGTAACGGAACAAAACTGACCATCATTGAAATTTTGAAACAGAACAAAACCAACGGTCATTTAGATCTCGTAACCGAACACAACCGTCCGTCACTGAAATCTCACAACCGAAATCTTGTGAAGGAACAAAACTGACCATCATTGAGCTGACCGTCACCTGTTACTGACCATCACCGAATAAAACTGACTGTCATTGAAATCTCGTAACCGAATAAAACTGACCATTATTGATATCTCGTAACTGAACAAAACCAACCGTCGTTGATATCTCGTAACCGAACAAAACCGGTCATCATTGAAATCTCAATATCACAAAACTGAATAAAACTGACATCATTGAAATGTCTTAACCGAATAAAACTGACCGTCATTGAGATCTCGTAACCAAACAAAATCGTCCATCACTGAAATCTCGTAACCGAACAAAATTGTTCATCACTGAAATCTCGTGACGGAACAAAACCGACCATTATTGAAATCTTGTAACCGAACAAAATCGTCCATCACTGAAATCTCATAACCGAATAAAACCGACTGTCACTGAAATCTAGCAGAACAGAACCAACCGTCTCATAAAAAAAACAAACTCAAATCTCATAAAAAACAAACAAAACCATCAACCATTGAGATCTTGTAAAGGAACAAAACTGACTCTCATTGAGATCTTGTAAAGGAACAAAATTGACTGTCATTGAGATCTAGAAAAGGACCAAAATCAACCATTGGGTTAAAGAGGAACGCTGGGGCGTTTTGCCTGCCGCTCCTTTCTCCCGCTTTGTTTGTTTGTTTGTTTTAATTATTAATGCTACTGTGTGACAACGAGCATTTTGGAGCATTTGAAGACTGAAGAATCTTTATTTTTAACCGAACAAAACTGGCCGTCATTAAAATCTTGTAAAGGAACAAAAATGACCGTCATTGATATCTCGTAACCGAACAAAACCATCCTCACAACCAAATAAAACAGACGTCATTGAAATCTTGTGAAGGAACAAAACTGACCGTCACCTGTCACTGACCATCACCGAATAAAACTGTCTGTCATTGAAATTTCATTATCGAATAAAACTGATCATCGTTGAAATCTCACAACCAAATAAGACAGACATCTCATAACCGATTAGAACCGACCGTCATTGAAATCACGTGAAGGAACAAAACTGACCGTCACTGAAATCTCGAAATCTCACAACCGAATGAAGCCGACCATCATTAAAATCTTGTGAAGGAAAAAAAAAATGACTGTCATTGATATTTCATAACCGAGCAAAACCATCCTCACAACCGAACAAAACTGGCCGTCACTGAAATCTCGAAATCTCACAATCAAATAAAACTGGCCATCATTAAAATCTTGTGAAGGAACAAAACTGACCATCATTGAGATCTCATAACCGAGCAAAATTGTCCGTCACTGAAATCTCGTGACCGAATAAAACTGATCGCCATTGAAATCTCGTACTTGAACAAAACCGACCATCATTGAAATCTCGTAACCGAATAAAATGGATTGCCAACCGAATAAAACAGACATCATTGAAATCATGTAACCAATTAGAACCGACCATCATTAAAATCTCGAAACGGAAGAAAACCAACCATCATTGAGATCTCGTAACCGAACAAAATCGGCTGTCACTGAAATCTCGTAACCGAATAAAACAGACATCATTGAAATCTCGTAACAGAACAAAACCGACCATCATTGAAATCTCGAAACGGAACAAAACCGACCATCATTGAAATCTTGAAAGGGAAACAAAACCAACCGTCACCGAATGAAACTGACTCTCATTGAAATCTTGTAACCGAATAAAACTGACCGTCATTGAGAATTTTTAACCGAACAAAACTGGCCGTCATTAAAATCTTGTAAAGGAACAAAAATGACCGTCATTGATATCTCGTAACCGAACAAAACCATCCTCACAACCGAATGAAACAGATGTCATTGAAATCTTGTGAAGGAACAAAACTGACCGTCATTGAGCTGACCGTCACCTGTCACTGACCATCACCGAATAAAACTGTCTGTCATTGAAATTTCATTATCGACTAAAACCGACCATCGTTGAAATCTCACAACCAAATAAAACAGACATCTCGTAACCGATTAGAACCGACCGTCATTGAAATCACGTGAAGGAACAAAACTGACCGTCACTGAAATCTCGAAATCTCACAACCGAATGAAGCCGGCCATCATTAAAATCTTGTGAAGGAACAAAAATGACCGTCATTGATATTTCATAACCGAACAAAATCGTCCATCACTGAAATCTCGTGACCGAATAAAACTGATCGCCATTGAAATCTCGTACTTGAACAAAACCGACCATCATTGAAATCTCGTAACCGAATAAAATGGATTGCCAACCGAATAAAACAGACATCATTGAAATCATGTAACCAATTAGAACCGACCATCATTAAAATCTCGAAACGGAAGAAAACCAACCATCATTGAGATCTCGTAACCAAACAAAATAGGCTGTCACTGAAATCTCGTAACCAAATAAAACAGACATCATTGAAATCTCGTAACAAAAAAAAAAAAAAAAGACCGTCATTGAAATCTCGAAACGGAAAAAAGAAAACGTCACTGATATTTCGTAACCGAACAAAACCGTCCGTCATTGAAATCTCACAACTGAATAAAACCGGCCATCATTAAAATCTTGTGAAGCAACAAAAATGACCGTCATTGAGCTGACCGTCACCTGTCACTGACTATCACCGAATAAAACTGACTGTCATTGAAATCTCGTAATCTAATGAAACCGACCATCATTGCAATCTCGAAACGGAACAAAACCAATTGTCATTGTCATTGAAATCTTGTAATCTAATAAAACCAACTCTCATTGAAATCTCAAAACGGAGCAAAACCAACCGTCATTGAGATCTCGTAACTGAACAAAACTGGCCGTCATTGAAATCTCACAACCGAATGAAACTGACCATCATTGAAATCTCGAAACGGAACAAAACCAACTGTCACTGAAACCTCAAAATCTCACAACGGAATGAAAAAGACATTGAAATCTCTTAACGGAATAAAACCGAACAAAACCGAACAAAACTGACTGTCGTTGAAATCTCGTAACTGAATAAAACTGACCATCTTTGAGATCTCGTAACTGAACAAAATCGGCCATCACTGAAATCTCGAAATCCGAGAACCGAATAAAACAGACGTCATTGAAATCTCATAACCAATTAGAACTGACCATCATTGAGCAGACCGTCACCTGTCACTGACCACCACCGAATAAAACCGACCATCATCGAAATCTCGAAAGGGAAAGAAAACCAACTGTCATTGAGATCTCATGAAGGAACAAAACTGACCGTCATTGAGCTGACCATCACCTATCACTGACCATCACTGAATAAAATTGACTGTCATTGAAATCTTGTAACTGAACAAAACCAGCCGTCACTGAAATCTCACAGCGGAACAAAACCAACTGTCATTGATATCTTGTAACCGAACAAAACTGGCCATCACTGAAATCTCGAAATCACAAAACCGAATAAAACAGACATCACTGAAATCTCATAACCAAATAAAACTGACCATCATTGAGCAGACCGTCACCTGTCACTGACCACCACCGAATAAAACCGACCATCACTGAAATCTCGAAAGGGAAAGAAAACCAACTGTCATTGAGATCTCGTGAAGGAACAAAACTGACCGTCATTGAGCTGACCATCACCTATCACTGACCATCACTGAATAAAATTGACTGTCATTGAAATCTTGTAACTGAACAAAACCGGCCGTCACTGAAATCTCATAACTGAATAAAACTGACTGTCATTGAGATCTCGTAACTGAACAAAATTGGCCGTCACTGAAATCTCGAAATCTGACAACCAAATAAAACAGACATCATTAAAATCTTGTAACTGAAAAAAAAACTGACTGTCATTGAAATCTCAAAATGGAACAAAACCAACAGTCGTTGGTATTTTATAACCAAACAAAACCGCCCGTCACTGAAATCTCCCAACCGAATAAAACCAACGTCATTGAAATCTCATAACCGATTAGAACTGACCTTCATTGACATCTCGTGAAGGAACAAAACTGACCTTCATTGAGCTGACTGTCACCTGTTACTGACCATCACCAAATAAAACTGACTGTCATTGAAATCTCGTAACTGAATAAAACTGGCTGTCATTGTGATCTTGTAACTGAACAAAACTGGCCTTCACTGAAATCTCGAAATTACACAACCGAATAAAACTGACATCATTGAAATCTCATAACTGAATAAAACAGATGTTATTGAAATCTCAAAACAGAACAAAACCAACTGTCACTGAGATTTCGTAACCGAACAAAACCAGCCGTCACTGAAATCTCACAACTGAATAAATCTGGCAGTCATTGAGATCTCGCAACCAAAATCGGCCATCACTGAAATCTTGTAACCGAATAAAACTGATCGCCATTGAAATCTCGTAACAGAACAAAACCAACCGTCACTGAGATCTCATGATGGAACAAAACTGACCATCATTGAGCTGACCGTCACCTGTCACTGACCGTCACTGAATAAAGCTGACATCATTGAATTCTCATAACTGAATAAAACACACATCATTAAAATCTCATAACCGATTAGAACTGACCGTCATTGAGCTGACCGTCACCTGTCATTGATCATCACCGAATAAAACAGACATCATTGAAATCTCGTAACGGAACAAAACTGACCATCATTGAAATTTTGAAACAGAACAAAACCAACGGTCATTTAGATCTCGTAACCGAACACAACCGTCCGTCACTGAAATCTCACAACCGAAATCTTGTGAAGGAACAAAACTGACCATCATTGAGCTGACCGTCACCTGTTACTGACCATCACCGAATAAAACTGACTGTCATTGAAATCTCGTAACCGAATAAAACTGACCATTATTGATATCTCGTAACTGAACAAAACCAACCGTCGTTGATATCTCGTAACCGAACAAAACCGGTCATCATTGAAATCTCAATATCACAAAACTGAATAAAACTGACATCATTGAAATGTCTTAACCGAATAAAACTGACCGTCATTGAGATCTCGTAACCAAACAAAATCGTCCATCACTGAAATCTCGTAACCGAACAAAATTGTTCATCACTGAAATCTCGTGACGGAACAAAACCGACCATTATTGAAATCTTGTAACCGAACAAAATCGTCCATCACTGAAATCTCATAACCGAATAAAACCGACTGTCACTGAAATCTAGCAGAACAGAACCAACCGTCTCATAAAAAAAACAAACTCAAATCTCATAAAAAACAAACAAAACCATCAACCATTGAGATCTTGTAAAGGAACAAAACTGACTCTCATTGAGATCTTGTAAAGGAACAAAATTGACTGTCATTGAGATCTAGAAAAGGACCAAAATCAACCATTGGGTTAAAGAGGAACGCTGGGGCGTTTTGCCTGCCGCTCCTTTCTCCCGCTTTGTTTGTTTGTTTGTTTTAATTATTAATGCTACTGTGTGACAACGAGCATTTTGGAGCATTTGAAGACTGAAGAATCTTTTGTCGTTTTATTGTATTGTGATGTGGGACTATGTTTCACCCGTTGTTTTATTGTTCCTATTTCTGAGCATCTGCTGGTGGAACCAACTCTCCTGTTGCCCTGCCCAGGACTTACACTTCTGCGAGGTTGCTACTAGTGTGGATTCCTCCTGCATGGCTCTAAGGTACACTGCTTGCCAACTGTTAAAATTAAAATGGAACTATTATTTGGCACATGATAAGATGTAAGCACTACTTACATCGCTCCTCAAGGCGCAGTTTTATATATTAATATACTGCTCCAGGGCAGGTTATGTTCTGGATAAGAGATCTCAAACTGAAATTGGACCAATCACCACTTGGACCACTTTTTATTAGAGTTTGCTGATCTGCTGTCATACCTGTGCCTCAAATTTGAAAGAACTCTTTCTTGGAGGGATTTTAACATCCAGATGGACAAAAAAGACTCTGCGTTAACAAAGGCCACGAGCAACTCTCACTTAGCCCAAACAGGGCCCGCACTATTAATCTACAGCAATAAATCTGGCAGCACAGGGTACCAAATGTTTACCATTAATGAAAATAACAGTTAATAATCATTAAAAAAGAAATGGTCAACGACTGACAAAAGCATCTACCAAACAAAAGCTGTAAAATTATAGTACAATACCCTAAATCATACCCTATAAAACGTAAGTTTCTTTTAATAAGCAGATAACTAGCAACAATACACACATGAACTGATATAACTATCACTGCATCAGAAACTACACAGTTACTGCCTTTAAACAAAGCAACACACAGCATAACATTGATGTCGCTAAGCTCCTCATTGACTAAAGCACAGGCTCTACTCTTCTGCACAATGGTAACCACAAAAAAAAAAAAAACCTCAGACAACAGAAATAGAACATTAAACAATAATAGATCTCTCTAGATCACTGCATCTTCACTTATTACAATCCAATATGACTTTATTTCTTTCATTCAAAGCTTCTTATTAAGAATTAACTGAGGTTTAGATGTTTTTGTTTTATTGAAAATAAGTCTGAAGTCACCATTATGGAGATAAGCATTTGCTTTAGTTGGGCTCTTGACCCTTGACTTTTTAACTTTAATATTTTTCTGGTTGTTGTAACTGTGTGTTTCTGAAGCACATTTGTTAGAGCAAAAGCTGCGAAAAGAGAAATTGATCAGTATGCAATGGTTACTTATTGGGGATTCAGTCATGTAGAATAACTGAATAAGTACAGCAACTCAAAACATGTAACTTACCTGCTCTCAAACCAAGCAGTATGCGCCACTTGTCACCATGATGGTAACTCTCCAAAAACCCACATTAACAGAAACGCTTCTAACAACAAAACATTAATCACTACTAAATCTCCCTTAACATTAATCTTGCACAAAAAAACTATTATAAAGCACTTAATTTTAGCATTTACTCTCCATTTCGAGTGCCATGGGCAAAGCATGCTGGGAAATAGAAATCCCAACCCAGTTTCAGTTAAACTTTAGTCTAAATTAAAAGAAATGAGTTCATACAACTCAAAACAATGAAACAGCTCAGTTTACTTGAAATACAGTATGTCAGTGCTGTGAACTCAAAAGAAAAAGAAAGTTCTAAATACTCATAACAGTTAATTTAACTGAACTAATTTGTTCAATTTAAGTTTGTCCTACTCGAACCAATTAAGTATTTTGAGCATTAGGGTTTTAGTGAATTTTAGTGAATTATGCTCATTGGTTCACCCCACCAACTACGTAAAGCTGGGTCGGTCACTCTTAACTGTTGATGGTTCAAATGTGGAGTTTCAAACAAAATTGAAGAATTTAGGGCTGATTTCTGATGCAAATCTAACATTTGAGCCACATGTCCAAAATACTGTTAAAACATCTTTCTTCCATCTTAGAAATATTGCCAGATTGCATCCAATGCTGTCTTTTCCTGTTGCTGAGAGATTGATTAACACTTTTATGCTTTCCCGTATTGATTATTGTAATGCATTGTTGGCTAGGATGTCAAAAGCTACTTTAAAGAAAAATTGCAGCTAGTGCAAAATTCTGCTGCTAGAATTCTTACTAGAACTAGGATGAGAAATTACTCCAATTTTGGAGTCCTTGCATTGACTCCCCGTTAGGTTTAGAGTAGACTTTAAAATTTTTATGCTTACTTACAAGGCCTTACATTGGTTGGCATTTGACCAAGCTTTTAATTCCCTATACTCCAATGCATGACCTTCATTCATCCGAAACTGGTCTCTTAACTGTTCCTTTAACTTGCTTAAGATTGATGGGAGATAGGCCTTTTTCTTTAATATATGCTCCAAAATTATGGAATTCTTTACTGACTGAGATAAGGTAAGCTAAATCTCTTAGCATTTTTAAATCTCACCTTAAAACTAATTTTTTAGGGTAGCTTTTAATTGAATAATTGTATACATTTTTTATTGTGCTTATTTTATATGGTGTATTTTATTGTTTTAATTTTAATTTTATATTGTGTATTATTTTATATGTTTTGTTGTTTTATTTGTCTCTGTAAAGTGCTTTGAGATGTACATTTAAAGGCGCTATAGAAAATAAAGGTTATTATTATTTTTATTATCATCATCATTGAAATTTCATGAAGAAACAAAACTGTCTTTGAAATCTCGTAAATGAACAAAGAGACAAAACCTACCATCACAGAGATCTTGTAAAGAAATAAAACCGACCATCACTGAATTCTCATAACGAAACAAAACTGACCTTTCATAATGGAAAAAAACAAACAACCGTCATCGAGATCTCATAATATAACAAAACCGTCCGTCTCTGAAATCACGTAAAGGAACGAAGAAACAAACCTACCGTCATTGAGATCTCGTAAAGAATGCATAAATGAATGAATGAATGAATTTATGAATTTATTTATTTATTTAACATGGGTTTATGTGTGTATCTGTTAATGTATCAAGACTTCGTGAAACATGTAGCACGCATTTTAGCGCTGACACATTTCCATTGACCAGCAGGTGTCTCTGCGTGCATTCCAAGCCTCGAGAAATTAACCACTTTTCAACACATCTGACTTGAAATCTTCAAAGCTTCATGAAGCTTCATCTCGCCACCACTACTCGTAATGAAACAAAACGGATAGTCATTGAGATCTTGTAAAAAAATGAAACTGAATGCTATTGAGATCTCTTAAAAAAACACAACTGACTACCATTGAAATCTCATAGCAAAATTAAACCAATTGGGATTTCACAACCAAACAAAACAGACCGTCGCTAAAATCTTATAATAGAAACAAAACCGATCAGGAAAAAAAAAATACACATAAGATATTCTAAACTGACACAAAGACATCAAAAATCTGCACATGAATCTCAACAAAGGTGACAATCAAAAGTGTCATGCTGCAATGCATGCTGGGAACAATAGTACAAAACTCCAAGCATGCATCACAGCATGAAAAAAATAGGCAGCTGAATTGTCCTATTATTTTCTTTAATTCTAAATATTTGCTTTTATTTTTTGCTGTGGTTTTTGTTCTGTCTTTTAGTAGCTTTTTGTAATGTCCAGAGTTGATCTGATTCTGTGAATATTTTGTTGTCACCATCGTTGAGATTCATACGCTGATTGCTCATATCTGTGTTTGTCATTGTGGTTTATTTTTTTCTGCTCATTTTTTTAATCTTCAGTCTTCAAACTGATTATTGCAGTAAAGTGTGATGTCATGTTGCAGTAAAACAGGGTTTGTAATTTAAATGTATTAATTACAGCCCAATGCGATTATTACATTCAAATGACATCAGTGATTCAGGCTATTTCATGATGATTAGAAAACTATCAATAGTTAAAAATCACCTGATCACATTTCAGCTTTCTTTGTTACTGCAAATGTGCTTGACAATCACACTGTCACAGTGGCAAAAAAAAAAAAAAAACATCTTATAAGAGTTAATAACCCAAATAGAAACACCAATCACTATTATGGTGACTTCAAATGAAACAAACATGAGCGTTAAACTTCTGTTAATTCTCAATAAGAACTTAATAAGAACTGTAGATGAATGACAAAAATAAAGTCAATCTGGTTAGTAATATGTGAAGCTGTAATACTTATGGAGTTGTTTAATCCTCCTCTGCTGAAATCTGAAGAGATTTAATGTCTTCTTTTATCTTCATTTGATTTCATCTAAGGCTGTGGCTGAAGTCAGTTGTAGCTCTTGTGTTTCTGTTTCTCTCTTTTTTCTGTTCTCTTCTTTCCTTCAGTGATTCTGCTTGTTAGCAGGCTTGTTAATACTAAGATGATTCTATAAATAATATATAAAGATTTTGTGGCTCAGATAAAGTCCAGTTCTGGTTTATTTCTTTGCTCTTGGCTGACATGTGGCATTGCTATGGCCTGCTTGTGGCTCAGATCTGGCAAACAGGAGCGGTCCGCCCAAGTGCCATCATTCTACGCCACATGTGGCCCAGATCATAATGCCATGTGTGGCAGATGTAGGCCGGATCTGGGCCGGCACAAAGCTGCTATCTGGGGTAGGTCATCATCCGGCTACTTTTTACCCACTGTTTTTCAAATACTATGTATTCAGACATACTACTCTTTTTTTGTGTACTGTTTTTCACATACTATATAGTAGGGAAGTATTCGGTTTCGGAAGCAGTGAATTTGTTCGCTCAGGAGTTTTCTATGGGTTTGTATAATAGCATATTTTGTTTTTAAGTCATGTTTATCTACCATGGTTTTATGAAAATGCTTGTTTCTGTATTTTAGGACTACGAACTGAATAGCTCTATTGTCCTCTGATATCATTTTGCCACATTCTGCACACTACTGAGTCACCTTGTGTTACACATGTGAAGTGTGGCTTAATGTAACTTCATGTGCTTACTGTCATTGCCTCCCATAACATAGCCAAATAAAGACCCATAAGCGGGGGACTTGATAAATACAGAGGCTGGCAGAAAAACATTTGTAACTGAGTGTTCTTCAGAACATCTACAGCTCTATTGTTCAAGCTAATTCAAAATATCTATGATATAATGGAATGAGGGCAGATAAACACTGCACATATAAACATATATACCTGCATAATTATCCACTCAGAAAGATGAAACAGAGATGACTCAATGTCTGCAAACAAGTTTATGACCGTCACCATAACAACAACAACACCACTGTCAATTCAGACACTGGAAATAGAATCAGAAAGGTGCTGATCACAAGGTGCTGAGATTTGAACCTGTGGCGATGTAAGAATGGTCCTGAGATCGCTCTCTGTGTTGCCATGGAACCCTGAATGCAGAGGTACATATTCAGAACTAAAAACTTACCGGTGATTTTAAAAGCACATTTTAAATGAACTTCAAATCTGACAAAGGTAAGTGTTAGGTTTGAGTACTGCCACTATCTGAACAATATGTGGAATGTCAAAATGTCTCAGAAATTTTTTTTGATGGGTCCAAATGACAAGCTGCAAAAGTGAATACTAAGTTCCCGTTTGAAAAGAACAGCTTTGACTTTCCGTGCTGGTCCAGGCTGGTTTATGCTGGTTACCAGTTTGGTGCTGGTCTAGCTGGTGGATTAACATATAGCTATGTTATTTACCACCACAAAGATACTGGTCAAGCAGCATGCTTTCTGATCTGGATTGTAGTCTTTTGTAGTCTTTATTTGAGGAGGTTTCTATGGAAGCCCATTTCCACCTCAGAGTCAAATGTGACACTGAAGACTGTAGTAATGACTGCTGAAAATTCAGCTTTGCCATCACAGGAATAAATTACATTTTAAAATACAGTATATTAAAATAGAAAACCATTATTTTGAACTGTAATATTCTACAATATTGCTGTTCAGATAAATGCAGCCTTTGTGACCATAAGAAAGTTCTTTCAAAAATATTTAAAAATCTTACCAACCCCAAACTTTTGAGAAGTTGTGTATCTCACATATGTACTTTTGTATTTTTTAGCTTTATCATTTTACAATTTGACTTTATTTCTTATTTTAAACTTAATTTCACAATTACCTCTTTTAGTTTTTACTCTGAAGTGGAAACAGGCTTCTATAGGATTCTTGTTCTTTTCCATGACATTGAATGCAAACGTAAAATGATAAACCAGCAGCTTATGAATGAGGCTACAGCATCTCAATCGTTTGACACAGTACAAAACTCTAGTCACATCACAACTTTTATCCACACTTGTTTTCAAAAACCTGACATGGTAAACAAAACACAGCTGAACTCCCATGATTTTAGACTTTGCCTTCTGGAATATAAAGTGCTACATAAAAATGAAAAGTCCTGACATCAAACCGAAACTCTGACTTAACACTTATATACAATTTTTATAACCAGAGAAGTTTTATCCCATTGATTCAACTGACACTGATGGTACTAAGGACAGATCCCGGTCAGACGAACGTCTTTTGATGTATCAGTACCCTGTGATCAAGTCATGGACTGTGATGCTGTTTGTTCATAGCTGCAGTTGGGCTTTGAATACTAATACTTTAGACCAATCAGAGCTGATTTCTGTAGAGGTAAGAAAGATAGAATGCCAAACACGGACTCAGAAGAAAATCCAGGGTTACGGCTGGCATTTTGTGAGTTCATTGAGTGAATTCACAAGCAGCTGACACTCTCATTTTTACGGCTTTTGGACAGATGTTGGTTTTTATTGGGAAGGGGCAGAGAGAAATCCCCATTGCCTATTGATCCAGTGAGCGGCAGGTGTGTGGACTGATAGGCCAGCGGTGGAATGGTGTTGACCAGAATTAGCTGTAGCGGTTTCTTCTCTTCGTGAAACTGGCATCGGATATATCTAGCAAAGGCAGAGCGGTAAGTCTTGTTGAAGAGTGTGTAAACCAGGGGGTTAACGGCAGAGGAAAGGTAACCAACCCACACAAACACATTCAACAGTCCGTTCATTATATCAGTGTCACACGCCGCCGGCTCGCAAACCACTGCCAAAACGTTTGTGATGAAAAAGGGACACCACATGACCACGAACAGGAAGAAGACCACACCCAGAACTTTGGAGGCCTTCTGCTCGTTGCTGATGGACTGTACGCTGTGCCGTCCGAAAGGTGGCATCACAACCCCCGACTCTGTCCCCGCCTCGCGGCTCAACGAGCGCCGCAAGAAGAGTTTCTTCTCTGAGGGTGAGAATGATGGGCCAGGGAGGAAGTTCAGAGTGAATCCTGTACTCCATTTGGGCCTGGGCACCAGTTGATCAAGGCAGAGCGTAGCCTCACTCTGCAGAGCGCTGATAGTCAGGAAGTAGGTCACCACCATAATGGTCAATGGCACAAAGAAGGCCACAAAGGACCCAATCAACACAAAAGAATTGTCAGTCAATAGGCAGCTGCCATCCTTGAAAACTTTGGTGTGATCACGCAGACCCAGCACTGGGATTGGCATAGAGATGCCTGCATAAAGACAGAGGGAAGAAAGTGCATTTGTAGTTTAGTTTAGTCTGCAGAAATCGTGACAGACCGAAAAACACAGTGGCAAAAAACGTAAACAAAAGAGAAGAAATGATGACAGTTGCTTATTTCACACAAAAGCACTAAAGTTGTGTGACCTGCAGTTGTCTATGACATATGCATCTGTTCTATCTATGTCCTTTTCACAGTCCATTTGTCCAAGCAAACGTAAATTAACGTAACTTTTATAGAAAACACATTAACATGCAATTCATTGTTCTCTTTAATGGCATTAATGCAATTAGCAATTCTAACATTATAACTGTTCTGTGATTTTTTTATCAGTTAATGATGGTAAAACAATTTGTATAAATCACAATCAAAGTGGGGTTCATTTTGATTAATAATAATAAATCAATTTTACAATTTATTAACAGCCCTAATAAATTGTTTTAACAACAGTATATGTTACATATCATTTTGTTATAAATAATAGCGTTTTCATAATAGCATGTTAAAGGATTAGTCCGCTTTCAAATAAAAATTTCCTGATAACTTACTCACCCCCATGTCATCCAAGATGTCCATGTCCTTCTTTCTTCAGTCGAAAAGAAATTAAGGTTTTTGATGAAAACATTCCAGGATTATTCTCCTAATAGTGGACTTCAATGGTCTCCAAACGGTTGAAGGTCAAAATTACAGTTCAGTGCAGCTTCAAAGGGCTTTAAACGATACCAGACGTGGAATAAGGGTCTTATCTAGCGAAACGATCGGTCATTTTATAAAAAAAATCAAAATGTATATGCTTTATAAACACAAATGATCGCATCACAAGTGCTTCCATCAGAACGCGATTCCGTATTCTTCAAAAAGCTTACGCTGTATGTCCTACGCCTTCTCTATTCAACTTACGGAACGAACGCGGCGCCAGTTCCGTTTTTTCCGTAAGTTGAATAGGGAAGGCGTAGGACATTTAGCGTAAGCTTTTTGAAGAATACGGAATCGCGTTCTGGTGGAAGCACTTGTGATGTGATCATTTGTGCCTATGTCCCTGTCCCTGACCCTAAACACTCATGGCCTTCCTACGAGTCCGCACTTTTGTGACGTAACGTCACTTTGACTTTCGGGAAGAAGTCTGCCGTGGAGCTCGCACCAGTGCGGGCTCAGCTGAAGTGTGCATAGAGGGCGCATATCGGCCGCAAAGGGGGCGCTCGCGAGCACCCTTCTGAAGCCTAAAATTTACAAATGGGACACCCTACGTCTCGTGGACTTAACGGACACGCGCACGCGGCAGCCATTGTAAGTCCACAAGACCGAAAGTGCATAAAAGTGTGCCATTTGGGGCAGGGCCAATAAAGCATATACATGTTGATTTTTTTTTTTAGAAAATGACCGATCGTTTCGCTAGATAAGACCCTTATTCCTCGTCTGGTATTGTTTAAAGCCCTTTGAAGCTGCACTAAAACTGTAATTTTGACCTTCAACCGTTTGGAGACCATTGAAGTCCACTATAAGGAGAATAATTCTGGAATGTTTTCATTAAAAACCCTAATTTCTTTTCAACTGAAGAAAGAAGGACATGGACATCTTGGATGACATGGGGGTAAGTAAATTATCAGGAAATTTTTATTTGAAAGTGAACTATTCCTTTAACACCAGTTAATACGTTTTTATTTTCAATGGCGGTAATGCATTTTGCAAATTTGACATTATTTCCATTTTATTCATTTTATTTATTTATTTTTTTCAGAAAGTGGTGGAAAAAGACCCTCTTAATTACATTAGATTAGCTGTGATTAATAATAATAAAAGTAATAATAAATACTATTATTTATTAACAGCCCTTAAAATAATAAAACGTAATAAATATGAATAAAATACAATAAATATATAATAAAAAATAATTAAAAAAAATATTTTAACATATAGTAATAGAGAGTGTGGTTTACATACAAGTTTGAAGATAACGAGACACATAATATGCTGTTCACTTGGTCTGGAAAGGAGTATCACCTGACTAACACTGATACTTAAGAAATGTCTTAGTCCATGAAGCATCGCTTATCTTATTTTAAGGAGAAACAGACTCTCACACACACATCAGTTTAACAGCCCAGATTCTGTTTGATCCCCCATCATCAAATCTTGTTTCAAAAGAGGCGATCATCTTTAAATAGCTCTTGGCTCATAATCATGTGTAAACACTTTCCATTAATTGTTTCAAGCACTAATACATCATTTATTTACAAATCATTAAACTGCTTCAAACTGAGAGTGCAGGTGGAGTATATTTAGTAAAAATATGCTGGGAGGCTCAATAGGAACCCTGTGATTGATGGATCTCTTGTTGAAGGACAGGCTCATATTATTCTACTTACTTAGATATATTGCTAATGCTTAGGCAGCGAAAATGTCCATCTTTGTCACATGCCTTCGGGTTATTTCACAGTAATTGATGGGACTTTTACCTCTCGTTGCCTATAACAGTTTGGAAGCATAACCTCAATAAACCAACTATTTACGACCATCAGTGTTCAGTTCTGTATAATGTTGTATATGATATACTTCTCATTTCCGCTAGCATCTTGCAAATGGAAAGCTTGTATCGCTCAAGGACAAACTTTCAGTGAAACTGCCATGGTGATAAGACATCTCCATGGCAACAGTAAATCTCTGCAAATCGTGTCTGATCTCTGGGGTTTGTTGGGGGAAACAGAGCTGGTAAGGGGGGTGGGGGGATGCCGTAATGGACCCCGTGCCATTGAATGATGCATCTGGATTTGGCTCTGCGTCTATGGATAACTACGGGTCTTGGATGACTATGATAAGAGTGTCAAAATCTGAGAGGAAGATGAGGAGATTAAAATTATATATCGGTAAGGTTTCTCCTTCAAAAGTGAGTTTAAAGTGGGATTACTTTATCTTGCTCACTATCAACTTTTTCTGACATCACATTTCTCATCCTTACCTGGAGAACAGAGATGAAAGTAAGGAAAAAGTTAGAAAAGCAGCATTATAATGTTAAGTGGAGATGACGGTGCTTTGCTCAAATCCACTGACAGCTCTTGTCCTCATCTCAGTTATAGACATTATGTGCTGACTGATGTTGAAGGCAAGACACTACAGGTGAATGGGGTAAAAATATTAACAATATATCACCACACTTCAACAGATGATAAATCAAAGACAATTGTTTTGTATTGCAAGTTTTCTTAAATATTATGTAAGATGCAGATGAGCTGAACATTGGATAAAGCCAGGTTAAAATTTTCATTTTGTTGATATATTAAAAGTTAAATGTTTTTACTGAGAGGATTTTGGGTGTCTCTTTTTATCACTCTATAAATAAATAAAGAACTTTCAACAGCCCATTTTTTTAGCAATAAAATGTTATAAAATTCAGCCAATGTATCAACCCCTCTGAAAGTTTGGCATATGTACTGAAGTGTTACTGAAGGGGAAATTTGTGGATCTGTGCATGAGGGGAAAAAAAAACTAATTTTAAGAAAACGTAACAAAACATAAACAAACAGATATGTATCGTAATTGAAATCTACATATGCAAATAGATAAAATGTAGAAACAAAAACACTTAGATGTGTCTGGAAGAAGACATGCTATGGAAGCAAAATAGCTTAACATCTCAAAATTGACCAGTGCATTAAAAAACAATGGTTTCATTTGTAATGTCTTGCCTTAAAGCAGATTAAGAGCCATTTAACATGGAGAGGAAGGGGGATAGTTGATCTGTTTTGTTTGCATTACAAATACTGGATGGATGGATGGATGAATGGATGGATGGATGGATGGATGGATGGATGGATGGATGGATGGATGGAAGACCCATCAAATGTTCCAGTATAAAAGACAGATAATTACGCATCTCAGTGGCATGCGCCTCCTCAACTGATAATTACAAAAGCACTTTTTTGTCTTAACAACCTGACATGCTGTTCTTTGAAAAGCATCTGACTCATGCTCAAAGAGCCCTAATCTCTGAAATGTTAGTAGGTCTTCTTTGATCCCAAAACGATACATAATTACTATCTGAAATTCATCTTCACTTTAAAACAACACTAGCTCCCAGCTCCGTGACCACTCTGAATCTGGCAGAGGCTTGAGACTGGAGTTCTGGAAACTGAAGCTCTATCCAAAAGTGTAACGGCACAGTTTAACTGCTTTATTAGCGTAGATATTTTTAGAATAGTTCTGTATAGGTCTTTATTGATTTTAGTTATATTACTTTGCATTATAAATGTGTTTCATTACACTGTTTTGTTTTTTCTTTTTGCATTACAGTGATGCAAATGGCATTGTGACATTCACTTTATTACGTTTTCTGCTCATAATAATTCATTTCTGACTGTGCTGCACGCAGATCGAAAAACAGGGCTGGTTTGAGGTCGTTTTGAAGAAGATCAGAGCTTGGGCATTTCTTCGGGCACTGCAGAGGTTGATTTTTATTAAAACTAATAGTTTTTTTTTCTTTTGTTTTATAAAGGTCATTCTAAAACTGTCTTAGAAACTTTTTCCATGCCTTCATTATCTTTTGCTACTTTTGTTTTGTCCCAGTCCAAGACTTTTAATATGACTTTCAATATTGGTCTCTTAATAAATAAAAAAATTCCAAACAAATTATTATTATATCACATTTCAATGATTTAATAATATTGTTTTATCAAAAGTTAGTGTACTTATTTACCAAGGCAACAACACTTTTAGTATAGAGCATACATGAAATTAAATACATCAAAGAAACATTAAGGTAAATATCACTTTTGAACAATATTTTTTATTGAGAATAATTTCCAAGCAAGCTTGAAAAGCATGAAAATGTTATTTGTGTGTATTTACAATCGGTAAAATGATGGCTCCATCTTGCTAAGGCTAAAACCATAGCAATTTTTTCTGAATATGTTTAAAATCTCATTTCCATCAGCTTTCCGTTATGCTATTTTTTTTCGCCTTCTCAATTATTTCTTCCTTGTGGCGCTCCATTGACATAATCAGCAGGATACTGATGAAGCTGCAGTCACTACTGCAGGTCTCATTATTGCCTCTCAGTTCCAATCTATAATATAGTTGAATATTGCTGCAATTTTACTTCTGATTTACAGATATCCAACTTGTGCTCAAACAGCTCTGTCTCTCTCCCCCTCATGCATTCAATATCATATCGCCTTTCCTCTGGTGAATGACAAAAGGCATGGAGGTTTATTAGCTACTGATTTCTCTAGTCCAAAAAGCAATTCAAATTCAAGTACACATAAACATTTAAAAACCCTCTCTGGATCACTCCTCTTTTTAGTAGTGTCCTTAAACAGCCAAGGTAATCTTAAGGCAATAAAGGAAATTTTTCTAGGATTTCACATATTCTGAAAGCAGAGTCAGTGGTTAATACTATGTTATCATGAATTTGATCAGAGTCATGACTCATCAGATAGAATGATGTCCTGTTCACAACAGTTTCATAATCATGGCTTCACGTCACGCTACAGCACAGGTCTTGCCCACATGTTGTACCTGCAGAGATGGTCCAAACGGCCGTGATTTTGGCCCGGGCACGGGAGCGGGAGTTTGACCGATTGTGTCGGATGGGGTTCCGGATGGCCACATAACGGTCCAGGGAGATAGCGCACAGGTGCATGATGGAGGCAGTGGAAAAGAGAACATCCAAGTAGATCCACATTGGACAGATTGATGCAGGGAGGGGCCAGGAGTAACCTGAAGAGGAGAAACATATTCAGAAAATCAAACCGAAGGAATAAAACTGACAACATTGACTTTTCTCTGTTGAATACTAATGTGTCCTGTGAGGTAATTTAGCTTTGTCCACTTAGCTCAAGTGAGTGATTTCAATGGAAAGCATGAGTGTGATGAGCTCATGAAAACAGCACAAGACAGTCTTTTCTGTTTTCTGTTGGTGATGAAAAACAGTTTAATTTCTACAATA
Organism: Ctenopharyngodon idella; assembly: GCF_019924925.1. Taxonomy (NCBI): domain Eukaryota; kingdom Metazoa; phylum Chordata; class Actinopteri; order Cypriniformes; family Xenocyprididae; genus Ctenopharyngodon; species Ctenopharyngodon idella. Next base: position 13,165,826 of record NC_067228.1, read on the forward strand.
CTCTAGAAATTCATTTCAACAATAATGTAGTCTGTCTGTCTGTCTATATATCTATCTATCTATCAATCAGCTTGTCTGTCTTTCTATCAGCTTGTTTGTCTGTCCATCCATCCATCCTGAAGAGTAAGTTCAGTTTTGTAAGTGCAATAGAGTTGACTCACTCCGCTGTGGGCAGTCAGGCAGAAAATGACCATCCACCATTCACCAGACTGAAACTGTAAAGTTCATTGTTAACACTCCTGGCACTTTGTACAGGACACACACAGACACAAACCATGAAGGGGAGAAATGCTGAATTAATAATACATTTACAGAAATTTGCAGTTATTGTCAGGTACTTTCTTATTTTTAGTGCTTTCACTTTCACAAGTTTGAAATGAAGCATAGCAGTAAAAGCCAAAAGACCCAACACAAATGAAGTGCCACAAAGAAAATAGACTTTCAAGGGAAGAGGAAATGAGGTAGAAAAATATAGAGAAAGACATGGGTGAGAGAATAACAGGAGGAGGAGGAGATGCAGAAAATGGCATGCATGAAGAGAGAGGAAGTGAAGGGAAGAATGGTCATATATGTGGGTGAATGAATATACAGAGCTTGTGAGCAAAAATAGATAAAGACCATCAATCACCAAAACAAAGAGCACACAATCGCACACCTGAGTTTCAGAAACAACACTCTTCATCAGAACTCACTCAGGTTTGATATTGGATTGTTACCTCAGCAGAGTCACAGTATTACATTAGTTTCCCTGTGTGTGTTGTGTTTACTGTGTTCTTTCAAAGTGATTGAAAACCTGTGGTTTCCATACAGTTCAAGTCATGCTCAAAAAAAAAAGATTCTGTGAATTTCTCTGCAGAAGAAAATATCAGTTTTTGGGCTTCAGCTAAAATTCAGTTTGTAGTTTGATAAATGCATGCGGCAGCATGGGAGATAAACTGTGAGTAAATAACATTATTTTAGCTTTGAAAAGCTCCCACGCTCTCCTGCCTTCACTATGTACTGAGGTATAAAAAGAAGTCTGGGTGACACACTAGCTAAAGATAGATGCCTTTTACTATGAACATGAGATGCAGACATGTGACTGTACACAGACTGAAACTACTAGAAACTACTATTTTAATTATAAATTTAAAATTAAATTAATTTTAGCATGTTTTAATTACCAAAACTTAAAACCACACAAATTAGATTTTTTAAAACTGTATTTAGACTAAATTAAATTGAATTTATGTCCCAAATTTCAATAAGAGAGTTTCAGATATTACAACAAATCACAGAAAATAAAGTCTTCTGAGCTTGTTGATCAACATTTTCAGAAGGTTAAGCACCTCATTTCAATGACTATTTATTGAAAAGAAAAAAATGAGTTTCAGGTCTTATTTTTATGCCCCATTTTGTGGGAAGTGCCTAGAGCATAGGCTGAAAGAGAGAGAGGATCAGGGCTTATGATATGAAGAGATGAAGGTCTTTTTAGAGAATATTAAGATGGGGACACTGTTTGATGTAGCGGTATGCATCATGGCATAAATAAAAATCAAAGTCTTGATGAAAGATGCACAAAAAGGAAAATACAGAACTAAACGAATAAATGGTCAATCACTGGCAGGCATAAGAGGTGCTTATGAATAGACTATGAGAGACGAAGAACGTCATCTCTTTCTCTGCTCTGAGGCTTCTGCCAGCTGTGGCTTTATTTAATAAAGCTCAAACAAGAGATGCCGCATCAAAACCAGAGGCTAATTAATAATCCATTAATATCAAATGGCTGTGGATGTGTGTGTGCTGTCTATGAGATGCATGCATCTGTGTTTGTGCTTGTGACTGAAAAGGAAACAGAAACAATGAAGGGCAAAGACTCAATTTAAAACCCTTTAGACAGTTTGTCTAATTGAGTTGCTCATCGGTACAAGCTCAGGGGACACCCTAATTACTGAAGGGTAATACTCAGCGTTTAATACTCAGACCCAACAAAAACCTGACAAATTCCCTCAAATCCATAGAGTGTTTGTGCCTTTGCTCAGATGAAAGCCAAACGTTATCTGGCCATGCAGGATAATATCCTGATTTGGTTGAAGGACACCTTAGAAAGCAGTGAGTGTGAATGAGTGTATGTGTACCGACTAAACCAAATTTGTACCCAGAAGTGAGCTAAATTTGGCAAAACCTTCTTTTTGGGACATCGTAATTTGTAAAAATGTTATAAAATACAGTAAATTCAAGGGATAGCTCACCCACAAATGAAAATTCTGTCATTATTTACTCACCCTCATGTTGTTATGAACATGTTTGAAGAATTTTGGTTTTGGTTCTGTTGGATTAACATTGTATGGACAAAAAAATACAATGGAAATCAATGGCAAACTAATACTGAAACTATTTGGTTATCAACATCCTTCAAAATATCTTCTTTTGAGTTCAGCAGAAGAAAGAAATGCATATAGGTGGGTAAATTATATTTTTAATTGTAAAAATGCAGGACGTTTTCTGTTAGGGTTAGGTTTAGGTTATATTTATAGCAAACTATATACAAATAGCACACCATATAGCCTTTCTGACAAATGTAACCATACAGCCTCTCTGACAACATTAACAATGAATACACACACAGACGAACAGCACTGCCGCCTTAAAAGCTTTGCCTTTTGACCATAAGCACAAGATTTCAACAAGCTGAATGACAAATCTTAGCAAAGACATCCCAGCACATTTTGAAATGCATTTCATGTAAGTACTGATTTGAGCTGGATGCCGAAGAAATGACCACTGAGGGCATGATTATATGCGTCACTCTGTCACCATGTTGAAAAAGAAAAGAAAAAAAAAGTCCATGATATTTGCCTAAGGCAAGAAGGAAAATCACTGTAATGTCACGAGGAGTATGTCTGCATGTGTGTTTGTGTCGGTAGATGGATAATTACAATACCACTGGTTCACCCCGCTTTTCCTGACCCTTCCTGAACTCATCCTCTGCCTCGTTAAGCAGCCCTGAATCTATCAGACTAATTAATCACCCCCTCCTTGCCCACACACACCTCTCTCACTTCCTCTCTACCTCTTGTTTGTCCTGAAAACAACTCAAACAAATATGATGAGTTCACAGAAAAATTAAAATTCTTCTATAATTATCATCATCGTTCTAAACCTGTATGACTGGATGAATGTTTTGAAGAATGTTAATGCCTTTTTTCCACAAATCATAAAGTGAACAGGAGCTATCAAAAAAAAGACAGAAAAAAAAAAAAAATCATAAAAGTTTCAGAAAAATAGCCCATATAAATATTGGACTAAGTCTTCTTAATCCAAAATCTAATTTGTACTTCCACATATTCAAACTTGCTATGTCGTAATGTGATAAGATGCACAATATACATGATGACATTGTATTATTATTTTTTTTTTTTTAAATTTATTATACAATTCAGGCTCTTTGGAAAAACAAGTCTGTGGCGACATTTCTAAAAAAAAAAAAGACATCTTGCAGGTTTTGTGACACTTTCAAAGTGAAATGTCTAGTAAGTGCCAATTTGTGATTTTTAAACGAAACAGATAAATGTGAATATGGCAACATTTTTACGTTGTTTACATAATTGTTACATTATATTGTACGTATGACAATAGTTCGGGAAAAGAATTATCGAGAGAGCGGTGCTAATAATGCTCTATCGCATTTGAAAAACATCCCACCTACACTAAACCCAAACTTAAACCTATCTGATAGTGTTAAAAAAGTAAACGTGAGATAAAAACCCATTTGCTGAAGCAAATCACCAGATTACATCTTAAGGTTACAGCAGACAGTAAAAAAGGTTTGACAATTAGCAGACCCCCTATACTCATCTTGGCTTTTAGGCTTTGATCACTATCAACACCGCTGTGCCTTTGTGAATCACAAATGGCTCTTTTGTTAAAGGGATAGTTCACCCAAAAATGAAAATTCTGTCATTTACTCACCCTCAAGTAGTTCCAAACCTGTATGAATTTCTTTGTTCTGCTTAACACAAAGGAAGATATTTGGAAGAATGTCAGTAACCAAACAGATCTCGCCCCCCATTTACTTCCATAGTAGGAAAAATAAATATGACCACACACAGTATGGGGGGCGAGATCTGTTTGGTTACTGACATTCTTCCAAATATCTTCTTTTGTATTCAGCAGAAGAAAAAAATTCATACAGGTTTGGAACAACTTGAAGGTGAGTAAATGATGACAGAATTTTCATTTTTGGGTGAACAATCCCTTTAAGGAAGAGAGGGTTGGAAGTGGGAAGAATCAACTCTACAATCATTTAAGGATAAATACATTAAGAATGACTTGCACATGCTGTTTGCATTGGTTTAGTGCCACTATTATTCACTTTTCTTTAATATCTTTAATTGTGCTCGACTCTACCACACATCTGGATATACTGTATGCCTTGTAATAGTGCTGTTCTCCATCATTTGATGACTAACTGCTTTCATGATAAACAGAAAACTTACATCTCTTTTCGCAAGGATAATTGCGGCAGGCAAACAGCGCTGAGTTATTTTTAATAAAGCGCAATTTATAATCCTAATTTACGTAGAACGGAGGTGTGTTTGTGCTGAAAAGAATGACCTAATTTGAATCCACACTGTGCAGTGCTATTCCAGCACAGTCAGCACCTGATTAAACAGAACTGTGTGTGGTTATAAGACACGGGCTTTTGGAATGAAATAGTGGAAACGCAAAAGTGTTGCAGCTCACATTTAGGAAAGTGATGACGGCTATCTATAACCATCCAAAAAGATATTACAACCCACCCTAGATGTACAATGCAGATGTATGATTAATAGAGAATAGTTAAGCAGCCATTACTGATGTGGCACAGGTGTCATGTGCTTGTGCTTGTGGCCAAGGCCCTAATGAGAATGAAATGAACGATATATTTCAGTCTACGCAGATGCTCGTCATTAGCCCTTCATGCTGCTCATTAAGTCACTCCTCTCTTTTTAGTCGTGAGTGCCGTGGCAACCTAGAGACCACCTGTGCCAGAGAACCATCAATGTTGTATTAACGGCAGCTATTGAGCTTCGAGTGTTGTTCTGGAACACTCTTATCGTCATGGTGACATGACGCGGCGGGGGAAAATGCTGGAGCTCTGATGTGGAGCCGTTTGGGAGATTTAGAGGTTTAGAGAATCATTGGGAAATTAGTGTCTGTGTGTTTTCTGATCCCATTTATTGTGGCTTTCCTAACTGTCAATCTTTGGAAAAATAAACAGAAAGAGGAACAATGAAGACACTGGTGTCTTCATCATATTAAAGGATTAGTTCATTTCAGAATTAAAATTTCCTGATAATTTACTCACCCCAATGTCATCCAAGATGTTCATGTCTTTCTTTCTTCATTTGAAAAGAAATTGAGGTTTTTGAGGAAAACATTCCAGGATTTTTCTCCATATAGTGGACTTCACTGGGGTTCAACGGGTTGAAGGTCCAAATTGCAGTTTCAATGCAGCTTCAAAGGGCTCTACACGATCCCAGCCAAGGAATAATCTAGTCAAGTCAAGTCAAGTCACCTTTATTTATATAGCGCTTTTTACAATGTAGATTGTGTCAAAGCAGCTTTACATTGATAACTGGTACATTATTTGGCTGCACAGCAGCTCTTAAAAGAATAGTGTCAATGCACTGTTGAATATCAAATGTCAAGTCAAATGTCAAGTGTCCCCAACTAAGCAAGCCAAAGGCGACAGCGGCAAGGAACCCAAACTCCATCAGGTGACATCAGGTGGCAGACAAGTGGCAAATAGGTGTTTAAATGGAAAAAAAAAACCTTGGGAGAAACCAGGCTTAGTCGGGGGGCCAGTTCTCCTCTGGCCAACAGTGCTTTGTTACGATTCAAGTAGCTATCATAAGTCCGACAGGATCGCAACATTCAAAGTATTTATTCCAGTTCCATCCAATTGAGGATCGTATTCATCACGCCGGTATGGACGGTTGTTGAGGAACTGTGTCGTGGCTGTCGTGTCGATGAGGCCCTCACAGTGGATGATCTAGTTGACTCAATCTCTGCTGATACTTCAGGGCTGCGTTGTGGTCGTGTCAAGGCGCAGGTCCTTGGTCTCACCTGGATACGGCCCGGATCCGGTTGACTACGGTGAACCTCGGGATAACCAGAAAGACTAATATTAGCGTAGATGCCATTCTTCTTCTGATGTAACGAGTACATCAGGCGTTATAGGAAGTGTTCCCGGTTCCGGCTGACCTAATTTATGCAGCCTAATAATCCTTTAACAGATTTGAAAATATAAATTGGTAATGTGTTATGTGTATGCCAGGTTAAAGAAATGCGTTTTTAGTCTAGATTTAAACTGACAGAGTGTGTCTGCTTCCCGAACAATGCTAGGAAGATTGTTCCAGAGTTTAGGTGCCAAATAGGAGAAGGATCTACCGCCTGCGGTTGATTTTGATATTCTAGGTATTATCAGCTGGCCTGAATTCTAGCAAAACAATCAGTCATTTTCTAAAAAAATAAAAATATATATACTTTTTAACCACAAATGCTCGTCTTGAACTGCTCTGCGATGCACCACGCATTACGTAATCACGTTGGAAAGGTAGGGCGAAAAACTCCATCTCATTTTCTCCACCAACTTCAAAATCGTCTGACATCCTTGTTTTACATTTTTTTGTAAAGGCCATTTAATCTTTGCATGTTCGCTTTGTAGACACTGGATCCGTACTTCCGCCTACGTCACGTGTGACTTTTCCAATTACGTAATGTGTGGCGCATCGCAGAGCAGTGCAGGACGAGCATTTGTGGTTAAAAAGTATATATATTTTTTTATTTTAGAAAATGACTGATTGTTTCACTAGATAAGACCCTTATTCCTCGTCTGGGATCATGTAGAGCCCTTTGAAGCAGCATTGAAACTGCAATTTGGACCTTCAACCCTGCTGAACCTCAGTGAAGTCCACTATATGGAGAAAAATCCTGGAATGTTTTCCTCAAAAACCTTAATTTCTTTTTGACTGAAGAAAGAAAGACAAAAACATCTTGGATGACATGGGGGTGAGTAAATTATCAGGAAATTTTAATTCTGAAGTGAACTAATCCTTTAATTCTCATTACCCATGGTATACTCACTATAACACGTGACCTGTAACAGCTTATTGCTTCATTCACTTAAATCACATTCATTAGAACCAAGTCACATTAAGTTTATGCGTTAACTACAATAATAGGCAGCATATTTCGTTTATTTTATTACTAACTGTTGTTTAGATATTAATAGTCATCCTCTTTTAGGACCATTATTCAACTTTATTTTAACAGCTTTTTTTTTTTTTTTTTCTTTTTTTTTTTTGAGGAGGAGGAGGCACTGACTCCATTGCATCCTAGAAATAATGTCCCTGATTCACACATACACACATTGCTATTCTTACCTGTTCAGATAATGGGTTAGAAACATGCACTGCTATTTATAAAACAGCTCTGATTACCATTGGATTACTCAGAGCATGCTTTGTCACGACTCTAGTACGTCAGCGCATTGCTGAGACTCAATGGGAGTTCCTCTCTGATTTTATCACCCCTGCTGCTTCTGATGTGATCCCTCTCTTGAGGACTTTTTTAAAAGATCTCTGTCCTTTGTGTCAATTTCTCACTCTCTCTGCCATCTTCTCTCTTCTGAAAGCACTTCAGCCTCTCTGCTCTTCTCTAAGACCAGTGGAATCAGTCTGTGTTTACAAGTGATTCGGTGGAGGTTTCAGTGGTGTTACACTAAGCCTCATCACTAGTTCTCATGAAATGTCCCTAAGACATTCCCTCAAATGATAATGTGAAGGTGGAGAACACTATGGCTTATGAAAAAGATGTGAAATTGCAATTAGCAAATTACAAACAGCCGCTATTAATGTAGTATGGAAAACAGGCGATAAATGTAGTTTAATTTAAGAGAGATGTTTATATACAAATTATGATCAAATAATGAAGATAGAGCATTATAACCGATCAAACATCCAGGCCGGTTGCATTTTAAAGAGCCAATTCAGGTGGCGGGTTTGCAGTGTAGGAAAGATGCTTTACAGTCCTCAAGATGAAGAAACATGGTGTGCAAATTGTGCTCAGGACTAATTTTGTGGGGGCATTTATGCTGTTACGGATTTGCATATTTGCTTAAATAAACGACACTATCAGCAGGCACAATTTGTTCCCCCCCACTTACTGTTATAACCCTTTTTTCAATTTTTTTTTATGGCTTTTTTGCCATAGTATGAAAAAAGAATTGCCAGGAAACTGAAGAGGGTGGATAGATAATAGATATAAAATGGCACAAGCTAGATTCAAACTCATTGCCCCCCAACCGCGCAACCGTGCCGAAGCATGAGCACTATCCTCCAGGTCACCTCTCTAATGAAAAACATTTGTCCATCAGGAAATACCCTTATTTGAGTCTCTCTCAATGTCTGTGTTACTTTGTTGAATGTTTGTTTACATGCAATGTTCTTTATCAGAATATCGGTGTTAAAATACACTGTTCTGAAGTCTTGAAGTGGGGGGAGCAGCCTACAGTATTATAGTGATTAGCTTTCTTCCTCTGTGGCTGCATGTGGCCAGTGCTGAAACAATACAGAGCAGCTGCCTATTGAATCCAGCCATTATCAATTCAAAAACACACTAATTATCATCTGATCAAACAGCTTATTCTGAACAAGACAATTTTTGCTTTTTCTGAAGAAAATGCAATTGACACTTGCTGTGCAAAACTTGTCACTGCTTTGCCTAGCAGTTGTGTTTGGTTTCCAGGGCATTGTAATGCGGTTGCTGAGGTCTTTTAATCTAGGTGATTGCTTTAATGGAAATAACATCACAACATTTATTTCCATGAAGAGGTTTGTCAATTTTTGGTCAAGATCTTGTATTGACAATGCAAGAGTCAAGCACTCTGTAAAGTCTACTCCAGCACATCCCAAAGACTTATAATGAATTTAATTTCTGGACTCAGAGGTGCCAATTCATGTGTGAAAATGATTCTTCATGCTCCCTCTCAACCATTCTTTCACAATTTGAGCCTGATGAATCTTGTCATCATGGAATATGGCCATGATGTGTCTTCCTACAGGGCTGTTTAAGAAATGAAAAGCTACACACTCCATCAATTAGGGTTAGAAGAACTGATGCCAAACATATAACATGCTAGAAACATAATAATCACTGCAATAATGATCCGATCATTGACTCTTAAGTATTTGCCTATTTAAGGCAACTTTTTTTTTTTTTTTTTTTTGCCGAGCAGTGTATATTATAATAGTGTATAAATAGTACTACAATAACACTGTTATATAGGGATGCACAATATAACAGTACCATATCAGTTACACAAATTTATATTAGATTTCTGAATTTATTGTATCAATCAATATTGGATATTCAATTGTACAGCTCATTTCCCTTACTTTTACATTTAGATTAACTTGGTTGTGATCTAACACTTAAAGTTAATCTTTAAAAACACTAATAATTTAATAATGTAATCTTTAGCAAATCACTAAATGAATATTTTTCATATTGTACATTATAATTGTGAAAACTAAATTCACTTATAGGATTTAGTTTTTTATTTTTAATTTTAGACAAAACAGTATAGAATTTTAATATGAAAATATTACAATTGAAAAATGTAAATAAAATAAATATGAAAATATATTAATAATATAATTTAGAATTGTAGAATTGTAATATCGGTGCATCCCTACCGTGGTGAGTCACATGCTTAGTACTTAAAACAAGATTATTTCTCTAAATACAATATTCATTCAATATTTTGCCTAAGTTATTAAAAGTAATCCCACAGACTCACAGTCCAAATGTTTTGCTTTGGAAAAAAAAGATAGAAGCTATAATTCATACAGCAACATTCTCTGGAAAATCTGTGTTTGTGTATGCACATGCATTCATGTGAGACTGCGAGACAAAAAAAAAAAACAAACAAACAAAAAGAGAATGGAACAGACAGAACATGACTCAACCGTCAAACACAAGGACAGAGTTTAATCAAGCCAATTAACAGGAAAAATAAAGGTGAATAAAAATGTTTGGCCAACAATATTGTCATTTTTTCCTGAACAAAATAACAAAACTGGACAGCCAGCTAGGAGACAAAGACAAATTGCTTCATAAGAGTACAGGTGAAGTGCTAAATCTCTCAAGCATCCAGTGGATTTGAATAGCATCAGTCCAGAAAATAATTAGACTTTCTCTCAAAATTCTCCCTCTGCATCATCACCTTTAATGGGTTCTTTTGTTTGACCGGTTGACACATTTACTAAGCAGCAGAGGTCCTTTTACTCTCTCTCTCTCTCTCTCTCTCTCTCTCACACACACACACACACACACACACACACACACACACACACACACACACACACCTTGAAATGTTAACAAGGTTTCAGCTGTAACATGTGACTCTGTCCTAAAACCATGACATGACATTTATTCACATCCACAGTCTGACTAATAGCACTAATACTTCCCACAGCATATACAGAGGGGACAGATGAGCAGAAGAGACAGAGAGAGATGGCAACGGTGAAGAGGGTGGCATGTTTCTCTCATGCACACTCTTATGCGATTTTAACCTCTCTGTCCCAGAGTTCTTCAAAGCCGCTGCCTCGGCACACTGATAACAGCCTGAAATGCAGCGTGACAATGACATTTCACTGTCAAGCTCCATTATAAAAACACATTTCTTATTCCCACTCGAATAGTAAACACATCTTCAAACTCCATCATAAACAAATATAAAAGCTTGTGTGCTAATCATGCATTTTTCATGTGTTTGGACTCATTATAAAATATAGAAGCAATTAAAATAATCTACAATGTCATCCAGCAAGCCCTTTGCATGAAAATACCCTCGTCAGTGTACACAAGGCCACTAATGATCAATTAACACATCCACTTTAAGTAGACAAATAACAAATTACACAGAAATGAACAATTCCCTAATGAAACACGACATATGAGACATGACAGATAATGAATTGAAATTAACAACACAATGTGGAAACGATACATAAACATATTAAATATATTTAAAAAAATAATGAAATATCATCTTTGAAAACAACTAACCAGTGAATCAAAACCATTCTGTTATTTAAAATACTGGGAGTCAGAATAGTAGTACTAGATTAGGAAATTACCATTAAATGCCACAAATACTGTATGTTGCATTCATGTTCAAAGTCATTTCAAACTGTGTGCTATTACACCATATACCTTACTTTACACAAACATTTGCTTACAAGTATAAAATGAGGATGTGATTGGTTTAGATTTACACTAAGTATGCTAATACTAATTTCACTGACATTTAAACAGAAATTATGTAACCAACTAGTTGACTAGTCTAAAAGTAAACAAACCCTCTGAAGACAACAACAAAAAAAAAAAAAACATTGTGTGTATATGTGCAACAATGTGCTTGCCTTGCATTATGATCAATGTTGTAAAAAAACATAAGCATTCACTTCATTAACATATTGCCACCACAATATTTTGTTTTTTTCTAAGTAAAATACTCCCACACCTCATTTTTCGTGTGAATATTTCTCTGAGGCCGCTGTCAATGAAAACGCATACAAGGTTTGAATTGAAATTAAATTACATTGTTTTCCACACCAGATATCCAATTTTCAAAATAATTTATTATTTTAAAAACGTAACATTAACGTCATTAACGCAATTTGAACGTAGCCTTTGTAAAAATATAAAGAAAAACATAAATGTTTTAAAAAAAATGATTTAAATGTAATCAACTAGTATTTTCAATGGCGTACCATTTAGTTGACTAGTCTTGCATATCCCTTGCACCTTCACCGCTCCAATCATATTTTTGTTGGGAAGTTGGAAGGGGAACACCCAAATACACCACAAGATGGTGCCACAACTCAATGAGAACATTGTGTTTTTATGCCAATTTTGGCAAAAACAAGTCATGAACATGAAATGCTCGTCACTTACAGTTTATAAAATAGCAGAGAAAAAAGAGAAAAAATTATATATACAACATTATAAACATAACGCCGCGCCATGCTCGACAGTCGCCGCCATCTTTGACACATCAAATGACGCTTCTCCCTGAGGTTAGGATAAATCAATCTAATCCATGTCCGACTTCGGTCACCATTCCAGTCATTATTTTCAAGTAGGAGGTGGGAAAATCCCAAAGTATGTGGTGGGAAAATTTCTTCTGCCCCCTATTAAAATCAGCAGCAAGTGTACTTCCAACTTTTCCATTGGAAACTCATATGGCAATAACTCTTTATATGGTTTCAAATCACTAGCTGAAAACTACTAAAACCTGATAGATATACACACCATGGCTTTTGACATTGACATTACTAGCATTCCACACATTACTGTTACACAGAATCGCACAAGAAAATTCAACACTGTGTAAATGAAAGCTTACATCACTACAGTACACACCTATTGCCATTTGCCACTGTCAAAATCGAAGCAGACTCACCATACACAATGGTCACCATGGAGACAGGCATGACCAGAAGTCCCAGAAGCATATCTGCCACTGCCAGTGACATGAGAAAGTAATTGGTGGCATTTTGCAATTTTCGTTCCAGATTGACAGCCATGATTACTAAAATGTTCCCGGTAACCGTAACAATGACCACAATCAAAATCAGCAGAGCAGCCCAGTTTTTCCGAACTAACTCCTCTTTACTCATCTCGCCGTTGCACCTTTGCCATGACAGTTGTTCTTTCCTTTCACTGGAAGTGCCGCTGATGGATAGATTGGGGAAGACAGATGCTTCTGTATCAGCCCAACTTCTGTTACAGCCAAACGAACTGTTACGGACCACATTACCCAGCATGATGTCCGGGCTCGGTGTCCAGGTGTCGGGGTCAAAGGGCATCAGGTTCGAAGAGATGAAGATGCTTTTGGATACAGGTTTTGAAATGTTGGCATGCAAGTTCATAATGTCCCTTATTAACACTGATAGACTGTCAAAAACAAGTTCAGTTAGAGGTGATATATCCTTCTTTTCTTCATGGCATCTTTCATACAGCCATGAGTCCAGAGGTTTGCTTCATTCTGTCCTCTTTAAAAACACTCCTGAAGTCTTCCTGCTACTCTTTTACTGTCACCAAAAAGCCTGAACACTGGAAATGTACGGTGTATTGATAAAATGTGGTTTCCATAATCCGTGCATTTCAGAACGCGCAGTGTGTTGTGCCTGTTAAATGAAGTCTTCTTGCTGCTCTCTGTTCTCGTTGTCAGAACACAACAGATTTTATGAGCTGGATGACCTGCTAGTTGAGCACACGCTCTCTCTCGCTCCCTCTCTCTGCTCTCTCTGGCTGTGTGTGTGAGCTAGAAGAGTCTGGTCCTCCTCAAGTCAGTGATCATTCTGTTCAATCCAGCTGTGCTGTGAGAGGGAGAGAGAGAGAGAAAGAGAGAGAGAGAGAGAGAGAGAGAGAGAGAAGTGTGAGTCAGGGGTTTAGTGAAAGTTTCTCAGGTGTCCCCTCTTTCTTCTGCACCTGCGTCTGCAACTACCAAGATGAATCAGGGAGCTTATTTAACATGACAGGCAACACAAATACACACTCTACTTTCTTGAGGCCCAAAGAAAATGTGATTGATGGAAATAGGCAAGATTAAGAAAACATTCAGACAAAGATATAAACACACAAACATACCTTGAGAAGACAAATATGCTTCAGACTGAATTGTCAAATTATCATGACTGCTGAAATAAAATATCATGTCTGTCCATCAATTTGTCTGTATATCTATCTAAATGTCTGTCCATCTATTCATTCATCCATCAAAATGTCTATTTATCCCTCTATCATCCATCCATCCATCCATCTATATATCTAAATGTCTAACTATCCCTCTATCTGTCCATCTATCCACCTACATATCAATACAAATATCTTGTCAATCCATCCATCCATCCATCCATCCACCTAAATGTATATCTATACCTATATCTGTCCATCCATCCATCATCCATCTAAATGTATATCTATCCCTATATCTGTCCATCCATCCATCCATCCATCCACCTGAATGTATATCTATCCCTATATCTGTCTTTCCATCCATCCACTTCTACTTTAATACGATACCTTGAAAAGTATTGATTTTCAATACCACAGGGAAGAACCGCCGTATAGGCCTACTGTCATACAGATATTTTTAATATTATCGATTTATTTATTTTATTTAATTTTTTTGTCCATCCATTGAAAGTCTAGGAAATCATTCATTTCTTCTGAAGAGATCACTTTGATGACAAATTTTAAATAAGGCTTTTATTCATATATAAACATTGCTCAATTACCATTATAACTATCTCACCTAAATGTTTGCTCACTCAGTGTGTATCTGTGTTTTTATATATTGGGATAATTTTGTTGCAATAGCACAAGACAGCTTTTTTTAATATAAGTTTTTAATATATTTTATAATGTAATAATTTCACAGTTAATCTCCAAACTAATGTAGAAACAACATAAAAACAGTATTTAAACACATGTTTAATGGCATCTTTTTATGAATGAAGGCCAGTATCACTGATACTAATACTGATGTCTCTATGAAATTGATTTTTTTTTTCTCAATTTTAAATTATTTAATTTAATTATTGCCATTCAACATTACAGTGTAATTAAAAGCTATCAATTTTAACATTTATTAGGCTGCAAAAAATAAAACAACTTTAAATTTAAGTGAACTTAAAACAATCTTCACATAAATCCATAATAAATGTCATATTTACCTGAGGAAATTATTAAATAAATTTAACAGTCTGCACTTGATAAATTATAAATTAAATATATATTAATCCTTATTAAAGCTACAAAAGTTCTTTAGTCAAGAGCAGTGAGTAATTTTCTGTTACCTTTGTTCTTTGATTAACATTAATGACAGACAGCATTAGTGGTTGCTGTCACTTTAAGATCTGCCGTTGCTGCACATGATGCATATTTGACACGTGTCCCATTTTCTCACAGCTCTTTACGTTTATTTAAGACTTATTTAACTGCTCTTATGAGGATACTCAACAAAATAGACATTTTGGCATAATTGTGTGTTATTATTGATTCAAGCACGAAAGAAAACGTCTCAGGTTACGTATGTAACCATAAGGGGTAAATAAGACAGGTTGGGGACACTGAAAGGGCCTGAAGGTCTCCTACTCTCTTAAGGGACGATATAGCAAGAAGGAAGACAGTCTTAAGTGTCAGGAACTTATCTGAGACTGACTCAAGTGGCTCAAATGGAGCTGTAGATAGGCCTTCTAACACAATGGCCAAATCCCAAGCAGGGACCCTCGTGCGCATCGCAGGCCTCAGCCTCTGGGTGCCACGGAGGAAACGAATAACCAACGGGTTCTTCCCGACAGTAGTACCATCCACATGGGCATGGTAAGCAGATATAGTTGAAACATATACTTTAAGTGTAGATGGGGTTAACCCAAATGAGAAGCAGCACTGTAGGAACTCAAGTACTGAACCTATCGGGCAGTAGACTGGATCCAACTGCCGTTCTTGACACCAGGAAGTGAAAAGTTTCCACTTCAAAGCGTATAGTTTCCTCGTGGAAGGAGCTCTGGATTGAAGAATGGTCTCTACAACCTCAGTTGAGAGACCAGCCTCTATGAGTTTGGCCCCCTCAGAGGCCAAACCCACAGATTCCACATTTCTGGACTGGGATGGAGAATTGTGCCCCCCGCCTGAGACAGGAGATCCCTCCTGATCGGAATCTTCCAAGGTGAGCCATCGAGAAGAGCTATCAGGTCCGAAAACCATATGTGGCTCGGCCAGTGAGGTGCTACTAGCAGTAGACTTATCCCTTCCCGGCGAATCTTCTCCAGAACTTCTGGGAGCAGAACAACTGGGGGAAATGCATACAGACGCAGCCTCGGCCACGCCTGTACCATGGCATCCAGTCCCAGAGGAGCTGGATGTGTGAGGGAGAACCAAAGTGGACAGTGCGTCGTATCCTGAGACGCGAACAGATCCACTTCCGCTTGGCCATAAATCTCCCATATGAGCTTCACCACCTCCGGGTGAAGTCTCCATTCCCCTGGCCTCAGCCCCTGCCTCGACAGGATGTCTGCTCCAATATTCTGAGTCCCTGGAATGTAGATAGCTCTCAAGGAGAGCATCTTCCCCAGAGACCACAGGAGGATCTGTTGCGCCAGTTTGTATAATGGGCGCGACCGCAGACCCCCCTGTCGATTTATATACGAGACCACCGATGTGTTGTCCGTCCTGACTAGCACATGATGGCCCCTCAGGTCTGGAAGGAAGAACTTCAACGCATTGAAGACCGCCATCATCTCCAGGCAATTTATGTGCCATGAGAGCTGATGAGTCTTCCACAGACCCCGAGCTGAGCGGCCTTCCATTACCGCTCCCCAGCCTGTGAGAGAAGCGTCTGTCGTCAGAGTGACACGGCGACATCGAGCTCCTAACACAGGGCCCTGGGACAGGAACCAATTTTTCTTCCATATGATCAAGGCGTGGAGACAGCGCCGCATGATCTTGATCATACGAAGTGGGTTGCCCCTCGGGGAGAACTCTTTGGTCCTGAGCCACCACTGTAAGGGTCTCATGTACAGCAGGCCAAAAGGTATCACGTTGGACGCTGCTGCCATCAGACCCAGCAGTCTCTGAAACTGTTTTACAGTGCGTGACTGGCCTAGCTTCAATTCTTTCATGGCTGATAGAATGGCAGTGATGCGAACTGGAGAGAGACATGCTCGCATTATCACTGAATCCCAAACCACACCAAGAAAAGTGGTCCTCTGTCGTGGAGTAAGCACGCTTTTCTTTGCATTCAGTCTCAACCCCCCATCCTTTTTTGGAACCAAGAAATACCGGCTGTAAAACCCTGACTCCCTGTTGGCAACCGGAACCCTCTCTATAGCCTCTTTTGCTAATAGGGTTTTTATTTCTTGCTCCAACACCAGAGCCTGCTGAGGAAGCACTGACGTTTGCAGCACTACTTTGAACAGAGGTGGATGGCACCAAAACTGGATTTTGTAACCTTTGTGTATAATCTGCAGGACCCAACGTGAGATATTTTGAAGAGATTTCCACTCTACCAGAAAATCTACTAAGGGAACCAGCCTCTCGAGGCTGGCCTCTGGTGTTTTGTTCACAGCACATTTTTGATGTAAATTTATCCTCCTCAGAGGATGTGACGCAGCGTCGTGTTGTTCTGAACACTGCGTCACTAATTCGGTGGGAACCGCTGCGCCCCGAATCACCAGAGGTGGCGGGGTTGGCAGAACGGCCTCCTGAGGGCCACGAGGGCCGTGCGGGGCTGCCCTCAGAAGCCTGACACCCCTGGCGTCAGGACTTCTTCTGCCCAGCCTTCTTCGCCTGAAGCAAAACCCTCAGGTCTGTCTTCGGCTTAGAAGGCTTGGGCTGAGAGTGCCGTCCCGGCCCACCGTGTCTTTGAGGTGGAGCACGAGAGGCGACACTCTCTTTCTGCTGCACTCGGTATGAGGAGCTATACGGCTGGGGCTGCTCACACAAATATTTCTTAAACACCTCCGCTTGCTTCTTAGCTTCCTGGAACCTGTCGACCGAACAGGCCAGAAGGCACAAGCGGGGCGTCGAGGAGAAAGGCCCTGTCTTTATCCTTTAACTCAGACAGATTGAGCCACAGGTGCCTCTCTGTCGCCACCAAGGCTTCCATAGACCGCCCAACAGCTCTGGCGGTCTCCTTGGTGGCCCTAAGAGACAGATCTGTGGCTCAACGCAGTTCTCGAACTGCGTCCGGGCCAATCCCCTCCCCGCCATCCAGATCCTTCAGCAGGTCTGCCTGGTATGCTTGCAGAATAGCCATAGTGTGCAAGCACGCACCAGCCTGACCTGCTGCCGTAGACGCTTTTCCCACTAACCCTGATGTAGCTTTAAGTGGTTTTGTGGGAAGCGTGGGGGTCTTCAGGGACGACGCTGAACCCGGGGACAGATAGCAAGCGTCTGTTCACCCCGGGGCATCGTCCCATAACCATATTCTTTCAGCCCTCTTATGTTAGAATAGTGGTTGACATGAGGGCTGAACAAGCGTGATGAATATGGTTTCTTCCATGATCTCGTTAGCTCATCATGCAGATCATGGAAGAATGGCAGACCCCGTGGTGGAAGTGCTTTATTTGATGACAAAAAGCGCTCGTCCAGTTTGCTTTTCGGACGAGCGCCCTGATTCTCGGCTGGCCAATCAATGCTTAGCTTAGACACAGCGCGAGAAAGCACATCCACCAGCTCCTCATACTCAGGGGAAAGTGATGGCGAGTCATCTTCCCCCATATCGACGCTCAGCACATCCAATTCCTCAGAACTAGAGTGCTGACGCGACGAGCCCTCTCCCTGGGCGGAAGAAGTCGCGGGGCGGGCTTCCGACACCAGCGAGGGGGCGAGGGATCTGCCAGGTGAAGGCTGAGAAAGAGCACTCATGCCCGTCTCAAGCCCCGCTGACAGATCCATCTGCGAACCCCACGACATCTTTCTCCGCGCCGCCTCGGCAGACGCGGGCCCAGAGCCGTGGGGAACGCTTGCCTGCGCACTTTCCTCGAAAAGTGCGAGGTGGGAGCGGAGCGTCCTTAAAGGAAGCTTTTCACAATGCTCGCATTCAGCCCCCTCGAAGGCTAAAAGAGCATGCTCCGCTCCCAAACACATCACGCACAAATCATGTGTATCCCCACCCATCAGGAAACGAGGGTAGGGAGGAGTACACGGTTTAAATGCCTGTGTGTTCGCCATAACTGTATATATATTGAGCTGCACTATATCGGGACAGACAACAATAAATAGACAAGGACAGTTTTACATAGAGCGCTTAGCTGAGGCAGAAAAGCTGAAGCCGGTCTCGCCGGATGTGTATTTATCCTTTCCTGGTCGTGACGTCACCCGCCCGTGACGTTCACTCTCGCCATTGGACTAGTTGACAGACGTGCATCAGACGCTATCACGCTGAGGGCGTTCCCAAAGCGATCCTATTGGACGCAGCGCGAGTTCCCTCGAAAGGGAACTCGATTTTGCCGTTCTGTCTGTGCGCACGATACTGGTCTTTCTGTGCGTCGTGTGTGTGAGAGAGGACATTCACAGACAGCGCGTTCTCGTTTGTCTTGTCACGCTTGCATGGTTTGAAAGCATTTGCATGAAAAAGAGCCCGATCATAAAATGTAACGCTAGCCAAAGGATGACAGAAAAAAATGGATGCTGCGTTAATTGCGTTAAATATTTTTAACGTGTTAAACTGAAAAAAAAAAGGAAAAAAGAATCGCATGCGTTAACGCGTTACTGACAGCACTACTTAGGACACAACCGATGTGTTTATGTGAATACGAGGTAAGACGGACATTATGACAATATTTTCATGTATTTGACCATAAGCGCAACAAGCCACGAAAAAGAGGTCTACGTACAAAGCACGAGAATGAAACCATGCGTAACCCTCACCGAAATTCAGACCAACCTTTCTTACGATTTGCATTATAAATGTGTGTTATATCTATCTATCTATCTATCTATCTATCTATCTATCTATCTAGCATCTATCTAGCCATCCATTCATCCATCCATCCATATATGTCTATCTGTCCCTCCCTATTCATTTATCCATCCATCCATCTATCCATTTTCTCTCACACAAACACACATCCGTTGTGCTATATATTTCAAGCTTTCTCTTTCTTTCTTTCTCTCTCTCTTTCTTCTCTCACACTTCCATTTATATTTGAACTGTCTCATTACCCCCAGCACTGTGCCGCTTATCTTCCGTTTTGTAGTACATCTAACCTGGCAGTCATGTCTTGTAGAATAAATGTTTACATGTGAATGTGTGAGTGTGGCGTGTGGTGTGAAATGAAAAGTGTTGACCATAGATAAGAGACTATGATAATAAATTAAGTCAGATGTTGACTATCAATACTTCACTGCCAATTAGATCTCACCTTCTAACAAGCACTACTTGAAGGTTTGTACATCAAATCTTTACAGAAGACACACACATGCAAGATGGTACTTTAGCAAACAAAAGGAAGATTGAAATGACCTTTGAATTTCAGTATTCTCTAAACAGAAGAAGGATGTTACACAATGCATTCATGCAAAAATAAATAAATAAATCAAACAGACATTTAGATTAATTAAATTAGAGGAAGAAAATGACTAATATTTAACTAGCTTTGTTGAAATATTTTGCTCTAAAGCACTCATAAGGATCTATCGTGGTCATCCATGATGACTCTTTACAGGTTCAGTCCTGCACTTTAACGTTTAAATAATGGGAATATTTGTGAATAATAATCTCAGCGTTATGACAGAATGCCTTCGGTCTTTATTCTGCTCGGTTCATTAGCAGCACAAATGAAAGTTGCTGAGGTGCAGTAATGAATAAGTTATGCAAATAATAACATCACATTTTCAGCTGCATGCTTTTCTCTCCTCATTTCTCAGCTATAACCGTATTTCGTTGGACATTTCGTGATACAGTGATGCTGTACCATGATTATTAAAGCTGTATTTCTGATTTAAGAATTATACTTTGTCGTCAGTGATGGCACCGATATAGCAAACACATCAACTGAATTTTGTCTATGTGATGCTTCTTGCACAATGTAAATGGACACCATCCATACACAAATCCATTGAAGTTTCAGCTATATGCTCATAATAATACAGACAGTGGAATCGTGAGCTGTTGCACTGCAGACCCTCAACACAACTCCAGGTCACTGGACAGGACATCAGCACTAGCCCTCCAGCTCTGCTTTCCACTCAGATATCAGCAAACTCGCTGCCACTCACAGCCAGTTGTTGCCATGGAAAGGCTTTGTCGCTAACAATGCATTCAACAGGGAATGAGATAACCAAACGATAATCACATTGTTGCCTCTTTTTTGACCTATCACAGGCTCATAACCATGGAGATGCTCAGTGCTCGAGCAGATAAGAACAAAGAGACTGCAAAGGGCAACAGCCATCTTCAGAAATAGAAGAACAAAAAGAATGGAATACAGACCTAAGGTTGGTCTCTTTTTAAAGAAGACACAGCAGATTATTGCTGAAGTGAAAGCACTTCAAAAAATGAAAGTGTAAAAAAGTTATTGAAGGGTTGGATTCTGGAATCCACTGCCACTTCAATATATATCTTGAGTGTTTTATAATCAAATTATTAATCAACATTTATCCTTCGAATATTAAATTATTTGAGTGACTTCTTCAACGTATGTTAAAGCATTTATTTTCCTTTTCGTCTTCAAACACTAGAAAATAATCATTTTCTAGTGTTTGAAGATGAAAAGGAAAATAAATTGTCTGAATATTGTCTGTACATCTCACTGAGAGAAAAGTACAACTTATCAGTATGTTTTGGGAATATTTCCTGTTATAGTTAAAGCCTGGGCCAACTTCAACCTTGAAGAAGCTGTGAATCTGGTGTATTGAATCTGGTCTTTGTATATGCGCTAGTGTTCTGTGTGCAGGTCTAGTATTGGCGCTGATGGACAACTGGCACTCTGCTTGAGACCTGCAGACACCTTGTCATGATCTAGAATGACATCCTGTGCCTAAATCCAGGGTCCGAGCATCAGAATTATGATGGATGGAGATACGCTTCTGTCTATCAGTCCATGCGTGGAAAATTACTAATTTTGTCTATTTTTCTTAGCCAATCAGAATCAGTTAACCTGAAGTAATGACGTATAGTTAGTAGACTCTGTTAGAGTATAATTGCTGTGGAAATATGAATGTACGCAGAGCGGCCTACGAAATTCCATGTGAGACTTGAAGCTGGCTTCTGTTGATGAAACTGCAAACTATTCTTCAGTAAAATTGTCGTCAATTTATTTTTTTTTAAACTCTGACTTCGGGTCTTCATTCATCATATCTGGTCTTTTGGGTCTTTAACTGTAAAATTCCCCTACATAATAATAATAATAATAATAATTTTTATTTATATAGTGCCTTTCAACACCCAAGGTCGCTTTACAGAGATAGGTTAAGGAATAGGACAAGATAATCATCAACATAAAAGCACAACACACAGTCACTTACAAGGGTAGGGTAAAGATGTACAGACCAAAAAATATATATATATTGTAAGTTCAAGGTTACTGTAAAGCAAATGTACTGTACTAAACATTTATGTATATTTTACAAAATAATTTTTACTCTAAAATTTGCTAAAAAATCAAAGCCATATGCCTAACCAAGTTGTGTTCCACATTTGGTTTCTGAAATACCCAACTGTGCAACTTGGACACATCGTCAGCAATGTCCGATTTCAAAACGGTTTTCACAGGATGAATTTTGAACGTTTAAGCTTGCGAATGATACCTAATGATGATTACTAAAATATATGATAGGAAAAAAAGGCAATAAAAAAGCCAGTAAGACAGTGACAGTTAAGGGGTTAACATATAAATACATTTTTCATGCTCTATATGGGATCAGCCTGGCCACTTTGAGGCTTGTATAGAAATGATTTCGAAATGATGTATGACTAAACCTTAAAATAATCCTTTGTTGCCCATGGCTCTGATAGTGCTGCAGTTCCACTCTACTTTCCAAAAACAGAATCCAATTTGAATAATAATTCAAACTGCATTCTAAAGGCATCTTCTAAATCTGTGCATAGTCATTTTCCTGTCATTTGTTTGCTCTATCAATAGCAGAGTGAAAACCAAAGTCTTTAAATTCCAGGTCTAATCAAACACAACCAGATTATCAAGATTTTCCTATGGGGTTTTTCAATTTAGGAGTAAAATAAAGCCTGTGGTAAACATAACTTGACGATACTTTGAGGTTTTGTCTACAACGTACACTGCACACATTCACACCCCAAGCTGTCTTATCTAGTTACTTATTAAAAACGTACATTTTCAAAAATGAACATAACTGCTTCAAAATTCGCGTTTTTTGCTATGGGTGTAATTTATGTTGTAGAACAAAACAAAGTATAGTATAGTCTAGTATAAAAGTATAGACAAGCTATGTTTACCACACTTTATTTTACACATAAATCGTAAAACCCTTATAAAACCCCATAGGAAAATCTCAAAGGAGCCAGTGGCGAATTAGTCTTCCAGGTTCTGACGTCATACCTGCGACACTCTATTTCTTTGTGACATTAGTCATTCTATTTCTCTTTCAGTCATCAGGCGTGCATGTGTAGAAAAGGTTGAACAATTGAGAAATCATCTGAAAACTTAAGTGACATCAAACTTTCTTTATAAGAAAATTGCTGAACTAAATCAGACAGTCTCCTAACTAGACATCAAATGTTAGTTTCTTCTTTTTAATTGTTGATCCAAAATATAATCACAGTCACCACAATGGAGATTACATGAACAGTTTGGCTTTTACATAATGCTCATTTTCTCTGTTTGCCCCTCATTTGCCATCATCATCATCATCTGTGAGTGTTTTTATGCTTGTGGATAAATATAAGCACTCAGTCTCAGTCAACACCTCTTGTTGCAGCAATCTGTTCCTTTCCAGCCTGTGAATCATCTGAGGATTGAAATCTTCACGATCTGCTTGAATTCACTATTAAAATGTCAAAAAAAGTAAATGTTGTTAACTTTAAGTTAAAATGTGAATGTGAGAAAGGTGACAAAAACAGTTATTAACATCTTCAAAAATCAACTTCAATGCTTCTCAGTGAATGAATTAGTTAATGTCACTGAAAGCAGCTAACGGAGATAATTCCATGTCAGATTACTCACTGACATCACCAACAAATCTCTTCTTTTCTGTCAGGCATCATCTTTTCTGCCACATTGTTGTTCTTTTCTTTGTCTGAATGTACTACAGCATTCAAACTGCTACTGAAAAACAAAATCTATAGGAACAAGAGAGTCATTTAGTATGCTAAGGATTAGCTACCCATTGTCTGTTATTAATGTGTTAAAATGGGATGCTCTAAGACATAAAGATGCACTGATTGTCTCCTTTTTGAAAATCAAACAATACATATCTTAGACAAAGGTACCTTAGACAATTGTATTTTAAGATTTGAGAGGATAAAAACACCAGGGATGTTATAAAACAGATTTTGTGACAAGGAAAAAAAATCCCATAAATATGCAAAGATGAAATCTGCACTTAATAGATAGAAATAAAATGGTTTTCTCTGCCTCTGTTTTAGAAGAGTGGGGATAGCACAACCAAACAGAATATATATATATATATGTTAAGAAGGGATAGAAAAGTGTTTTAACATTGAAAAAATTACTTCCTTTTTAATTTCAAAAGAAATCACAAATGGTCTTGACTACTGTGTTAAGAGCAGGAACCAAATAAATCAACAAATTATTTTGCAATATTCCTGTTACATCACAATTTTAATTGCTTCATCTATGAGAAGCGAACAGTGCAATTAAAATTGCCTGTCACAGCTGAGGTTCTGTGATTTTGATCCATGCCAACATATCCACAGTTTGTGTCTGTTGTCCTTTCTGCTTCCCTTACTTGCAACTCTATCACAAGATGCCAATCAAGCATTTTTTGCCATTTCATTTGTAATGAACTAACTCATAGTTCAAGATCTTGGCCAGTTTGCAAACCCCTTCTGTGTTCACACCATCCCAGCTGGCACTCATTTCACTGATGACGATCAACAAACCTCCTCAGCAAATGCCAAATAATAAATAAGAGTCTATTGTCATAAAAAACAGAGCAGTCAGAAAATCATAAGTGGACATCTGGAGGAACTTCCCCAGACATTTCTGCAAGGATAAACATGCCATCCAGCATTTACTGCTTCAAAACCAATTTCACTATTTTGTAACAAATAAATAAATTGACATAATAAATAAATAAATACATACAAAAAGTAAAAATTATGTAAAATAACAAACATAAAAAGTAAAATAACTAAATTGTGTAAAATAGATAAATCAGATGGCAGTGGAATTGATGATTTCAATCAGTGCTTGCCATTTTTACGTGTAATTTGCAGCCAATACATGGGCTAAGAGTAGCTAGCAAGTAACCACCTTCGTTCATATAATATAAGATTTAATTTTACAGTGACGTTGTTGCCACCGAGACCAACTTAGGATGGGCATATCTATCTATCTGTCTATCTATCTATCTATCTATCTATATATATACATATATATATATATATATATATATACACACACACACACACACACACACACTTATACATAAATAGGCACATTTGACTTTATTCTCCTTCAAACCACTGGATGGCAAAAAATTTTCCTCACCACTTTTCTTAACAGCAGTGTTTGACTATGCATATAGAAATCTGGCTGATCCTTGACGCGATCACAGAGAGCAATGCAAAGTTATTTCTGTGCTAATTTGATCTAATATTTACATGAGTTAATTAACCATGACATGGTTAGATTAAGATGGTAAATATCATATATTAAGTTGGGTGTCGATAATCACATAATGAAACAATCAAATTTAAAAATATGATATTAAACATATCATATAATAAAACATCATATTTATTGTTACTACTGTAAAGCTATATTAAATTATTATAGGATCTCCTTCAATGCTTTCATAATCTTTACTTTTTTAAATAATTTTGTTTCTGTATTTTTAAAATGAACATTTGAATTACAGTATATATTTTTTAACACAAATAATTTTAAAAATTGTTAACCAATGTACTTATATCTTCTGTGGAATTCTCAGGACCAAAAAATGTTCATCTAATTATTGCACTTGGTCCAATGAGACCAAATGAGGGTATGCAGAGTAGACAGACAGTCACTGAGCACCACAAACAAATACCGGCAACCTTTTACAGTTCCTCCTGAACCAAAACAACAAGCTTATGCTGTGTTCATGCCATGTTGTAATTACTGTAATTAAGAGATTACAGTTGTACTCGCCATCTCTCATGAAGCTTTGCAGACTCTGCTCTGGCTGTGCACATTCAAGTGTTTTGGAAGAGGCGTGGCTTTGGAGAGCTCTCTGAAGGGATGGTGGGATTTTATGCTTTCAAAGCAATGCTTTCACAGATATTTTACCCATATTTTGAATTGCGCATTTTATTGTGTTGTGTTGAAGGGTTGAAACAAGTGTGTGTAAACTTAATGGAAAAAGTACTGAGAATTTTCTGCTAGGACACAATCTGTTTTTCTACAGATTTTTTTCTTACAGTGTAAGTACAACAACTTGTAAACCATAATTAAAACTAAAACCATATTTTTGGTATATAAATCTTTAAACATATGCCACTGATAAAAAATGCACATGGCCAGGATCTCTGCAGGGAAATTGATAATTTTTAAATTTTTAGACATTTTTGTAAAATAAATGAAACAGAATTGAATTTACAGACAGATTGAATCACTTTTGTAACTTTTGCAAAAATAAATGTATATTTAATTTGCATAGTAAAGACTATGCAGTGTTTTTTGAACATTTGATTATGTAGTATTTCTTCAAGTGCTTTAAGTTTTCATTTGTGTCTTTGTTCTATTGTAGTTTTTTGTCCTTTTGCTTCTAATTAGTTTCTTTGTTCTTATTTGATCACTGATTGATTGTTTAGTTGTTTACTTTGATTGTCTTCATTAGCCTAAGTTTGAGATTTTTTTTATTTTATTTTATTTTTTTGTTTACATATGTTAGGCTAGTATTAGTTCCCTTTTGAAGTAAAACTTCAACACATCATCTTGGATTGACGCTATGGGGAACACCTTCAGCGTGACTGGTGTCTGAAGCACGTGTGACAAACACGCCAATGAATTGTCTGACAACAGATCATGATATCACCAGTGGAACTCCCGTAAGTATAAAAGGGTGCCTGTAATACACATCATCAGCTTTTTTCGTCTTCAGGAGCTGCTTGTAAATCTGGGTGTGCTCATCGCATTCACGGTAAGCTCTGTTCTTGCTTTATTCTCTCCCGAGGGTGGTTGCATGGAGCGCGTTTGGCTCTCAAAGGGTTTAGGAGACATTCATCTAGCATATGCAAGAAGCATGTTCAGCTTTCGTGGAAGCTAAATGCGTTCATTGTGGTGCATTCGCCCTTGCTTGACTCTTTCGCGAGAGATGGGAATCTAGCATTTGCACCTTGCAGTTTAGGTTCCGTGGCTGTGGAGGCGGCAAGATGGAATTGATCATGGGATTGTAGGTGGAGCTTTGGGAGGAGTCTGACGAGAGTTTGTTTTTCCTTTTGGACTTCACCTGCTTGCTCTGTTGCTTTTTTATTGGTTCAGGAAGCTGGCTCTATGGCCGCTTCCAACCTGATTGTTAATGGAGCATGCCTAATTCTGAAGAATTATATGCAGAAAGAGTTGAGGCAGGTGTTATTAAAATAATAATCCACTTCCTCCGCTGCCCCGCATATAGGTTTGTGAGCCTTATTCCTTATCTTGAGGGAGCTGAATGCGCTCACTTTTATGAGCTCTGATGAGGGAGCTCCCCTCGTGCTTGAATTTTTTCTTGTGGAATGAAAGTCAGGCATTTGTACCTCACGGTTCATGGTGACTGGAGTTATGTAGGGCAATATATATTCTCTCTATTTCGTTTACCTCCCTCCCCAACTACTGTTGGGTCTTGAAGTAGGGATGTATGCTCCCCATTGGATGGGCGCCTCATAAGCTGCTCTAGTATGACCCATGTTTACTACTATAGTTAGAGCTGGAGTAGAGCGCTACATATAGCAGGTCCTGGAGATGTGCCTTTATTCAAGTCAGGGTTGAGCTGCTCTCTCCCAGCCGGGGTTTTTAAGTAGGACATGAGGTCCCCTGTGGCCTCTTTGGGGTTAGAGTATGGTGGATGTGAGCTATTGGCAAGCTGCAGCCTGCCCTCTCTTGTCTGGGGCATGTCTTTCCTTTGAATGGTCCTAAGATGCAAGGTTAATTGAGATATTTTACATGTAGTTTTCCCTCTACGTTGTTTACCTCCTTCCCCAACTACTGTTGGGTCTTGAAGTAGGGATATAGCTCCCCTTTGGATGGCTCTACTATGGCCCTGATTTGACAATGCTAACAAGTAGAGGAAGTTTGCCAGCAGGCATCCCTCCTTGTTATCTGTCACATATTATGGTCTGGTTTTAAAAGCAAAAGATGAAGTGCTAGCTATAGCAGGGCTATAGTAAGTATAGTAAGCAGTAAGCATTTTACTCAAGGCAAAGTTGAGCTGCCCTCCTTCAGATACACTGTGGTCTTTAAGTAGGACCTAAGCACCCCTGCAACTTCTTAGCTGTTTTTTTAGAGCCTGGGAGATGAAAGTTACTGGACAACTGCAAAATTATGTCCTGCTCTTGTTTGCCTCCCTTCATGAGTAAGAGAAAGGATTTAGACTCCCCCTTGGAGAAGCGGCAACATGAAGGTTGTAGCCTGGAGGGCTAATTACTGACGTTTTAGAACCTTGCATGTTCCCTTTGGTAGCTGCTCTTTAGGATACCCCTTAGGGTTGAGTAAGGTGAACTTAAGTATGGTGGACAATTTGTATTGCCCGTTTGGTTTACCTCCCTCCCCAACTGTTGTTGGGTCTTAAAGTAGGGTCTTTTGCTCCCCTTCAGTTGGGTTCCACAGAAAGTCTCCTTAGTACGTTCCCTGTTCAAAGAAACTGACAAGTATAGGTTTGCCTGGTAAAGAGCATTCCTGATTATTTTGCACTCTATAACTTAGAAAGAAGTGAATGGAGTCTTTTATGGACCCTGGAGAAGTACAAGCAGGGTGTGAGAGCTCTCCCCTAATTGTTTTAGGGTATTTAAGTACATCTGGAGCTCCCCTGTGGTTTGCCTATGGGTTGAGTTTTGATGGCAATAATTTTTGGCAACTACAATGTGCCACTCTCTTAGTTGCATCCCTTCGAATGAAATTGAAGGCTGTATTATTCCATGGAAGTAGCAATTTGTGTTCCATCTCCAACTGTTGTTGGGTCTTAAAGTAGGGTCTTTTTACTCCCCTTTGGTGGGTTTAGTTAGCAGGGTGTGAGCGCTCTCCTCTATTGTTCCAGTGTATTTAAGTAGAACTGGGGATCCCCTGCGGTTTCACTAGGGGTTGAGTTTGATGGCAAGAATATTTGGCAACAATTTTTTGCCACTCTCGTATTTGCATCCCTTCATATGGAAATTTGGGTTACACTCTCCCCCTGAAAAGTAGTGATAATATCAAGGTCATAGTTGAAAATATTCTCCCTTTGGCGGATACACCTAGGGCTGTGCCAATGCAAAAGAAACTGACATAGCTGAGCTATTTATTCCTTAGAGCTCTGCTCTTGGTGTCTCATAACTCTGACCTGCAAGGGAGGGAGGAAGGTTGTAAAGGCCAGGACTTTCCTTGTTATAAGAGCATAAACACTTGGGTATCTTCTACTGTTATTGGAAGATAGAGTCTGTATCTGTAGTTTCTGATCGCTAGTTTGACATGTTCACCAACAGCCGATTAATGACTGTAGAAAATAGAAAATAGTAAATGTGTGAACAAATGACCGATTTCAGCCACAGCTTCAGTGTCTGTTGATAGTGTAGGAGGGGGCGGGACTTCAGATTCTAGTGACTATTTGATTGGACAGAAGATTTGATGAGAAGCTGAAGTGTGATGTGATGTCATGAAAATCCGTGATCCATTTTAGCAGAAGTGAGAGACTGTAAGTTTTGAATGCTTATATCTCCTAAATGCGAATTTTGTCATTGTTTTGGAACACACCAGCTTATTCATAACATTAAGGCTAACATATTCATACTAAAAGCTAAAAAACTTAAATTTTGATTTCAGGGGGACTTTAAGCATGTTTATTAAAATAACCCCATTGATTTCTCTCTTTCAAAAACATAAAACCTATAGCATATCACTCAGCTGTGATATGCGTCACATGCAGTATATCCAAACCTCCAAACACATAAACATACAGATGTAAATACACCAACAAATTCAATGCATCCTACAAATTTTTTTTTTTTCTTTATTCAAGCATGTTGTGAGTCATAACTCTCCTCAAATGCATTTTCCTTTGTTTTTGACTGCCTGTGGTTAATTCTTCAAGCCTATGCTCATAGCCTGTTGTTGAGTGAGACTGCTAGAAGCTGTGTGCTCATTGATCTGAAGCCTCTGGGTCTTGGCAGCAGGTCGCTGAGCTCTCCTCTGAAGCCTTTCTGCTCCTTTGAGTGAGTCGTGTTTCAGCACAAAAACAGACAGGAGCGCGGGGACATGACATGCTAACACACTAACTCAAACTCCCTGCCTCCCTCTCTCTCCCTTTATTGAGCTCCTTCACCTGCAGAGCTTCACATCACAAAATGATCTTCTGCTAGTCCCCAGAAGGATGCAGCCTTTTTTGTTCTTTTTCTCTCTTATCTAAGTAAGGTAAGATGAATGCAAGACCAAGAGCAGCGGAATCATACCCATTTAAACTTAAGATTTTAGAGCTGATTTTTTAAACTGAAACTAAAACTAAAATCATAAAAACATTTTTGTTGCTTTAAATAACATAAACATTAACTGAAATAAAATAAAATAAGATATATATTTAAAAAACTTAAACTTTTTTTATTTCAGCTAGTTGTCAAAGCAACATTTCTCATTTTCATTTAGCTTAAATTGATGTACTAAAATAACTAAAACTGAAATCAAATTAATGAAAACTAGATAAAAAATAAAAACACAGGAAGTTCCTCAGATTTGCTTTCAAGGGCAAAGCATACCAGCTTTCGGTTCGTCCTAAAATTCAGGGAGCAGGACATCCTGCCGAGAAAGGGGCTGAGGCCCGTGGTATGGAGACTCCACTTCTGAAGGGGTGGAGCTCTTATGGAGGTGCAGATGTGGCCAAGGTTGTGTCTGTTCACTGCTCTCCCCAACCGTTCTACTCCCGGGAGTTCAGGAGAGCAGAGTATGTGGGTCTGGCCTCTAGGGGGGGCCCAGCTCATAGACTCAGGTCTCTCAACTGAGGTTGTTGAAACCATGCTTCACTCCAGAGCTTCACTCCCGACGGAAATCATCAGATGAATCTAGTTAACTGCCCGTTTGGTACAGTGCTGGAAGTTCTGCAGGATCGATTCTCCACAGGGTTATTCCCATCCACTCTAAAGGTTTACGTGGCGACCTCACTGGCTTACCACACACATTTGGTTGGTGTCTTTGGGAAGAACCCATTCCCTAAAGACACTGTTTGGTCTGGGTGAGCTTTATAGCTTCCTGGTCATTACGTCACCCGTCTATGCTATTGGACTGATTTCACACATGCTTCACGACGCAATTATGTAGAGCGTTCCCATAGCGTCAATTCTCAACACAGCGTCTTGTTCCCTTTTCAGGGAACTGAAGTTACAGTCGTAACCGAGGTGTTTTCTCTGCTCGCTTCTCAACGACTGGTTTTGTAAGAATTGTCCTTCAATCTAATAGTTTACTTTGCTGGATATAGCAAATGATGACAAATGTGTTAAACACAATAAATGTGTGCTTAATTTCACCATAAGTATGAGATAATTTTTTTAATTAATTTTTTCTGTCATCCTTTGGCTGCGCTATAGTACATGATCACACTCAAGTGCTATTAAACCATTAAACCATTAATTCATTCAAGTGCTACTGAACCATTTAACGGCGATAAGACGCAAAAAAAAAAAAAAACTCAAATCTGTACTGCCGCACTGTCTGTGAAGCAGCTCTCTGTGAACAAATATGCGCACAGAATGCCGCTTCAGACAGGGTTAAATGGACAAAAACACAAAATTTTGTCAAAATTCCCATTTTGACGAGTATCCTAGCAAGCACAGCAATAAATTAGTTAAAAATTGTTAAAAGAATATAAAGAGTTCTGAGAAAATAGGATGGATCCGCGTCATGTGCATCAGAGAATGAACCTCCTTGGTTCTCGCATGCATCAAACAAACATGCTTGAGCTTCTGTTTACCACAACTGATGTGTTAGTTGATGGATATGTATGATGAGTATGTGGATAAAAGCCTCAAACAGTTCTTCATAAAAATAGATACAAATAAAATTATACATACAAATATTTAATATAAAAAAGAAGTGAGCCAGGTCTGCAACTGGCATCCTCTTTAAAAAGTAATAAAAAATGTAATTAAATTGAAAATTTGATTAAATTCAATTATATGGTGCATGATGCCTCTGACCATGAGCACTAATAGATGGTCCATGTGTTAATAATGAAGTATAATAAAAGTGTAGCATAACTATTAGGAATCTAGATAATCATTCTATTTATAGTAATTAATTTTTAATATTAAACTGGGGGTTTAATACTTCACATGAAGTATCAATACAAATAGTAATTATAATATTATCTATGTTTTAGTCTCAAAATTACACAAATAATACAGAAGCATTTACACTTGTATACTCTCCTTTTAAACCGGGCGCACACTATTTATAATAGTCCTTTATGACTGTTGCTTGTCAAGACTGTACGAACATGATCTCCGCTGTAAGCCATGTCACACTGTGGAATCTCAGTTGTCAATATCGGACTGTACGGCAGTCAAAACACGAATTTGGGCTAGCAAACAAAAACAATCACTAGCGTTAATTTTGTTCATGGCTTCTCTTGAAAAAAGTCGGGGGGAAAATGGAAAACAAAACAAAGACGTGTGGGTGTGTGTGTGTGGAGCAAGTGGTGGCTTGTTGTCTCAATAATTGAGTCATCAGGTTCTGTGCTCCTATTGGTTTTTTATTTGACAGTTGTCGTAGGAGGTCACACTGCAGGACTGCACCTCAAAACTTGATTTGATCACAACGGTCATTAACCAGCTGTCGGCGAACATGTCAAACTAGCGATCAGACTTCAGATTTTGTTCCAGGATCAGAGGAATCTTTTAGGGTTATCAAAATTTGTCGGCCAAATCGTTGCCAAAAAAATACAGGTTGAACTGACTTTATTCAACACAACAGAAGAGATTCTCCATCCTTTCAAATGGGACTGGCTCCTACTGTATTTTCCTCCTTTGCTAATGCACTAACCCCAGGTCAAAAAATGGAGAAAATGCAAAACAGAAAAATGGTGAGTCACCTCCTGAAATGTGTTATGCAATAATGTCCTTCAGCACTAAGTCTCAAGAACGGAATATCACAGAGGACAGCAGTACACATCTGTCAATTTTTATGACATGTGAGAATTGAAAACCAACAATCTATTTATTCTAGTTTAAACCTATTGATTCGGTGAGCTCTATTTTTAGCATTGCATTGAGTTGTCTTTGAAATATTCTCCAGCTAAGCAAAAACCCTCCTATAAAAGCTAACTATTCCAGAGGGTGAGACACTGGTGACCCAGCAGGGCAATAAACACATCCATCAAATAAAGTCATCCAAATGACCCCAGATCCACAACCTGTTGACGTGTACCTGTCTTTTGTTCATTTTCATGCAGGAGAAGAAGACAAAACAATACTGTCACTGCATACGTCAAAGTACGATATCATGGATATAAATGGGTTTAAGTTAGTGTTAAAATGAAAGTAATGCTTTCTAAATAAGTTAATAAACAGAAAATAACATTAAAAATAGATCTGGGGAGCTGATGTCAGAGATTTCCAGATCCCATGTGAATCTCTCGTTAATAAAAATCCGTGCACATTAACCTACCAAATGCAAATGGATAGCCAGACCTCATCAGACAAGGTCAGCAATGACTAACCATTGACGGTAATGAGTCCTCATCAGATATTCTACAAGAGGATTGCTGAGGAAAGACTTTGACAAGAGCTTTTGGCTTCACATGAATTCCTACCGTTACAGTCGCTTTCATGAATTATTCATTTTCTTTGACGGTTGACTGCCGTAAACAGAGGATGCTTGGAAGTGTGTCAATCTATAAAAAGGCCTCATGAGGCAATGCAAAAATACTCTAATCATTGTTGCTTTTCCATCGCTCTGAATTTATCCTCGATGAAACGTGAGGTTTTTCTGCAGGGATGAATATAACCCAAGTACTGTATGTTTGTTGGTAGGTACATACCAGTTTTCATTTGGAAAAATACAAATCTGCCAAGAAATGCTATGTACAGGCTCTCCTTATATAATAGCTCTGCTCGACTGAAGGTAATCTCTGTTTTTGTAAAAAAAAACACGATTGAAAAAAGTGAGTGAATGCCAGGCTTAGCTTGGTAGTTACTAATGTAAGCGGGAGATTTCCTCATCCCACTAAACTCATCCCAGCCTCCCTGAATACTCACTTGAAAGATGTTCAGCTATTAAAATGCAGGAGAACAGGTAGCTTATGTTGCAGTCCACTAATGTCACTTTGGATAAAAGGGTTTGCTAAATCAATACATGTACAATGTAATGCAAACTGAACGGCCATCATTACTCAACCGCACTTAATTCTGTTTGGAGCCCTTTCTGTGTTTATTGAAATAATGTAAGTGATTGCAATTTAGCTGTGCACATGATTTGTTTACAACAATAATAAATGTCTGCTAGAACAAACTATACACGTGCTGAGCCTTTGCAGTTAAAACTCCTTATTTCAGAAAGGGTATCTGTAATTTTATCCCTTATTACTGTGCATTCAATTGGTGACTAATGCATTAACAATCTGACAACAATTATGGACGAGTGCATTGTTAGTGAGCCATTTACATGATTTCCCGACCTCTGCATTCGACAGCAAAGTAACAGCATGCTGTTATTATTATTATTTGTCATTTTTCATTTTATCTAAAGCCTTTTCAGTACACTAATCACAATCACAATTATCGTGTTTATATTGTTCCACATGCTCATGTTGAGAAAATCAATAATATCTACATACTCGGGGGAGAAAACATGCTCCGCTGTTGCAGAGACAAAGATAACTGTGTGCTAAGCAAAGTTTATAACAGCACTTTGCTTTTTCTGTTAAACCT
The DNA here is from genome assembly GCF_019924925.1 of Ctenopharyngodon idella. Lineage (NCBI taxonomy): Eukaryota > Metazoa > Chordata > Actinopteri > Cypriniformes > Xenocyprididae > Ctenopharyngodon > Ctenopharyngodon idella. The sequence continues at coordinate 13,200,657 of NC_067228.1, forward strand.
GTCTCCCTCAATAAAACTTAAAGGAAGTATATGTCTGGAGATCATTTTGCTATCTGATAAGGTATCAGGTAATTACATTTTGTAAGATTATTTAGTAAGATCATTTTCATCTAAGTAATTCCAAACTTTGCAAGACAGATGACGAAATTATGTGATCAAAAACAATCAACTTGTTAACACGCTCCACAGAGCCACCCAGTGCATTTAATTATAACTGTGAGTTTTAGTTTACATGCTTGGGATTTATCATGGATTCACTGCATTTATGGCCAGCAAAGCAACTTAGTAAAATTCGAATAGTATTTTTATTTTTCGAATAATAATTACAGATCGAATTTTCGACTATGCGTGCACACCCCTAGTCTATATGACTTAAGTGCTATATTCCAAGACTTCTGAAGCTGTATGTGAGAGGACCAGACTGAAATTACATTATTCATATAATCTTGCATGTCATAAATAACTGCTTTTGTGCTCCACAGAAGAAAGAAACCAATAAAAGTTCAGAATGACAATGGGGGTGAGGACATTTTCATTTTTGGGTGAACTATTCGTTTAACTTGGTTAGAGCTCAGTTTAATTTTCACCCAAATCTTTAACAAGTTTTATGTCTGAGGCTTATCAGACATTATAACAACTTACATTTTATATTGCATGCCACATTTCTATCTCATGAAGCAATATATCAAGTTTGAATTGAATATTCTGATTATGCATATAGGTCCACTGACTTCGACAAGAAGACCAAAAGAGAAAATTACCTGTATATTAAAAAATGCCAATAAAACCAACATTACAACAATTGGTCACACTTTAGTTTAAGGTACAATTCTCACTATTAACTAACTACTGACTATGACTTTTACCTCAGTAAACTCCTAATTACTGCTTATTAATAGTTAGTAAGGTAGTTGTTAAGTTTACCTATTGGGTAGAATTAAGGGATGTAGAATAAGGTCATGCAGAATAAGGCATTAATATGTGCTTTATAAGTACTAATAAACAGCCAATATCCTAGTAATATGCATGCTAATAAGCAACTAGTTAATAGTGAGAATTGGACCCTAAACTAAAGTGTTATCCAACAATTAATAATATTGTTTTTGGGCCATGTCTCAAGTTATTTGCCTGCATGTTTACTGATCCCTTAATCTGAATCAAGCTTCCAATGTCCCTCCATCTGTACAGTGAAAGAACTGAGCAAATATAAATCATATAATCATATACAGACAATGTTTGCACAGGTTTTGTTTAATAATTTATAAAATATTTTTTTTAAATATTAAAAAAAAAAAAAAAAAAAACTTTTGTAAACACATACCATGGACCAATAAACCAGTTGTTTATGCTGTAGAGTAAGTATGTTTGCATGAGTGAAAGCCTAAAATGTTGAGGGGAAACTGTCATGATTATCTTGCCTTTCCCTCCAGTGTTTGAATGCACAGTTAAAATCAGATAAAAATTAAATGGAGGGTCATAGCGGACATCCTCTCGCCAATATTCAGGATATTAACTGTAGATCAGAGCACATCAGAGCTCCCACTCTCAAGCAACTTAAGTAGCAAATGGAAAGACTTTCTCTTTGCCATATCAATTTATTTTTTTGACATTTCTCTTTCACTGCTGGCCGAATAACCTACTAGCAGGAACAGGATATAGCCGTCAAATTCAAAAGAGAAGAACTAAAAAAGCTTTTTACCCAGGTTATGAATCACCTTTATGCTTTTACTACCTGTTTTTGTGTAGCACTCTATTGTTCCTGACACACATGCAAGCCACACACAAAGATTTCATTACATGAAAATTGCCCTCATTTTCCCTACTTGTATTATAATTTTGTCAGGATCTCCAATCTGTATAAATGTCAGCTACAACATTTGGCTTCTAAATTATCTTGCAAAGGTTATTTTCCAGGATGACATTCATTATTCTAACTCATGCACACCACAAGAGAGGACACAGACGACACAGACTACCTGAAACCTGCAAAGTTCCCACACTAACCAGAGCGTGTGTTTGCTTGCTCATTATTTGGGAGGCAACGCTGAGCTAAATTATGCTTTTTCTAAACTTTCAAGGCATCTACATTCAGGGCCATTCAGCTCCAGTGAGAAAAGATAAAGAAAACAATGGTCAAGGAGATGATGTCAATCATTTGTACCAATCGAACGAAATGTCTACTGACTGTCAATGTTAGCCCATGTGAAAAAAAAGTACATTTCTATAATGTACTTAAAGTGCTCTATTTTCCTGTACTAATTTTGTACTTAATATACTAAAAAGTCTTCTTTAGTACTTCTTAAGATAATCTTAAGAACATCTAAGTGTACTCAACCGTGCTATTTTGAGACACCATGAAATATGAACTAAAATGTGCTTTTAATATATTATTTCTGTATTTAAAAAATGTATTTAGTTACCACTTATAGTACATTTGAACCCATAGTGTATTACAAGTTGTAACTAAATATATTTTTTAAATACAGAGATAGTTTATTAAAAGCACATTTTAGTTCATATTTCATGGTGTCTCAAAATAGCACTGTTGAGTACTCTTCTTGAGCTGTTCTTAAGATTATCTTAAAGGGTTAGTTCACCCAAAAATGAAAATTCTGTCATTAATTACTCACCCTCATGCCGTTCCACACCCATAAGACCTTCGTTAATCTTCGGAACACAAATTAAGATATTTTTGTTGAAATCCGATGGCTCAGTGAGGCCTACATAGCCAGCAATGACATTTCCTCTCTCAAGATCCATACTAAAAACATATTTAAATCAGTTCATGTGAGTACAGTGGTTCAATATTAATATTATAAAGCGACGAGAATATTTTTGGTGTGCCAAAAAAAACAAAATAACGACTTATGTAGAGATGGCCAATTTCAGGAAGCTTCGGAGCATTTTGAATCAGCGTGTCGAATCAGTGGTTCAGAGCGCCAAAGTCACGTGATTTCAGCAGTTTGGCGGTTTGACACGTGATCTGAATCATGATTCGATACGCTGATTCATAACGCTCCAAAGCTTCCTGAAGCAGTGTTTTGAAATCGGCCATCACTATATAAGTCGTTATTTTTTTTTTTTTTTTGGTGCACCAAAAATATTCTTGTCGCTTTATAATATTAATATTGAACAACTGTACTCACATGAACTGATTTAAATATGTTTTTAGTACATTAATGGATCTTGAGAGAGGAAATGTCATTGCTGGCTATGAAGGCCTCACTGAGCCATCGGATTTCAACAAAAATATCTTAATTTGTGTTCCGAAGATTAACGAAGGTCTTATGGGTGTGGAACGGCATGAGGGTGAGTAATTAATGACAGAATTTTCATTTTTGGGTGAACTAACCCTTTAAGACGTACTAAAGAACAATTTTTAGTATATTAAGTACAAAATTAGTGCGCGAAAATAGAGCACTTTAAGTACATTATAGAAGTGTACTTTTTTTCACCTGGGAGAATAAATATATTTTTATTAATTCTAAAAAATAAAAAAAAAATGTAAAAAAATAGTAGCAACTCTTTTGTAATAATTAAATTTAGCATTAGTTAATGCATTAGGTATCAGGAACTAACAACATTTTTTATTGCATTTGAGCAACTTGAGGGTGAGTAAATGATGACAGAATTTTCATTTTTGGTTGAACTATCTTTTAAACATTTCTCTTAAGTAAGAGAAACCACTAAGTGAATTACGACAGAGACCAAGGATTTGCCTTAACACAATTCTATTGTTGTCATTAACATGTTATTTGTTAACACAGATAGCAATACGTTTTTGAAACAACACAACATGGATAAGGAAAACAAAAAAAGAAAACATTCATCTTTGGAACACGAATAAAGATATTTTTAATATTCTCTCAACATTTCTGTCCATTCATTGAAAGACATAAAAATAATCCAAATGATTCAGGCTGTTTCAAAAGCTCAAATGTGTGTGCTTGACAAGCAAGAACCGATGAGGTTTGTTCTTGCGTGTGACATGCACGTTTGAGCTTTCATTGACAATATTTGATGTGTGATATGTATGTAATTTGATCAATGTTTATGAGTGAATCAACGGCTAAATTAAAGTTTGTTTATCATATAAAGTGGCTAATCATGTCTTGTTAGAAGAGTTGGATTAAACCTGCTTGCTTCGTGTAACACTTAAGGTGAAACCCAAGTTTTCCAAACTTTGTTATACTTAAAAAATAAGAGGCTTTATGGAACACTTTGCGTTTTTTAAGGGATCACTTGAGTGAAAAATAGACATTTAAGGGAAATTCTAAGGGTTTATGATGTTTCACCTGAAGAAACCCTTTTCTGCAACAACCTTAAGTTTAAGGAAACCAAGCTAAGGGTGATCTTAAGAGAAAATTACACTTAAAGTGCTTTATGCAACCAGACAATAAACTTTATTCTCTATGCATAGAAAAAAAATGCTGAGAGATGTTTTTATTGTTTTAAAATGTCATCTCAGAGGTTCAGAGATTGAAAATGTTTGAAAATAGGTCACTGATGACTATAAGCAAGTGTGTATGTAAGAGCTAAAGGGAGACGGAGCATGAAAGTGAGTATTAGAGAAAGTTTGGCTTAGAGAATGTGTGAAAGAAAGTGTCCGAATTGTTAAGTGTTGGTAATTGGGTGTGTGTGTGTGTGTGTCCCACAGCTTTCAGTAATCCCCTAAGAAATTGGTTGGTAGAGAAGGAATGAAAGTAGTTAGAAAATAGGGTTCACAATGACCTTTCCTTGAAGTATGAGGTTATCATTTTTCATTTCCTCCAGTACAATAGGTCAACTGGGTGACTCACAGGTGATGGTGTCTCAGTGGGTAAGGCCTTTGCATTGGTTATCACGGTTCGACCATCCTCTGACCACTGCTATTGTGCCGAGATACCATAGTCGATTTTACCTCTGTTGCCAAACTTCTTTTTCCCCCAAGACCAGGGTAGAGCAATGCTTTTAATGCCATGTATCCAGGGGCGTCGCTAGACCCTTTTTACTGGGGCATGATTCCCAGAGAAATACAGCTGTGCCCCAGTAAAATATTAGGCTACTGATAAATCCTTGTCTGACAATGGAGACAGTATACCAATAATCAATTTCCCTGATAATATTTCAGCAATCATGTCATGTGTGTTTTCTATTAGCTGTTTAGTATAAGAACTACATATGTAAAATTCGCAAATGAAACACTCTAATTGGTCAAACAGGTTTGCAAACTTTTACTTTTGTAGTACTGATGAAAGACTATAAATGCTCCTGCAAATTCCACCTGTTTTAGCACTTTATACAATACATACTGTTTCAAAGCAACTTTACAGAGATAAACAGGAAAATAATGATTCAATGATGCAAATGGAATTCAATTCTGCAAAGCAGCTCTAAAATGAAAATAATGTCATTGTTCAGCTGAGGTCAGTGCAGTGCTGATTCAGTTCCGTTCCAATAACTGTGATCATCAAATATGAAATGAGTTCATGAAATACGAAATGAGTTCAACTCAGCTATAAAGCAGCTCTGTAGAAAACAGTGATGTCATCATCCAGCTCAGTTCAGTTCTCATCCAATTTTGTCAGTACAGTCAAATCAATAAAATTGCTGAATATTATTATTACTTTATTGAACTGAATCAACACTGAACTGACTTCAGCTGAACACTATTGTCTTTTTTGAGCTGCTTTACAACACAACTGAATGCTGTTTGAATCATTGAGCATTATTTCCTGTTCATCACTGTAAAGCTGCTTTGACACGATCTGTATTGTATAAAGTGCTATATAAATAAAGGTGACTTGACTTGACCTCTTTCTGGCAGTGGAATCTCTGACATTAAAATAGAAGCATTAGAATCATAGTAACTGTGGTGAAATGCAGGGAAGAGAAAGCCACTGAATGTGAAAATAGCAAAGCAACAAAAGGAAATGCAGGAAATAATAAAAGGTAAACAAAAAGACCGTACTATGTGAAACGAAGCAAAACAAATTCTAAACACAAATGAATAGAAGAAAAGGGAAGGCAGCAGGAGAATAAACAAGTAGTTAAAATCTATAAATCTGCAGCCATTCATTTTCTTATGCAAACCGTTTGTGTCGGAATGAAAAGAGGAATTTGAACTCATTCCATGGTGAGCAGGAAACTAGAAATAAAGGAGACACTGTACAACAAAAATGTTAGTCTGGGTTTCCTGATAACATTGCCACTCATGCTCTTGAGATCATCTTAACTAACATTGTGCTTTATTTTACAAAGTTTTCTAAATGGCATGTCAATTGCTCTTTAAGTAAACGTGAAGTGCACTTGTTATGGGAGCCAAGTTCAAATTAAGTTACTGAAACATTACTGAACATTGCTGAAAATAGCAAAATAAATAATTATGACATTGCTAAGACAGTGTTTTAGAAATGTTTAAAGGTCACCTATTATGCTAAATCCACTTTTACAAGGTGTCTTGGATATAAATGTGTGTTAGCAGTGTGTGAACACAACCACCCCACAATGATAAAAATCCACCCACTCCTTTTTTTTAAATCCCCATTAAACCAAAGCAGTCTCATTAGACAAGCCGTTTTGATCCTCTGAGTAATGTGACGTCACATTACTCATGCCCTGCCCACGGCCGCTGATTGACAGTCCTCTATTACCAAGGTTTCCGCCCTCAGCGAGTTGTTTGCTGTCCGCCATTTTGTCCGCGGTCGAGCAGCTGTAGCGACAACAATGTCTGGTAAGTAATTGAGAAGTTTTGTTGTTGGATGTGAAAGTGAACATAACAGTCTTCATTTACTGACATCTGAGCCGCTGAACACAGTGGATTAGTTTTATTTTTGAAGGGAATGCGCCACAGATCTAATATACACATACGATCTCTGTAACGTTGCCTGCTATTTACTTTCACAGACATAACTGTGTGTGTTTTTGACAGAAACGTGTGTGTATTTGACAGTTTAAACAAAACAAAAAATGTGAAAGAGAAGTCACTCACGAGACTTGACGTCTGACAGCCAGCTGTCTGTGTGCGTGTGCTTCAGATAAGTGCGCTCAGAAAACGATCCATTAGAAGTTTAAGCTTTAAAACGCGTGGAAATAATAAACTTTAATGGTAAAATTATGCTATCCGTGAGAATGTTCGCGATATAAATGATAAACAAAACCAAGCAGATGTCGTGTTTGTATTTGGCAGAGAATCCGATTGAGGCAGGAACTGTGATCGTAGAGAGGGGGCGGGGCAGAGCAGCTCATTTACATTTAAAGGCACATGCATGAAAACAGCCTATTCTTGACTGTAGTCAGAAATGTGTATTTACAACATGAATTTATAAATGATCTGTGAGGTATTTCAAGCTTAAACTTCATAGACATAGTCTGGGGACACCTGAGACTTAAATTACATCTTAAAAAATTTAGATGCACACTGCAGACTGCAATGTCACATTCGTAGATCATCTGGTTTGAGGTGTAAGCACTGGATAATTGCTACTTCCGCTATGCAATATGTGACTGCCACAAAGGTTTATCTTACTGTCTGTCATCTTAATTAAGATTTATTACAGAACAAGCTTAGACTGCAGAGTGGGACTAACATTATTTTTGTTATATAAGCTTATAATTTTATTAATTTTATGATTGTTTCATTTTTAAATATAGTGTACACTGACCAAAATTAATTAATAGCTTTTATTTTGTTTATCTTCGTTTCTGAAAGAAAAGTTTAAAAGTTTTAAAGTCCATTTAAGTTACACATAATGGACCTGTTCACGTAATGGGCTAATTCATTTATGAACATTTTTAGGTACTACTCAGATAACGATGCTTTTGGGAAAAGGGAAATTTGCAAGCCAAAATGCTTAAATATAATTTAAAACTTCCCAAAAACTTCAGCAGCAGCAATATGAGAATATTCTTGCCTGAGCAGCACTCAGCACTTTTAGAGGGTCAATCCAGGAGGACTCTCAAACAGCAGGATATTTACTGAGACACTTAGTTCAGGATAGATTTGATTTATCATTGCAATTTTAGAACTCTTCCAGAATCAGCACAAACCTTTTGTATTGTAGCTTTAAAACAGTAGCTTGGAAGTTTTGCTGTTTAGAAAGAGATGTGTGTAATGAGGCTTGAAGTACATAAAGGAAACAAATCTGAACAGAACAGCACAAATACGTTGTGCTAACTGTCATTTAATACTGCATGCTGAAGCTGAAACTAAGTTTTAAATGGAGAAATGTTGATGGCAGAACCAACCCAGAGTGACATAAATGAGAATCTGCACATTTATAGCCATTCTAAACTAAAATGAACTGTGGCTTATCCATTATTAATGAACAGAATAATTACCAAGGTTTATTGAAACCAACATTTTTCTAAAAATGTGAAAAACTTTGTATTAGAGCATTTGAAAAACACAAATTTCAGCTGGACAGCACAGACTTCTCAAAGTGACAAGACTGGTGGCAATATCAAAGAGAGGCAACTGAACACTATAACAGGATAAGAAGGGACAATGTCCAAAGTCTAATCTAGTCTGTTTATTTATTTATTTATTGCTGCAAGGGATGTGAAACTTGCCAAAACTTTATGTTCCATGAAAAGAAAATGTTCAAAGAGGTTTAACAGGCAAAAGGGGGAATTGGGGGCAGATATAAATAAGCTGTAATTGATAACTTGCAGAGATAAAAGACCTCTTAAATTTAAGCTGACATCCTAATTGTCCATTACTTATAATCTTATCTAAAATAATTCCCAACTCTCCAACTGAATATTTAGATTTGGCTCTAAGGTTTACCAACTACGACATCATTAAAGTGCTTGTAAAAGAGCTGTAAAAATGTATGAATATTAATTGCTGCTTCACCTAATGAGGAACTATCATTTCAGTAGAGAGATAAATGAGTTGTGGTCTTGTGGAGGGCGCTGCAATTAGAAGCCAGTGTTCAAGTTTAACGCTGAGCGGGATCCAGTGACCTGTGAGAGGCAATGCCAAAGTGAGTGTGTGTGTGTTTCAACTACCCATACAGTTTTCCAGGAACATGCCTCCAGGTTTTTAACACATATCACGTTGGATTACACTTAAGAGAAGTATATGTGAGATCGGGAATGGTAGCACTTTTTGCTCTAACATCTATATCTCAGTGTTTTTTGTGCTATTTATATCAAACTTTGATATAATGTTCCCACATTTGTCTGCTACAAATTAATGTTGTTCTGAAATATACAACTTAACCCTAAACCATGAAAGATAATGTAAAGAGTGCTGTTGTAATGATGTGTGCGCACGCTTATCAGAGAGAAGTGCCCATACAAGGAATTCCGCCCTTTATTACTTAATACAGGGCCATACTTTAAAAAAACTTTCCGAAACTTAGGAGTGTATTTGGCACAGAACTCATTATGCCACTAGGTGGCAACACATTTACTGTTAAAAATGTGTCTATCACTGAATCATTCTTTCAGAAACAAGTCTTTATGAATCCAACTTACAAAAATATTCTGTTTCACCTGTCTGGATCTTACATATGTATTCATGCATCTTATCTAATTTGTGGTAACTTTTACAATAATGGTTAGTTCATTTATGAGTAATACATTTGTTACTGTATTTGTTAATCTTTGTTAATATTAGTTAATAAAAATACAGCCGTTCATAGTTTGTTCATGTTAGTTCACAGTGCATTAACTAATGTTAACAAATACAACTCTTGAATTTAATAATGTATTAGTAAATGTTGAAATTAACATTAACAAAGATTAATAAATGCTGTAGAAATGCAGTTCATTATTAGTTCATGTTAATGTAGTTAACTTATGTTAACTAATGAACCTTATTGTAGTGTTAGCGAATTTGTTGAGATTAACAGTCTGTTAAATTCATTTTACAAGAATAATAAACACAAAAAGTACTGTTTGAGTTGAGTATGAGCATTTTTCCCTTACTACTATTTTTTATTAGTTGTTTAATTATTTTAATGGAACCGGAACCGGAATCGTTAGGCAGAACCGGAATCGGAACCGGAAAATTTCTCACGATTCCCAACCCTACGTCGAAGTGGTAGTTACAAAGGCAGTCTATGGAAGCAAATCTGACAGCATTCTGTCATCAAAAAGATACGTTTTACTCTAAAACTGACAAAATTCATGTCCCATTCATTTGCAATGCGGTCACTGACCGTGAACAATACAAGTGTGACTATTTTTTTTTTTTCAGGACCATTTAACCTGTTCACATAACAAGAACCTTTACCAAGTTTCGTACCATTCCGATAAAGTAAAAAATTCTAAAAAACCAAAACGTAATTTTATTTTTATTTTTTTCAGTCAAAAATGACTGAACAGCACTAGAGGGTTAAGAATATATTGGTAAATATTAAGACTAACATCAATAAATGCTGTATAAGACTTCATCATGTTACCCTTAATAAACCGAAGTCACCGCCATTTCTCTCTTTTTAGCTGTGCAATAGAGGTGACTCATCCACTGCTTTGCTCTCTGCAGATAAGAACACTTGCCTTTTCATTCATGATTTTGACTAAAGGGGAAAACAAGCTTGAAAACAACCCACTGTCTTCAAGCATTCACTACAGCGTGATAAATAGACCAAAATAGTGGAAGGACAGAACAGATTTAATTATCCGTCATGATAAAAGAAGAAAAGGACAAGAGAAAAGCCCTTCTTTTTGTCCAGACGTCACGTATCCTATTGAGTAAGCTTAATGCTGGGTGTATTGTGTGAAAGACACCCATCATTGAGATATTTCTGTACATTTAATGATCAATTCAGACACTATAACTGTGGTCATTTATGAAATATCTGTGTGCGTATAAAAGAAAAGAAAGGCAGGCACTGCTAGTGATCTTCAAATCTTTCTTCAAACAGCTTGAAACCACTGATACACACAAAAACCTACAGGGTAAAGACCTTGATTTAGATCTTAATATTTCCTGACACTGAGCGGTGGACACAAAGTTTCCTGTTTGAGCTAGAGTGCATTAGTGTTGTGTGTGTGTGTGTGTGTGTATGTGTTCTTGTATATATGGTTTATGAGGACACAAATGCGTATAATGACATTGGTATTACAACGTAAACATGGTTTATGAGGATCCTTCCTGTGTCCTCGTAAACCAAATGGCTTAAAAAACATACTAAACTGTGTTTTTTTGAAATTCAAAAAATGCAGACAGTTTTCTGTGATGGGTAGGTTTAGGAGTAGGGGTAGTGTAGGGGGATAGAATATACAGTTTGTACAGTATACCATTTGGTTTACAAGGACACAGGAAGTGTCCTCATAAACCATGTTTACGTTGTAATTCCAATGTCATTATACACATTTGTGTCCTCATGAACCATATATACAAGAACACACACACACACACGTGTGTGTGTGTGGCACTCTCTCCCCTAATGCCATCTCACACTGAGCCAAGTGTTATCACTGTTGAACAAAATGACTTGCTCTTCAAAAACATGACTGAGGCACAACATTCTGCCAACATTAGGATAAGACAACGGCTGCAGACAGAGAGAATTGGAGACTGGTATTCAATGTTTGATGATCGACAATTGTTGCTCCAAGATGCATAAAGTGTGTTCTTGTATATATGGTTTATGAGGACACAAATGTGTATAATGACATTGGTATTACAACGTAAACATGGTTTATGAGGACACTTCCTGTGTCCTCGTAAAACCAAATGGCTTAAAAAACATACTAAAAAACATACTTGAAATTCAAAAAAAGCAGAATGTTTTCTGTGATGGGTAGGTTTAGGGGTAGGGGTAGTGTAAGGGGATAGAATATACAGTTTGTACAGTATAAAAACTATTACGCCTATGGAGAGTCCCCGTAAACCATATATATAAGTGTGTGTGTGTGTGTGTGTGTGTGTGTGTGTGTGTGTGTGTGTGTGTTGTGTGTGTGTGTGTGTGTATTTGTGTGTGACACTCTCTCCCCTAATGCCATCTCACACTGAGCCAAGTGTTATCACTGTTGAACAAAATGACTTGCTCTTCAAAAACATGACTGAGGCACAACATTCTACCAACATTAGGATAAGACAACAGCTGCAGACAGAGAGAATTGGAGATTGGGATTCAATGTTTGATGATCGACAATTGTTGCTCCAAGATGCATAAACTTGCACTCAAATAACACAAATAACATTTCAACATGGCTTTGTCTAGTCAGATCATTTATATACAGATGAATATATGAAGACTTCAGATGCAAAAGCCTCTAAGTGCCATCTGAAATTTTCAGTAACACTTTATTTTAGGGTCTTTTAACTAGTTGCTTATTAGCATGCATATTAATAGAATATTGGCTATTTATAAGTACTTATTAAGCACATATTCTGCATGACCTTATTCTACATTCTTAATCCTACCCAATACCTAAACTTAAAAACTAACTTATTAACTATTAATAAGCAGTAAATTAGGAGTTTATTGAGGGAAAAGTCGTAGTTAATAGTTTATATGTGTCCCCTATTCCCTATTGTTACCAAATTTTCCTCTAAAATTAGCATTTTTATCAAGCTTGTATGTTTATGTTCAGTTATTTCACTTTAATGGCAATGAAAAGGACCTATTAATTGCCATTAAAGTGAAATTACTAAACCTAAACATACGAGCTTGATAAAAATGCTCATTTTAGAAGAAAATTTCAGACAGCACTTAGAGGCTTTTGCATCTAAAGTCTTCATATTATCATCAATTGAGAAATTAGCTGAAGATGAATTATATTCTCTGCAGCAAAAAAAAAAAAAAAAAAATCACCTCACTTGGTTGTCTATAAGAGTTCATTACAGGATAAATGGCCCTAGATCACTCCAAGAAAGAGACGCTGTATAAATCAAGACAGTGTTTGTGTAATCTATCTTCAAGGGCAGAATTATTTCGATTATAAATAGATAAAAGCACTCTGGATTCAATGTACTATCATAGCACAGCAGTACACCACTTTCAACAGGATTCATTGTTGCGTATGAGTGTCATCACTTCTGCAAGCTGTAACCAAATTGACTAAGACTCGAATACACCTGTGTAATACACACTACCATTTAAAAGTTTGGAGACCATAATATTTTTAAATGTTTTTGAAAGACATCTCTTATGCTCACCAAGGCTGCATTCATTTAAAAAAAAAAAAAAAAAAAAACAGTAATATTGTGAAATATTATTATTACAATATTACAATTAAAAAAAAAGTTTTGTATTGTAATATATTTTGAAATGTAATTTATTCCTGAGATGGCAAAGCTGAATTGCTTCAGCAGCCATTGCTCCAGTCTGTGCTTAATGGTTTTTGTGGAAACCATAATAACTTTTTCTGGATTCTTTTATAAACAAAGTTCAAAAGAACAGCATTTTTTTTTTTTTTTAAGAACATTACTGTCACTTTTGATCCATTTAATGCATCTACCCTGTAATACATAAAAGTATTAATTTGTTTAAAAAATATATTAAACTCTGTTATTTGAAGCATGTTTTGTGTATGTGAGACAAAAATGGAGAGAAAGCAGAGATGGTCATTCTCCATAATCTTTAACGGTTTATTACAGAGTGGACAGATTCTCCTTTGTTATATCAGAAAAAAAAATATGTTCAGACAGATTGTACGGTCAGGGGAAAAGAGGCATAGATGCTCTCAGCGGACAAAAACACTCACACCTCTGTACAAATCTGACAGGAGCAAATCCATTTTTCTTAACACTTTTCTCCAACTGCCTTATACCAGCTTTTATTATCTGATCCAAGTTAAAACAATTATTTGTCAGTGTAAACTTGTAAAGTCTATATTTGAGGACAGGATTAGTGACAGGGATAAAAATAAAAAAAAAGCACTAGACTAGGCTAATCAGTCCTTGACATTTCTTTAGCATCAATATGCCCTTGCTATGTTCATGCAAGTAAATATTCATTAAGTGCAGTCTTCATGCAAATATTATTTTTGCTTCATGAAGCATTCAATCATGGTAAACTATTACACACTTAGGGCCTCATTCATGAAATATATTTATGAGTAAATTTGGAGTAATTTGTGCGTAAAAGAGACCTTCCCGAAAAATCTCCTCTGGATTCACAAATGCTTTGTAAACATCTGGGGCCGTATTTATGGAATCCCAAGCCTGCCAAAATTAAAAATAAATAAATGACTACATAAATAAATATACAAAGAAATGTAAAAAAGTAAAAATAAATAAATAAATATATAAATAAATATACATAGAAAAGCAAAAAAAACAAACAAAAAAAATATTTATACATTTATTTCCTTATTTATGTATATATTTCTTTTTTTTCCACATTTATTTATTTTTTCTTTTATTTATTTATACATTTATCATTTCGATTTTTATTTATTTCCACATTTATTTATTTATGTATGACATTCCATGTCCGGAATAAAGAGTAGCCTATCCATGTCACACAGTACAGTTAGGGTGATATTACTTAACCCGTAATATAAGATTTTGGCCATACTACCCATCCAAATCATTCATCCCAGTATCAACGTCAGTAGGCTACACTATTTCGGGCACACCACAAGGTGTCACTGTGGCATCAACGCTTCGCTCTCGCCTACTCTGAGCTCGATTGCTATGTCTGAGGTAAACCACGCCCTCCTCATTACCCTACGGACAAAGAAATGTAAAAATACATACATGTAAAAATAAAGAAATGTAGAAATAATAAATGTAGAAATGAATAAATGTGGAAATTAACAAATATGGAAATAAATACATAAATAAATGTGGAAATAAATAAAAATTGAAATGAATAAATGTATAAATAAATAAAAGAAAAAATAAATGTGGAAAAAAATAATATATACATAAATAAGGAAATAAATGTATAAATATTTATTTTTGTTTTTTTGCTTTTCTATGTATATTTATTTATTTTTGCTTTTTTACATTTCTTTGCATATTTATTTATGTATTTATTTTATTTGAATTTTGTCAGACTTGGGATTCCATAGTATTCACAAAACATTTTATCTTACCACTAAGAGCTCTCCTACATAGCAGTAAAAGTTCTTAGTTAAGAGTTTCCTCTTAAAATCTATTCATAAAGCTGCTGAGACAAACCTTTACTAAAGAATAAAGAGAAGTCTTAAGCTAAGAGAAAGGGCGGGGTTGACCTTGTTGCTATGGATGATGTCAACACTTTTACTAACTATGCACACAGTGATTGGCTGATGGGCAGTGATTGTAGAACGAGGCATCTTGTTGCCATATTCAAATAAAGGTTTTAAAATAAAAATGTTGCCACATTCAAATAAAGATTTTAAAATGTAGGCTAAATGTCACCAATTAAACAAGTATATGTTCAGCTAATTGTCAGCCTCTTACATGTATGCATCTCGAGAGATTGCAGAATTCAAGTGACAAATGATGTTTTATAAACAGTTCTGGAGGAGCACGTTCTAATCAGCTCGAGAGGAGGCATATATACACAGCCGACTCACCTAGTTACCTCAACAGTTTCCTGCATCCCTCCGCCACCCCGACTCCTCACTCTCGGCTGGTTCCTATTCCCAGCCGGGGATACAGGGGGAGTACTCTGTGTTTGAGCTAAATTCTGAGCTCGGAGCATCTCCTCAGACAGCACGCCAAATATGCTTATATTACCATTTTTCTCTATTCGATCATTTGTAAGTGTGAACTTGTGAAACAACTGAAACATGTAATTGGACATTATTTTCTTATTTATTTATTAAAGATTTATTTTTGGCATTTTTGCCTTTTTATTATACAGTGAGTAGACAGGAAGTGAAGTGGAACAGAGAAAAGGGGGCAGGATCGGGAAAGGTCCATGAGCCGGAACTCGAACTCGGGTCCCCTGAGCTGCCCACAATACGGAGCTCCGCACATGACATGCAGGGAAAAAAATAGTAGGCTAAAGGCTGATTTATACTTCTGTGTCGGACCTATGCTGGAGCCTCTGTGCCGTAGGCTATGCATCGGTGTTCATTTATACTTCTGCGTCGTTGTCCACGTCGACGTGCAACATTCAGACCGCTAGTAGGCAGTGTCCACGGTGAGTATCAAGACAACAGCCAAAGAAGAAGCAGCTTGTCATGTATGTCATCAGAGAAGCTTTAGCAGTAATGGCGGCAAATTGGCAACGACGGCAAATTGCAGCTTGACGGCGCTTGTCCCCTGAAACAGAGTGTATTTTCATTCCTATGGAAGTTGAAAACGCTCGCTCTTCTCCACTCGCACCATGTCAGTTTTTTTGACCTGAGGGAGGGGTTCTAGCAGACCAATCACAGCGCTTGTGGTCCACATAGAATTGACACATTCTTACATTTTTGGAGAGGTGCACATCAGGCTCCGCCATAGGTTATGTGTGCTACACACAGCCTACGCCGTAGCTATGGCATACACTCGACGCAGAAGTATAAATCAGCCTTAAATCATGCGCACTAAGTCATTCCCTCGATTTATAAATCGTGCGCATGATTAACTTATTCGTTCCTTCGATTTACTAAATCGTGCACACGATTTAGCCTACTAAGTCGTTCCCTCAATTTATAAATCGTGCGCACAATTTAGGCTACTAATTCTGCGTTCCAGGAAGGTTTTTGAGCCCGTAAGTCACGACTTCAAACAACGACTCACGACTTTGTAGCGTTCCAGGCAAGTCAAGCCAAACTGCCCGAGTGTAAACAAACCAGCATGGCGGACCGTACGGGGCTTATGCTCATTTACAATCATTTCTATCGCCAAAGGTGCTTACTCCTTGCTTATTTGAGGGAAACGGAGGAGGAAAAACGGCGCATAAGGTAAGAGGAGCTGTTATACCTTTTATTTTACGTTATTTTACCGTGCACTTGCATAAACACCGCATCCGTAGGGGCTGCCATTGTTGTTTCGCGGGCTATGTGACGTCAGAGCGCGGAACTGGGAGTACATCGATCTAGTACGAGTTCACGGGTGGGAAGTCACGTGTTTGACTCCCGTTCCAGTGCACTTTCACGGGTAGAAGGTTGGAAAGACACGGGTTACGTGTTGCCTGGAACGCGGCATAATTCGTTCCCTCAATTTATAAATCGTGCGCACAATTTAGGCTACTAATTCTGCGTTCCAGGAAGGTTTTTGAGCCCGTAAGTCACGACTTCAAACAACGACTCATGACTTTGTAGCGTTCCAGGCAAGTCAAGCCAAACTGCCCGAGTGTAAACAAACCAGCATGGCGGACCGTACGGGGCTTATGCTCATTTACAATCATTTCTATCGCCAAAGGTGCTTACTCCTTGCTTATTTGAGGGAAAAGGAGGAGGAAAAACGGCGCATAAGGCAAGAGGAGCTGTTATACCTTTTATTTTACGTTATTTTACCGTGCACTTGCATAAACACCGCATCCGTAGGGGCTGCCATTGTTTCGCGGGCTATGTGACGTCAGAGCGCGGAACTGGGAGTACATCGATCTAGTACGAGTTCACGGGTGGGAAGTCACGTGTTTGACTCCCGTTCCAGTGCACTTTCACGGGTAGAAGGTTGGAAAGACACGGGTTACGTGTTGCCTGGAACGCGGCATAATTCGTTCCCTCGATTTGCTAAATCGTGCGCACAATTCGAAATCGAGGGAACGAAATAGTAAAGGACAGGGCAAACGAACGCGTGAAATATTATTACGGTAACTTACACATAGTGCATCAAAATGCAGTGTCATCAGTTTACCTAAAAGAACACAGAACATTCTTATGTTTTAGTTTTACGTACCATTTACACGTGGTAGACAGCAGGTGTAAATTTCTTTCATACCAGTTAACATTTTGAAAATATGAACATTATCATGAATCCGAAAATTTACGTCAGAAAGGCTTTACGAACGATTTACACAAAATTCGTTCTAATCGTTTTCATGAATGAGGCCCTTTATGTGGTATAGCCACATTAATGCCAAGATATAAATTTGAAGGCAGTGTTTACATAGGAGTTATTACAGTGGCAGTAAATGCAAGTCCAAATGAGTTAGTGTCATGTGTTTAACTCACCTTATGGACCAGTCACCAGTGGCATGATGACAAAAGTTACACCAGCCATCTGTACACTTGAGTCTTGTGGAGGAGTCTGAAGGTCCAGATGAGAGATGTGAAGTTATCGCGCTATTTCCAGTCCAGAAGTTAATTTTCCACCAACAGAACCAGATCATGAATGTCAGCAGGGGTAGAAAAAATAATTATGTTCCGAATCTAAAATAAGAGTAAGTACAATGAGGCTATCCATAGACGTAAAATACAGAGGTTCAAGTTTGTGTTGACCTCTTCCTTGTATCACAGTGTCCTCCAGTAAAGGTGCAAAATGTAGATGTTTAAATGTTCTTATTACAGGAATTATCATTCTGGTTACATTCAGTGGATAGACGTTTTCAGATACTCCTATATTGTTTGTAGTCCATGGTAACGCTGTAGTCTATATCAGCCCGCGCATCCTGGTAACTCGTATCCCTCCGCGGACTCGCGCGCATTCAAACGCAACTGGCGCCATTGTGTCTCAGTTATCGATTGTATTGAAAAAGACATTAGAGCAGGGTTTTATAGCTAAAAACATTTTTCGTTACTTAAAATAAAACAAACATTAACTGATATAAAATACAAAAAACCTTAACTTATTTTATGTCAGCTAGTTATGTCAGCCGAGGCAACATTTCTCATTTTAATTTAGGTTAATTTGATATACTAGGCTAGCCTATTGTTACTTTACTAAAACTGAAGTAAAAAAATAATTTCAGTGTATTAGCCTACATATTACTGTTTTACATTTTTTTCAATCAATTCACATTTCTAATATAGCCTACAGGTAAAGTATAAAATGTAAATTCATATCAATAGTTCATACCTACATATTTGTGTACTTGGTTAGCGGCTGTGTAATAAGTGGGATAATGTACATAATAATTTAGTAATTTAGCTTCATAGAACTTTATAGAACAATGGAAAAATCACAACAATAGGCTACAATGTACCAATCCCCCACCCCTTACATAATTTAATGCTCTTACAATCATTTTTATTACAAAACTAAATGAGTCTCCATGTAAATTACTATAATTATTTACGGTGATTATATTACTGTATTACTGTAATTATTTTATAATTGAGTTCTTTTATAATGAAACTAACAAAGGCTATAAAGATTCAGTAGGGTAGAAACACATCTAGCGAGCAGGTGAGAAGTCCTTAGAGAGTCGGGTACTGCTAATAGCACATTACTAGAGAGAGAGAGCAGACATGCCTCCAGGCTTCAGCTCATCCATGTGATCAAAGAGACCCTAAAAGTAGACCATCATTCACAACTAGAACAAATGATGAGAGCAAGTCTTTAATATATATCCTTTAGACTAACAAAAAAAAAAAAAAAAAAGAAATCCAGATTTTCATCACAGTTAATTCTGCAGAAGAGAACGATAGTATCATGTGAAATTGAGAAGATTAGGAATATAGACCCACACATATATACACAACACATATTTCATACAATATGCTATAGTGAAGCAGGAACATCACTTCATTTACTCCCCTGTTGCATTATGGGAACGTGTTGGTGGACTAAAGACAGTGATGTGGTTGAATGAGTCAGAGATTGCCATAGAGACGCTGGCCACCCTGTTGTGATTTACTGAGCCATTATGTGCCCTCTTGAGGTGTGTGTGTGTGTGTGTGTGTGTGTGTGTGTTCTGATGTACATGCCTAGGTGCTGAAAGACTTACAACCAGTTATTTCTGCAAGTTTTGATTTCAAAATATGTGATTTTTGTAAATTCTGTTGGAAAAATCATTTTATTTAGGCTAAAGTAATATTTATTTAATTTTGATATTTATTAATATTTAATATTCGATCATGTTTTAAATCTATAAATAATAATATTATTAATTAATATATAAATTATTATATATAAATACAATTGGTTTGTTATAAAACTAATAACTATTAGAAAATAAGAAATAAAATAAAACATTTAGTCAGGTTTATAATTTTACAACATCTATCAGTGGAACAAAACAAAATACATATACACTACCATTCAAAAGATTTTTAAATGCTTTTGAAGTCTCATATGCTGCATTTATTTGATCAGAAATACAGTAAAATTAAAACAGCTAATTTTAATATATTTTCAAAATGTTATTTATTCCTGTGATGGCAAAGCTGAACTTTTAGTGTAACGTGATCCTTCAGAAATTATTCTAATATGCTGATTTAGTGGTCAAGAAACATTTCTTATTATTATCAGTGTTGTGCTGCTTAATATTTTTGTGGAAAATGTGGTAATTTTTTTTCAAGATTCTTTGATGAACAGAAAGTTCAAAAGAACAGCATTTATTTGAAACAGATATATTTTTGTAACAACGTAAATGCCACTTTTGATCAATTTAATGTGTCTTTGCTGAATAAAAATATGAATTTCTATTAAAAAACAATCTTACTGACCCCAGATTTTTGAATGGTAGTGTATATACAAGACACATTCTCTGTAACAAGTCTTAATACCTAATGGGCATTTTGCTTCAAAGGTAAATTGATCTTGTTTTAAAGATACTGAGATGTTTTACTGAAACACAAGACAAAAAATACCGCTTGTTGTCTTTCAACATATTGTACACTGAGACGTTCTGTTGGGAATTAGGCAGTCTTGAACACAGAACAAGCACAAACTATTACATCACAACAGATTGAATTTAGTCCTTTTCCCCCTGGATGACTAAGGTTGTGATACCAAGAGATTCAGCGTCTCATTAGAGATGTGAGAAGATGTCTCTTACCCATCGACCAAGTGTCACAGGGATGTGTTTCATAATCGTGGGATTTGGACAAATTATTTTAAAGAGGTTGGTCTGCTTTCCAATATACAGTAATTAAATGACTAAGAGGACAAAGAGTGGAATGAAAAACAGAGAATGAAAGGAGTCTCTGCATGATGTAAGTAGCCTGTGTTTGTATTTTAAGGGTAGTAAATGTTGAATGTGAGTGTGATGTGAAAATAGTCAGCAATGTGAACAGTTGTTCATGTGAAAAATATTTTTATAACCTTACAACCGAGCAAGGTTTATAGACAAGAGCATGTGGCTGCAGCGTTCTGTGTTTGTAAAATCGGTGAGCTGAAGTAACACAGAAAAGCTCAACTGTCTGTTATAGTTCACCTCTGAGAGCCTTAATCATTCTTTCCTCCAGCTCTTCTTTCGTCCTTCCCTATTCACCCCACAGCTTGCCGAGAGCATGGACAGAAGAAAGCTAAAAGAAGAAACACACATAGATGTACTGTTGGAAGGGTTTGTTCCCTTCCCTTTGTGAAGGTAAATTAGGCACAGAAGGAAAATGATAAATTATTGTGTGATTCACTAGCAGCTAATTCATTAAATTACAAGCAGGAAAATCTGTAAAATGTCCTGACACGTTAGCTCACCTATGGTACACTTAACATTAGTACACATTAACATAGTGTTTCAAATAGTCATGCACTGACTCACCATATTAATGCTGGACACAAACTGTGATTAGACTGAAAATAGATTTCTTACTCAGTCTGTGCTTTTATACAGGATCTGAACGAAACAGAATCTGAACATCTGAAAAGATTAGGATAGTTGATACTCTTCTGACGTCTCTGAATCTGTCATTGATCCAATATTGGAACAGATACGAACAATTATTTCATTTTTAATACATTGTCATGGATGATTTTGGCCTGATTCTACGTTTGTTTAGACTAATGTCAGTCATTTGTACATATTATAGAAATAAGAAACAATTAAATAAAACGTGATGGGTATCTTATAAGATATGGGTGTTCAGCTGGTTGTGAGGTGAATTAATTCATGGAATGTAAAATAATTTAAGATGCTGTGCTGGCCATTTAGTGTTGATGCGCCATCTGGTGGCCAATGTTAAAACACCCGAACTTGCACCTGGGCCCTACCAGAAATATATTCATAAAATGTACTGTGAGGACAAAATAAGATTTCAGCGATCAGAATAGTACTCTGGGACTGTTAAACCCAATCACCATGTGCAGTATAATAAGGCGGCAGACTGATTTTAGAGCTAAAAAGAGAAACTAATTCAGAAGTTTACAACTACCTTTTTAAAAGAGAGGTAGTAGGCTATACACATTTAAACAACTTAATAGTGTTATTAGGAACACTTACTGGGATGTATGAGCTATGTGCTTATTCAAGCAATTTATGTAGCTTGTCTAGATTATGTTTCTATTGTGAACCTCTATAAATCAATGTCCAAACTATCATTTCTGAAGGAAATACTGCAAAGTAACAAAAGAAAAGTTAGATGAGAAACATAGATAAAGGAGAGAGACTGAGATTGATGATAATTTGCATAATAAATAGACAATAAATAGACAATTTTGATTGATAGATTTTGAATGCTCAGTTACAATAGTACATTTTTTTATATATATATTAAGACATATGAGAAGGATTAAAGTAAATATAGATACCTAAGGCTGAAAAATGACCAGTTTCAATGGTGTCTGCATGTTACATGGTTCAGGCTGAAATTATATGTAGCTTTGAACAAACACTAATCATAATGTTAGAGGAATACTGTTTTGCTTGCTATATATATATATATATATATATATATATTTATTTATTTATTTATATTTATAGGAAGACTGGACTCAAAGGGTCATTTAAATCAGACATATTGCTATATTACCTTATCTCAGCTCCAGAGATAAAACAAAACAAAATATTTTAAAAAATGTACACTGTCCTTCTGTATACACAAAATTGTCAATGAAAAAAAAAAAAAATAAAACCATAATCTTTTAAAAAAAAAAAAGTTTTATTTACAGAGTCTGAAAGTTCAGAGATATTTACAATGCTATTTATATTCCAACTGTAAACCAAAAATTAACGCTTCACTAGATTACAAATTTGCAAAATGAGTGTCACGCTGAACACAATGAAAACAACGCACTGGTGACATTTGAGGCCAGTGGAATGAAATTATGCAAACAAATGATGACTGTAGGCATCTGGAGTATGAAAAAACAAGCAAATTGGTAAAACATATCCAGCTGTATGAGGCTTTGCTGAAGAGAGGACCTGTGTAGGTTCGGTCCCCTTCAAGGCATTTTATGTTGCCATCCGGATCTCCACAATCACAGAGACAAGATAAACTGATGCAGACAACATACTCTCCTTTCAGGCTGTTCAGGTGGACAAACTCAAGTTACTGTGGACATATCTCTCACACACACACACACACACACACACACACACACACACACACACACACACACACACACACACACACACACACACTCAGTCTGAGTCACTGCTGCTGCTGGAGGAATCTGTTGACATGGCCTCAACATCATCTTCATTTTCTTTGTTATGACCAGGTGGCTCCAGGCCAAAATCGTTGCCATGGTGAGGAGGCAGAATCCCCATGGAAACATCAGTGGACTGCCAAGGATACTGTGGGGTTAGTACATCTAAAAGCAAAAAGAGAAATATATATTAGCAAAAAAAATTACATAATTACACACATATTATTTGTATGATAAAGACAACCTAGAAGAGAAAAAAAAACATGGACAGATGAATCAAACATCTGAACAGAAGAGTGAACCTGCCTGGTAACCTCCCAGCAGCCAATGCGTCTCCAGGCAGGTGTCCGTTCACTCCATTGGTGGACATGTTGCTCATATTTCCCAACATTCCACTGCGCATCTCCAGATCAGTAGGATACGGCCTGCGAGGGTCACCTACACACACACACGCACATCATATGAGCTTGCAAATACAATCAAACATAAGCCAAGTCAGTGGAAAATGTAAATCAAGTGAAATAGGAATGATATGAAAGACAATAATGAAAGAACATGATGCAGAAGGAACTAGTTTGTTTACCTGGAAGCCAGTTCAGAGGAGCACACACTGCATTACTGGCACTGATCCTGTGAGCGTACTTGATGATCTCCTCTGAAGAGATACTCCCTAGTTAAAACAAACAGAACAACCAAAATGAAGAAACATTGAGAAAATTTGATTTTAGACTAAAACAGTAAATATTTGATACTGTGGTATATCAAGTAAAACATCTCAGTGTTATGACTTTATCAATTCTACTGATAAATACAGCATATTCTGGAATATAAGTCACATTTTTTATCATCTAATGTTTATATTCTAATGTTATTTCCTAAACGTCAGTAGTGTCAGTTTCGCTTTAAATAAATTTGTTTAGGCTTGCCGTTTATAACAAATGTTGCGTATAATGAATACCACTATAATTTATTTATAATCTTTTTCATTCCTGTTCTCTTCTAAATACCATCAAATTGAAAGGGTTTTTTGTGGAGTGAGAGGAACTAAAATACATGTTTATGTATTTTGTATGTTTGTAAAAGTTTTGTTTTATTATCACTTTGTGTAATAAAATGGGATTTATACACCGATGTGACTTATCTGTGTTTTTTTTTTTTCTCTCAGAAATGCAGTTTTAACCAAGTGCAACTTTTGTGTAACAAAACAATACCTTTTCTGGCCTTTTCAATAGACTTCAGTTTCTCTTTGGCTTGATAGACAGCAGTGGCCTGATGATGAATTAAAAAAAAAATCATTTCCAGTTTAACAAAGAATGTGAGTTTAATCAAAATGCAATTTTATTGTTCTTTGTCATTTTTGTAATTTCAAATGACCAAAGATTTTTCTAAAAGTACCTCAAATCAAGTGCACAACAACACAGAAAGCAGTGTTCAGTGCTGGAAATTAAAATGTTATTTCTGCAAACAGCCATAAAAAAAGAAATAATAAAAAGTATATATATATATTATTAAGTTGGCTTGAGAAAGCCAACTTACTGAAATGCTATTTAAACTTATTATTATTATTATTATTATTATTAATACAACCACCAAACTCAGACTAGTTAATATTACAATGCAAACCTAAATTATTGTTTTAAATGTTCATGAAGTGATAAAGTATTTTGGTTTGCAGAGTGCTGAAACAATTGAATGTTACTGAAAAGAAATGTGCATTGACTCATGTCAGTCACCAGTATATGCTCAGCCTCTTTGAGTTGTTTCTGGAGCTGCTGGATATCACTGTCTCTCTTCTCAACTTCCTTCTCCAGCATCTGCATCTCCTGGTGAACTCTGCCCTGCTCCATCGCCGTCTGCATGAGCTCCTGGAACTCTTTATCTCTCTGCACTAACAGCTCCAGTATCTGTTCACAGAATCATCAGCATACAGTCACTGCGTGCACTTCACCTAATAGTTATCTAATAGTCAAGCAAGCATAATAGTAATTCATCAATTTAATACTGACTCTAATTATATAGCTTGGCGGTGGTCGAGGAGATTCCCACTTCCATATGTAAAGCGCTATATAAATGTAAGGAATTATGTACAGTATGTAATTGCATGACTTTTCAGGATCACAGGATCAAATTTAAAGCCTCTAAGTATCAGTGAATTTACTTCTTGAGATTTCAGTGTTGTCTCTGTCTGTGTGTGTGTGTGTGTGTGTGTGTGTGTAAACAGTGTCTCTCACCTGTGTGTCCTCTCCAGGCTGGGGCAGTTTCTGTGTCCTGGCCAGTGCTAGCATCTCTATCAGCTCTCTGCAACAGAAACAAGAAAGTAAAAGAACGAAAGAGGAGCTGTGTGTGTACAGTAGTAGTGTATAATTAGTTTATTATTAGGAGTGAAAACAGTAGATTCAACTGGACAAGACACTATGACTTTATTTATTCAATTATTAACTAATTCAGCAACTATTAGCCGAAATCAATGGAAATCTCATGAATGAACTAGCAGTTTATTATCATTCTGCTGTGTACCAGCTAAAAAAACAACAACACACAAATGGTTATTCTTCACCTAAATGTGGAAAATATATAAAGACAAACCTGGATAAAACTTCAATATCATCCAGAGTGGATAAAAGCTTTTCCTTCGTGGGCTTCTCCGCCGCCGCCATGACTGTTTCTCCTCACTTGCGCATGC
Source organism: Ctenopharyngodon idella (assembly GCF_019924925.1). Classification (NCBI taxonomy): domain Eukaryota; kingdom Metazoa; phylum Chordata; class Actinopteri; order Cypriniformes; family Xenocyprididae; genus Ctenopharyngodon; species Ctenopharyngodon idella. The sequence goes on from NC_067228.1 coordinate 13,226,624, forward strand.
GTGAGAAATGAAACGCAATAGCATGTGTCAGACAGTGACGCCTGTTGGCAGAAGGACCAAAATATACAAACCGTCGTCGTCAATAAAATATTATCTGTAAAGTTCACATAAACAGTTCTTGTAAAACTGTGGGGTAATAGAGTAAACGACGAATAACATCTAAACCTGGTTACAAGTATGATGGCTATAGCTCTAATTTATAGACGGCGTTGTTATTTGGTACTTGTTACGTTTCTCATCGCTGGTGAAGATTAGCCAACCACATTCGTTTTGATAGCTCGATGAGAATTTTGAATATTTACATAGATATTATTATTATTATTATTATTATTATTATTCAGTTGTATCCTATATTGGTTCTCAACCTTTTTGATAAGGCCTCACACTGTCCACAACAATATTCGAAGCCCCCCTCCTCCACTTTTTAATTTATAATTAAAAAGAAAGTAACTAAAATAATTTTAAATAAAATTTGGAAAAGTTGTTGTTACTACAATTACTGCATTATCTATTCCACTTTTAAAGTAACTAAAAGTACTAGTAATCTTATAGCAATTATTTGTGTCTCATTTCCAGGTGTTCTAGTAGTTGTCACTAGAGGCAGTGAGAGCCTCTGTTGTGATCTGTCATGTGCGTCACACACAAACATTGCTGCTGATCAGGAAACTAAACGCTTTCATTTTGCACCGTCTCACTTTTCTTTTGCTCTCACGGAAACAACTACTTAAAAAGACTTTTCAGTATGGTTAAAGTATCTTTTAACAAGGCTCTCGCCCTAAAGGATCCAAAGAAGGAAACTCTCATTCCGGATGTACAGGTACTGTAGTTATCTTCTTTATTAACAAATCTATTGAATTGCGTAACCGCATTTTAGGAATATTACGTCCAATATGTCTTAATTAATCATTTTAATCGAAAAGTCTAGTTATGTGTGCACGTTCTTCTTATATTAACTTGAGAAAAGTATATTGAGTATCTCAAATGCAGAAGTAAATGTGTGTTTCTTTGTTAAAGTTTGTTCAACAGACTTTGATCAGTTAAGTGAAAGTGTCATAAAATGGCTGACGGCCCAAAGCGTGTCAAAGACGAAAGAAGTATAATCAAACCCTGGCAAAAATAACTGCAGTAGTATAATATATATATATATATATATATATATATATATATATATATATATATTTCTTTGAATAATATAATATTAAATTTTAACCTTTGGGAAAGTACACAAGCCCCAATGTGACGTTTTTTTTTCCCTCGTTCTCTCAATTACCACTTTTTGGACTGTAATGCTGATAGAAACCCCCAAAGTCTTTGTCAGCTCTTCATTGTTTATTTTAAAACTTTAGAAATACTTTTGACAAACATGATCTTTTAAAGAAATAGAAAGTAAAGTCAGGTACAAGGGGGGTTATTTGAAGTCTTCTTTGTGTGTACTGTAAGGGCCAAATATCTGAAAATGTCCTCACAAATACAAACTATTTAAAATTGATTTATTTGGACTGGCCGCTAAAATAAAATTATCCAATCAAGGATGGACTATGGACCAGTGCGCCAGGGTGCCTCAAAATGAGAACACCCAGAAAAAAACAAAAACAAACATTAAATGTAAAATTGAGATGGATAAACAGCAGGTGCGTTTCATTTGACAATAAGTACCCTGTGAAGTGGACTTCACATGTTATTCTGCCATCTAAAGTGAGATTACAATCTGAAGGGAGTGAACATGTTCAGTTCCAAAGCACTGTGAATAGCACAGGATAACACTTAACAGGAAGTGGAGAGGGAAATTTACCCAAAATAAACATGACTACAGACATTTATCACTTAGTTTAGTGCTTTCAAATATAATAATTTATTTTAATTAAATTAATATTAACTTAATATTTATATAAATAACCATGGATGTGATAAATATACACTTGTATATAAAATGAAAGTATGGTAATTTATATTATATTTATTTACAGAAGTAGACTCTAAAAAATAAAGGTTCCAAAAGGGGATTTTCGCAGTCTTGCCATAGAAGAACCATGAACAGTTCTCAAAAGATCTTTTTTTAGTGTGAAGAACATTTAATAATCTAAAGAAGAATCTATTGCAATGGTTCAATGAATGTTAAAGGTTCTTCATGGAATTGTTAATGCCAATAAAGAACCTTTATTTTTGTCATCATCAAATATATGCAACACTCAAGTGTCGAATTCAGATAAAGGGATCATTTTCGTAACCAGAAATATTTCTTGTATTTGCGATTAGAGAGAAGGAAAGAATATGTGTATTGATATCACTATTTAATGAATTGGTATTGACACTGAAAATCATCTTCAACTGTCTCTGTTGTGGTAGCCCAAGACTTTTTTGTTTTGTTTTGTGTGGAAGCAGTAAACATGGTTGAATTTCTCCAAATGTAATTCTTCCAGACATAGTTTAGCAGTGTTTTTCACAGCACACATACATTCCTTACACACAAAAAGTGTAAGGAAATACCTTACACTTGATACCAGGAGACTTTTCATGGGTTGTGAAAGACAGACGTGTTGAGGCATGTTTAATGTGTGCACTCTCAAACATGTTTATGATAATTAGTATATTGCATAAGGAGTCAGAGCTGCAAGCCAAAAATACAAAAGAAGAACCCAAAGTGCAAAATACAAGCATTTAATATAGAACAATTTGATTTGATTTCACTCTAGAATCAGGAAATATCTGAAGCCAAAGTTTCTAGAAGCTTTAAAAAGACTCTAAATCCTGGTCAAGGTCATCCAGCATCCTCCTCTATGTACTCAATAAAGAGTCTGTGTGGTTATGTCAATGAGAGAATGTGTAAAAAGTCTAAAAACTGGTTTTACTTTTCCACTACAAGATATTGAATGAGGATAAACTATTTGGATTACATGAGTAGAGCACAATGAAACGATTCATTGGTGCAGTATCTCACTCCTGCATTATACAACATGTTGTCTGTGTCTCTCTTTTCTTGTTTTGTCACTTGTATTCCTCCTCTGCTATTCAAATAGAAACTTAGAACGATTATACTTTCTCTTTTGATTTACGTGTGAGCTTTTTTCTGCAGCTATTGTTTGAGCGAGGAAGCGTTGTATAGATTAAATGTTGCTGATTATTCCACTTTGTGACTTTGCAGAAGTTGACACCAAACTGTTTTAACACATTTAAACCAATACAGAAACAGAGTGATTCCCCCTTCTTTTTTTGTTCTGTTTTTCTCAGAACTATCATTAGTCATCATTTCTGTTTAGTCGGCTCTACATAGACTTTTTAGGGTTCATTTGCTGTGTTTCTCAAGGCAGATGATATCTGCTGTCTGGACTGAAGGTTTAGGGTACAGGTCAGGCTGGGGAAGGTCAAGCCCTGTTCTGACTTGTTGCCTTTTGCTCTGTACAGTACATAGTGCTTAAACTCAAGGATACTTTTAAACAAGGAAAATGAACCTCCAGCGAAATAATATTCATATTTTGTCCTTTAGATCTTTGAAAATCACTCTTTGTAACTTGACAAACCGCTATTATCCTTTTCTTTTGGTTTAAGCTTGGTTTATTATGCTTACAAAGGCTGCATTTATTTGATTGTGTAATATTTGTGAAATATTATTAATACAATTTAAAATAACTGTTTTCTATTGTAATATATTTTAAAATGTAATATATTCCTGTGATATCAAAGCTGAATTTTCAGTAGCCGTTACTCCAGTCTTAAATGTCACATGATCCATCAGAAATCATTCTAATATGCTGATTTGGTGCTAAGAAATGTCAAATTTCTTGCTGGTTGATATTTGTGAAAACTGTGATTAAATTTTTTTCAGGATTCTTTCGTAACATTATAAATGTCTTGACTGTCACTTCTGATCAATTTAATACATTATTGCTGAATAAAAGTATTAATTTCTAAAAGAAAAAAAAGGGGGGGAGTTTTGAATGGTAGTGTCTGTGTATCTACAGTTATTACATGTTGTAAATGTAATAATGTAACCTGTATGATTTTGTCCTGTAGGATCCTGAGGCAGCGGTGTCGGTGCGTCAGCGCTCTAAGGTGTGGTGCTGGTGCTTCTGTCTGGGATTGGCTCTCGTGCTCTCTGGCGTAGTGGTGGCAGGAGCCTACCTGTATAGGTACTATATGTTACAGGTGAGATAATTGATGTAACCATGGTGATATCAAAAACATAGCCTAACATCCTGTATCTTGCGTCACTGTTTACCTTCATTTTGATTAGTTTCTACACCTATATCATAATCAGTCTAAGCCTGTTTCTTGAAGCAATTCTCAATCATGAATAAAAGTATGCAAGATACAACCCAGACTTCATAGCAGTGAGAATAAACATGTTTGTGCAACAATGCAAGCCGCCCATTTTACATTTCATGTTGTTCTTCTAAGAAACATGTCACTAATATTAACTCAGGAAAAGACATGACTTCATGAAATCATCACATCTTGAGAGAAAGTCACATGTTTTCTTCCAAAACAAGGCAGGATGGTTCAGACAGCAGGACATGTTCCTGTAAGCTCATTCTGTATCAAGCTTTGCTGTTTTTCCCTAAGAAACCTGATAATGTGAGCTTTTTCGAAGACGATGAGGTGGAGCTCATCAGACTACCGGTGCCTGAGTTCAGAGACAGTGATCCAGCTGGCATCCTGCATGACTACAACATGGTGCAAACATACACACACACAGTGTTCAGCCATAACCACCACAGACATATCATCAGTAGCGTTAATTTCATCTGCTATTTTTTTATTTAGTCTTAGTTTTAATCCTGTATCAAATGTACTTTTTTTTAATCATATTTAGTCAACCTTATCATGTTTTTGTTTAGTCAAGGTTTAGTTGATTAAACGTCTGGGATTTTTTTAGTCTAGTTTTAGTCAATGAAAACTTTCAACAAAACTTTCAACTTTCAAACAAACTTTCATCATGCTGCATAATGGTTAATTTGATAATCACAATTATTTTGCCTAAAATTATAATCGCAACGATTGTTGTCATTTGAGAAATATATTTTTTGTAACAATTCATTTTCACTTTCACCTATAAGCACCAATCAAGAGAATGTCAACTCATACGCATAGTTTATTTTACCTCTAAATCTAGTTTCCTAATTTATCATAGGCTATCATATAAATTAACACACTCACTACATTATGAAAACTGGTAAAAGAAGAACATTTTTCAAAATCTAAAACAGCAAAATCACTAATAGTAATTTCAATCATTCCAAATTACATAACAACAACAACAAAAAAAACAGAGATCCATGTTTGAATTTATTACAGTTTATCACTGAGAAGGTTTGATGGCAGATTTAGTCACAGTAAACGCAAATGGCTCATGAAGGAACACAGACACTTTCATTTGAGCAGAATATCTCAAATGGTGGTCGCTAAACTTCAGCTTATTTGTCTGTGTTATCAGATTATCGACAGCACTTGCACAGTGTAGCGAGGGCGTGTGCGTATGGTTGTCAGATTGCAAAGATTAAGTAAAACACCGGGAAGAAAATGTACCCTTTTAAGAGAAAAGCTCTGATTGGGGGATTTAAACACTTGACATCTGACAACTGCAAGTATGAATGCTTGTAGACGCTTGTTAAAAACAATCAGTAATATTTTGTCTTCTCTTTTTATTAGACAAAAAAAAAAATTGGTAAAACATAAACTTCATTTTACTCTTATCTTTTTCTCATCGATGAAATAGCTTGTTGTTAGTCTCATTTATCATTTAATGACGTTGGTCTCGTCTCGCCATAATCTCATCTTAGTCAGAAAAAAGTTAGTCGACAAACATTTCTCATAGTTTTTATTAACAAAATGAACAATGTTATTTCCTCCAGGATTTTGTGATCTTGTGACCAATCGCCATTATTTGTGGCAGGGAAGAGTATACCAAACAATTCTTTGAAATGTTAATGCAGACCTAAACATGCTTGTGTTCATGCTATATATGTGTTTCTAACCCACAGGATGACGAGGTGTTTGTCTGTGGGATGAAGTACTTTGAGGAAGACTATGAGTTCAATGAGGAGGTGGAGGTGGAGGTGGGAACACCGCTGAGGCTGATTGAAGAGAATGTGATCTTTTATGAAGACGATGAGGTGGAGCTCATCAAAGTACCAGTGCCTGAGTTCAAGGACAGTGATCCAGCTGGCATCCTGCATGACTTCAACATGGTGCAGAAATACACACACACAGTGTTCAGCCATAACCACCACAGACATATCATCAGTTCCTTCAGTGAATTAATGCAAACATTTGTAGCAACTTGCATTTTCGTATTTTTCCTTTCTTTTTTCTTTTTTTTTTTTTTTTTTGCAAAAAACTGTTATTATATATATTATCCCCAGACCACAGAAACTGTTTTTGGAAAAGTTTGGATCTGTAAGATTTTTTTTTTTTTTTTTTTTTAAGAAATTATTAATTTTAATCAGAAAGGATGAACTAAATTTATTAAACGTGACAGTAAAGACAATGTCACAAAAGACTTCTATTTAAAATTTTGAACATTCTATTCATCTATTCATCAATCCTGGGAAACAAATGTATCAATGTTTCCATAAAAATATTAAGCAACAAAACTGTTTTCAACATTGATAATTATAAGAAATGTTTCTTGAGCACCATATCAGCATATTAGACTAATTTCTGAAGGGTCATGTGACACTGAAGACTGGAGTAATGATGCTGAAAATTTTGCTTTGCCATCACAGGAATATATAACATATTAAAACAATATATTCAAATAAAAAACAGTCATTTTAAATTGTAATAGTATTTCGTAATATTACTGTTTTTACTGTATTTTGATCAAATAAATGCACAAAAAAATCTTACAGACCCCAAACTTTTTAACATTAGTGTAAATGTACACTTACTGTAATCTTACAAATACTACTTACATAAATACATAAGGATTGTTGTTGGGTTTTCAATGCTAAACAACTTAAAAATGCTGCAAAAGAAGAGAGTCTGACATATTTAGATTATTGGACAATTAATATGGATTTTTCAGTGACCACTTCTTATATTTTTACTTTTGGTCCCCATCAATCTTGAATATTTGGTTACATCTTATACTAAAATAATGTTGTCAATCTTAAGTGCATCTATCTGGTTCCATGTGAGTAAATCTGTCATTCTGTGCTGTCAGAGGCTGACTGCTTATCTCGACCTGACTCTGAACAAATGCTACATCATCGCCCTGAACACCTCTGTCGTCATGCCACCCCGAGATTTCCATGAGTTCCTGGTCAACATCAAGGTAAACAAGGAGATGCTGTGAATTTATTTTTGATGAAATCCGAGTTTTTTTTTTTCATTACCCATAGAAAGCAATGGAATTACCACATTCAAGGTCCATAAAGTAGTTAAGACATTGTTAAAATAGTCAACGTGACTACAATGGTTCAACCTTAATGTTATGAAGCGACGAGAATACTTTTGGTGCGCAAAAACAAAACAAAAATAACGACTTTATTCAACAATTTCTTCTCTCCCGTCATTCTTCTACGCTGTTTACATTCAGCGCTTCCAGGTTCTATGTCAGAACGGCGGCTCAGTATTGCAATGTAAATAGCTGCTTTGTTTATCTACAGTCCGGTTTCCCTTTTTGAATGATGAAAATAGACTGATATAGGCAGTTATTTCCATACACGCAGGCGCAGAATGCACATGCTATTTGACAGTAGTACTTTTTTGTGTTCGAGTGCAGCTTTTTGGCCAACGAGAGGTGACAACACAGTCAGCTTTCGTCGCCCCTAGTTCTTTGATGTCAACCCAGGCTTTAGATTTACGTTTTCTGTGTGTTTTTTGCAGGCAGGAATGTATCTTCCTCAGTCGTATCTGGTGCATGAAGAGATGATGGTGACAGAGAAGCTGGACAGCACCAGTGACCTGGGCTATTACATCAATAACCTGTGCAATGACAAAGACACGTACAGACTGCAGCGCAGAGAAACCATACTGGGTAAGTGCACACAAACAAACCCTTTGATAACACTGTGTTTACAGTAAACAGTGATTACGTCTTTCCATAAACTTCTCAAGTTTTAAGCACAAATACAGTATTTCCTCTTATGTTCACTGCATAAATAAGTGCATTTGCTTACCGTAAACCACATACATGTAAGATAAAGTGTTTGAGGTTTTACATCATAGCTGTTGCATACTTTCAAACGTCTGAAAGCTGAATGTGCTTCACTGCAGGTATGCAGAAGCGTGAGGCCCTGAACTGCCACAAGATCCGCCATTTTGAAAACAAGTTTGTGGTGGAGACTTTGATCTGCGAGCCATGAAGAACAAGCATTACACATGGGTGTCTCTGACACAGCAGCAGATCTTTTGCTTTTCTTTTGTTTTTCAGCTTTTCAGAGGCCTTCTTATCTAAAATGTGAAATTGTCTTTTCTGCACAGTTTTTTTTTTATTATTTTTGTGTCTTTGCTACTTTTTATTAAGTCTATTAATCAGAAAATAGCATATGTGCACAAGAACAAAAAGGGATTAACAATATCGAATTTAAGCTTATATAGAAATCTGATCAGCATTTAGAAAGTAATTTAATAATTAATCATTTTTTTCTTTCGAGTTTGTTGAAAAAGTTTGAGGATTTGTTTTTTTGTATCTTTAAATACAAAAGTGTTTCTGTTGTTTTTTACATTTGCAACATCTACTGTATTTAACCTTGATGCTGTTCAAAGGCTTCAGTAAATTAGTGCATAATCAGAATCACTATGTTGCAGTGCTAAATGCATACCACTGGATTTACAGACCAGGCTTAATCCTAGTCCCAGACCAAAATGCATGTTTGAGCTGTTTTAACTGAATGCAACTTGCACTGACATATCTTAAAATGCCAAGATGCACAGCAGTAATTTTTCTTTCTTTTCTAAGGCATGTTTATAAAAGCTACTTAAATCTTCTAATTGAACTAAGGCCTAATCCTGGCTTAATCTAAGCCCGGTTTATGAAACCAGGCCATAACATCACAATTTGAGGTATTCTTAAAGTTGCACTTTATTTGAACTATAAATGCTTTTTTTTTTAAATGGGATCAATAACAATACATACAGAACACTTTCAGTCAAATATGTGAATATAGAACTTATAAATGTCTAAATTTAATTACCACAAATGTTCCAATTTGAAATTATTTTTTGTTCTTTACTAATTTGTATATAAGCTATCATTTAATAAGATCATAAACTTTACACTTTTCTGTCTTCAGTTATAAGCTTATGAACTCTATCTAAGAAACAATAAATAAACAAAAATCTTACAAAATGGTTGTCTTGTTTATTTTAAGTTTAAAAAAATGTATGTGTGTTATATTAATAAATGAAAATGAATATTTTTATTCAGTAACAACATATTAAATTGTTCAAAAGTGTATTTAAAGACATTTATGTTCGAAGATGATCCTGGCTCCTCAGACATTCATTGTTTTCCCGGTAACAGACATTGTATATGGTCATTAGTTGAAGGTGATACTTGATCTGATCCCAGCTTAATATGCAGAGACAACTATAAGCAAGCAATAAGTAGGTTCATTTCCCTTGAAATGTAAATACTGCGACTGTGTGGCATCAACACTGAGAGAAAGTCATTTTAGTCACATGGCATATACGGCTCAGGTGATTGGCTCTTCTGTGCAAAAGAGTAAGGATGGCAGGATGCAGGTCACATACTTCTGAGGCCAAAACTGCCAAACTAACCAAGTGGTGCTCACTGTAGAGCCAAATGACACTAGCTTCCCCGTCATGGCAGGAGCTTGACCTAGTCCACCTCTGTGGACATAATGGGTGGAGCTTGATCTAGTTGTTTAGGGATAGGGTTATGGGTAGTGTGCGGTTGGACCTTCAAGCACCACCCATTACAGCCAGAGAGGGTGAGCTGGATTTCAAGCTCCACCCATTGGCTCTGCAGTGAGCAGCCTCTTTAACTAACCACTGAGTTTTATGGCTGGAAGAGCTCATTTGCCCCCTCTGGTGGTGAAAGTCAATTCTTCCATTATTTAACAAAAAAAAAAAAAAAAATGAATGGACTTTCACTTAATAGAATGAAATGAAGACTGCCTGTAGACTCGTATACATCTCCTTAAACATTGTAAAAACATGCAGCAACAAAACATTCAAGTCCAAGATATCACAACTGAAAACTAGTGTACTTATTCTGAATGACACTAAAGCAAGTTCAAACTACTTTAGTCAAACATTAACAGCTGTTGCTCATTTCATTAAAAAGGCTGTTTGAAAAGTGGAAATTTATTTGAAGATACTGGACTGAGGATGTAGAAATTTCAGCATTCATAAACAAGATGGCTGACAATGTTTATGACCTGTAGACTTTGAGTTTACTTCCAAGACAATATCCGTCAAAGCCCCGAATGGCTCCCTTCAGACTGGTTAACCAGCAACAGCTAAAGACAAAAAAAAAAAAATGAGCGTTCGGATGACTCAGTCAAAGGAGCAGAAACTGTAAACCAGATTGAAGGTCTTTAGCTAGATTTCTCAAGGAATTTCACGCAAGTACATTCTGATGAAGGCCATTGGCCTCCAGAATTAACATGCTATTCTTGTTAAGACAAGAGGAAGGCAAAAAAAAAAAAAAATTAATCCAATGAAATACGGTCAACATCTCAAGTGGGAAGAACATCACTTGTAAAATGGCACATTTCTTCATCCATGAAACCAAATTCTCTTTCCTCTAAAGAAAAAAGGCACAAAAGCATGGTATAATAGCTATGTCTGCATTTTGTGGTCACAACATTGGATTTATTTGTACGAGATACAAAAATGTAAACATTGCAAAATAAATAGTTAAAACAAGTGACGCAGGACCTATATTCATGCTCATGATCCCAACATGAACTGATGCACTTGTCTTGCTTGCATTTTCAAGTGCAAAAGCATGATGACGAAAAAAAAAAAAAAAAAAAAAAAAAAAAAAAGAATTCTAGGATTCAAGTAACAGAAATGACAGACTAATGATACAAATATACTATTTTACAAGGTAGTGATAATTCCCAATTTTACAAAATGTACACTTATAATATTGACAAATTTCTCTTAATATTTTGATATGCTGCTTTTGGGTATAAGTCCGCATAGAAGCGCACAGATCTCAGCACTGAAGTCTTTTGTGTTTCTGATGGGCTATGTGACCTCCATGGCGACTGTGGTCTCTGATAATCCGTTGAGAGCGAGCCTCTCTGGTTCGTGATTCTCCCTGCAACATCAAAAAAAAACATAGAAATTAAAATTTTCATTCTGTATTTTAAATTTAAAGATATACGCTATCGTTCAAAAGTTTGGGGTTAGTAAGACTTTTTTTTTTTTTTTTTTTTTTTAAACAATACTTCATACACATTTCTACCAACAAATTTCCATGACTTTTGAGGCAAATATTCATGACCTAATATTCCATGAAAGTCTATGAATACATGTAAAATAAGAATAAAATGTCTAAATCCTAAATGTTTGCTCACTCTATGTATTTGTTTTACAATGGGGTATTCTTTTATGCAAGAGCTTACAAGGAGGCTTGATTTCAAATTTTGAACTGAATTTAAGTCAGTAAACAGTCAGCAACATGAGAACAGATAGTTCCTTGATTCTGATTGGTTGAGTTGCATTCAAAGCCATTGTAAATTACACTACAAAAACACCTGTACAGTATCTATTTTGTTGCTGTGTGTTTATTTCGTGAATAAAATAAATATTTTTATGGACTAACTTTTTTTTTTTTTTACAAGCAATAAGCCCTGTGAATCCGTGGTTTACAGTGAATTTAGAACACTCCAAGTTGTGCCTCACACCACCCCTTAGCTGTTCTAAATTCGCTGTAAACAACGGCTTCACAGGACTTATTGCATTTATAAAATACAAGCAGTAGCAAAATAAATAAACAGAATAGATACAAAATTAAAGTTTTTGTTTTTGTTTTTTTGTTTAGGTAGGTCTAACAGTATTCAGGTAGAGAAATACTACAGAAATTGAATAATCAAATGTAAAATGCATAGTCTTCACAAAACAGATTAATCCATAAAATTAAAAAGTTAAAGTTTTCAATCAAGAGCAGTGTGCGATTTTCTCTTTGTCTTTTGCTGTTTAACATTAAAAACACAGATCCCACAGGTTTAAGACAGCTATCACTTTAAGATCAAATTCACGTATATCTGACAACCGGAGTTATGGTCTGGAGATATTCACCTCGGTGTAGAAAGTATACAGATACCTTTTTGGGATTTCTGCCAATATTCTTGATTTCTCACAACTTGTGTGCTTCTCTGGGCAAGTTGGAGTAAACTGCAGTGCCAATAGAGTCTCATGATAGGCAGTCCAGGCCAGGGTATCTGCAGGGTTTTTAATATTTAATACTACAATTATATATTCGATTTACCGGCTAAATGAAAATGCAATTTCACTCTCTGACAGTAGGTGGAACTTAAAGAACAGCAGAAATATGGCAGTTACCCTGGTAAGCACTGTATACAATGCAGCTACTTTTTAGAAATGCGATGAGTTTGGAGGTATGATATAAACACCATAAGGTAAACATTGTCATAACTCATCAGCAATACTTCATGAGTAATTGCTTGGCATAAATGTGCGGTATTCATTGATTGTGAATTGCTCTGAAAGTGCGAGCCTGTAGAAAGCGCAACAGCATCACGTTTTGACTCTGAAACTTGCAGCACTCACAATAATCATCACCTTTTGAAGTTTCATTATGACATTAAGCCATATTGTGATTTTTCTGTCCCCAAATTTAAGACCTCTTGAAATGATAATTAAGACTTTTCTTGTACCATTTAAGATATTCAGAACTTTTTATGGTCTTAAATTTGATACAACTGATTTTAAGACTTAAGGACCTGCACAGAAGTTGTACACAGAAGACCAACAGCCAAGGTCAGGATTTTCGTTAAATAATACATTCAATTTCTACGTTTTTTTTTTTTTTACTAAACCCTACCATATACCCTCAGAACACTTGAAATATAAATGACACGTTCCGCATTGGACCATCCTGCTTTTTTAAAAGCTTGATGCTAGTTGCTATTCACTGCCATTATATGGAAAAGCGGGTCATTTTTTAAAAATCTCCAATTTGTAGTCCGAAAAAGAAAAAAGGGCATACAACATTAGAACACCACAGGGCGAGTAAATGATGACTTAATTTTCATTTTTGGGTGAACTATCCTTCTAAGCACCAAATCAGAATAGTGGAGTAATGGCTGCTTAAGTAACTGAAGTAAAATCTGAAAATTCAGCTTTATCATCACAGGAATAAATTACATTGTAAAGTATGTTAAAATAGAAAAGTTATTTTGAATTGTAATTATAGTACACAATATTACTCTTTTTACCGTATTTTTGATTGAATAATTGTAGCCTCATTGAATATAAGAGATAGAGATGGGTACTGAAACCGGTATTAAACAGGCCCCGGGGCTAAATTATGAAAGACCTCAGTATCGATAAGCTCGGATGTTATCGGTTCTGCTGTCAGTACTGGAGAAATTACACTCACTATACAATTCTATCTAGCCAGGTATTTCTATATGCGATAACATTAAGACATTTATCCATGCTGCATTTTTGCTATTCGCAATCGAGAAAAGAGAGAGATCTCTAACACGAAAGAGTTACAGAGCACACAACACTAAAGCCCCTGCTTAATTAGTGACGATGGCCGAGAGAACTAAACATTCAAACATCTGGTTACACTTTAGGCCTGTGATATTAATCTAATTTTATTTTTGTTTTTGATTTTGGATTCCAAGGACTATAAAAAGAACATGTTTGAGGTAAAACTATTAAAAAAAGTCACATTCCGTGTAGTGCAGCTTCCCTTTCTTCAGTGGTGCACATTCGTCCCTCCCTAAAAGCCCAAACTTAACATCAGAATCAGCACAATCAGTGATTTTGGTAAAATGCAGTCTCTACTGTTGCCAAGTTGTGGGACGTGTTTGATAATAAAAAAGATATTGAAAGCACAATAATTCCCGCAAGAGACTTGCAGGTTTTCTGTCTGCATGCTCTGAAACGGTTCACAACTAGACAAGCAAATTATACTTTGGGCTTCGGGCTTCTTATTTTTCATTTGATTACTTTGTTAGATTTCTTTTGTAGTCTACATTACTTACCTGAACAGTAATGTTAGTAGCACTGTTTATTTCATTTTTATCTTTGTTTTATTGTTTTTTTTTTTTTATTTGTCAGTTTGTTTGTACTTTTTTTTATCTTATGTATATAAAACACTAAAAATGGCTGCACACTGGTGCATTTACAAATAGATGTTTTATATTCATTTGTTTTGTTCAAACATTGTTGTTTCTTTTGCAATTTTAAATAATATTTATTTTACATTTCATTTCATTTGACAAAAAGAACCGATAAGAAAAGTACTGGATCGATAAGCAGTATCGGTAACAGTAGTAATACCGTTAAAACCGATATCCATCCCTAATAAGAGACTTCTTTTGAAGACAATAAAAAAAATCCTACAGACCCCAAAATTTTGAAGCATAGATACTTGAATTCATTTTTCACCATAGGCCCCAAAAAAGAAGAGGAAGTGATTAAGTGCTGTGTCAGGTTTCAGACCTGGCGATGTCGATGGCACTAGTGGGGGTGACTTTGGGTACCCGGTCCAGACTACTAGCAACACTGGCTAGCTTTAAGGCTGAGGGTGAAGGGGCACACAGACGTGCACTGTGGTGCGTGTGGGCAGGAGACACAGCGCTCACGGTGCTCAGGTGCCCATGGCCGTGAGGCAGAGACTGAGGGACCGGCAGCTGAATGCCAGATGTGCTTGTCATCCGTACTAAAGAGCCTGACTCACCACCACCTCCACCACCTGCAGAACGGTTCGATTTGGCTTGTCTAAAGCTTCCTGCAGGAGACAAAAATAAAGAATCATTTAAATAATTAATCATGCTCACCTTTCTTTCAATTAACTACACAACAAAGAGGCTGATATTATCATATAAATGTCCAAATAAAATCAGTTTCAGTCACAGTTTTGCTATGATTCCCCAAAAAGTTCTATAAAGCAGTTTATAGTTTTCAAATATTTAGATCCTAATATTCCAAGGAACTACTGAAACAGGCATATTTTCATATAAATATTATTGGATATTTCAATGCCTCTGCTCAATTCCCCTTGAGCTGGACTTGCCTGAATTGGAAAGGACGCCATTGACACTTGCAATCTGGGGCCTGTTTTCATTGTTGGGAGTGTTGACCACAGCAGAGGCAGCAAAGTGTGCACTAGCCGAGTCCAGAGTCTTAGACATGCAGTCAGATGAGGCCGTGTTCTGTAGAAGAAATTATTTTTTACTTCTTAAATAAATAAACATTTTTAGAAAAGAATAGGAGTGAGATTTAACCCCATAATGCCTGAAATTATGTGGATATACTCACAGGCAGGTGTGTGTGGGGTTCTGGTGCTGTCGAGTTCTGCTGGAGTTCTTGCTGCTGTAACTGTTTGTGCATCTGAACCAGCTGCTGCTGATGGGAGTGAAACTGCTCTTCTGTGAACCCACCTGCACATGCAAGAACATGGGGGTAAATGTGATGTTTACAGATTTAAGGGTCTTTAAACCAGCAATTTCAATTTCCACATCTAGGTGCCAGTAAAGGCACCTTTTTGTTTTAAAGAAATTAATACTTTTATTTGGTAAGGATGCATTAAATGTATCAATTGATGAAAAGTCATTTATATTGTTACAAAAGATTACTGTTTTAAATAAATGCTGTTCTTTTAAACTTTCTATTTAAAGAACCCTGAAAGAAATGCATAACAGTTCACAAAAATATTAAGCAGCACAACTGTTTTCAACATTGATAATAAGAAATGATACTTGAGCATTAAACAGGCATGTGATCAGCTAAAGAAGGAAAAAAGAAGGAAAACCTGAACAATAATAAATAAAGAAATTATCATTATTTTTATTTAATTTTAACAACAGTAAAATTACAATACTAACATTGACGGTTGCTTTAATTTCTTTGCTTTCAAATGTTAAACCACTGAATTTTTATTTCAATGGAAAACCTCAGGGAGACCTTAATGCTTCTCTTTGTTGACAACAACAGTTTATAAACGATTCTCTTTATGAATTTGGGAAGATAATTGGTGCACACTGCGTTCCCAAATGCAAAAAGTGATAAGTAATTCAAACACAGCACTTGCAAAGTAGCATTTACTGTGAATCAAAACTGAAAATGAACACACTGCTATGCTTTGGCTTTACTCCAAAATTTGCAGCACGTCAGGCTATATATTTATATAATTACATCACAACCATTGTGATTTGATGATTGCAAGTCATATCTCATTATAATACCAACCCAAACATTTTTTTTTTTCCTCAAATTTACGCGACTCCTTTTTTTAATCCCCATAAATCATAAGCAGTGTCTCTGAACAAGCCGCTTCCAGATCCCTGGCAGTGTGACATCACATTAGCCACAGGCCCCGCCCACGAATGTTGACAGAAACTGCTGTGTTAACATAGAACCACCCTGAGCGAGTTCACAGTCAGTTGTACATTCCGCTATTACTGCACTGACGAGAACGTCTCCCAAGTGTTTTAGGTGTTCTGTAGCTGGATGGATTAATCCACATAGCTCTCTCCATTTACTCCCTGAATCTCAGCCGCTGAAGACGAGGTGGATTCATTTTGTTTTCGAAGAAAATGCTCCCTCAACTCTACCAAAATTCGTTTATGTCTGCACGAATCATTTCACACCAGACTGCTTTGTGAACGAATGTCAATACAAAGGGACAATACAAAACAGAGGTTGTGCTAAAAATGTGTTACTCAAGGATAGATCAGTAGCCTACTGTTCGTGATCCAGCTTACAGCCTCCAGAGTGATACTGGATACAGCAGTAATGTAGGTGAGAGCACTTTATTACAGTTCATCGGAGTTGATTTACAGATATTTAAGTTTACCAGTTTATTAAGCACCACCCGAAAAGGCATAAGGTCTTTACAGATTTAAGGGTCTTTAAACCAGCAATTTCAATTTCCACATCTTCGCTATATATGTTGATGATAATGCAAGGGAGAGAGAGAGAGAGAGTTTATGGATAATATTTTAATGCACACTTGCACTGTTTTATTAAGCTCTTACAGTGATTTTCTAGAGTGAAAACGGACGCTTCATTTTTTGTGTGAAGTACAATAAACGTCATAAAACTCATCTGTAAAGTCGAACGGGGTCCAGTACAACAGGCTTGTAGTAATATAGTGGATAAAAACCAGAAGACAATATAAGTTATAACCGTAATGAACTAAACTATACCTGTTCTATCTCCATGCAGCATATATTCGCAGTTTCTGACATTATAGTGCGTCCTGACTGAATCCTGACAGGGGAGAAGGAGCTCTTGAAACTCTGCCCTCTTAGACCAAGCACAGCAGCTCATTTGCATTTAAAGGGCACACACTGAAATGGCGCGTTTTTGCTAAACTCCAAAAAGTGGCAATTTTAACATGCTATAAAAAATTATCTATGGGGTATTTTGAGCTACAACTTCACATACACACTCTGGGGACATCAGAGACTTATTTTATATCTTGTAAAATGGGGCATAATAGGTCCCCTTTAATGACAAAGTTGCTTCAAGCACAGCTCACCTCAAGTAAACACTGAGTAAACTAGGGATACTCAACTTCTTTTTGTTTTCTAAATTATCACCACATCTTAACACGTAAGCATAACTCAAAAACAATTGGCATACTTCACAGGTTTAGTATTCATCATCATCAAATTTTTCCTTACTGAATAAGCTACAGTGGTACTGTGCACGATTTGGCATATTGCTATAGCTCATGTCTTTGTCTGAATATTCATTCCCAGGTAAGCTATTTATTTTCATAAATACATTTGACAGGATAAGACACAATTGAATGTGTTGTGCCTAAATGGTGCCAGTTCAAGTTTATGAAAGTAATGTAGCTGAATAATGAGCAGCAAAAAATCTTAAATGTGCTCCTTATGGACTGCAGTCTTCTAATTGACAAACACTGAGAGCCATTCAACTCTCTGCTGAGTTTTACACATAGAATGCTATTTTGTATCAGACAGTGCAGCAAGCAATCAAATCAATCGGCAGGCCACATTAAAAATGATTGACAGGCTGAATTTGTTAAAAAACCCTAGAGTAAACTGACATATAGAAGGGCACAATGGAGATTGCTCATTATGCGGGTGAATGAAATTCGGTTGATCGACCTTCTGGAACCTGTTCAGCTTGGACGCCTCACCTGACACACTGTTAGAGAGATGCGTCCCTCCACCTTTTTCGACCTGCGGAGTCCCTTTCTTGTCCTCACTCCTTGAGTTGTCCTGTAGCGCCCGAGGGCGGAAAAACTTCCACCTGCAGGCCTGGATGTCATTCAGGAGCTGAGTCAGTGAGCGCTCAGGGCTTGATTTGGAGATGTGAGAGTTTGTGTTTGTATGGACGGGGAGGTCAGGCACACTAGAGCCAGCGGAGGGATAAAACATGTCAGGGTCCAGATGCCTGAGTGCACGGTCCAGTTCCGACGAGGTACGATCCAAAACAACCCTGATGGGATACAACAGAGTGCTTTAAGATATCTGATACTATCTGTGACCTTCAGTACTGATCATTAGGGAGTAGCCTCATCTACTTTTCTACTTTAATCTTAAGTAACAAAGAGCAGGGTCATAAATTCAAACCACACATCATCTAAAGAGTGACTCACACTTAAGTACAAGAAACATTTTTTATAAAAGATAAAAATGGAAATGGAAAAAATTGTAAATAGTGACACACCTGCCACCTCTGCCCACCCTCCTGTGTGCAACTGCGATACAGCGTTTAGGCACAGAGAGGGCGGTGAGACAGTTCCTCTGCCACAGCCGGTCCTGATCCGCCTGCTGCCAGTGAGGAGAGCAGCTCTGATCCACCAGTGGCTGAGGACACATAACACACTTTTAACAATGGCAAAGGAAATGACCACCACAGAGCCAAATAATATGCTGCTCTGTCACTAATAAAGCAAGTATAGCATACCCTATGGCAGGAGGGTTTAGTCACAATATTGTGCTAAGACAAAAAAAAAAAGACCTGTCTCATAACCCTCATGTATGAGAGAGTTCTTTTAAGCTGCAGTTTCAATTAATATGCTCAATGATCCGATGCATTAACATTCATAACTGTTCTCAGGCAACATTTTCTTATGCTTACAAATATTTAGTAGAACAACATACAGTTATATAAATAAATTAAATTATTAAAATTAACAAAATATTATGTGTTTATTTTAAATACATTTTAAATGTTTAATGCAAGAAATTATCTACTTGACAACAACGGCTGGTTGAAAATGATTTGGGAAAAAGAAAAAAGCCAGTGGTTTTGAATCAGGGGCCCCGAGCCCACTAGAGCACCTCAGCAAAGAAAAAACAAGCCTTAAAATACAGTAAAAAAAAAAAAAAAAAAAAAAAAAAAAAACAATTAAATCAACATATTAACAAATTTAATAATTTTAGTTCCTTTTTTTATTTATAAAAACTATTATAGGCGTGTCCATGGATTAAAATAAGTTTTGTAAGCAAAACTACGACTATGGAGGCCTACAAATATTTTCGTGGCCATTGTGGCCCTTGAAGTCAATATGGTTGAGAATCACAGCTTTTAAGCCATTTTAGTGCAGCTTAAATATCACAGTGTTTCCCACACATTTATTTGTGGAGGCCCGCCACAGATAGCCACTGCCCCTGCCATCAGCTCCAGCATCTCACACACACACGGGCGCAACTTTAGCACTATATTTAGCAACTTTCAGTCCCCTTTAGCGCCCATTTCCATGAAAGGTACATACTGACAAATCTAATGACTTTTTTTGGATAAACCCTAGCTTTTATTAAGATGTCGCCACTACTGCCCCGCAAGCACGAGGTCTGACTTTCCCGGCGCAGGATTGCCTCTCTCTGCGTCTGTTCTGTGCAGTGAGCGGCAAAGCAGCAGCGCATTCAGTTGACTGTACGCAGCCGACTCGTAATTAAATTGAGTACAAAACATCGTTTCCAAGCACCTGTCATTGTTACTGACTGTTTGGGCTTCTAAACAAACAGTTTGTCTGTAAATATGCAAATAGTTTGTTGCTCAGACGCAGACAGTGCGCTGCATGAGACAAATAATAGCCAAAACCACCGCATATGGGGCTATTCACGTCGCATCTAAAAACACGTGGAAAACGCATCCGCTACACCTTTTCTTCTTTCCAAAGCACTTGCTCTCCCGTGCTGTCTGCCGTTGCTAAGCAATCATGAACCGCGTTCTCCACATGAACACAATGAAGCTGCTCTTTAGTGTAGATGTATGGTGATTTTGTCAGACAATGTCGCAATTATAAATAATGATTTAAGGAGTATAGTGAAAGTGACTCCTGGTTAACATGTGTTTAGTCACTATTTTATACTTGTTTCATGTCTGACAACAGAAACAAAAAAATATATATGAATAATGGGAACAGCTTTATTGGGCATTCAATTATATTACAGTATGTGACAGGTCGGAGAGTAGAAGCAAAGTCAGATCTGAAGTGCCAAAACTTGTCTGAAAGCAAACGTCGTAAATATGCTAATTAGCACGTGATGTTATCCACCGCCACAAGTCTCACAAAATCCTGTGGGAACCACTGTATCAAGATATAATTTTTCAGCTATATTGCCCAGCTCTGACTGGCACAGTTGCAGATTCTTTTATGCTCTACAGCTAGCACTGATGTTTAATGGGAAACTCACAGTGTGGTAACTGCAGCCAGCTTTCCGTCTGAAGGCGAAGATTCCATCAGGATCGTTCTCTTCATCCGGCTCTGATGCTGGAGACTTCAGAAGAGGGGAAAAAAAAAAAAAAAAAGAGAAACAAAAGACAATTTATATACTATTACATCTTCTGACAATAATCATTTTAACGTATTTTAAGTAAATACCTCTAAATATGACACATCTACATGAGCATGTGTAGCCAAACACTGATTGTGTACTGACCAGTGGGTAATCCTCCTCTCCAGAGCTGTGGAAGTCGTATTGTTTAATGTCTGCCTTGATGATGGTTTGCTGTCGCTCTGGCCGACCAGGCTGGCGAAATGCATCAAGTTTGGGCCTCTTGTTGTACTTCTTATGAGAACGCACAAAGTCAAAGTGAGGCTCAGGCTTGACTGTGAAGGGGTGGAGGTGTTTGGGCCCAGATTTGTGTGACTGAAGGAAAGAGACAGAACAAATGGTTTTACAATTATCACTGAGCACATTTCTCGCACACAGATTTTTCAAGTGCTTTCATATGTCCTCTTTTCCCTCCTACTGTTGGCCTTTACCTTCATTTTGCTCTCTACCTTGTGCCGACTGCTCATGGGTAAGGATGTGGGTGCAGGGTAAATGGTTTTCTCTGCCAGAGGTACAGTGACTTCATTCAGAATCTCTCCTGAGAAGTCTCCAATTTGATATCTAATATACACAAAACAAGGAGAAACAATATGTAAAAACCAATTTGCACTTTTCAAATTATTTAAAGCTTAACAAGACCAGAGATGAGAGAGATGAGTCACTTCACATACAACCATTCTAGCTGTTAAGTGACACATAACAGTTTTATTTATATAGAGTATGCAACAGACATTGTCTTAAAGCAGCTTTAATAAAAGAGCTGACAAACCTTTTTTCAAACACCTCCAGCGTCAGATGCAGCAGCTCTCGTTTGCTCTTCTCTCTCTTTTTGATCATCTCCAGGATGCTCATGGTTCGGCTGAACTCTCTTCTCAGCTTCAGCATCTTTTCATAAGACGCCTCGTCATTCTTGCGATTCTGCAGAGACAGCATAACAGAGAGATGCATGGGTCCAGCAGGTGTTCACACTTCTATTGAGGGGAAAATTTGCTATGAAAATGTGATTTACAGGGCTTGACATTAACTTTTTTGCACACCAGCCACTGTGGCTAGTGGTTTTCCAAAGTTACTAGCCACTCACTGGCCACAATTTTGACATCGATACCATGGGGACAACTGTCATATATATATTTTTAATATTAGCTCATAATTTGGCAGCAGGTATATTAGGCTGTTGTCACTTTAAGACCTGACACACGGATCCATTACTGTTATACATGTATTTCCTTTCTCAACTGTTTGAGTTCACTTAAAAGAAAACTGACTGTGTTTATGCGAATACTTGGCAAGACCAGCATTTTGACATTATTTTGTGTGTATTTGACTGTTTAAGCGCAATAAGCAGCAAAAAAGAACTCAATTTAGTACTGTGTAGAGAAATATATATGTACTGCATACATGTACTGTTTTTTTATTTCTTTTTTCTTTTTTTTTTTGATATTCTAACAAAAAACTACTAAATATTGGGCATATAAAAATCTGTATCGGTCAGCCACAGCTAGAACTAAACATTGTTGTCTTCAAAAAGCTGATGTAAAAAAATTAGATGTGATGCAAGGATGTTTAAAAAATATTGAAATTGGAAGGTAAAAACAAGTCCTGTCTGAATGCCCTCTAAAAATACCGAGGCATGCATGACAAAACGCAGAGCACTTGCATACCTTCCTAGTCTGCATCTTCTCTGTGCGACGCCTGAAGGCCACGTAAGCATCGTTATTGGTGGAGCCATCCCTCTTCTCCTGCTTGATTTGTGGGATGAGCGACGGGCCCCGGCAGTTCTTCCTCTTCCTCACCCAGTAGTCATACACTGACTTCAACAGGTAGTCATCTTCATTTAGCAGCAGCTTGGCCTCCTGAAGAGTGACCAACTACAAAACAATTATTAAGAGAGAGACAGAGGAATGCATGTAAATACAAGAGAAATATGAGGAGGTGTATTTTAGATCATCTAGAACTTGTGGATTACAACTCAAAAATGGGTCTCTGATAGTAGGGAAAAAAGCAATGCTAAATGCAATGAAAATATATCTGTATTTGTGCATATTTAGAATAACAAAAAGGGAGGAGAATATTTTCAATATGTGTCAAATCCAAAAACTATGGCCACGTTTCCACCGCAGGAACCTTCCCCAAGAACTAGGGACTTTGGGGTGGTACTCAGTGTGTTTCGACCGCAGGGATCGGGGTCTAAATGAAGTTCCGGGTAAAAATAACCCAGTCTTCACAGTACTTTTAGACCACTATGGAAACGCAGACAGCAACAGGTCTGGGGGACAAAAAGTTCCTGGGTAATTTCTGTGGAACGTGGCTCAAGGTATTCTGAGCAAAGTAATTTGTCACTTGGTAAAGCTAGATCAGACAGATGTTGCGACATATCCTCATTCTTGAAAATCATGAACCAAACAACAGTTATAAAAAAATAAAATAAAAAAAAAACAACTAGGACAATACATACTTGGTTCATTTGAAATGATAAAATTATTTGTGTCAACCACAAAGTGTTTTTTGTGATGAATTATTGCCTACTTAGAGCATTGTTTATATTGTTGGGCCTATGTTGTTACACTACTGTTCAAAAGTTTGGTATCAGTAAGACTTTAAGAAATAAATTCTTTTATCCAAGCAAGGACATATTAAATTGCTAAAAAGTGACAGTAAAAAGATTTATAATGTTACCAAAAAAATTTTGTTTTAAATAAATGCTGTTCTTTTAAAATTTCTATTGATCAAAATATCATGAAAAAGTGTATCACAGTTTCCAATAAAATATTAAATAGCACAACTTATTATTGATTATAACTTTATCATAATAAGACTGGAGTAATGGCTACTGAAAATTGAGCTCTAATATCAGAATAAATTACATTTAAAATATATTAAAATAGAAAACAGTTATTTTAAACTGTAATAATATATTTTACAATATTACCGTTTTTACTGTATTTTAACTAGTGTAAATAAATGCAGCAGCATTGCGACTTCTTTCAAAAACATTAAAAACAAAAACATTTCAAAAACATCTTATGGACCCAATTTTTAGAACAGTAGTGTACAGTAATATTAATCAATTACAGTGTTGGTTTAATTACATTTTTGTTACTTTTAAACAATTCTGGTACCACGTGTGTATATGTATGTATATAAATATATACACACACACACACACACACACACATACATACGTACGTGTATATACATATATTAATTTACTTTGTTTTTCATTAATGTATTTTATAAAAATACAAAAGAACAATGTATGTTGTACCAGATTTAATGCCAAACATATTGACTTTTCCCAACATTTTTTCTCCCCACTAAATGTTTTTTTTCACTGAATGTTTAGATTTTATAAAAATGATTGTGCACTCATGATTTTTCTAGAATAACTTTTGTTGCTGAATTATCCACTAATCTAGTTTATAATATATTTTTGTCACAGATTGATTATTTTTTTTCATTTGTTGTTTTTTTCTTTATAATGAAGTAGTCCGTATTTAGTAGATTGTGTTTGACACAAAAGTGTGATTATCACTTCCACACCCACACACACACACACGGGTATAGAAATTCTACACTGAATAAAAAAAAAAATTTTTTTTAAAAAAAAAAAAAGCAGCTGCACTGGTATTGGATCGGAATCAGTATTGGCCGATACTCAATTTTTGGTATCGGATCGGTTCTGAAAAAAATGTTATCCGTGCATCTTTAATATAATGCACTTGTCATTACCTGGTTGGTGCTGGCTTTCTCTAACCGGTCCATCATGGTCTCAAACTGCACAGGTCTGAGCTCCATCTTGCGGTTGAGTCTGTTCAGTAAAGTCTCGTCCTCTGAGTCCATATCATAGTCAGGCAGCTCGTTATCCAGACCCAGAGCTGGTGCGAAGTAACAGGTACAGATCAGATTGAGGTCATATTCAAATAACATTTTATTTGTATGTTTAAACCAAGAAATTAAAGTATTCAGTGGGGCTTGAGGTAGACGTCACTCACGCTGGATGTGGATGAGCTGTTTGGGGATGCGGAACTCTCCTTTGTAAAGGCGGTCGTAATAGGTGATGTTACTCTCTGCCTCTGGCACAGGGATGACCATGCTCTCCTTCTTCTCCCTGAATACCTGCTGGGCGGAGATGGCCCTCTGGAGATGGTGCTCCTGAAACACACCATGAGAGAAAGAGTGAGTAAAGCTAATTCTGCACTGATAGTGTGTAAACACAAATTTGCGAACAGGTTACACAACAGTAAAGTTTTTGTCACCTAATATATAGCACAAAATATTTTAATTAGCAAGTGAGGCCAGTTAGTTAAGCTGCAACTGATGTAGCTGGACTCAGCAATAAGAAAAAGTTAAAAAACTCACACAGAGGTGGAAATAAGAATTGGGCAAGTACAACTTCTAATGAAGCTGAGAACAGCAACGTGATGAAACCCGCTGCAATGGCTTACGCAGCTCGCAAGCATACAAATGAACACCAAGTTGCTCTGATTACTTTTGGATTCATAAGATAGTTACTGTAGAAGACAGTTCAATAATAGAAAGGTAAGCAGTTCATTATCAGGTAGGTCGGGAGAACAAATGCAATCTGTGACACAAAATAGCAGCACATAACCTAGGTTTTTACCTAGGGTTGGGAATTGAAAATCGATTCCGGAATCAGATACTTGAGGTCAGGAATCGGATACTTGTAATAAAATTAAAATTTAGATTCCACTTATCGATCCCTGTGTGCGCATTCTAATGTGATTTCAAACCATTTTCAATTTTATTTAGTTTGTGCTGTAGCGTGAACAAACTTCACTAAACATCTGTAGTGTGCCTGCCATCCAATAATTGCAAAAAGCTTTGTGCTTTGTTACTTTTAATATCAGGCGCACATGAACTGATCATCTCATCTCCTCTTTGCTACATTACGGTATGGTGTGTTGAAAAATACATTACAGCTTACCGAAATGAATCCTCAATCGCTCAATCGGTGTTTCAACCAGGGAAAGACGTCAATAAAACAGCTTGTAGACTATAAAATGTTGCTTAAAGTTACATTTACCTCAAGAAAGCTATTCAAAGTCCTTAAACTTATTAGTTAGCTGGAAAAAACTAACTCTAGAGAAGAGCATTTTGATAAATATATGCACTGTATTACATATTCATTATATTTTTACTTAACCTGTTTGTAAAGTCTTCATTATTTAATGTATGTTTGAATAAATCTGTCATGAAAACAAGTTATTACAGTTTATTGTCATTTAAATTTATAGTAGAAACAAATCTGTTATTTAAAAAAAATGTTATAAAAACTGCCTTATGTGCAATTTAAATGCTTGCACAACTCTGTTTTAGCTATTTGAGTTATTAAAAAAAAAGTTTGAATAATTAATTAATTTATTTTTGGTTCCGGTTTTTGGCCAAATGCATCCTGAATTTTTTAGTTTCGGCACAGAATTTATTTCAGTGCATCAGTGCAAGTGACAGCAGCCTAATAAACCTGCTGCAGTCTATGTCAGAAATGTTAATCAAAGAACAAATGAAAATCACTGATATTGAGTGAGTAACTTCTGTAACTTTAATATGCATTAACTATATTTTATTTATAAAAAGAAAACTATGCATTGTTATTTTACATTTGATTACAATTTCTGTACCTGAACTTTGTATTTATTTGTGCTACTGCTAATTTGTTTATTTGTTCTTATTTTATTACGGTTTACTTGTCTTTAATAATGTTTGCAATTTCTTTTAGTTGTCCAGTTGTTTTTGTGGTGGTATTTTTGTTAAAACCCATAGGAAGTGTTCTTTAGGCTGCTGATTTTTGTTCATGGAAATCAGCTGCAATAAAACATTTTGCCAAAACACACAGAATAAAAATGTTTGACTAAATGTTGTACCTTACTGGAATTGAAACTGGGAAAAAGAATCAGAATCAGAATCAGTAAACTAAAATTCTAATGGTACCCAACCCTATTTTTAACAAATACTTGCTCTCCGTACTATACATCTGCCCAACATAACCTATTGAGCTTGCTGATAAAGATGGCCACATGACTCATTTAATAAAACTAACTGTTCATACTTCTGTTTTAATAAAACTAACTTCACTAACAAATCAAATGAATCAAGTTAAATCAAACTGAAGGAACCCATGAATGCTTGATGATCCGTCACACATCTTTCAAAACTCATAATTGGTGTAACCAAGTACTAAAACAATAAATATGAATTTCTGGTCACACTTTAGATTAGGGTCCAATTCTCTCTATTAACTAACTATTAACTATGACTTTTGCCTCAATAAACTCCTAATTACTGCTTATTAATAGTTAGAAAGGTAGTTAAGTTTAGGTATTGGGTAGGATTAAAGGATGTAGAATATGGTCATGCAGAACAATGCATTAATATGTGCTTTATAAGTACTAATAAACAGCCAATATCCTAGTAATATGTATGCTAATAAGCAACTAGTTAATAGTGAGAATTAGACCCTAAACTAAAGTGTTCTTGACTCATCAGTATCATACGTTTTCAATATCATATCATATCATAGTTCTACAATATGATTTCTTAGAATTACATTTGACTTCACCAAAACTTTCTTTTCATAAAAAAAGTCAAAATGTATAATGATTTTAAAAAGCTGATTTTTATAGTCATTGAAGGTTTAATGGGGTTCTTTCTGTTTGATGGTTTTCTTGTTACATGACAACATAAAAAATAAAAACAGCTATATATATATATATATATATATATATATACACACACACACACAGTATCTCACAGAAGTGAGTACACCCCTCACATTTTTATAAATATTTTATTATATCTTTTCATGGGACAACACTGAAGAAATTACACTTTGCTACAATGTAAAGTAGTGAGTGTACAGCTTGTATAACAGTGTAAATTTGCTGTCCCCTCTAAATAACTTAACACACAGCCATTAATGTCTAAACCGCTGGCTACAGTTAGTGTTACAAGGTCTCAGGTGTGAATGGGGAGCAGGTGTGTTAAATTTGGTGTTATTGCTCTCACTCTCTCATACTGGTAACTGGAAGTTCAACATTGCACCTCATGGCAAAGAACTCTCTGAGGATCTGAAAAAAAGAATTGTTGCTCTACATAAAGATGGTGTAGGCTATAAGAAGATTGCCAAGACCCTGAAACTGAGCTGCAGCACGGTGGTCAAGACCATACAGCGGTTTAACAGGACAGGTTCCACTCAGAACAAGCCTCGCCATGATCAACCAAAGAAGCTGAGTGCACATGCTCAGTGTCATATCCAGAGGCTGTGTTTGGGAAACAGACGTATGAGTGCTGCCAGCATTGCTGCAGAGGTTGAAGGGGTGGGGGGGGTCAGCCTGTCAGTGCTCAGACCATATGCCGCACACTGCATCAAATTGGTCTGCATGTCTGCATGACCCAGAAGGAGGCCTCTTCTAAAGATGACGCACAAGAAAGCCCGCAAACAGTTTGCTGAAGACAAGCAGACTAAGGACATGGTTTACTGGAACCATGTCCTGTGGTTTGATGAGACCAAGATAAACTTATTTGGTTCAGATGGTGTCAAGCGTGTGTGGCGGCAACCAGGTGAGGAGTAAAAAGACAAGTGTGTCTTGCCTACAGTCAAGCATGGTGGTGGGAGTGTCATGGTCTGGGGCTGCATAAGAGCTGCCGGCACTGGGAGCTACAGTTCATTGAGGGAATCATGAATGCCAACATGTACTGTGACATACTGAAGCAGAGCATGATCTCCTCCCTTCGGAGACTGGGCCGCAGGGCAGTATTCCAACATGATAACGACCCCAAACACAACTCCAAGACGACCACTGCCTTGCTAAAGAAGCTGAGGGTACCTAAACCCTATTGAGCATCTGTGGGGTATCCTCAAATGGAAGGTGGAGGAGCACAAGGTCTCTAACATCCACCAGCTCCGTGATGTCGTCATGAAGGAATGGAAGTGGACTCCAATGGCAACCTGTGAAGCTCTGGTGAACCCCATGCCCAAAAGGGTTAAGGCAGTGTTGAAAAAATAATGGTGGCCACACAAAATATTGACACTTTGGGCCCAATTTGGACATTTTCACTTCATTTTGTACTCACTTGTGGCCAGTGGTTTAGACATTAATGGCTGCGTGTTGAGTTATTTAGAGGGGACAGCAAATTTACACTGTTATACAAGCTGTACACTCACTACTTTACATTGTAGCAAAGTGTCATTTTTTCAGTGTTGTCCCACGAAAATATATAATAAAATATTTATAAAAATGTGAGGGGTGTACTCACTTCTGTGAGATATTGTGTGTAATATATATATATATATATATATATATATATATATATATATATATATATATATACACACACACAGTATCTCACAGAAGTATAGAATATATATTATATATATATATATATATATATATATATATATATATGAGTACATAAGGTAGATACGTAGTACATATCTAATGTAGGTATATACTGTATGCATTAATGATTTTAAACAAATAATAATAAAATTTAAGCAAACAATAACAATTATTGGTATTAAGAATTATTATTTGTTTTTTATTATTTGACTTTGTCGTTGGGTGGTGATTTGAAAATCATATATTGTGGTGCCATGGCAACATCATGTTACTCTGATGGATACCATAGTACTGAATGATTTCCAAATTAAAATACCCCTGTATTTTATGATATTCAAATGTGAAGGATAAAACATGCCATATTGGTTGATTGCACTGTTTGTCAGTTGCGTATGCTTAAACTGATGACTAGGGCCTGCTGCTGTAAAAACTAAACATCAGGACCATTGGAGAATCAAACACACATCCAGCCTTCAGAGACACGCCGTTCAACTCCTGTATTCCTGTCGTAACTTACGTTAATCTCGAACGCATTTGCGCAAAAAGGCTGACGTGAATGCGCATTGACCACTAGCAAATCTCACACGTAAATAACCTTGTTCACGCCACTAGTGCAAAACATTTCCCACGACTACGCAACTGTCGTACATTTTATACGTAACCTAGAGCCTCAGAACGCTGCTTACAGATCCCTATGAGCAGAGAATAGACTTACGCAGTAAAACGTGCGTAAATGATACGTGAATACCAACACCCTGCTATGCACCTGAACCTCATGAAAAATTATGAATTTAAAATCATTTACATACCGACTCCTCTTCCTTTTCCATCCCGGTTGGCATTTGTGGGACCGCTCGGTTGATGGAGACGCAGTCGGTGAGGTCCGGGAGGTCTTTATTGCGGTAGATCGGCAGCGGTTTGGCGGCGTCTAGCGCTCGCGCGCGGAACGAGAGTTTACTCATTGTTTTCAGCGATCACAAACACACTAAACACGGATCATTCGGTACAAGTACACACACGAGCCGACGGTTCTCTCCGCGGCCGCATTCACTGACGTCCCTTCGATCGAAATCCGGCGGTTAAAGGCATCTCTGGGCGAGTTATGGTGTTTTTTCACGGGCTTTTTTTTCTAGGCTGGTATGAAAACATGGCGGACATGATCCCGACAGCCCGCGCGACACTGCCAAAGAGCGTGAGCGGGAGCGCGCGTGTGCTGCTGCGCGCGCACCTCATACAACATGCGTGCACACGATATTACGACACACGGGCACGAGGGAACACATGCCTGCATTGGAGAGCTGTCATATACATTAGTAGACCGTCCATTACAAATGTCTATTGATGATGACGTCTTCACATGTGCCACGAAGACAAAGATGGTCTAAAATCGAGCATGTAAACAAATATTAAAGATTTTGGGCCACAGAATTTTTCTAATTGAAAACCACATTTTTTATCAACAGGGGCGACTGGGGTAGATTCAGAGGAGCATCAAATGGCCCCTGTTTTACCAGGGCCCTTAAAATCGTCCTAATCTTTCCCTGTTACAGCGCCCCTGTTGATCAACCGTTAATATATATTTGGGTGACCTACCTATCCCCTTAATAGGTACCTTCCAACTTGATCTCATGAGAAAATGTAGCTATTTTACAATGTGACAATTTCATACAAATTTGTACAATGTGATTCATATGGAAATAATTTGGAAAAACTTAAGCATGAAGGTCCATCCCTAAACCTAACTGTAAGAAGATCGCAGCCTACAAAAGATTATAGCCTACAAAAACGTAGCCTATATTAATTGTACAAATTAATACGAATTAGCCACTTGTTAGTAGCATACCTTCACACCAATAATTTGATGATTAGCCTGCCAATAATGAGAATGAGAAATTACTTGGTTCACGACATTCAACCTATAAAATCTATAAAGTTGTACCCCAACCCAGTAAACTAAAAACACATAGGACTATGTTAAATTCAGCAATGACATTGTTTGTTGCTGATTTTTATTTGCCTGGTTCACATGATTAAAACCTATGGTGTGATTAAAACGTACTCCACGTTTTACTCTGATTATGAGTTTTTTCTAACATAATCACAGTATTCTGTTGACGTGATTTCTAGCATAATCACAGTGATATGTGACATGTGATTTCTAACATAATCACAGTATTCTGTTGACATGAGTTTTTTAAATAAATAACATCCGTCCGTCACCATTCGATTTCTTATACTGATAGCAGCCAGCATGCAGAGAGGAAAGTGTAGCATAGGGAGCTGCTTGGAAAAAGTTACCTGCTAAGACACAAATCATTTTTAATGAGAGGAACGAGCAGAACTTAGAGCACTGAGGCAATCCTAAAGCAGTGGTGGATGTACGGAGCGGAGAATGTCTGAGCACTGCAGGGGTGTTTCGCTACAGAACATTGCCTAAATGGCTTGCGTACACTAGGATCCATGAATTAATTGGGCCATTATGTTATACACTATACTGTTCAAAAGTTTGGGGTGAGTAAGATTTTTTTTGAAAGAAGTTAATACTTTTATTCAAATTTGTATTCATCAAAAAATCTTGAAAAAATATTTCACGGTTTCCACAAAAATGTAAGAAACGATAATAATCAGATAAATCAGCATATCAGAATGATTTCTGAAGGATCATCACTGAATAAAAAGTTATTTTAAATTGTAATAATGCTTCACAATATTACTGTTTTTACTGTATTTGATTAATGCAGCCTTGATGAGCATAAGAGACTTCTGTAAAAATAAATAAACAAAACTTCCGACCCCAAACTTTTGAAAGTGAATTTGGTTTTGAAACTTGGCCCATTGGGAAATATCCCAGTGCTCCTTATGGTTAGTCCATTGCTTAAAAGAATGACATTGTAAAATAATACTGCATTTTTCATCTTAAAATGAATGGTATCGCCAAGCCAACATCAATAAATTGAACATATGTATGAGATGAGAGGACAAAAACATCTAAACTGAGTGGAAGATAAATGTTAGCCTTCATAGAGGAAGTTGTCATGGAAAAAAATATTTTCTGCAATGCATTTCACATGAACAATCTGATTACCTGTTCAATTGGTTTTAAATGGTTATAGAAATAGATTTGTTTGCCTTGGTCCCACAAATCACTGATCATTGCTGATCCTCTTCAACTGTACCTCTAATTGAGGAAAATACCTGGAGGAGTTCTTTTAAGATGTCTACACACTCTCTGCAAATTTCCATGTAACCTACTTGTTAACTTGTGTTTTTGTTTGAATCTAAACCCTATGTGCATGTCTCTGAAAATCCCCTAGTACATTTGTTTTATTCTCCTGGATGTTATTTTCTGATGTTCAAGATGTTTCACTACCCACAATTGTTGATAGCGGTGATTCCCCGCATTTAACCTCAATACACACAATGACGTCACATTGTGTGTCACTCAATTGTTTGAGTCGTTGAAGAGATTGAGATCATGGGTGTGAATTGGTGTGAAATGGCTGCAATAAGGATGAAAGGTAAAAAGCTGTCAAATGGCATCACAGGTTTCAAAGATGGCTGTTCCACTTTTTCACAAATGGTCTCCTTCCTCTCTCAAACCATCCTGTTTCTCCAAAACTTTGACTTGAATATCCCTGGCCTGCATGTGTGAACCTCATCTTTAGTCTTGTCCAGAGGTGTCCCATCCCCGCAGTGCAGTGACAGCAATAATGTTCCTCATTACTGTACCGCATATAACGCTCTGCTTTCCCCTCAGGGTCCTGTACTTTAGGTACTGCAGGTCCCGGACCTTCTCTGCTAAGTCCTGGGAGTTCTAGATGTGACGTTCCACGTTGCCAACTAATGGTGACAGGAGTGTGGCCAAGTGTCTCACAGTGTTGTACGTGTAGGAGTTTATACTGCTGACAGTCTGAGTTGAGCTCCCTCTTTATTTTTGGGAGCCCGTATGAACACTAAGAAGATTCCCTAGGGTAGAAAAAGAAGTGGAAGTTGTAGTCAGTAGCTTTTTCCTACTCGGGTAGCACTTCTGCAAATGACCTAAAGACCTCCTGAATTATATGATATTTTTTTAATTTTTTTTTGTTACATTTTTTCATTTTTTACAATAAACAAAAGTATGAAAACATGAAAACACATACCATACCAGCTTAGAGAAATTCACGAGAGTCGTCATTCAGTAATAATACAGAGGGGTTCATCGGTATAGGACGTTGAAGCGTTTTTGATAAAATAGCACATACCTCCTTCCAAAATGTTTGAATTTTTTTACATTCCCACATCATATGGAAAAAGGATCCAAGTTGTTGGTCAGGACATTTATCACAGAAGGGATTAAAAGTGGAGTCAATATGATATCTTTTGAGTGGGGTCCAATAAGTTCTGTGACAGAAGTTATAATGGATTATTTGGTGATTAGGATTTCTAGATGAAGTAAAAATGTTCTGCCACACTCTTTCCTAGTCCATAATACCTTCCTCTTGTTCACAGTCTCTTTCCCATGTATGCTGTATAGCTAAATGATTTGCTGTAGTATCTAAGTCCTTCCCGTACATCCATGAAGTGAAGTGACAAGAAGAGGACAAATCAAACCAAGTGATGATCGGATGTTTGGGAAGCGTTTCCCCCCAGGGCACCCCATAGGCCTTCATGGCCGACCTTAAGCGCAAATATAAAAACAGAGAAGAGGGTTCTGTTCCATACTACTCACACAGTTCTTGAAAGCTTAACATGCGTTTAGGACCTGAAATATCTTTCAGTGTATAAATGCCCTTCTGCATCCAGTCTCTGGAGAAAAATGGTGCACCTCCTGAACAAATTTTATTATTATACCAAATGGGTGTGTGGGTGTGCCAATTATGTGAATAATTAGTCAATTTTAAAATGATGGAAAAATGTATTATCGTGTTGCCGATGACTGGACCAAAAGCCTGCATACATTGTTTGTCATTTAGCCCAGAGAACAGTATATCTTGTAACCTGTATTTGCCTGCTAGGCTCTCTTCTATCTCTTGCCAAGAAACCCTAGAGAGTGAGTTAAGCCAAACCTTAATGCATTTTTATTTGAAAGGCCCTATGATACAATTCAAAATTCAGAAGCGCAAATCCTCCATTATGTTTTGCACACTGCAGTGCTTCAAATTTCAATCTGGATTGTTTACCGTTCCAAATAAATTTACGAATTGTAGACTTGAGCTTGTGCCAAAAAATTTTAGGGGCAGGCAGCGGAATCATGGAGCTAAGAAAATTGATTTGCGGCAAAACATTCATTTTAACACTCGCTATTCTGGCATGTAATGATAGTGGCATCGAGGTCCATTTTCTGAGATCTTGTTCGATCCTGGCTTGAATTTGTAGATAGTTGGCATCAGGTATAACATGGAGGGATGAATGAACAACAATGCCTAAG
The DNA here is from genome assembly GCF_019924925.1 of Ctenopharyngodon idella. NCBI lineage: Eukaryota > Metazoa > Chordata > Actinopteri > Cypriniformes > Xenocyprididae > Ctenopharyngodon > Ctenopharyngodon idella. The sequence continues at coordinate 13,261,330 of NC_067228.1, forward strand.
TAACTGATTGAAGTTTGTATGGGAATATTACATGGCAGTTTAACTTTTAGTGGAAGCAAAGAGGATTTACCCCAATTGATTTTGTACCCGGAGAACGTACTGAACTTTCCAAATACCTTCAGTATCTGGGGGAATGAAACTTGAAGACCCAAAATAAACAGTAAAATATCATCCGCATAGAGCGATATATGTTGTTTGTAAGAGTTAACTGAAATTGAACAGACATTTTCCTGTCTTATCAGTTGGGCTAGGGGCTCGACTGATAGCGCAAACAGCATTGGGGATAAAGGACAACCCTGTCTTGTACCTCGTTGTAAGTTAAAGGGTAGAGAGTGCACTCCATTAGTTACAACAGAAGCAGTGGGTTTTTTATATAAAACCCTTATCATATTCATAAAGCTTTTGCCAAAGCCATACGCATCCAAAACAAACCAGAGGTAGTCCCACTCCAGCCTGTCAAACGCTTTCTCTGTGTCCAAGGAAAGAACTGCAGCTGGAGTGGGACAAGCCCGGGATTCGTGTATGACATGCGGTAGTCTCTGAATATTATCAGCCACTAATCTACCTGACATGAACCCTGTCTGATCCGGATGCACTAATTTATTTATATACTGCTGCAATCATAAGGCCATAATTTCTGGCATACATTTTTATATCTGTATTTAACAAACTAATGGGTCTGTAATTTGCACAGTCTGAATGATCTTTCCCTTTTTTGGATATCAACGATATAAGCACTGTATTCATCTGTGGGTGAAAGGCACCAACCTCTACTGCCGCGTGGATGGCTGTCAGGAAGACAGGACTGAGTAAATCAAAATATTTAAGAAATAGCTCTGCCGGGATCCCGTCTAAGCCTGGCGTTTTGCTTTTCTTAGCACCTTGTAATGCCCTTTTTAGTTCCTCCAAGGTAACTGGTTGTCCTAAAAGTTCAGCTTCTTCATGACTAAGATGAGGTAAAATAAGAGATTGCAAAAAAAGTAGTACAGCTTGGACTTGTGGGATTGAGTTCGGAGGTATAGAGTTTAGAAAAGAAGTCGGAAAATGCAGAGTTAATTTGTTTGCTGTCCCTTACCAATCCTTTAGATGGGTGCTTAATTATGTCAATGTAGGCTTTCGTTTGACTTTGCTTCAGTCTTAGGGCTAAAAGTTTGCTAGGTCTAGCACCACTGTAGTAATAGGTCTGTCTGGTTCTGTGAATCACAAATTCTGCTTTCCTTCTCAGAAAGTCATTCAGTTCTGCCTTAAGGGTCTGAAGTGTCTTAAATAGCGAGTGAGAGTATGAAGATTTAAGCAACAGTTCAGTTGTTTGACATTCTTTTTCTAAATAGTCAATTCTCTGATTCTGCATCTTTTTTACATTAGTGGCAAAAGCTATGGAGAAATCTTTGATAAAACCTTTCGTAGCTTCCCAGACAAATATAGGGTCTTCAAACGAACCAATATTAAATGAGAGAAATTCAGACAGGCCGGCTTTGAAATCTTCATTGAACTGGTTATTCTGTAAAAGAGAGATGTTAAAACGCCACCATGGAGATCTTTCAACAAACCAATTAGGTTCAAAATCTGCCATTATAGGATTGTGATCTGAAAGTATAGCTGGTAGTATCATTGTCTGATCAAAAGAGTTCAAAAGTTCCTTGGAGCACAGTAGATAGTCTGTTCTTGAATATGAGAGATGCCGTGTTGAGAAAAAGGTAAAGTTTCTACTACAAATTTAGCGCTTTTACAAAATCATTAAGTGCAGTGGAGGAACTGAGCTGAACCTGATTGTATAGGAGGAAGATCAATCCAACAGCGGATCTATCACCACATTCATATCCCCCCGATAATCAGAAAATAGTCTATCAATGAAAGCAAATGATTAGTTACATGTGGGAAAAAATTAGCCTCAGAAATTGTAGGGGCTTGGTCATGTGATATTGACATTTCAGTCTGAAAGTGTAAAGGGAGAAAAGTAAGTCACACTTAAACATATAGTGCATAACTTCTGGGTCTTTTTTTTATTAATTTGTACTGAAACTCTTTAAGAGTCAAGGGAGTCAATTTTCCCTTTTGCCTGTGGAGAGGAGAGACAGTTTTACATTTTTTTTTCACATTTATCCACCAAGCACAGGAATATGTCTTCTGGATTGGATATAAAATTTCCCCTCATAAAAACTGGACAGTTCAGTATATACATATTCAGTTGTGGACTGAATATATAAATGCATTTATATCTAAATGGTGGTCAAGTAGAATACATTTGCTCAAAGACAAAAATCAGCTATGTTGTTTAATGATCATCAGTACTGAAACAAGTCAAATACTGAAACAAGATCCAAATTTAATACAAGACCAGAAAAAAAAGCATGTCCAAATAAAAAAATAAATAATGTCTTTTTCTGAACAGTGTTTATGTTGTATTCTGTCATTGTATGAATTTATGCACATTACTACCGATAGGTTTTAAGCACATTTCCAGATCTCGAGTTGAGGTTTGGACAGTTGAATTACAATAGATCCATGTTGTGGTTGAAGTAACATTTGGCTTTTCACATAGTTTTCTGTTCTGCCCAAGACAAATATGTTTTATGTGTGAATGGAGAACTTTAAATGTAAAACTTTGCTGTTACTGTTAATATTAAAATTGTCACATCAACAAAAGTTAATCTGAAGCCGTGTGTTAAAGCACATTTCTAAGATATTCATTTTCATTTCACTTATACGTATAGACACTGCTCAAAGAAATTAAAGGAACACTATTTAATCAGAGAATAGCATCAAGTAAGTTAAACTTCTGGGATATTGATCTGGTCAGTTAAGTAGCAGAGGGGGTTGTTAATCAGTTTCAGCTGCTTTGGTGTTAATGAAATTAACAACGGGTGCACTAGATGGGCAACAATGAGACGACCCCCAAAACAGGAATGGTTTTACAGGTGAAGGCCACTGACATTTTTTCCCCTACTCATCTCATCAGGATGACACATCAATACGTGCCATTGCCAGAAGGTTTGCTGTGTCTCCCAGCACAGTCTCAAGAGCATGGAGGAGATTCCAGGAGACAGGCAGTTACTCTAGGAGAGCTGGATAGGGCCGTAGAAGGTCCTTAACCCACCAGCAGGACTGGTATCTGCTCCTTTTTGCAAGGAGGAGCAGGATGAGCACTGCCAGAGCCCTCCAGCAGGCCACTGGTGTGAATGTCTCTGACCAAACAATCAGAAACAGACTTCATGAGGGTGGTCTGAGGGCCCGACGTCCTCTAGTGGGCCCTGTGCTCACTGCCCGGCACCGTGGAGCTCGATTGGCATTTGCCATTGAACACCAGAATTGGCAGGTCCGCCACTGGCGCCCTGTGCTTTCAGATGAGAGCAGGTTCACCCTGAGCACATGACAGATGTGAAAGGGTCTGGAGAAGCTGTGGAGAACGTTATGCTGCCTGTAACATCGTTCAGCATGACCGGTTTGGTGGTGGGTCAGTGATGGTCTGGGGAGGCATATCCATGGAGGGACGCACAGACCTCTACAGGCTAGACAATGGCACCCTGACTGCCATTAGGTATCAGGATGAAATCCTTGGACCCATTGCCAGACCCTACGCTGGTGCAGTGGGTCCTGGGTTCCTCCTGGTGCACAACAATGCCCAGCCTCATGTAGCGAGAGTATGTAGGCAGTTCCTGGAGGATGAAGGAATTGATACCATTGAATGGCCCCCACGCTCGCCTGACCTAAATCCAATAGAACACCTCTGGGACATTATGTTTCGGTCCATCCGACGCCACCAGGTTGCACCTCCAGGAGCTCACTGATGCCCTGGTCCAGATCTGGGAGGAAATAACCCAGGACACCATCTGTCGTCTCATAGTATACAAGCACGTGGGGGCCATACAAACTACTGAGTACCATTTTGAGTTGGTGCAATGAAATTTCAGCAAAATGGACTAGCCTGCTGCATAATTTTTTCACTTTGATTTTCAGGGTGTCTTTGAAATCAGTCCTCTGTAGGTTGATAATTCTCATTTCCATCAAGCGATGTGGCATCCTTTCGTTTCTAACACATTACCCAGTCCATATCAGTATAGATATCCAGCATATATATACAGTATCTCACAAAAGTGAGCACACCCCTCACATTTTTGCAAATATTTTATTATATCTTTTCATGTGACAACACTGAAGAAATGACACTTTGCTACAATGTAAAGTAGTGAGTGTACAGCTTGTATAACAGTGTAAATTTGCTGTCCCCTCAAAATAACTCAACACACAGCCATTAATGTCTAAACCACTGGCCATAAAAGTGAAAACACCCCTAAGTGAAAATGTCCAAATTGGGCCCAAAGTGTCAATATTTTGTGTGGCCACCATTATTTTCCAGCACTGCCTTAACCCTCTTGGGCATGGAGTTCACCAGAGTTTCACAGGTTGCCACTGGAGTCCTCTTCCACTCCTCTATGACAACATCACGGAGCTGGTGGATGTTAGAGACCTTGCGCTCCTCCACCTTCCATTTAAGGATGCCCCAAAGATGCTCAATAGGGTTTAGGTCTGGAGACATGCTTGGCCAGTCCATTGGTCATCTTGGAGGTGTGTTTGGGGTCGTTATCATGTCGGAATACTGCCCTGCAGCCCAGTCTCCGAAGGAAGGGGGATCATGCTCTGCTTCAGTATGTCACAGTACATGTTGGCATTCATGGTTCCCTCAATGAACTGTAGCTCCCCAGTGCCAGCAGCACTCATGCAGCCCCAGACCATGACACTTGTCTTTGTACTCCTCACCTGGTTGCCGCCACATACGCTTGACACCATCTGAACCAAATGTTTATCTTGGTCTCATCAGACCACAGGACATGGTTCCAGTAATGTCCTTAGTCTGCTTGTCTTCAGCAAACTGTTTGCGGGCTTTCTTGTGCATCATCTTTAGAAGAGGCTTCCTTCTGGGACGACAGCCATGCAGACCAATTTGATGCAGTGTGCGGCGTATGGTCTGAGCACTGACAGGCTGACCCCCCACCCCTTCAACCTCTGCAGCAATGCTGGCAGCACTCATACGTCTGTTTCCCAAACACAACCTCTGGATATGACGCTGAGCATGTGCACTCAACTTCTTTGGTCGACCATGGCGAGGCCTGTTCTGAGTAGAACCTGTCCTGTTAAACCGCTGTATGGTCTTGGCCACCGTGCTGCAGCTCAGTTTCAGGGTCTTGGCAATCTTCTTATAGCCTACGCCATCTTTATGTAGAGCAACAATTCTTTTTTTCAGATCCTCAGAGAGATCTTTGCCATGAGGTGCCATGTTGAACTTCCAGTGACCAGTATGAGAGAGTGAGAGCAATAACACCAAATTTAACACACACACACACACACACACACACACACACACACACACACACACATATATACAGTGGGTACGGAAAGTATTCAGACCCCCTTAAATTTTTCACTCTTTGTTATATTGCAGCCATTTGCTAAAATCATTTAAGTTCATTTTTTTCCTCATTAATGTACACACAGCACCCCATATTGACAGAAAAACACAGAATTGTTGACATTTTTGCAGATTTATTAAAAAAGAAAAACTGAAATATCACATGGTCCTAAGTATTCAGACCCTTTGCTCAGTATTTAGTAGAAGCACCCTTTTGATCTAACACAGCCATGAGTCTTTTTGGGAAAGATGCAACAAGTTTTTCACACCTGGATTTGGGGATCCTCTGCCATTCCTCCTTGCAGATCCTCTCCAGTTCTGTCAGGTTGGATGGTAAACGTTGGTGGACAGCCATTTTTAGGTCTCTCCAGAGATGCTCAATTGGGTTTAAGTCAGGGCTCTGGCTGGGCCATTCAAAAACAGTCACGGAGTTGTTGTGAAGCCACTCCTTCATTATTTTAGCTGTGTGCTTAGGGTCATTGTCTTGTTGGAAGGTAAACCTTCGGCCCAGTCTGAGGTCCTGAGCACTCTGGAGAAGGTTTTCGTCCAGGATATCCCTGTACTTGGCCGCATTCATCTTTCCCTCGATTGCAACCAGTCGTCCTGTCCCTGCAGCTGAAAAACACCCCCACAGCATGATGCTGCCACCACCATGCTTCACTGTTGGGACTGTATTGGACAGGTGATGAGCAGTGCCTGGTTTTCTCCACACATACCGCTTAGAATTAAGGCCAAAAAGTTCTATCTTGGTCTCATCAGACCAGAGAATCTTATTTCTTACCATCTTGGAGTCCTTCAAGTGTTTTTTCATGTGTCTTGCACTGAGGAGAGGCTTCCGTCGGGCCACTCTGCCATAAAGCCCCGACTGGTGGAGGGCTGCAGTGATGGTTGACTTTCTACAACTTTCTCCCATCTCCCGACTGCATCTCTGGAGCTCAGCCACAGTGATCTTTGGGTTCTTCTTTACCTCTCTCACCAAGGCTGTTCTCCCCCGATAGCTCAGTTTGGCTGGACGGCCAGCTCTAGGAAGGGTTCTGGTCGTCCCAAATGTCTTCCATTTAAGGATTATGGAGGCCACTGTGCTCTTAGGAACCTTAAGTGCAGCAGAAATGTTTTTGTAACCTTGGCCAGATCTGTGCCTTGCCACAATTCTGTCTCTGAGCTCTTCAGGCAGTTCCTTTGACCTCATGATTCTCATTTGCTCTGACATGCACTGTGAGCTGAAGGTCTTATATAGACAGGTGTGTGGCTTTCCTAATCAAGTCCAATCAGTATAATCAATCACAGCTGGACTCAAATGAAGGTGTAGAACCATCTCAAGGATGATCAGAAGAAATGGACAGCACCTGAGTTAAATATATGAGTGCCACAGCAAAGGGTCTGAATACTTAGGACCATGTGATATTTCAGTTTTTCTTTTTTAATAAATCTGCAAAAATGTCAACAATTCTGTGTTTTTCTGTCAATATGGGGTGCTGTGTGTACATTAATGAGGAAAAAAAATGAACTTAAATGATTTTAGCAAATGGCTGCAATATAACAAAGAGTGAAAAATTTAAGGGGTCTGAATACTTTCTGTACCCATTGTATATATATTTTCAAGTTTAACTTATTTCAATTTGTTGGCAAGAGAACATTTACAAGTTTAATTTAGGTTTTTTAAGTTTATTATTTAATCTAATATTTATATTTTATTTCAGCTTTATTTCAATTACTGAAATTTTTTTTAATAGCTTTTGCATTTTAGTTAACAATATCAACACTGACATTTGCATGTTTTGAACTGGTTAAAATGCTCAGATATATCATGTGAAACCTCCTCTTGTGAGCTCTGGAGAGGATGGAGAGGCAAATGGCAGATGTGCATGAAGGCATATGCACTGGCATTGTGACATCTGTGTTTGGGGAGCTGCTAAATTATTCTAGAGACACATGTTTTTCCCAAGAGGAGCTCAATGTAGATGTTAATTTTCTCCTCCAGGGATAATGGCTCTCTCTGATCAGGTTATTATCAACCACTTGGTCTCACAGGGCAGTTTGACTGACTGTAAGGAGTTGCTTTTGCATGGATTCTGGCCAGATCAGTGAAAACCGAAATACACCACATGCCCAAACCACTCAAAATGTGTGCAAAACATGTTGTTAGTGAAAGAATGAGGCATTTATATAGCAATCATGCTTTACTATCATATCAGAGTGTCTCTCCTCAACCACCACCAGTGTGCAGCATCCACCATGATGTAACGGCAGCCACAGTACAATGGCACCACACACCTATAGGTGGAGAGGAGAGAGAGTGATGGAGCCAATTCAGTGGATGGGGATTATTAAGAGGCCATGATTGATAAGGGCCAATGGAGGGAATTTTGGCCAGGACACCAGGGATACACCCCTACTCTTTACAAGAAGTACCATGGGATTTTTAGTGACCACAGAGAGTCAGGACCAGTCAGATTGGTCTCATCTGAAGGACTGTGCTTTTTACAGTATAGTGAGATTTTCAGTCAGAAAACTGAACTACATTTTGTAAAACAGCAGTCACAAGATCAGCCTCACAATCTTATTTACAGAACAGAACCCATCATTCCAGTTGTCTTGGAATTATACCGATATTTATGTAGAGTAACAAACGTTTTCAGTTACTGATTAGTGTGGTTATTGTTAATTAAAACTTAAATTATTTTAAAAAAAATGTCAACTGAAATAAAACAAAACATAAATATAAGATAAAAACTATAAATGTAAACTATAAAATATAAACTATAAAATACAAAAATTGCTTTGCCAACTGAAAATTAGACTAAAATATATAAAAATATATAAATATAAAAATAAAAGCTAATTAAGTTAATTAAAAACTATAATACAATAACACTGTTACCGATGCCATTGCAGAAATTTGCTATTCACAGTTAGCAATGATTATACATGTTCAATAAAATGTATTGACTAAAAGTATTATTCAACCGGTCATGTGATTTCAAGATGGCAGTCTGGTTTTCAGTGCTTCAGGAATGAATGCTTCTCACTGTGAAGAAGTGCATGCATTATGAACTTTTTTCTTTTTTATGTTATGTAGCAGCATGGAGGGAGAATGTGATGTGTCGACTACCACACTGTTATTCAAGGACATTTACAGCAGCCTGACCAGGTGCTTCAGTTCAACAGCTCAGACAGAAACAGTGAGATGAGATGCCGGACAAGAAGTCCACTTCAATTTATATATAACCTCTATGGTGGGCGTTCAGTCACTGGACTGCAGAACTCTCCTGCTGGAGCTTCAATCCCTTTCCAGGTGAGAATGGGACTAGAGATATTGACAGCAAGACACCAGAAAAATGTTTTATATAATCAGGATGCATAATAATAATAATAATAATAATAATGTCATTTTTGATAATTTTAATGCATCTTTGCTAAAGATAAATACTAATTCCAGAAAAAACATTTTCAGTTGAGAAGCTTCAGTATAATCTTACTATCAAAATGAGTGTATAATGAGGTGAAATGCTGACATCTAGTGGTGTGATCATACACAACAGCTAACCTGTTAGGCTTGGATGATACTGATCCTGGCTTTGAGAAAATGCCAAATTGCCAATATTAAAATCGGTAAACGTAAAGAAAAATATATTTTTTGTAATGCGATCTACACATTACCTCAGATGCTGTGTTTGTGCCTAAACATTTACAAGGGAAATCTTCACCTCTGTCTTTCAAAAAGCAGACTGAAATAAGCATGTGACTATTTTCAGATGAGTTCAGTAATTGAGACAGTACACATTTGAGAGCAGTCACTATACTTTATTTGAGGGGAGTAGTAGCATAAAATTTAATCTGTACATTATGTAACAATTATGTCTGATCAGGCCCTGAATGCGTTAAATACTCAAGAGTAAGGTGGACAAAAATGGCATGTCCAGCACAACAGTAATACAGCTGCTCGCACCTAAAATAGAGAGTTTTGGTAAAGCGGAGACATTCACTCAATGAGAAGAAGCATTGTCACTGAAGTGTGTCTGAGAGAATAGACAAAGAGAAGCTGCTGGTCGAATCCCAGGAGCAATACTTGCAACGCTGCACCATGTTGTCTGTCGTGCTACACTGTTTGTTCAATCTTTTGAACGCTGTGAGTGGAAGTCTGAGGTAAAGGACTGATTCTTTTGTAGTGTTGTATCTGACTAGTTTTAAAAATAGAGAAAGCATCACTTCTCATTTATCGAGAAAAGAAGAATGACAGTTGGGCCATGATATAAATTAATAAAACTAAGATACAGATGTACAAAATTAACATTAAAATATTTAATAATAATAATAATAATAATATCAATAAAGGATTTCTTTCTTTGAGACATAAAAAAACTCATGCTCTTTTCACAATCTTAAACAACATTCATATGTACATACGGTGCATTTTCAATTGAGTCTTCTACTAAACAGGGGGCTTTTAAAGTTTGGCTTTTTCTCTTTTTCAACTATCTTCCCAGATTCCCCAAATAAAACACCAAAAACAGACAAGGGTACAGGACAGCACCTGGTGAAAACACTCTACAGGCCAGCAGCAGTCGCTCACGCTTAGTGAATCTTCTGTAGTGTTTACAGTCAAAAGAAATCGCAAGAACCTCACAGATGATGCTCTCAGACCAAGAGCACTCATCCTAACCCTAACCAGAACTTTAGCTTGGTCTTATAACCACCTGGCCTTCAAATTTTGCACCTACAGAGTCCAACTGAGGGCCTTTGAAAGATGGCATGGGCCCTTATTACTTTACCATTCTGACAGCAGTCAGATGAAGTAAAACAGAATGAGCTGGCTGAGAATGCTACAGTAGAGAGAGATAGAGAGCTTTCATTGAAAGGGCTTGATTGCATACGGTCGTATGAACCTGAAAATTGTCAAATGCATCACATGCGTTATCACAAAAGCAAAATGAAGCAAAATGAGCCACTGAATTATATTTCAGAATTTGTTCAGACAGGCAACAGAAATTCGATTTTGTATCATACTCAAATCAGTTTAAATGTTCGTAGTTTGAATGGATGAAAAAAACAAACATGAAATGAGTTGTTTACAAACCGGATTCAAACCACATCCAAGTGTGGTTTGAAATCAGATTAAAATCAGATTTTTATGTGATAAGTCTGAATGGTCTGAATCAGATCTGAATCAGAAATCTAAATTAGTATCTGACTCAAATCAGTTTAGCTGTTTGTAGTCTGAACGAGAAAAAAACCACCACATAAAAATAAGATTTTTACGAATCCGATTCAAATCACATCCAAATGTGAATTGAAATCAGATTAAAATCAGTTTAATTGTGAACAGATTTCAGGCAGATTTTTCATCATCTGGGATGCAGTGCGATGGTAATGACTGATATTGGGATATCGGGACAGATACTGACTACACTGTCTGAACAAATGGATCAGATTTGCAAAATGTCAGTTGATCCGAAAGATTGGATTTGAAAATCAAAATGGATTTAAGTGCAGTGTGAACGAATCCTAAGAGCAGCAACAGAGAAGCTGTTCATTTGAAAGACTGTCAGCCAGTCGGCAGAGAGTTACTGCATGTGTTCGGTCCCCATTACAGCATATTATTAGCTTAATACTCAGACAACCGGGCGTCATAACATATGCATAGCATGTCGTAAGCTTGACGTCAACTTCAGTTCATGATGTACATTATGGTCTAAGCAATCCGCTAGGTGCTTATATTTTTACCACACTGGAAGTGGCCCGTGAGCTGTTAAACAGTCCCTGCTTAGGATGTTATTGCACATAATATGACCACACTAATAAGGTGTTATATATACCAAGGGCCCTTGCATACATAATACAACAAGGGTTACCAGAATGGCACCAGAGGGCTCAAAGCAAAGGGAAACGCTTCCTGAGACATACTGAGATACAGTTCTTGTAGAAGTGTGTAGAAGGTCGCCTGGCTGCTGATCTGAAACCAGTTTGATCTGACAGACAGTGATCATCGAAGACCAGGATTGGACGATTCCAAATGAAAATGAAAATGAAACAAAAAGTGACGCCCTGAAGACAGGAAATACTTCAGATTAACGAATAACGAAGGGGTTTAAATGACTGCTAACGGGATCTCATGCACAAGCTCCACGTGATAACAAAGGTTTGAAAAACAAAGGAAAAAGAAAAGAAAAAAAAAAGAACACAAGGCATGCACATACGTCAATGTTGTGAGGACACTGCAAACCTATACTGGTAAGTGCTTCTGTATTATTTTCACAAAATTCATATTTTCAGGGATTTTTTTCTTCTCAACAGGTCTCGATAAAGGTCAAAAATTGTTTCAACAAACAAACGGTCACAATGCTAAAAAAAAAAAAAAAAAGTATCACATTTTAAACAGCAGGGCAACACAGAGAACAACTAAAAGAAAGAAGGCAGAACACTGGTTTATGAATGGCCATCGTTTCTTGGCATAATCTGTCATATAAAAAAAGTTTTCCCCGTATTTAAAAAGCTTCCGTGCCAAATGGAGGTCATCGAAAAGCCTCTTTTTTTATATCATATAGTGTTACAAAACAAACGTATTATTAGGATGAGAAACTGAGGTATACCTTGTCGAGAGGTTGGTGGTTATCTGACAGAAGCTCTGAAAGCTTTCAGAGAAAACACGTGTTGATTTGGGTTGTATCGTCACCCTTTCTGTTGATATCTGTACAGCAGCGTCACACTACACATTCAAAAAGCTGTTTCTTATTGGCATTACAATAGTCATTCATATGAACACATTAAATGTGTTTTTTTTTTTTTACATGGACGTTGCCCTTTTTATACTGAAATGACCGTGCGGAGGAGTCTCGTTTACTCCTTGAACGGGAAAGTTTCTTCTCCAAGCAGAGAAACGACAACAACGTTTTTGATGCCGGCTTATAATCTTCCGTCCTTACCGGAGCGCTCCGTGGTACTAGTTTATATATACACACACAAACATTAACATAGCTGGCTCCAGGTATACCTGTATTAAACCCAGATTCGCCGCAAAATGTATAGTCTGCATTTGATCCAGTCGTAAGTACAGGACAATCATCCAGCATGTCTGAAGCTGGCTGTCAGAACAGCAGTCCACCACCATTCCCGACACGTCTTTTCTGTTCGGTCAGCCCGCAATTCACATGCTGATATCCTCTAGTCATAGACTGGACTCCTTAGGGGGATAGTCCACGTTGGTCACCATGGTTACGACGGTGACTATTTCCTCTGGGGCAGAGATGCTAGTCTGCCGCTGCATTTGGACCACACGTTCCTCGACACATCCCGCGGAGAGACGCGCCTCGGCCTCGTGGTCCCAACACTCCTCTATAGTTTCGCACAGCATGGCCAGACCCTGAGAGACAAATGAACACGTTTTATATCAAGCATATTATTCACTTAATTAAAACCTTTGGTGAGGTTTAACAATGGACTTTATGTACCGGATGTTTCTGCCAGCACTCCCTGAGAGTGGGCCGAAGCTTTTTGTGGACCACCACCTCCTGCATGTCCTCTAGAGTGGGATGCTGGCCCACCTCCTCCTCAAACGGAAGCATGTACTCGTCAACTGGACCTTCAGAAAAAATGAACAAACATCTGTTCAGATCAGGAAGTCCAACCACTGAGGGTGTTTTCTAACTGGGGTCAGGAAGCTACAAGGGGTACACAGAAAATTTGCAAGACAAAAACAAAAAGTGAAATTTTCACATTAATAAACATTATATCAGAATTCACATTATATCAGAGTTAAATGTAATGCAATATTTTTTGCATTTACTAAATTATTATAGTTTCATTTTGTATTTTTCTTTTTAAAGACAGAATTTATGAGATTAATTGTGGCTATTTTATTCTATTGACAGCCCTAGTTTTTAACTATTTTGAAAAACAGTTTGAAGGTTTTTTTTTTTTTTATGTTGAAAATGTGTTCATCTCTCCTTTCATGCAATGTACATTTAAGAATTGTTTGTATTTATGTTATATTTTTCTAGGTATTTTCTCAACACTGTCGACTTTATCTTTCTAACTGGAGGTTGTAATGCAACGTTCTCTGTAAAGGTGCCTTAGAACAACATGCATCGTGAAACATGCTATAAGTAAATTTAAATTTCATTAAAAAAGTTTTTTTTAGATTTTATTATTATAAATATATTTACTTTTATAATTATCATAGTGGGTAGAAAAAACAATTATCATACTATTTTATTATAATATATTTGATAATATTTAAATAATTTGCTTTGGCTTTACTACATTAACAATATTAAAGGCAATTATTTAATTTGGGAAACAAACGATAAAATTATGCTTAATATGTTTTTCCTAAAGTATAAATGCGTCTGTATACACAAACATAAATAGCTGCCTTAAAATTTTAGAAAAGGGATAGCTGACACACAATCTTTTGCATTATCAACAGAAACACAAAATAAACAAGGGAAAAGAAGCTAACCACCTGATCTGCCATCACACATCATCCATTCAATCCTAGCATGCACTGTGACTGCACCCAATGAGACTGTCACAACAGTCCCAGTCTGCTTCACTGTCCACACCTGATCAATACTGTTCCATTAGACCAAACAACAATAATCAATAATTGCGAGCATGCTGAACTTAGTGACAGGCTTATTCAGGAGTTCGAGTGGCAGTAAAACATACAGAAAATGTGTGAGCGGGGAGAGCTGCCAGACATTTTACAACTAATATCAATCAAATATCTACTATATAAGTAAGGGATAATTGGCTAGGTGTGCATTAGGGCGTTTTCAGACCTGCAGACTTTTTGCTTTGTTCCGAAACAGGGACTTAATTTGTTACAATGTTGCATTTTCTTCTTGGTTTGTTTCGTTTTCACAAGGCAACATTTCAAAGTGTACCAAAATGTCTTTATGAAGTCACATGCTAGTAAAACTGTCCTCTTATTGGTCAGTTTCCTCTGCGTCATCCATCGAGATGTAGCTGTCATTCCCGCATAATTATATAGCCTATATAATGCATTTAGAGCGGGAAGCAAGGCTTTGTCGGGACTGCATTCTTGCAATGCACAGATAAGAGCAATTACACAACATTTTAAGATGAAGAGGCACTCTTTGGTTTTCAACTGCGATAACTAATGTGCTCACTCACAAAATCAGACACTGTTGCTTTTTTGTTTGCACGTTTGCCGTTGGGTCAGATTGCTTTCTCACCTCAACCAAACTGCTCCAGTATTCATTTGCAATTGGGCCGAGACCACCTCGTTCCGGCGATCTCGGAGCATTTGTTATGGTGCTCATACAGTATATGCCCAAACGAACCGAACAAAGCGAGAAAACGTACCAGGTTCTGAAACAAACGCTTACACGGTTTGAACGCACACCTTCCATCCATAAATCATCCTTCCATCCATAAATCAGAATCGAGTACTCAGACAGACCATGGTATAATAACTGATATAACTGTAGACCAGGGCTATTCAACTGGCGGCACGCCAATCATCTTCATCCGGCCCGAGGGAAGAGAACGTGGAGGTCGCCAATGTGCCTTGAATTGTTTTTGCACTAATTAGTTTGTCCACAAGGTGGCAGCACTGGCCCAGGCCGCTGTTTCATGGCCGAATAAAAATAAAAAAAATAAAAAAAAAGGAAGAGAGAACATTGACAACAACAAACTACCGGAGACCACAAAAACAAGTGCAGTGCTAGTGTGAGAAAGATAAGAGATATCCGCAACTCTAGTTTAAACAAGTATAAAGACACTGTTATCGGTCATAACTTCTGGAGAGAAATAGTGCAGACAATGGACAAAGATGATTATCAAATGGAGTATACTTTGAAAGGCTGCGTGTTCAGCTAAAAGCCGAAGTATTCTTTGGGCTTAACGCAACACAAACTTCTTCTGGTGTCATTCAGCGCGATTTGCATGCATTTGGCAATGTGTGGGTTGTCATCATTAATTTTGAAGTATTTCCACACCCCTGAGGCTGACATTGTTTCTGCTGCTGCTGCAGGTGTCTCTGTGCGCGGAAAATTCTGTCAGTTACGTCACGTGAGGTATCGGTCTTTGGTATCGGGGGTATTTTTACGAGTACGAGTACAAGTACATGAGCTTGGTATCGGGCCGATACCGATACTGGTATCGGTATCGGTGCATCCCTACTATATTATTAATGGTCATGTATATTGTATTAAATTTATTAGGGGAGTAAGGGAATATAATTAATTTTTGTTATAAAACTATGGAAGTTTCTTTGTGTGTGCATGTGTAATATATATATATATATATATATATATATATATATATATAAATATATATATAGGTGCTGGTCATATAATTAGAATATCATCAAAAAGTTGATTTTTTTCACTAATTCCTTTAAAAAAGTGAAACTTGTATATTACATTCATTCATTACACACAGACTGATATATTTCAAATGTTTATTTCTTTTAATTTTGATGATTATAACTGACAACTAAGGGAAATCCCAAATTCAGTATCTCAGAAAATTAGAATATTGTGAAAAGGTTCAATATTGAAGACACCTGGTGCCACACTCTAATCAGCTAATTAACTCAAAACACCTGCAAAGGCCTTTAAATGGTCTCTCAGTCTACTTCTGTAGGCTACACAATCATGGGGAAGACTGCTGACTTGACAGTTGTCCAAAAGACGACCATTGACACCTTGCACAAGGAGGGCAAGACACAAAAGGTCATTGCAAAAGAGGCTGGCTGTTCACAGAGCTCTGTGTCCAAGCACATTAATAGAGAGGCGAAGGGAAGGAAAAGATGTGGTAGAAAAAAGTGTACAAGCAATAGGGATAACCGCACCCTGGAGAGGATTGTGAAACAAAACCCATTCAAAAATGTGGGGGAGATTCACAAAGAGTGGACTGCAGCTGGAGTCAGTGCTTCAAGAACCACTACGCACAGACATATGCAAGACATGGGTTTCAGCTGTCGCATTCCTTGTGTCAAGCCACTCTTGAACAACAGACAGCGTCAGAAGCATCTCGCCTGGGCTAAAGACAAAAAGGACTGGACTGCTGCTGAGTGGTCCAAAGTTATGTTCTCTGATGAAAGTAAATTTTGCATTTCCTTTGGAAATCAGGGTCCCAGAGTCTGGAGGAAGAGAGGAGAGGCACACAATCCATGTTGCTTGAGGTCCAGTGTAAAGTTTCCACAGTCAGTGATGGTTTGGGGTGCCATGTCATCTGCTGGTGTTGGTCCACTGTGTTTTCTGAGGTCCAAGGTCAACTCAGCCGTATACCAGGAAGTTTTAGAGCACTTCATGCTTCGTGCTGCTGACCAACTTTATGGAGATGCAGATTTCATTTTCCAACAGGACTTGGCACCTGCACACAGTGCCAAAGCTACCAGTACCTGGTTTAAGGACCATGGTATCCCTGTTCTTAATTGGCCAGCAAACTCGCCTGACCTTAACCCCATAGAAAATCTATGGGGTATTGTGAAGAGGAAGATGCGATATGCCAGACCCAACAATGCAGAAGAGCTGAAGGCCACTATCAGAGCAACCTGGGCTCTTATAACACCTGAGCAGTGCCACAGACTGATCGACTCCATGCCACGCCGCATTGCTGCAGTAATTCAGGCAAAAGGAGCCGCAACTAAGTATTGAGTGCTGTACATGCTCATACTTTTCATGTTCATACTTTTCAGTTGGCCAAGATTTCTAAAAATCCTTTCTTTGTATTGGTCTTAAGTAATATTCTAATTTTCTGAGATACTGAATTTGGGATTTTCCTTAGTTGTCAGTTATAATCATCAAAATTAAAAGAAATAAACATTTGAAATATATCAGTCTGTGTGTAATGAATGAATATAATATACAAGTTTCACTTTTTGAATGGAATTAGTGAAATAAATCAACTTTTTGATGATATTCTAATTATATGACCAGCACCTGTATATATATATATATATATATATTTTTTTTTTACCCGTTTAAACTACTGTTTTTAAAACAAATATAGTTTTATAGAAATCTTAACCATAATCATAGTTACATTTAACCATGGTAGTGAGAAGCCATGCATGGTTTAACCTGTGGTTACCAACTCAATCACACTGTCAGAATACTTTATTTTAACCCTATAAAAATTAGATGTTAACTTTTTATAGTGACTGTTGTTAATATCAGTCTACTTTACTGCTGAACATGCAATTCAATTTAATTTGTAGGTCCCCCGGACGGAGATCGGGGCGGCACCTCCTTGGCCCACCTCAAATTTTCAATTCGATAATCCGGCCCAAAAATGAAGCTAATTGAGTAGCCCTGCTGTAGAGTGTGATGTCAAAACGGTCTTAAGGAACAGCAGCTCACGCATTCATACCATCAGAGGCAGTGCAGCGGGCCGCCAGCTCCCAAAGCACCAGCCCGACTGCATACATGTCTATCCTGAGGAAAGAGTCTCGCTGGAAGTTGATGGCCCCCTCCAACACCTCCGGAGCCATGTAACGCCTTGTTCCCACCTGGAGCACACAGAGAGACCACCGTCTGATTAGCACAACAGTAAAAATGGTACATGTACATGCATATAGTCTGCCTTAATGAGTACAGCGTCAGTGAATTATGTGCCAGGATATAGCTGCCAGAGTAACGTTTACATTAAAGTATATGAGAATGTTTTAATGATCTAGATACACACTACTGCTTAAACACCTATAATAAAATGCTGTATATGTAGTGGGGAACTAACAGTACTTCAGTCAATACAATACAAACAGTATTAATACAAGTCCTTCTACAATCTTTCTGCCATCACTGCAGTCAATTCAGTCATGGTTTGAGAATGGATGGTCCAAGACAGCTGTGATTTATAGCCTAATAAAAACTAGTGAATATCTTAATTTTGTATGTCTTATATAACACATTAGGACAAGAAAGTTTTTTTTTTTATATTTGATCAAATTTTTATATCTTATTCAATTACTAAATGTTTACCTGAATACTTCAGACTGCTGTTAAAAAGCTGAAAAACGTCAAGCATTGTTTAATTAATTTGTATCCATTGTTCATAATTGTTCTATTTGTTCATGATTTTATTACCACCTGTTTACTTGAATAATTTCTTGGAAAAACTTCAAGATCGAGGAACACTTGAAGGCTAAATGCCATGGTTATAATTGAATTTGTTAGCATTTATATTAACATCTATTTATTAGCATTTATATTATAATTTAACTTTTTACATAAAAGAGTGTGTTCAACAGCAATTTGTTGCGGTACAGAGAATGAAATTTCACTGCTCATACGGTATCGACTACTAACGTTTAGGTTTAGTGACAAGTCTATTATGTGGACAGCACATTAGGATTTGAGTTACAGCCTCTGATACACCTCCACAGAATCATATTCATATTCAAACACACTTCAAACAGCCAACCCTTGCACAAAGGGCAGCACTTTACAATCAGCACCGGCTCCAACACTTACCTGCCCATGCGTGTCCCCAGCTGACTTCCCTGCCTCAAACCTCAGAGCCAGACCAAAGTCAGCTATACAGGCTGTCAGGTTTGTCTTCAGCAGCACATTCTTGCTCTTAATATCCCTGTGCACATATAATACAAGATTAAATATGTAAAAACTGCTCAAATTGATCACAAACAAAGATATTTTGAAGACTGCTTCAGCAATTTATGTCTATACAATGTAAGTCAATGCAGTCCAAAACAACACTGGACCCCATTGACATCTACTGTATGAAAAAAATCTTTTGTGTTCCTGCAGCAGAAAGAAAGTCATATAGTTCTGGAACAACATGTGAGACAAGATATAGACCAAGTGTCTATTCAATATATCCAAGAACCACAATGGTTTTTAGATAGTTGTATATTTCAAACCTGTGTGCAATGGCCGGTTTGTGGCCATCTCTGTGTCCAGGGAAGTCAGAGTGCAAGTAAGCCAGTCCTCGAGCCATGGTCTGAGCGATGTGACATAGTTCGTTCCACGTCACTACGTTGGCCTTCAGGTAGTCCGTCAGTGAGCCCTGCACACAGACAGCAGAGACGTGCGGATCAATCATGGCTTTGCATCAGACTGTAGTACAAACAACTAAAACCTTTTAACTCACAATAAAAAGTATAAACTCAACAATAACACACAGACTGACTGCTGATAAAGTAACTCACTTTGAGTGCTACTGTAGCACATATTGACTCAAAAAAATTGAATGATCTTTTTTTATGAAAATTATTTCTTTTGTATAACTGGATCCTACCAGGCATCAACATGACATATAAAAAATGTTTCTTTTGTAATGAATCTTTTGTCACTTCATTCTTTCTGTCCCTTAAGAACAGAAGACCTTCATAACAAAATGTTTTATAGACAATACTGCAAATTTATGGATAGATGCATTTACTACCTCAATAGCGTTCAGAAAATAGCCATGCGATGTGATATATTAATTCTCTTTCTCATTTAACACGCTTTCTTTGTCATGTTTATTTGAGTGTTCAGCTACTAGGATTGATCATTTCAATGAGCAAAATTGAAGTCTTTAGTCTAAAGTTCAAAGTCTTAATAAAAATTTATATCAAATAAATAAAAGACTTTACATTTCATTAACAACACTGCAAAAAAGAATATAACATGTAATATCCCTGCTAATAATGATGGCAGAGAGATTTATTTGCAAGTTTGGAGAAACTAAAATATGGATCTAGAAATGTTCCTCCTTTTAAGTGCAAGCCAATGTTGTCCAGCCCCCATTCAGTTCCAGACCTTTTCATGGTAAGCCGTGATGAGCCACAACTCAATGTCCAGGTTGCTTCCTCTCTTCTCGGCCCCAATGAAGTGAAGAACATTTTCATGCCTCATGCCGGGGAGATTGTAAATGTCATACTCATTCTGCCAAGACAGCTTGTCCTAAGAAAGACACAAAGTACACAGTTATTACAGCATACTGGCATGATGGGCAAACCCCTGAACACTGATCCACTGGTAAGTCGAAATTAGTATTGCTGCTAACTGACCATTAAAACAATTGATACATCGAGTTGCAGAGTCTTAGCTGACATTCACAATCAACTCAGATTATGTAAGCAAGCAGTCATTTACCAGAGCAAATTATTACATGGGCGATTGATAGATGAAACAAATAATTTCACTCGCACTCTAAGCTATGTAGAGAAACAGCTTCTGTTAGTTGTGTTTCCACTAAGGATGCCAATTCAGGAATTTATTTCATTTCAAGAAATGCATATTTATCTTTCTACAATTTATTGTTATTTAATTAATGTATATTTAACACGTTTCTATTGTAATATATTGTAAAAATGTAATGGCAAAGCTGAATTTTCAGCAGTCATTTCTCCAGTGGTCAGTGTTACACAGACCTGAAAAATCACAAGAGGTGAAGAAGGTGACATGTTTACAAACAAATTTGTTGTAAGGAGATCTGGGGGCATCCTCCCCCAGGGGAAAATTTTTGTGATTTTAACATGTAAACAAAGCATTCTGGTAGCTGACTAATGAGTTTTTCGGATATTGAACGGCTTTTCTGAGGTAAAAGTGATGGTAAATGTGACATTGTTTACAAGCCGTTTTATTGGCGCCTTTCCGCGGTTGAAACACTGATTGAGCGATTACAAGTGACATGATACAGATTTTGGTAAATTGTACTGTATCTTTCAACATACCTTCGGATGTTCATTCATGTTTATTTCGAGTTGTAACTAGTAAAGCGGAAGAGATGACAGGTTTACGTGCGCTCTGCTTGAACTGAAGCACTACAGCGATCTGTCACGCCACAGAGTGCCAAGAAAGAACCTGACAGCTCGAGACATATCTATGGTCAGTCTCTACCCAGGTTTATTGTGTTTATTGTGTAAATGTTTAGTACCAATGTAAAAGTCTTTACGGTCACTTTAATATATCCTTGCTGAATAAAAAGGTATTCATTTCTTTAAAAAATGTCTCTTGAACACTGTTCTGTTCATATTCTGTTTAAAGTCATATTTAATTATACAATTTTCAATATTTACAATAAATTTTACAATATTTATTTTATACAATTCATTTATTGTTTTATAATTTAGGTAACTATGTATCTGTCTATATGACTATTGTGTTCACATTCTGTTTTGAGCCATTATACAACTGCATCATCTTTGCTGACAAGTCTGTCATTAACTAGATATACATTACATTACACGCAAATTCATTTTTATTTAAATCACATTATATGTTAATGTTGTACATGCAGTGCACGTTTATGTGCTTCACAGGCTGACACATGGCTCAGCTCCACGTTTGGCTGTGTAATTGGTTAAGCAGGTTAGATTAACTCATCAGCTTTAGGAGCTGATTCCTTGGCCTTGAGTCCACGTGGTACCTGAATGGGGAAGATCTTCACTGCCACATAGTCATTGAGCAGCTGAGCCTTCCACACACAGCCAAAGCGCCCCCTAGCTTTGATTTCCAACAACTGCAGTGGCTTCTGGACCAGGGTGGGAGACGGCGGCATGGGTCCAGGGTCCTGCAAGACAACAAATAAGGAAGTGTAAGCTATAGAGTTAGTTGAACAGACCATATGTAGGTGTAATAACTGCTGTAGACTTCATCACTATGGTGACCTTCATCAAACAGCACGTTTCACTGCGATTTTCTAAATAACATGCTGGCTGCGCTGATTTCTAAACGCCCTATGCAGGGTTATTAGAGTGACATCATTAACCACCATAAGGCCATTTCAATAAGATGTGTGTACAGGGAAGGGCCATTCAAAATGACCTTTACAGAAGGACACTGTCCGGAATTCAGACCTTGGAATTAACCCATGACTCTAAAACATCATCTCTGTTTTGTTGATTACTTGTTCCACAGGTGAATTGTGATCCCCACTTTAAAGGAGTTAAGGGTCAGTTCATGCTAGATTTTATTTTCAATTTTATATACATGCAAACGCAAGAGAATGGGTGCACAAGCACATGCAAAGATTTTGTCTTCACTAAACTATGACCTATGAATTAGCATAGAAAAAAATTGTTTGACAAATATATTTTTTTCAGACAAATATCTGTGACACCAAGAATTGTAAATCGTATCGTGAGATTCCAAAAGATTTACACCCCTACTATTGTGCCAGATACCTTATGTAAAAATAACACATGCAAATAGTACTAGCTGACTGTGGTGATGTGGTCGGGTAAAGGTGGACCCATGTCATGCAGCTGAGCTGCATAAAGCTTTGACAGAAGGGGCTTATGGGAGTTGAAGTTCAGAGCTTGTTAAACATAATCCATAGCTTCTGTAAGTGGACCACAGATTTGATAATCAGCTGACCTAGTTTGTGGATGCAATGAAATGCACTGGCATGCCATTACACCTTGAAGGAGTGAACCTTTCTGAACATGCCTTATGTAAGCAGAGACCATTTAGCAGCTCATCTAAATGCATGAGTGTGCGCTCAAACCTTGTCTACACCCGACATGACCTTTCTGACCAATTACCCTTTGTCACAATAGGCTGTTTCCCGTTTATCAAATAAGCTAATCCCTGTTATTTAAGTGAATCAGTGTAGGCACTATAGATGGCATCTGTAGGCACAAATCCAAACCCTGCCGCTGTGTTGGCAGAGCCTACCATACTGCTCTCCTAATTCTCAACGCAAAACAAATTGAATCTATAAATTTCACATTGAAAATAAGAAATAATATTTTGCAAAATATAAATATAAAAACATATAACTGATTAAATAATATAAACGTATATACACACACACACACACAGCCTTGCAAAAGTATTCAAACCCCTTAGTTTTTCACATTTCGTTATATTGCTGCCTTATGTTAAACTACTTTTTCCCACATCAATCTACGCTCCATAATGACAAAGCAAAAAACAGATTTGACAACTTTGCAAATTTATTAAAAAAGGAAAAACTGAAATAAGTACATTGCATAAGTATTCAAGCCCTTAACTCAGTACTTAGTTAAAACACCTCAAGTGTTTTTGGGTATGATGTGACAAGCTTTGCACATCTGCATATACTGACGAGAGGCTTGAGTCTGGCCACTCTGCCATAAAGCCCAGATCGGTAGTGTTGCAGTGATGTTTGTCCTTCTGTAAATTTCTCCCATCTCCATATATGATCATGAAGCTCAATTAGAGTGACCATCAGCTTCTTGATCACCACTCTAACCAAGGCCCTTCTCCATCGATTGCTCAGTTTGGCCAGAAGGCCAGATCTAGGAAGAGTCCTGGTTGTTCCAAACTTCTTCCATTAAGGATTATGGAGGCTACATGCTTCTGTGAACCTTCAAAAGAGCAGATTTTTTTTTCTTCCCTAGATCTGTATCTTGATACAATCCTGTCTCTGAGCTCTACAGGCAGTTCCTTTGACCTCAATGCTTGGTTTTTGCATTTTCAGCTGTTAGACCTTTTATTGAGAGGTGTGTGCCTTTCCAAATCATACCCATTCAATTGAATTTGCCACAGGTTATCTCCACTCAAAGTGTAGTAACATCTACAAATGAAATTGGAATGCTCCTGAGCTAAATAAAGTGTACCAGAAAAGGGTATGAATACTTATGCAAATTTATTTAATACATTTGCAAAGTTATCATAAATCTGATTTTTGCTTTGTCATTATGGTGTAGATTTGTGAAAAAAAGTAATTTAAAGTCCCCTGTAGTCAATAATTTTATCCCTTAAAAATCATCTTTGATCACCAAAATGACACATTTAAACATTTTTTCCTGTGAAAAAAAAATTTCTTCATGCCTTAAAATAGCTTGAATGTAACTCTTCATTTATTATACACGGATCAATGAATATGCTCATTAGCCCCGTCTCCACTCACTCGCACGAGCTCAGAGATCCGCTCAGTCAACTTACCAAGATAAATGCTGCACAATGATATTGCTATTTACAACGTCGGACATGTGACGGTAACTAATATGATTAACCTTTTGCTTGACTACATTATCAAACAGCTAATAATGTGTTGCTAATGTTACACAAACCATGTTCCCGTTTGCGAGTCAGACAGCTGCCTTCTAACAATCAGTATCCTCAGAAACGCTTTGAACAACTCAGAACGTCAGTGGAGAAAGGCATATTCATCATAACATTGTAATATACATTATACACCCGCTATATTGCTAAATCTACCTGATTTTTTTATATCAACAAAAAAATATACTGGGATAACCTGGCTTCTTGAGACTCTCCTGCTTCAGAGCGGTCATAGTTAATGATATGCTAAAGCCCGCTGGCCCGTTGATGTGATTGATGGTAGTTTGTGGCGTCAGAAACACCAGCGATTTCAAACCGCGTTTTTGAAACTGTCTTTAGATCACTGCAGTTTTAAACAGAAAATACTCTGCAATGGTGTTGACTTATGAATTTGCGCATGGTTTGTCTTAAAGCATATTAAAAACACCACATAGACAAAAAGAAAAAAAGTATGTTAAAGTTAAAGTAGTTTAACATAAGAAAACAACATTCAATGTGAAAAAAATGAAGGGGTTTGAATACTTTCGCAAGCTACTGTATATATACATATATTTTTTCTCAGCAATGATTATAGTTCAACTTAATGTTGGTATGCAAATTATTCTTCAGGATCCTATATACAGCCTCCATTTTCTTTAAACAAATATAAACAAAATATAATTTTGAATTTTTTTTCTTAATTCTGGGAAGAAAAATTACCCAGGTACATTTCTTTACAGGTCTTGTGAGATTCACCTTAAAACTCTTCAACAACTTACGCATCCCATTGTTAGTCTTAAGTGCTTGAATAGGGAAAAAAAAGCTACATTTGGCCTCCTTTAGAAACAAATGCTCAATAAGTAGGTAGAATGAAGAAAGGCTGTCCACGGAGCACCTGCTGAATTGTGGTTTGGAGTTCAGGCAAAAGTAGGACAACTGGAGAACATGTTTTTATATGTGGCCTACATTTCCACCAACTGAACATGGGGGGTGGGGGGAGAAGGCACCGATTGTTCTGAACCTAGACTCCTTAGCATATGGATCTGGGTTGTTAACTAACTTTTTTCCAAGTCCTCAAGGAAACAAATGCTGAAGAAAAGTACATCGCATGACTGTGGGTGGGAGGAGACAAGGTTAAAGAACAGAACATCCATCATACAGAGAAGAAAAACACGAAACGGTCAGGACGCAGGCGAGAAAGCAAATACTTCTGAGATGGCAATGCTTTGCTGTTACACAAACCGAGAGAGCCGACACGTAATGAGGGAGGATGGAAGTACGGGAGGGACTGAGCTCCTGAGGGGGACGTAAAGAAAACAACCCTCACCCTGACCTCACACACCTACACCCACACAGGTCAGGGTCATGTTTACTTTTCCATTTGCCCAAACGTCAGTCACTAAATAGACACCAATCATAAATATGATGACAATAGGTCTAATGGGAAGTGTTTGCCCCTGGGGCAGCAGCCGTGGATGGAGGCAAAGACTGACATTTTTAAAGCATTCCTTTTCCAAAATAGAGAAAAAGAAAGAACAACACAGGTAATTTAAGAGGGCTATCCGTCTACCCAGATGCCTGTGGCAGATATAGTATTTCAGCGAGCAGGTTACTGGAGTTATTTGTGTTGTTCAATGTCTGAAAATAAAGAGACCAGTGGAAAAAGTCCAACGGACACATTTGTTGTACGTGTGAAGCATTCATACATGTTTTTAGTGTCATATTATGACCACAGATGTCCCTAATTCTCATTTCTCAACCTATAATTTGTATAAGTGGTTTTAAAAAAGATAAAGCAATACGTTTTCAGATATATTTCTTTCTCATTTGCTTTCTTGTTTTATACACATACGTTCTGTAAAAATCAGATCACAGTCAGTTTGTTTTTGCATTCAGCCCACAAGGACAGCTCACAGAAACACTTGCCTTCATTATTTTGTGGTACATCACATTATCATCACATTCAAATCAGATGTACTAGCTGATTGAAAGTTTTGATTGTTATATTTTTATCAATGCATGTCTGAATAGTTTTTAATATATAAAATTAACCTACTTAAGCTTTAAGTATTGTTATTAAGTCTACTGTAAATTTTCTGTATGGGGAAAAATTTGATTTCTATAACAAAAAACCACCCCATAAGGTCCATGATTGTTTACCAAGACTATACTTTTTGAAGAACGCACGTGCATTTGAGGGCTTTTTGTGAATTATTTAACATACAGTTGTTCATTTGGAAGACACATTTAGTTCAAAGCAATACACAGTGGTTTGCTTTAACAAATGGAAGCGTAGGCAGCATATACATACATATAGACTTCTGAGTGCCAGAGTGCATCTAATCAGTACTGACACAAGGATGGATAAAAGCATCAATGTGATGTTTTGTAATAAACTTTCAGGATGGACTAAATCTCTCAGCAATCGAGCAACAATCTTTGGCTCCAGACACACTGAATGACCAGTTGATTTCCTTTTACGTGTTTTTGGACTGCCCAACATTACTGTTCAAGCACCCTCTGGGAACACAATTTTTTTTTTTTAAAAAAGGCAATATCTTACACTTTTGCAGCATTTTTATTTTCCCCCTGATGTCCACTTATAATGTTAATCAAGGTTTCCTTGACCAAAAGTTAAATATTCTGGTCATAATTCAGTTTTTCTTAAACTTTCTTTCTGGCCCTAGGAAAAAAACAGACCGCTTTTGCTGTTAGAGTGATATGGAAAACAATTGTTGAAAAAACAATCAATATAATCTATATAATCACTATACTGCTGCATTTTTTTGCTGGGAGGGAAAAAAATCCAGTTTTACATAACATGACCCTTATAAAACTAGCAATATTTTGCTGTTACAGATTTATTTAGCTCATGGACGAACATCTGTCATGAAGCACATTCATGCAAATGTAAATAAAGCTCAGGACTCATTAGGGAATAATCTTAGTTCATTCCAGATTTTAAGAGTTTTGCCTCTCTGGCAAAAAACTACCACACAGACTGACAAATGAGTGCTGCACAGGCCCACAGCTTCACATCCATTAAACTGATCAAACCACTGATTTTTCATGTGCATTTTGTGTGCTGAAACGGAGGAAGTCCAAGGAGTGATGCTAATGCAATATGACAGTTTGTTATGAATCTTTCAATATGACTGCAAATGTTTCATATGCTAAGTACAATAAAAGCACTTTAAGATGCTCCCCATTCCCACATTCATAACATTCATCTTTGCATACATTTGCTGCATGCTTGGAGACGTGCATTTATCAACCTCAGTACTGTCATTTTACCATGCACCTAAATCAAGGGATCTCTGCCTGAATCCCCTGAATCAGAGGGGATTTTGTTTTTGTTATCCGTGCACTGAAATTCAGAACATCACAGATTGATGAGGCAATGTGCAGGGATAAACGCAAAATAAAACCAGTGGGATATTATAGAAAAATGTGCTAACGAAAACAAAGGGGTGCTTTTGATAGCAATGGAAAAAAGGTTTAAAATGAGGTTCCAACATAATCTTGAAAAAAAAGATGAATGAATCAGGCTTCTCTTACCTCTATCATTATATGAAAGGCGTGCTAGTTGAGGAAGGAAAGAGGAAATCAAGCGTTAGTTTTAGTTTAACGTATATGAGATGGAAAGACGAGATAGGGAATTTCATGGTTTCTGGAAGAACGAGTAAATCTGTTTCACTATTTCAGTAGGAACTTTTACTTGCTGGCCAACACAAGACATTTCCAAGGTAAACCCAATTTTGTCTGTCCAAAATATTTAAGATTTATGTCAAGTCAAAAGATAGGAACAGGATTTTGTTATAGTCTAAAAATCATAAAAATTAAGTGTTGAAGTTAAAATACTATAAAAATGAAGTTAAAATACTTTCTTCTACTTTAATGTGCCATTCAGAGGTTGACTTGCCCGAAAACGGGCCAACGTAGCAAAACTGACTGAACCAATGTCTTCCGGATGGGACAATCTGGTTGTCCAACCAATGATTTTGGGATTTTTGTATTTTTAAAATTCTGTTTGGAGCAGCTTGTGCTACAAAAAGCACATGCTTCATCTTTCAGATGAAAAAGCAATATACTTGTGCAGACGTGGGCTTCAAGTTCATATTCTGATTAAAATCTTGCCTTATGTATGAGAATTTCTGGCTTGTGTGTGATTTTAACTTTATGTAAGTGAATCTAACTGGAAAGAATGAACCTTCTGCCCCAAGGACAACACTTAACAGTTGCTGCTTGCACCTGAGGCCAAATCTGCAAGTTACAGCAACTTCCAGACTTCCACAAGATACTGAGAGAATTCACCAAATAAACTGACAACTAGGAACATTTTAGAATCTCAGAAAAGAAACCACAAAAAAATGGCGATTTAGATAAAGACAGAAGTGGCACATATTAAATATTAATTACTGCCTTAAACAACATCAAAATAAGTTTGTAGAACTGAGCATGTGAATGTACAAGAACTAAAACTTTAATATAAAGAAATGGATCCAAAGCAATGAGTTGCACATGAATGCAGGAGCTGACCTCATGGCCTTGAACACTGCAAAATGCGTGCAGTTGCCTGCATGGCCGTTCTTTCCCGAAACAAGAAATTCCCTTCCTCACCATGAAGCCAAGCACTTAATGCGGTTAAAGCACACTGTGCTCTCTCTCCTGAGGGGCATGTTGGGTCTTGGGCCCTTGTAAGAAAACTGTTAAATAATCAAGAAGCGTCTCTCTGCCTTCTAAATGGTATGAGACTCAAAAGTGGAGGCTGGGGGCCAAATGTTTCAAACGAAGACACATTATTTTTAACTACATGCTTTAAAATGGCCTGAGAATTGATGGAGGAACATTTCAATCAGAGCTATTCAAACCAATGTTGATGACAACTGCTAAGGGCATCATAAAATGATTCTTAAAGTGTCCAATGTAAATGCATACAGCAACCACCATAAGGTGGTTACCATACAAAGTTAAAGATGGACCCATTTAAATGAGATTTACAGTGCATTTTGGAGTTGCAGTGTAGAAGTCAATGAGTGAATGAACTAACCGACCAAGTTATAGGAAGACAAACAAAAAGAACAAATAGTGATAAATATCAAGTCGAAGTCATGCAGTTCTCACGTTACTCATATTTAGTAGGGCTGGGGGAAAAAAAATTGATTCACCTTTTAATTTGATTTTAATTTTTTTATTCCAGAATCAATATTAATTCTTATTAAAAAATTGCTTTATTTTAGTCCTTGCTTATAGATGAGGCGGAGGAAAATAATTTCTTTTATTTCAGCAGAGGGCAGTGCTCGACAATAAGGACTGCACGATTGCCCGGGGTCAGCGTAAACGTTGCTCGGGACAGTTGACGCACATGTCACTTGCCCAAACGGGCCAGTGCTGCATCACGTAAGTTTATCATTTGTACATGTTTTTAAGCCTTGCCAATTTAAATTCTCAAGTGCAAGAAGATGAGAAAGCGAACTCAATTCAGTAGTGTGAGAAGTTTTGTGTGCGCGCACATCTGAAGCGCACGCCCAGAAAGACGCTTCTCAGACAGTGTGTGAATGCTGAATTGAGCTCTCTTTCACATCTTCTTGCGCATCTTCTTAAAGTGATAGCAGCTTAATAAACCTGCTGCTGTCTTTGGTTTAATGTTAATCAAACAACAAAGGACACAGAAAAAACAAAATCGCTCACCACTCTTGACTGAATAACTTTTGTAACTTTAATCTATATTTAATTTATACAGTGAAGACTATGCAGTGCTATTTCACATTTGATTATTAATTTTCTCTACCGGAAAAATACTGTTAGACTTACCTGAAAACATGCAGTGTTTATTTTATTTTTATGTTTGTTCTATTGTATTTATGCTATTTCTCATAATTTGATCATTTGTTTTTATTTTATTACTGACAGTTTACTTGTCTTTTGAGTTAGGCTAGTAGTTTTTGGTGTCACAACCTTATTTATTAAGGTTATGGGTAAAAACAATGAAGACAATAACTAGGCCTATTTTATTTATTTATTACTTTTTTGTGGTGGGGCCAATGAAAATTTTGGCAGGGCAAGTAAAAAATTTGAACCACTGCCCCAACTGGTCCAGTAGAAAAAATCCTTAGCGTTGAGCCCTGAGAGGACGATGTGTGCTTTTACACGAACGGTGAGAATTACATGACATGACATATACGACCTGCACCATCATGTATAAGTATCATTCAATTTTTCCCCATGGTCTAGAGTTAAAAAAGCAAACAAAAATAGCAATATGTATCAATATTGAATCGCAATACTTGTGGTTTTTAAGAATAGCGATTCTACAATACATATCATATCAGCACCCAAGTATCGAATGACAGTACCGAATCGGAAGATAGTTGTATGATCCCAGCCATAATATTTAGCTCTGGCTACACAATAAACATTGTGAAAGTTAAGCTCAAATCTTTAAAAAAAAAAAAAAAAAAAAAACACTAGAAAATAGGGATGTGATATCGGCTGATAATCACATTCTATGACTCGATCGGTAGTCACTAAATTTGGGCAATCTCACAAACCGATCCCAATTTGATGACGTAAAACACTTGATGACGTCAAACTTTAGTGCCACAGTCACCTGTCATGTTCTAAAGAAATATCACATGGAGGAACCCTGGCTAAAGGATTTAATACAACAGAGCAGATAGCCACACACACACAGAGAGCAGACAGCGACAGGAAAATGGAGTGTGTGTGATCACCTGCATCTGTCAATCTTCAGGTCAAGCCATATATTTGTGAAAAAAATCTAAAAAGTTTGCCATCAGTTGTCAGAAGATGAAAGCGATATCTTTGTCGTAATATCCTTCCAATGTTTAAGGGGATTTCCCATGACTGCTGACAGCGCTGTTCAATGCACTGAATCAATGCCACTGATCTCTATGAAGTGAAACAT
Source organism: Ctenopharyngodon idella (assembly GCF_019924925.1). NCBI lineage: Eukaryota > Metazoa > Chordata > Actinopteri > Cypriniformes > Xenocyprididae > Ctenopharyngodon > Ctenopharyngodon idella. The sequence continues at coordinate 13,292,615 of NC_067228.1, forward strand.
CAACTTCAGCGTTAGCCAGGTGATGCGTTGTTCGTCGATTATGGCTTGTAAATTGGTGCTCAAAGTTAAATTAATTTCAAAACCTTGTTTTATTCGTGAATGAATCAGCATTTTTAAGTGTATTAGTTGAACGAACGGTTTAATGATCTGTATCGACCGATAATGACGACAAGAAATCAGTAGTCAGTATCGGCTGCAAAAAACCTGATCGGATCATCCCTACTAGAAAGGGAGGTGATATCAACAATATACTGCAGCAATATTAGCTCTTCTGAAAGGCAGATTAAAGCAAAATGTTATTAATAGATGCTAAGCAAGCTCTTGGAAGGTAATGGTTTCATAGCACAAGCAGATTTCTTTGTATTTCTTAGCATTTTGCGAAATGTCACACTTCCCGTTACCACGTTACAAAATCATTTCTGGCAATCTTGCAATGTTTGTGACACAAAAGACTGACAGCTTTGAGTCTTGAGACAAAATTCTGGAGGAAATGACTGATCAAAACAAAAAGTAAATTAATATACTACCGTTTAAAAATGTGGGGTAAGGTTTATTTGCTCACAAAGGCTGCATTTATTTCATCAAACATACAGTTATAAAACTGAAATATTATGAAATAATATTTCAAAATAAAATACCTGTTATCCATTTTAAATTATTTTAAAATGTAATTTATTCCTGTGATGGCAAAGTTGAATTTTCAGCAACTCAGTGTCACATGATCCTTCAGAAATCATTCTAATATTTCGTTCATGAATTTAAAGGAGAACAGCACTTATTTAAACATTTTTTAACAATGTAAAACGTTTAATGTGTCCTTTCGTTCAAAAAAAAATAAATCTTACTGACCCCAAACCCCTTTGATTTGAACTGAAGTGTAAATAAATAAATACGAAATAAAACTATATTGTCCTTCAAAATGATTTTCATTTTCAGCTGACATCACCAAGCATGTTCCCAACCACCTGTCATATACAGACTGCTTTTCACAATCCAATTAATAATAACATTTCTACAACTTTTACCGAGAGGTTATGGTAAGAATATACCATTACGGAAGTTGCAAACAGTTTCATATTGACTGTTGTAAGTGTTGTAATAGTCCCCTAAGATTTCTGACTGCTGCATTAAGAACTAATAAAGCTTCCAACATATCAAAAACAAGTTTGGGCTGATTATGATATTTGATATCAGCAGTGCTGTGGGGATGGTTTATCTGTCAGATCTGGCCTACATAACACTGAAACTCAATCGGGGAATTCCAAATGCTCACCTGACACAAAGGTAACCCTTTGTGCTACCATACGGTCCCACATATCATCCTAGTACAATATATATCTATATATAATGAAAATGCATCTATTCTGAGCTGCCAAAGATGTCCTGCAAGGCTTTTTTTTTTTTTTTTTTGTCACTGGCCTAGTAGTTCAGATTTTTACTTCACTGGCTGAATCTATAAAGATCTATTGTGTAGTTCAGAAGTAGATGTGAATCTTAATACTAGTCACACACAGGGGGTAAAGGTCACCTGATTGCTCGTGTCTTGTGTTATGTCAGTTCTGTTATCTTGTGTTTATTGTGGGAGAAGAGGGCATCGAAACACAACAGTGTCCTGACAGATCTTGTTTGATTTCAGCTGACAGTGTGTTTGAGCTTGAGCGAGTGTGACACTGAGCACATTAGATCCCTGAATTCAGTGCCATTCACGTCAACAGGAGGTTCTGCCCAGGGGAAATAACAGCTCCCAACAACACAGTTTCTACTGACATGAAGATGTCCTGATACACCGAAACTCAAGAGCTACTGATAAGAGCAGATGGATTTTACAACATTTTGTTGCATGTGATACATTTACCTTAGTGTTTCTCTTTCTCTCTCTCACACACACACACACACACACACACGCACACGCACACACGCACAAAAAAATGAAATGAGACTTTCATTCTCATTTTACCAAAAGTGAATCAAAATATCGAGTTACCTGGGTAGGCACCAGAACAGGTGGATACGCTAGCTTGTGATGCCGATACATCCAGAAGGAGAGCAGGACAATGGCAGCGATGCCCATGATGGGCACGATGGAGTAAAGGAGGGTGCTGAACAGTGGTGGCTTCTGGGTGAAGGGGTTGGATGTTGCTGGGGAGATAAAAAGAACGAGAGAGATCAATACCAATCAATACTTTTTATTTGATTATTTATCATGTACTGTAAAGCTCAAAAGTTTGGGTCGGTAATATATGTATATTTTTTTAAAGAAGTCTCTTATGCTCACCAAGGCTGCATTTATTTGATCCAAATACATTAAAAACAGTAATGTTGTGAAATATTATTACAATTTAAAATATCCATTTTCTATTTTATTATATTTTAGAATGTAATTTATCCCTGTGATCAAAGCTGAATTTTCAGCATCATTACTTGAGTATTCAGTATCACATAATCCTTCAGAAATCATTCTAATATGCTATTTTGGTGCTCAAGAAACATTTCTTATTATTATCAATGTTGATAACAGTTGTACTGCTTAATTAAAATTAATTTCTAAATAAATAAATAAAAATGTTAGCCATTGTGACTTACAAGTAAATCAAAAAATAACAAAAATAAGGAAAAATATCAAGACCCCTGTGTTCGATTCAATGTACTTGTGTAAAGGCATCCTTATATACAAATATGGTTACACTTTATTTTAAGGGGACCTTGTTACAGTGTAATTATACATTTAAGTACTGAGTAATATTAATTAACAGCATATACTTACTATAGGGTTAAGATTAGGTTTTGGTTTGGGGTTAGTTGCATGTAGTTATGCATAAATCATATTTATTACTATAGTAACTAAATTTAACAAAGACACTGTAAAATAAAGTGTTACCACAAATACTTATGAGAAACAAATATGATTGTTGTATTCTACTAGTTAAGACTGTTACAATAAACTTATATGATATATGTCATTATATTTTTACAGATACCTATTATTATAATCATATTTCATCAATTATGAAAGTGAACATTTCTAATTTGTCTGTTAATAAAAAAAGCAAAGTAAAGAGTAGGATCTCCTATATGCATATAGGAGTCCACATTCTAAGCTTTTATTATTTTTAATTTGTCAAATTAGCGTTTTTTAAATTTAGTGAACTGCATCAGCTGAAAGGAATAAAATAAAGTAAATAAATACAAATGAATAATAAGTAAATAAACAAGTAAATAAAATAAATATAAAAAATATCAGTACTTCCCTTTTTTAATACATATATGCTCTTTGGAAGCTGAAACCCACACCATTTTGGTTATTATTGGTTTAATAAGAGATATGAATGTGAAAAGGGATGATATCAGCATTTGACAGAATGACTTCAGCTTACATTTGCATTACTAAGCAGAACCTCAGACGAGATTTTGCTCCTAATTCCCTCACGAGGAACAGCACATGCACACAAGACGGATGTGAAGTCTAGCATACACCTTCTATACGTTGCATTAGCGAGATACACGGTGTGCGTTGAGAATCTCTCACTGCATACTTATCTTATGTCCCGCACCTTTTGAACTCGCTAATTACAATTCTTACATGCCAGCCTTGAAATTCAAGGTTGGTTTGATTCCCTGAAGGCTGCTGACAGATCCTGCCTTATGCAAACAGTTTTATTCCAATGCTCAGGCGTCTATGCAAATGCACATTCCCGTTAAGAGCGGTTCAACAGAACTGCACGAGTGTGCGCTTGAGGGAGAATAACGTGTATACTTAGAGCACACGGTGGCCTTTGGTTTCTCTGCATCTAGTGCCAGAGATCGGACTGGGCTGTGGCTGTTCGCCAGAGATGCAGTGATCCCTCACTCTTGTGTTATAGCAGAGCATTTCCCATTCGCCTGGGTTGACTGCGGGACCATGTGCGCAACCCACCCGGTCGAACTTCGGCTGAACCCATATTAGCGTTGGTCCAGCAGAGATCCCATTCGTGATGCCATTTCTTCCCTCTCGTGCCAGCTATGGACTTGGAAGTGGGTTAAGGACTCTGGATTAATCCACGAGCAGAGGAAAAAACACATCCACCCCCAACAAACCCACTCTCATCCGACCCTACTTCACCCTTCCCCCACTCAGCGGGCAGAATGGCCACATGCAGCTGCGGGGCATAAAAGTACCCAGTCACAAGGTCATAAAAAGCACACAGCTCCATGCTCGCAGAAAACGAGTTCTGAGAAACTCCAGTGTGCTTTGTGCAACTCTCTGCGTCCCTGTGGGTTTTTGCATTTCATATCAAGATCATTCCATATGGAGTGAGTCAGTGCTGGAAATAGACCCATTACATAAGCACGAGTGAGACCCCCCCCAACCCACCTCCTCTGCTACTGAAGTACTGAAGACTCTTCTACCCACCACATTTGCACTGATACAGACAGTTGTAGTGTCAAAACTCATCAGGCGGAGCTCAACCAGTGCTGAACGCAACTAAATCGGGCATCTTTTAAAGCGGCTGCGGGCAGATGATAAATCACAATTGCTGAAACGTACAACAGCCCTCCTGCGGGGAGCTGAGAGCAGTGGCCCGCTGACATGCCTCCATCCCTCATTTAGTTAAGAGGATGTTGATGTCAGTGTTTACTCAGAAGAGATAAAGCGACCAGATCAGCCTCGGTAATCTAAAAGACACGGTCATCTCTGGGCCTGCAAGAGCACGTTATGCTGTTGAAAGCCCAAAGACAGCAAAGCAAACTGGTGCAATGAAAGCTCTGATGTCTTCTATATGATATGCTAGACGATCATCTAAAGATTTCATTTTAGGATGGATGGAAGAAAGCAGCTCTGAATTGCCAAATTACAGAATTGCTCATGTTCAGGTCTTGTATTTTGAAGATCTACTGCAGTGGATGAAGAGCTACACAGGCTCAAACTCTGTAATGTTACGCTTAGACGAGATAGTGTGTGGAACAGAACAGTGTAAAACTGAAGTACTGCTATTTATTTAATGTATTTCCAATGAATTTAATAAAACAAGTTTTCAAGTTGTATTTAGTACCAATTTGTGTTCCAATGTGATGCTGTCAAATTGATCGTGATTGTATTTGTGCCACATTATAGGTCACCCTGCTCCTAAACACACATTAAGTTCTACAATACAGCTGCTTTAGTCTTACAATTTGGTCTACTATTTTTGTAACATATGAATGTTGCTTTTTTCTACATAAAACTTAACTAATGTGCATCTTTAACTACACATTGTCAAATGAACAATAGCTAGGCAATTAGATTGATGTAATTCTCACAAACCTAAAGTACACATCATAGTAATGATTCTCTGTAATTAACTAACACCAACTCACCAGACGAAATCTGATACAACTACATACTGACACAAAGGTTTCCCATGTTACCAATATCAACTATAACTATAACTGACGATCACTGTTGTCACATCTGCAGTCTGTTTAGCCAATTTTACATCAGCCAAACTTATGTACACCACCATTCAAATGAATTTTTGGTAACACTTTAGTATGGGGAACAATTCTCACTTTGAAATAGTTGCTTATTAGCTTGCATATTGGCTGTTTATTAGTACTTATAAAGCACATATTAATGCCTTATTCTGCATGACCATATTCCACATCCCTTAATCCTACCCCACACCTAAGCTTAAATGCTACAACAACTACCTTACTAACTATTAATAAGCAGTAAATTAGAAGTTTATTGAGGCAAAAGTCATAGTTAATAGTGAATATGTGTTCCCCATACCAAAGTGTTACCGAATATTTTTTAGAAAACACTTTTTTGCTCAGCAAGAATGTATTAAATGGATCAAAAGTGACAGTAAAGTTATTTATAATGTGACAAAAATGTATATTTCAAATAAATGCTGTCAAGTCCTGAACAAAAATGTTATCACGGTTCCCACAATTTTTTTTTTTTTTTTTTTAAAAGGAAAAAATAAATGATTACTGAGCACCAAGTCAGCATTTTAGAATGATTTCTAAAGGATCATGTGACACTGAAGACTGGAGTAATGATGCTGAAAATTCAGTTTTGCCTTCACAAGAACAAATTACATTTCAAAATAGAAAAAAATATTTCGAATTGTGATAATTCAAAATTTTACTGTTTTTACTTTAAAAGCCTTCAGTAACAGCAACATCACAACAATCATTTTCAATTTTACACAGGAATCTGCCTCTCTAAAAAAAGCAAAGGTTATGAAAAATGAAAAAGCCTGATGAGCTGTATCAATAAGGCATATGAGACAGACAAGCTCAAAAGCAGAATAATCCACAGCCATTGAGTTGTGCAGTGGTCACGAGAAATACAGATGTGTATAGGAGCCAACAGATTTAGCAGTTAACAAAGCTTTTGTCAGTGGAGATTTGGTGGCTTGGTCAAGATAAGCATATCAAAGCATACATTTTTATAAAACAAACAGAGAATTATCTTAACAAATGATTAAACATAACCAAGTTTATAAAAGTCCCTAATATCCATAGCTTAAAAGCACATCCGTAATTTGATATTTCAAAAATCAAATGTTAAAACGGTATTTCCAACATTTACATGGGGGCACAATGGATTCACTGGAACTGTACATTTATGCAAAAGAAAAATTACAAACTTAAGTTATAATACTTTCAAACCCAAAAAGCTCACAGAAACTGCACCTCATCAATGTCACTGTCTCAGAAGGAAACTGAAAATACAGACCATGCAGAAAAAAAAAAAAAGAAAAAAAAAAAAAAACTTTAGTTGCACCATATGTTTCCAACAGGAACTAATAATGAACATTCACACCACTGACAACACTTTGAATATGTCACAAATTCAATATGAGCACACTAAAAAAGCAGTACTTTCAAGACAACCAGCTGATTTAATATAAACATCATAACAGTGATATGTTATGATGTTCTGCTAAAAAAGGAAAGTAAATATGTGTATATAATATATGTATATATCATTCAGAATGTTGTCTAATGTGCACATTTTTATTAGATTTTCATTAAAGATTTATGTTCAATAACATGTAGCACAGAACACTGATGTACAGACTATCAGAGAAAATGTTCATTATAACGCAACAAAAACACAGTTGTTACAGGCAGGTATGCATTGGATTGTGGTGCTAAAAGGTGGCTACACAAATACACACCTCATAATTCAGGCTATATTAAAAAAAACACATGAAAAACAACAACAACAACAACAACAAAGACGCTAAAATGGATTGTAAGAGGATACGAAAAACAGCAAGCCTGTTATGACTTGACATGAATAGTCATGAAAAACACCTTAGAGGCTTTGAGGTAATCTGATTATTTTAATGATTAGGTTATGAGGGAATTTAGGCTATGATGAGACAAAGACAGAAAGAAGAGTTTCACACCGACAGAATCAAAAACCAGCACAATTACAGCAGAAGAAGAGGTAAAACTGAAGAACTTCCAATACCCTTAAAGACTTTGCTGTTTGTGTCGCTGAAGGGAGCCTTACTCTGAACTGGCGGGATGTCGGGGTTGTAGAAGAACTTCTCGTTGCACATGTTGCCCTCACAGCAGCAGAAGAACACATCTGGGTCCTCCTTCTTCTCCACACACTCAGTGCTGTAAGATAAAAAACAAGCAGAACTGTCAGTCCACAACTGATGTTCAATTTATTTAACCACTGAAACACTGAAATTTCTAGTAGACAACTTTTTTTCTCAAGATTTCATCCATTCACCAAATGACCCAAAAGTGCAAAACAGTACATACAGTATCTCACAGAAGTGAGTACACCCCTCACATTTTTCTAAATATTTTATATCTTTTCATGTGACAACACTGAAGAAATGACACTTTGCTACAATGTAAAGTAGTGAGTGTACAGCTTGTAGAACAGTCTAAATTTGCTGTCCCCTCAAAATAACTCAACACACAGCCATTAATGTCTAAACCGCTGGCCACAAAAGTGAGTACACCCCTAGGTAAAAATGTCTAAATTGGGCCCAATTAGCCATTTTCTCTCCCCGGTGTCACGTGACTCGTTAGTGTTACAAGGTCTCAGGTGTGAATGGGGAGCAGGTGTGTTAAATTTGGTGTTATTGCTCTCACTCTCTCATACTGGTCACTGGAAGTTCAACATTGCACCTCATGGCAAAGAACTCTCTGAGGATCTGAAAAAAAGAATTGTTGCTCTTCATAAAGATGGTGTAGTCTATAAGAAGATTGCCAAGACCCTGAAACTGAGCTGCAGCATGGTGGCCAAGACCATACAGCGGTCTAACAGGACAGGTTCCACTCAGAACAGGCCTCGCCATGGTCGACCAAAGAAGTTGAGTGCACGGGCTCAGCGTCATATCCAGAGGTTGTGTTTGGGAAATAGACATATGAGTGCTGCCAGCATTGCTGCAGAGGTTGAAGGGGTGGGGGGGTCAGCCTGTCAGTGCTCAGACCATACGCCGCACACTGCATCAAATTGGTCTGCATGGCTGTCGTCCCAGAAGGAAGCCTCTTCTAAAGATGATGCACAAGAAAGCCCGCAAACAGTTTGCTGAAGACAAGCAGACTAAGAACATGGATTACTGGAACCATGTCCTGGGGTCTGATGAGACCAAGATAAACTTTGGTTCAGATGGTGTCAAGCGTGTGTCGGCGGCAATCAGGTGAGGAGTACAAAGACAAGTGTGTCTTGCCTACAGTCAAGCATGGTGGTGGGAGTGTCATGGTCTGGGGCTGCATAAGAGCTGCCGGCACTGGGGAGCTACAGTTCATTGAGGGAACCATGAATGCCAACATGTACTGTGACATACTGAAGCAGAGCATGATCCCCCTTCCTTCGGAGACTGGGCCGCAGGGCAGTATTCCAACATGATAACGACCCCAAACACACCTCCAAGACGACCACTGCCATGCTAAAGAAGCTGAGGGTACCTAAACCCTATTGAGCATCTGTGGGGCATCCTCAAATGGAAGGTGGAGGAGCGCAAGGCCTCTGACATCCACCAGCTCTGTGATGTCGTCATGGAGGAGTGGAAGAGGACTCCAGTGGCAACCTGTGAAGCTCTGGTGAACTCCATGCCCAAGAGGGTTAAGGCAGTGCTGGAAAATAATGGTGGCCACACAAAATATTGACACTTTGGGCCCAATTTGGACATTTTCACTTGTACTCACTTTTGTGGCCAGCGGTTTAGACATTAATGGCTGTGTGTTGAGTTATTTTGAGGGGACAGCAAATTTACACTGTTATACAAGCTGTACACTCACTACTTTACATTGTAGAAAAGTGTCATTTCTTCAGTGTTGTCACATGAAAGATATAATAAAATATTTACAAAAATGTGAGGGGTGTACTCACTTCTGTGAGATACTGTACTACTTATATATATATATATATATATATATACACACACACACACACACACATATACACACACACACACACACACACACATACTATACACACACACACACACACACACACACACACACAGGTATCATATTCGGGGATTATTAAGACATGCGTGCTGCAAGGTTTATTTGGATTTCGCTCGGGTTAGAGAGCAAACAAACGAATAAATGCACATGGGCGGAAAAATGCCTGTGCCAAAGAGATACTTTTTAAATATCTGGCAGCCCACATCAAAGCAAAGCTCTCAGGTTGGCTTAAAGAAGATAAACAAAGCTTAGCAGCACACCAATAATCCTTAAGATACACACACAGGTGCAAATGAATAAATAGGAGGGGAATAGATGACATTCCAGAGGCATTTAGTCAGAAATGTGAGTCGGTTACTGTCTTGCGACGCACACGCGCCATTAAGAGGTTGCAATACTTGCTCAGCTACCTAAGGACTTGACATGAAAAAAAAAAAAAAAATCGTTCCAGCGAAGGAGGTAAACGGGTTCAGCAGCATGTTAGAACAGGAGAAGTGCTGCTGCCTTTGCACGCTATCAAAACACCTTCGTTCAGGAGAAACACTTCCTGATCTGACAGCAGTGCTACCTGTTGCATAGGGGCAGATGCGTTGATAAAACTGTTTTTAATATCTCCCCTTTTATGGCTGGAGGTTACAAGGTTCACAACCAAACCTGAATATGGAAACATGTTTACACAAGACTTTATCTGAAATACTGTGAAGTCCTGAGAAGGAAGTATTTGGTTAAATGAATGTGTGGCGTATTCTCTCTCTAATGTGTAGAGCATTAAGCATGGGCAATTTAGACCAAGTTAAATAATGCTTAAAGTATAAAGCATAAAGTATACATTACTGTTCAAAAGTTCGGAGTCGGTAAGATTTTTAAAATGTTTTTGAAAGAAGTCTCTAATGCTCACTAAATTGATTTGATCAAATATTAAAATGTAATTTATTCATATGATGGCAAAGCTCAATTTTCAGCAGCCATTACTTGTCTTCAGTGTAACTTCAGAATTAATTCTAATAGAAATCATTCAATGCTGTTTTGATGCTAAAGAAACATTTCTTATTATCACCAATGTCGAAAACAGTTGTGCTGCTTAATATTTTACATATACATACATATATACATATATATATATATACAGGTGCTGGTCATATAATTAGAATATCATCAAAAAGTTGATTTATTTCACTAATTCCATTCAAAAAGTGAAACTCATTCATTACACACAGACTGATATATTTCAAATGTTTATTTCTTTTAATTTTGATGATTATAACTGACAACTAAGGAAAATCCCAAATTCAGTATCTCAGAAAATTAGAATATTGTGAAAAGGTTCAATATTGAAGACACCTGGTGCCACACTCTGATCAGCTAATTAACTCAAAACACCTGCAAAGGCCTTTAAATGGTCTCTCAGTCTAGTTCTGTAGGCTACACAATCTTGGGGAAGACTGCTGACTTGACAGTTGTCCAAAAGACGACCATTGACACCTTGCGCAAGGAGGGCAAGACACAAAAGGTCATTGCAAAAGAGGCTGGCTGTTCACAGAGCTCTGTGTCCAAGCACATTAATAGAGAGGCGAAGGGAAGGAAAAGATGTGGTAAAAGTGTACAAGCAATAGGGATAACCGCACCCTGGAGAGGATTGTGAAACAAAACCCATTCAAAAATGTGGGGGAGATTCACAAAGAGCGGACTGCAGCTGGAGTCAGTTCTTCAAGAACCACTACGCACAGACGTATGCAAGACATGGGTTTCAGCTGTCGCATTCCTTGTGTCAAGCCACTCTTGAACAACAGACAGCGTCAGAAGCGTCTCACCTGGGCTAAAGACAAAAAGGACTGGACTGCTGCTGAGTGGTCCAAAGTTATGTTCTCTGATGAAAGTAAATTTTGCATTTCCTTTGGAAATCAGGGTCCCAGAGTCTGGAGGAAGAGAGGAGAGGCACACAATCCGCGTTGCTTGAGGTCCAGTGTAAAGTTTCCACAGTCAGTGATGGTTTGGGGTGCTGGTGTTGGTCCACTGTGTTTTCTGAGGTCCAAGGTCAACACAGCCGTATACCAGGAAGTTTTAAAGCACTTCATGCTTCCTGCTGCTGACCAACTTTATGGAGATGCAGATTTCATTTTCCAACAGGACTTGGCACCTGCACACAGTGCCAAAGCTACCAGTACCTGGTTTAAGGACCATGGTATCCCTGTTCTTAATTGGCCTGCAAACTCGCCTGACCTTAACCCCATAGAAAATCTATGGGGTATTGTGAAGAGGAAGATGCGATATGCCAGACCCAACAATGCAGAAGAGCTGAAGGCCACTATCAGAGCAACCTGGGCTCTTATAACACCTGAGCAGTGCCACAGACTGATCGACTCCATGCCACGCCGCATTGCTGCAGTAATTCAGGCAAAAGGAGCCCCAACTAAGTATTGAGTGCTGTACATGCTCATACTTTTCATGTTCATACTTTTCAGTTGGCCAAGATTTCTAAAAATCCTTTCTTTGTATTGGTCTTAAGTAATATTCTGATTTTCTGAGATACTGAATTTGGGATTTTCCTTAGCTGTCAGTTATAATCATCAAAATTAAAAGAAATAAACATTTGAAATATATCAGTCTGTGTGTAATGAATGAATATAATATACAAGTTTCACTTTTTGAATGGAATTAGTGAAATAAATAAACTTTTTGACGATATTCTAATTATATGACCAGCACCTGTATATATATATATATATATATATATATATATATATACACACATACACACATTATATATATATGTATATATGTATATATATATATATATATATATATATGTATATATGTATATATATATATATATATATATATATATATATACATATATATATATATATGTATATACGTATATATGTATATGTATATGTATATATGTATATATATATATATATATATATATATATATATATGTATATATATATATGTATATATACACACACACACACACACACACACATATTTCAGGATTCTTTGATAAATAAAAAGTTCAAAAGAACAGCATTTTAAAATAGAAATCTTTTGTAACTTGTAACTTTTGTATCTTTACTGTTACTGTAGAATTTTATGCATCCTTGCTATTTAATAAAAATATTTCTTTAAAAAAATATATATATACAGGTGCTGGTCATATAATTAGAATATCATCAAAAAGTTCATTTTTTTATTATAAATTATTTTTAAAAATGAAACTTTCATATATTCTAGATTCCCTACATGTAAAGTAAAACATTTCAAAAGTTTTTTTTTTTAAATTTTGATGATTAGAGCGTACAGCTCATGAAAGTCCAAAATCCAGTATTTCAAAATATTAGAATATTTCCTAAGATCAATCAAAAAATGGATTTGCTAAACAGAAAAGTTCAAGTTCTTTAAAGTATGTTCTTTTGTGCACTCAATACTTGATCGGCAGGACATATTACAGCAAATGACTTGCTCCTAGCACAAATTACAGCATCAGTGAAGTGTGGCATGGAAGTGATCAGCCTGTGGCACTGCTGAGGCACTATTGAGCCTTCAGATCATCTGTATATTGTTGGATCGACTGTTTCTCATCTTTCTCTTGAAAATATCCCATAGATTCAGGTCAGGCATATTGGCTGGCCAATAAAGCACAGTAATATCATGCTCAGCAAACCACTTGGAAGTGGTTTTTGCACTGTGGGCAGGTGCTAAAGTCCTGCTGGAAAAGGAAATCAGCATCTCCATAAAGCTTGTCAGCAGATGGAAGCATAAAGTGCTCCAAAATCTCCTGGAAGATGGCTGCATTGACTCTGCACTTGATAAAACACAATGGACCAACACCAGCAGACGTCACGGCCCCCCCAAATCATTATTGACTTCAGAAACTTCACACTAGACTTCAAGCAGCTTGGATTCTGTGCCTCTCCAGTCTTCCTTCATACTCTGGGACCATGATTTCAACATGAAATGCAAAATTTACTTTTATCTGAAAAGAGGACTTTCGACCACTGTTCACTGTCCAGTTCTTTTTCTCCTTAGCCCAGGTAAGATGCTTCTGACGTTGTCTCTGGTTCAGAAGTGGCTTGGTAGTCCTTTTCCTGAAGATGTCTGAGTGTGGTGACTCTTGATGCGCTGACTCCGGCTTCATTCTACTCATTGTGAAGCTCTCCCAAGTGTTTGAATTGGCTTTACTTGACAGTATTCTCAAGCTTGCGGTCATCCCTGTTGCTTGTGCACCTTTGCCTACCCAATTTCTTCCTTCCAGTCAACTTTGCATTTAATATGCTTTGATATACACTCTGTAAACAGCCACCCCATTCAGTAATGACCTTCTGTGACTTACTCTCTTTGTGGAGGGTGTCAATGATTGTCTCCTGGACCATTGCCAAGTCAGCAGTCTTCCCCATTAGTGTGGTTTCAAAGAACAAAAGATACCCGGAATTTATACTGTAGGGATGGTCATTTAATGAAACTAAAATGTAAATATTCTAATATTTTGAGATACTGGATTTTGGACTTTCATGAGCTGTACGCTCTAATCAACAAATTTAAAAAAAAAAACTTTTGAAATGTTTTACTTTACATGTAGGGAATCTAGAATATATGAAAGTTTCATTTTTTAAAATAATTTACAATAAAAAAATGAACTTTTTCACGATATTCTAATTATATGACCAGCACCTGTATATCTTACTGAGTTCACTTTTGAACGGTAGTGCCCTCACATTGCAATATTTTTACAAAATGACAACAATCTAGAAATGCTGATGCAAAACAAGTAAAAATAAAATGCATGTGAGCAGCAAAAATATCTCTACTACAGTTACAGCTTTGAGAACTATGATATTGTCAAAACAAAGAAAAAAGAAAAAAGAAAAAAGAAAATGCTGATCGTATGGGCAGTGCTGGAGGGTCTTACCATGCCTCTATAAGTGAAATCAAAACAATTGAGAGGAGAAAGCTGTGACATGTGACTACGGTTAGCACTGAACCCGACACTTAAAATGATGCTGATTAACACTGACGGAGGCTATCAGTCAAAAAGCCTCACAAACTGCTGGGTTATCAGTTTGAATTATTCTAACAAATCATTCACTGAATCCATCAGAGCGAGCACTGAATAAACATATGATTCACTTATTGAAGCACAAGTCACTGTCTTTTTCATTCATATTTGACTCAAAAATATCAAGTTAAAGTTAGTGCAGTTAACCCTCAAAAGACCACATTATGATAGTAAATTCAAAAACAATAATGAAAATTTCTGCATTAATCAGAAATTGACTTTTCCCCCCTCACTTCAGTTATCTGTATCACACCATCCAGGTCAAACAGCCAAACAGGCATATAAGCACTAGAGATTACCTGTCATAGCAGTTGACATCGTCAAGCCAGCAGCCTTGCTTTACTATTTCAACTGATCCTGACACATTTCGCCAAGTTGCGAAGCAATGAAGCCTCTTGTCCTTGTCTCCCACGCAAGGCTCAATACCGCTGCGGTTACCTCGGTTCTCCAAACTGGGGTTGTAGTTGTAGAACACACACTCTTGTGTCTCTGAGCGGCCGAGAATGGCACCTGGAAAAAAACCACAGGGGACGCTGGTTAAGACATGGACTGCCTGTAGTGGAAACAGAGATCTGCTCCAATGATCTCTCAGAAGACTTTACACACAACTCAAAGTGTAAAGCTCAAACCCCAACAATCCATCAGTCACTGATTGGCAGCTGAATATCAATTAAAGATGACAGACATTGGAGGTTCATAAGGTTCATAGGTTCATACACAACTGGTTTAAAATAACCCAAAAAAGGTGAAATCCACAGATGGGACTTCATATTGTTTTTAGAAGCTACTCATGGGTTACCATATGGTTAAAAAAGAAAGCAAAACACTAGCGAGTTTTGTGGTAAACCAAAAAACAAACATAAGTTAGTGAGTGTGATTAACACAGAAGGGCCACTCTGAAACAGGATGTGGTGGAGGCGGTTTCCCAACATCTTCCTGAAACAACCGCAACTCAGATCATGTTTGAATATGGCACTGATGTGATGAGTGTTAAGAAATTATCCAAAACATACCCCATGTCATCACTTAACACTTTTTTTTTTTTTTTTTTTCACTCTTTTATCACACTTTTATTTTGATTTCAAGAACAAAATAAAGAGAAAATAGTGGATTGAGATTCTTACTTCCCTTGCTAATCCTGATCAAAAGACACTTGGGATCTTGTGCAGGTTCTGCGGGCTCGTACGACAAAGTCTCTGTCTGGACGTTTACATAAGATGCGTTCTTGCACTCAAAAACATTTAGACGGAGCGTAACAGAATAGAACAGAAATTCAGGTGTTAGAAGCACTAGTTTGGCGGCAATCTTGCATCTATGGGAACACCTGATGTTCATATATTGTGCCACAAGGAAGAGTTTATGCTTTGGGCCAAGTATTTGAGGACTGGTTGCACAAGTTTAGTGGGAGCACTACGCTGAGTACACTTGAATGAAACACATTGTGCATAAAAAACACAGCAATAAAGTGATTACAGGAACATTCTTCAAATGTCACAAACTGCACTTTAGTATGCCCCAAAAATACATACACAACTTCTTACAGGAAAAAAAAAAAATCATTATGTGCATTCCACATACATACAGGGCATCTTCAGTACAACAATTTCATTGCACATCAGTGTTATTATTACCACAATGACATGTGTTAATTAAAACCAAATGCACATACATATACATATGCGTACAGCGCAAACCAGTGCTTCCTGCGTCACTTTTTTGGAGTGGCACAGTGAAACAAACAAACAAATATTAAATATTAGGGCTGTCACAATTCCTTGATTAAATTTGAGTTCTTGATTTTAAAATTTCCTCAACTTTACCCATGTTGAGTAACTGGCTAAATACCGGAAGTGGAGCTTTCCATGGACGGGAATCCGTGAACCACATTATTAGACCATTTTCTAAGGCTGCACGATATTTTAAAACCATTTAAAAATAGGTATATGATGAATTCACAAAGGCTGCGATTCAATTAAGTAAATATATGCCCTGTTAGTTTAATATATATGCCCTTTAATTTCACATTAAATGCTGGTCCACATGAACTGTTATCATTTACACTCGTGGATCGCGTCTCAGACTCCATCTCTGCATATAATGTGCATTTGGATTGCTTATAACTTTCATCTGGGAACGCAATGTGTGCTATTTCATCAGATTTGTAAGGTAAATAATTTATAAACCTACGCCAACACAGAATACATCAATATCTTTCTAAATATGCAAACGGATCGTAAAGACGTTGTCTGCAGGCATTAGTTATAATACATAATGTACATAAGTTTAAAACCAAATTATTACTTGCTTTTGATGCTTTTAAACCAAATATGATTGCCTCATTGTTATTATATATGTATTTTAAGTAATTTTAAAGGCTATTGTTTGCTTAGGTCTATTTTTATTATCACAAAAAATGTCCTATTACTCGATTAATTAGAAATTGGTCAAAATAATGACCGATTACTAAATTACAAAAATAATCGTTAGTGACAGCCCTAAATTAAATCAACTAAAACATACCCATACCAAAACAAATACACTACTGTTTAAAAGTTTGAGGTAAGAAATTAATACTTTTATTTAACAGGACACATTGAATTGATTAAAAGTAAAAGTAAAAACCTTTGTTACAAAAGATTTCTATTTAAGATAAATGTTGATTGTTTTAACTTTCTATTCATCAAAGAATTATGAAAAACTAATGCATCATAGTTTCCACAAAATATTAAGCAGCTGTTTTCAACATTGATAACAATAAGAAATGTTTCTTGAGCAACAAATCAGTATATTAGAATGATTTCTGAAGGATCATGTGACACCAAAGACTGGAGTAATGATGCTGAAAATTCAGCTTTGCCATCACAAGAATAAATTATATTTTAAAATATATTAACATAGAAAACATTTCTTTTAAAGTGTAATAATATTACAATATGTAATAATTATCACAACATTACTGTTTTTACTGCATTTTTGATCAAGTAAATCCAGCCGTGGTGAGCATAAGAAACTTCTTTTAAAAAACAAAACAAATCCTTAAACATTTGAATAGTAGTGTATCTATGTGAACACATGCAAAATGAATCCTGTGGTTCTTTTACATGAATTAGACTAAATTGATCACAGACTGAATCATGGAATTGAATCACAGAAAACTCACTGGTTGTTTATACGACAATGATGTATAGTTAAACATCTGCAACAGGTTTTGTTTTAATGAAAAGTATTTTAATAATAAAAAAAAAATATATATATAATTTGTTGGAAAAAATAGGTATTGTTATCACACTACAAAAACAATATCCTGAAGGAAACATGGGCATAAATTATTTTGGTGGGAATTAATTTGCTAATTGCCCATTAGTGGGGATAAATCCTCAGGATTTGTTCCAGAGACACAAGTTACTGTTATTGGGATTAGGAGGAAATCTGCTGGAATTACTGTCACATCCACATCAAGGCAGAGAAGAACAATGCTGTACAAGACACGCAATGATCAACAGAGGAAGAATCACATTTACTCATCTTAAATAACAAAAGGAGCACCCCAAGTTGCTCCAATGCCCTCAGCATATGTTTGGAAACATCTAGAATAAATTAAAAACTAATTACAAGTGTCAAACATAAGGGAATTACTCACCTGCCCTCTCCACTAACAAGTAGATAGCTCAATAAATCTTTGACCTATATTCTACGACTGCTCTTCCTGACAACAGCCCCTGCCCCTCTGCTGAGCTGCTCTCGGGTTTTAATATGAGACGCTGGGATACACAGACTCCTCTGAGTCAGCAGGGTTACATGAGGTAAAACAGCAGAGCGCACTGTAAATATACGGAGCTGGTGGAAGAGGCAGTTTAAAAACACTCCGAACACGGCCCATGAATGACATGAGTGAAAAGACCACATGCCGTAATGTTAATGGATCACGTATGGTGGTTTCCTGGACAATAAACTTGATGACCAACACTTTGCCTGTACATTAGAAACAAGCTACAATGTCTTTTGAAAGGTTCTGACTTGTAGAAGTGGGCTGCTGATGGCATGTTTGGAGATTCTCAAGCTTGCATTTTCCATCTCCATATTTAAACCCTTTGCATGACCACACAGCGATTATACCTTACACATTTCAATGCATTCATGTACATTTTGATTTAAAATATTTCTGCATTTTACATAAAAAACTTTTGTTTTAAACTTGTGCTTTGACAAATTACTTACTCTCACTGAGAGTGAGACTGCACACTGACTTTCCTATCAGACACTAGCTGGGTTTACATGGACCCTAATAATCCGTTTGTAATCGGACTAGTAGCACAGTCAGAATAAAAAGGTCACGTAGCCATGTCAACCAGAATGAATTGGCCAAATCCGATTGAAACTTCATTCGGATTTTAAGGGGTGGTTTAAACCTTTTCTAATCCGTTCGACAGGACATGTAAACACTCAATCAGATTGAAAACTGGAACTTTCTGCGCATGTGCAATGACATATGTACGGCGTAATGACCTATGACGCATTGGAACAACTGAAGAGTTCATTTGCAAAAACTGATAAATGCTACTTTAAAAAAAGAAGTGAGAAAAAAGAAATGAGTGCTGTGCGTTATTCTCCACATATAGCACGTTCTGAACCCTAAATACGTTTTGTCAGAAAAGCCACTTTTGTCCACTGTCAAAGGCATCGCAAGTTCACGTTTTACAGCAGAACCCGAAAAGCGCCCTATTCAGGTCAGGTGACAAGGCTTCTAGTCACTTCAAAAAGACGCCCTAGCTGAGGGGAGTTTCGTCAAAACTGACTAAAAGTCATCGAGGATTTATAATTTCGACTCCTGCATCTCCTTGTACACCATACACACCTTACATGCCGAAACCTTGGTTGTCTTTTTGCGTTTGAGTGTGTTTTAAATGCAGTCATAAAGCAATTACTTGGTTCTGTTTAACTCTGAAACATGAAATGTGGGAGTTATCTGCTTTTGCCAAAAAACGACTTTTGGAGTTATCTGCTTTTGCTAAAAAACAAACTATATATATACTTTCAACGAACTTTAATTTTGTAAGTAATCTATATTTTTTGGAGTTATTATTACTTAATCAAAACAACCCAAGTGCAGTTTGATTGATATTACTTGGAATGCACAATAAAAAACATGATTTGTGAGAATTAATAAAAACTGAGTTATCTGTTTTTGCAAATGAATGAATTGAATGAACTCAACTGTTGTTGTTGAAAAGTGTAATAAATGAACGAGTCCAGAGCTTGACATTAACTTTTTTGCTCACCAGCCACTGTGGCTAGTGGTTTTCCAAAGTTACTAGCCACTGAGCATTTTTACTGACCACAATTTTGATGGTCAATGCCAAGAGTGGCATTTTGACATTATTTTGTGTGTATTTGACTGTGTAAGCGCAATAAGCAGCGAAAAAGAACTCAATTTAAGTACTGAAACAGAGGCGGCTTTATGTGAGCGCACTTAGGGTGTGACCACAAAATCTGCAGGGAATGAGTAAAATTATGCACAATATAACGTAGCTACTACTTGTCGTTTTTTATTAATTCACTTTATATCTATTTATAACCAGTGATTGTCCACGTTTGTCTGTCTGTGTGATGTGAATTGGTCTTAACTCTACAACAATTCAGCGATAAAGAGAATTACCTTCACTATTCTTAAATTGAATACACATCTTCAATTCATACACATCTAAGGCCTTGTCCAAACTAATACGTTTTCATTTGAAAACGCATCTTTTTCTCTCCATTTCTTGTCAACAAAGACGGAGCTTTTTGGAAATGCACTCCCAAGTGGATAGATTTGAAAACGCCGTCACAGTATGGACTGTGAAAACGGAGGTATTCTAAAATGATGGCGTATTTTTAGTCATGTGATGCATATTGTACCTATAGATATCTATGTTTATACTGGTATTATTGTGCCTGTGCTATTCACTTTCATACTGTTGCTAAAGATATGTTTCTTTGTACACTCTCCATACCACAGTCCTGCAAAGATGACAGAAAATGTACTCGCAATTGCTGTCCTGCGGCAAAACATGAGAGCAACTGTGTTTTAGTCCAAACATATATTGGTGACTGAGCTCGACCTGGACGCATCAGTGAATGGTGAGATATTTTGAGAGTGTTTTGAAACGAAAACACCATTTTCAAATGTATCCAAATTAATGTAGATGTAGCCTAAATGTTTATATTTTCAGATGCCTCATTAGACATGGAATAATGGCAGTACGACATATGCATATTGAACTATATGGTTCTATTCTATTTTTTAACACAGGAACTATTACACCAAATACCACCCTAATGCAAACAAAAACTTGACCTCAGCAACAGGGAAGTATGTTATTTTCTATTCACTGTCAAAATTTTCATTATTAGCTGTTCTGGTCCATGGAGCATTAGAAAGAATTATGAACCATTTTAAACCACTGCATACTGCAACAAATAAACTACACCTCTTAAATCATAAATGTCCTATTTGTTTTTCTAAATGTGATCTATAGGGCTGACTGCCCACACATTTGCATGTGATCAGACTGAATCTGAATGCTTATTT
This sequence comes from Ctenopharyngodon idella, assembly GCF_019924925.1. Classification (NCBI taxonomy): domain Eukaryota; kingdom Metazoa; phylum Chordata; class Actinopteri; order Cypriniformes; family Xenocyprididae; genus Ctenopharyngodon; species Ctenopharyngodon idella. The sequence goes on from NC_067228.1 coordinate 13,313,653, forward strand.
TCAGTCATGCCTATTGGTTGCTTCAGTAATGCAGACATCAGTGCTCAACTACTGTACCTGTATGCAGCAAAAGACATATAGCAACTAGATGTACTCATATGGTGCATCGAACACCAAGAGGCCTCATTACATTTGGCATTAAAAAGTGTGTTGAGTAATCAGGTTTATTGGTTTAAAACACATAAAATCATCCATGTAAACACACCCAAGTGCTTTTATGTGGTCTAGGACAATTGAATTGCAATAGATAGCTATCCAATTACTTAAGATGCAGTTTCATGGCAAGAGTAAACGGGGCCCAAGCAGTGGAGAAGGGTGGCATGAGGCGCTTTGTATCATGCCACCCTCACAACTGCCTTCGCTGTTGTGTATGAAGTATAAATATCAATGTTTCAATCGCTATATGAATTAGAGATGCATCAGTCGACTTGCCATCAAACAGAACTGGCTGTTTTTGCTCCAAACACACAATCGCCAACCGGCCGGACTTGTACACAAACTACATTGCAATCATTTCCCAAAATGTCATTTGTGTGGAAATATTACGAAGTCTGTAAACAGAACGTTAACACAGGCCAGAGACGGGATTATTTTTAACTTCAAAATGCGGCCCCCATTCACAACCATTATAAACCTTGGAGGACTAAGGATATTTTTAAATATATCTCTGATTGTGTTCATCTGAAAGAAGACAGTAATATACACCTTGATGGCTTGAGGGTGAGTAAATCATGGGATCATTTTCATTTTTGGGTTAACTATCCCTTTAAGCACTCAGTCAGAGTGTTCAAGACGAGTGAATGCGAGTGAAAATATATCTGTGCTAAACTTAGCCTCTAACTCAAACACTAGCTAACAAATTGTTAGATTTCATTTGAAAATGGCTAATGATACATTATTTAGTCGCCTAGCATGAAAATTTAGTCTCATATACAACTGATTTACTCTCAAACCAGACTGTACCAGGCACAGGAAGTTCACTTTCGCGATGCTCAAAATTTTGAAAGTAAAAAAAAATATATATATATATATATTGGATTGGGGGTGGGGGTTTATATGAATGTATCTTTGAAGGGAACTGACTGTTTTCAAAAAAGTTTTGATGGCATTTTCTTTTCCCCTTAGCTCTGTATAAAAGCGTATTAAAAGTAGTGTTTATAAGCGCAGTGCTGCTTTGTGTACAGCGGTAACCAAGGAAACGCTAGGGGTGTGCGATATATATATTGTCTGCGCTAATATCGTGATTGTTGTTTTAACGATGTGCGATCTGAAATTATCGAGTATGTCCCTCACTTTACAAAAACACACAGAGAGTTGCACGCATACACTACGTGATGTACAGTAGTCTAGTAGGTTAGACAAAAATAATTTATAATGCACCCAATATTCAAGATAAGGGGGTAAAAGTACATCTGTATGTCTTTTATATTTATATCATTTAATAGTTAATATCACAACAAGAGTGCAGTTTTCTCCAAATATCAGCATGATTACAAATGACTTACATTTTAGACACAATATTGCCCATTTTCGCTCTATTTCACCAACAAAAATAGTTCCAAACAAAGCCACAGGACTGATTTGTGTGTTTGAGCAACACACGGTGGTGAATGAAACATTTGAATGGATGATTCAATGACTCACTCATTAAAGTTCACAAATTCTTTGTTCCTGATTGAATCAGCCTTTTGAATGAATCAGTTAAAACTCAATGACTCACTCATTAACAGTGACTTGCTGCCACCTACTGGCGGTTTAAATTTCACATTTAAAGTAACTTTTCATTACTTAATAAAAAAATATATAAAATATCAATATTCAACGTTTTATGTTTAAAACATCAAAACATTATTTATGCATTTGTAACTGCAGTTTAAATGCATTTGTCAGCTCTGAACAGCATTAAACAGTGTGTGTAAATGCATATAAATGCCACTTCAGATGCAGCTTCTGTGTTTCCTCTGCATTGCAAATTTTGTTGATTCTGATTTCAGTTGATTGGTAACAGCCCTATTGTGTCAACTGAATTTATTGATTAAATGTAAGAATTTGAAAGAAAAAAAAAAAAAAAAAAGATGAGGCATACATTTAGGTTAAAAATGGCTTTATTAAGTTAAAAAAAAAAAATCAATTTCAACTTATTGGAAAAGATCATTTCCATCAACCACCACACAAAATATGAAGAATATCAAAAACTTAAGGAATCAGCTGCCCACAGCAGCCTAAAACCTGCCAAGGTACCAACACAATAAACACACTCAGTAAAATATCGTCTAATTATCGTTATTGAGAAAATCCCAGAAAATATAAAGATGTCATTTTTTGTCAATAACCCCCTAGGAAACGCTATATCACTACTGTTCCATGAGAGCCAGCTACTGTTAGAGAGTGAATTTGCATTATCATTGAGTCCTTTTTTTTTTTTTTTTTTTTTTGCTTTAAATCTTGAAATTATACAATTTAATTTAAATAAAACACAACTGCTCATATTACATATGTGTTGCATCTTTGTTTGGATCGCGATTAAAATGCAGTGGTTGCCTACAATTTCAAATGGCTACAGATCATTTTTGTTTAAGGCTAGTTTGGTCCATAATAGAGCAAATAAACAACAAATAATTTTGTTATCTCTAGACATTTCCAAACATTTTATTTGTGCTGTTCTGACCACATTTAAATAATAATTTGACTGATCTGCACTGCCACTATTAACACACTATTAACACAGAATTAGAGTCTGTCTCCACTGTACACTGTAAGCCAGTTTTCAACAGTCCACCAAACCTTTATAGAACTAAACTGAATATAAAATTATGAATATAAATAAATATGCAAATGTTGCATATAAATGCTGAACCTTAGTTATAAACCCTCTCAAATAAATATATATAAAAAAAAAAAAAACTTTTTAAAGAACTTTTCGCTGCATAATTGGGCATCTTATGCTGTGCTCCTATTGAGAAGCTCAGACAAAAGCCCTCTCCGGCAGTGTGAGACCTTGCACTTTACCATTACAAACACGCTTCCTGGCATTCATGTCACTAAAGTTCCTTCCAAGAAATGTTCAAACCCGGATACTAATAGAATGAAGCAAATATTTGAGGAATTGTTGCACATTTTAAAACTAAACTCTCCCAGAATCAACAAGTTAGTCATCAAATGGATAAGCCTATAATCATCAGCTATTATTAGAGCACTTCTTGTTTTTAACTAAATTCCACTGCAGATAAATATTTAAGACCCAAAATGATTTCTTTTGCATTTTAAAAACAGAAAAAAGTGATCTAGTCATGTTTAGTTCCTGGATATAAAGCACATGAAAAGATAAAGTTGATTGTATACTCATTTAATCATTTTTCTTCTCAAACAATAAAACAAATACAAATTAAAAAGTTTTCTGAATCATGAATATCATGAATGGGGGGTCATACAATAAAAAAAAAGGTCAAATTATTTGACATTAATAATTATTTGACATGTTTCTTTTTTATATTTGTCACAAAACACAAACAAACAAACAAAAAACAATTTGAGCTCTGTATTCTGAAAAACAGGTTGCATAGCTTCTGCTTCAGGTTTTTTGCATGTTCTATGAAAAACGCGTTTCTGCGTTCTCCTACAACAGGGAGACCAGTTTTCCTGTTTGGTCATGTGACATTCAAAATAAAGCCTATGGTTTCCTGCAAGTTGGTGACACCACACTAACTTTGATTTGACAGGCAAAAGTTCAAATATTCAAATTTTATAAATCATAAAAATAACAGTAAAAAAAAAAAAGCTTAACAACATTTTTAAGAATTTCAGCCTTTTAATGAGAATTTTTACTTTTCATCATTCCAATGTAAAGGTGATTACAACACTAACATAATGCGGGAGGAAAATAAATTAAAAACAAACTAAAAACATGTCAACCACAGAGAAAGTCTATTCTGTCTGTATGAATCTCATTTTTCATATGTTTTCAATAAGCTAATATATCCAGACACATCACTGATCCACCAATATATACAATTTTTTGCATACAAGTCAATCAGCTGTCAATCATATTTAACACACTTTTGCTGCAAATCCCTTTAATCTGCTTTGATTCCCCTCCACCTTCCCAAACCAGCCACAACCAAAGGACTGTCTGAAAGCTCTGCTCTTGACAGCGCAAGATCGCAGATCTATGCTGCAAGACATGAACGATCACACTCAGAAAAACAAACTGGATCAGCCTTTGTTCCTGTGTCTAGCTGTCAGAAAGCAACATGACTTTGTGTCGTTGATTGCAAACAAAGTGAAATTCATGTACAGATGTGTCATGAACATTTTTGAAGACACTTGAAAATCTTGTTCAGTGGTTGCAAACACGTTGAGATGGCAGGTTTAATCTGCTATCCATTGAAAAACCATTCATATACAGAATATTTAGGCCAAGCAGATTTTTAACGCTGAAAGCCCTAAACATATCTGCTGTTACAGTGAGAAACTGGTGGGTTGATATATATTTGCTTGATCATGATTTAATTGTCTGTCAACAAGAAACAGGAAAACTATGGCACAGGTCAAAGCAGACTGTTAGAGGACAAAGGCAGCACATTTGATTTCAAATAGCCCTTCCGTCAGCAGTGGTCAACCGTGGTTGTAAATTATTCACAGAGGCATCTGCATCTTGGGCAACAGTGGCTGCAACCTGCCTATGTCATGGAAGTCCAGTTGGCGAGGATCAAAATACACTGCGAAGCAACACAAGGTCAAGCTATCAATCACACATTAGCGCTTTAGGCGAAATAAAAAAAAGGGGAAGAATCAAATTATAATGTGTTTGTATCATCAAGATTGCATGGATCAATACAGAATAACTTTAAACAAAAGACTTTCCATTTTTAAACCCCTCTTCCTGTGTACGGAAAGTCCATTCTTCTTTTGTAGTCCATCTGACCTTCTGTTTGAATATTAGCGCTGTGACTTTGCTTAATGGGGTGAATGAGTGTCGTTTTATAACAGTGCGACAAACTGCACAGCACATGGGTTCATACCGACATTTGATACTGGGACAAAAACATCCATCCGACTGGCATTAAAGAAACATGGTGCAGCCGAGAACACTGATTACATCTGAGTAAAGATACTTTACTGAGATAAACCAACTAAGGAAGACTAAGGTCAAGTACAGCAAGGCAGAAGTTGTGACACCTACTTATTTTGCACGTTTTCTTCCTAATGCAACAAGAATGCACACATGACGTACGGTGTGCCCACAGTAAATTAGGATATTTGATCAGCTAAGAACAGAAGGAAAAGCTGAACCACCCCATATGGTACTGTAAGATAAGAGATCACATATTTAATAACAAAAATAACAATAGTTATAATTATTATTAATAATAATTTTACCGAACAGTACAGAGCTGCACGATTAATCGGAAAAAGATCACAATCTCGATTCAAACACCCAAGCGAATGACGCAATCTTATTTTATTAATGGCAACGATTGCCCACGTCTTTTAAACCTTTGGCACTTCAAATAACGGTTGTATTACATCTTAAGCCACTAGGTGGCGACAAGTGACTGTTAAAAAATGTATTTGTCATTGAATCATTCATTCAAAAGATTCATTCAAAAACACTGATTCGTCCAGTAATGAAACAAGTATTTATTAATGAGTCATTGAACAGATTCAAAACCATTAAAAAAAAAAAAAAAATTCAAATTAATTAAACATTTTTCCAGCAATTAGAGTCCAGCAATTAATATTTTGTCAGAACCTCTAGTAAATTGCATAATAATTTGTTTAGTTTTATATTTAGAATCTTAGAAATTTGAAACCAAAAAAAAAATCATGATTCTCAATTTTATCCAGAATCGTGCAGCTCTAGAACAGCAGTAAAATTACAGTACTACTATTTATGCATGCAATTCTTGGCTTTCAAATGTTAAACCATAGAGGCTTTTATTTTTGGTGGGAAAACCTGTTGACAACTGATTTAGAAACCAATTTGGGAAGATGGCTGGCGGTATGGCGGCGGATACCGTTTTAAAATGCATGCTATAAGCGACCCATGCATAGCACTTGCAGAAATGTAGCTCATGTGGAGCAGCATTTACTGTGAACCGAGCCACTGAAAACACCATCAAATTCTGAGCATCAATTCTCCCTTGGGATTTTCAGAAAATCAGATATGAGATCATACACAATAAATGCACTAAAACACATACAATTTACAGATCTATAGTTGCAGTTTGTAAATAAATAGTGAAAGGACTCCCGGTTAACTCTTTAACCCGAAAGTGAAATAGACTTAGAGCTTCAAATGTGCAATAATGTGAAATTAATTTGTTTAACCCTTTGACGATCACACCAGTGTGATCATTCTAGGCTGGTTATAACGCTCAGTGCGTCACGTGATCAACTGCTAAAGTCAAATGTGCTTTTGTGCTTTGGCTGGAGCAGAGCCAGAGATGGACATCATATATCACAACTGTTCAGTGTTTTCAACCACATAATGTTTATTTTAGGTTTCAGACATTTAAATACACAAAAGTACTAGCATAAAAATACATTTATAGTGTGTTAAATACACAATGATATCTATGGAAGTGACAATAATAATTCTTTCAATTATAATTTGTCGATGTATTTAATAGGGGTGGGCATTGACACAAATTTCACTATTCGATTCAATTTCAATTCACAAGCTTGCGATTCAATTCAATTCAATTTTGATTCAATTCGATTCAATTCAATATCGATTATTTTGGATATATATTAGATACAGTACATGGCACATTTTCTCATGGAAAAAAAAAAATCTCTCAACTAATGCTGTAAACACATGGGAGTCAGTTGGTAGGCCTACTACATTACTATATAATATGAAAGGTTTAAGGTTAAAATTAACTGATTTGTAATTACATTACATTACACCCAATGAAGTTTTTTATAATAATAAAGTTATAATAACTTTACAATCACATAATTATTTCTACTCCAGTTCATTTTTAATATAAACATTTAAATGGTGGCTGTCATAAAAACTTGATGGATTTATTTAAACATGCATTAAATATTGAAGAACATAAAAAATTATAATGAACATGTAATATGGTGCATATATTTATATTGTGCATATGTTTATTTTGAATGTCTACCAAGCTAGTGAAGCTACTGGTTTATTTACAGTTGTTGCACTGACGTACAATTATTTAATAAATAATTCACTACATTTGTGTCTGTTTGTTATTTGTTTTACAAAGTTAGGAAAGTAACATTTAAGTCAAGCCTGATGCCTTGCACAAAAGAATGATCCCAGTCTCTTCAACAGAGTGAGACATACAGTTTATAAGGTAATTAAGCACTTTTTATTATTATCACTTGAATATCGGATCGGTACTTGGTATCAGCCAACACTGAAACCCAAGTATCGGAATTGGTATTGGAGGCAAAAAAGTGGATCGGAGCATCCCTAGTTAGGGCTGCACGATGTATCGCACAATACGAAAAATAACATTGAAATCACGCTTAAACGCTTTGTTTGTTTTTTTTTATGCGCAGCTTGTCAATGAAGTATGGCTCCAAATGCTAATCCATCTGAAAGCACTGCGAATTTGAGTCACTTATAATGTACATTTGAAAAAGTAACAAGCGTCAAACATCTTTCCAGACATGAGAAGCATTTATTAACATCTTGTCCAACAAAAGACAACATTTAATAACATGTTTTTACTCCAAACTCACTTCATAATGACAGTTGAGCATCCTTCTGTGAGATGATGCGGCTTCCTACACAGAATAAGGCAGTCGTGTGTTTATTACTCACGTTAAATCAAAGAGTATCAATCTTCTGTTTATTCAGCTACAGCGATAGTATGACGTCCACAGGGATTTCCTGGAATTGAGGCGTGTTATCTACTTCTGCGGCAGGGCATATTTGGAGTTTCTGCATGAGATCGCCCTCTGGCTTTCAGATGGAGAAGCATTTACTACTGATCACAGAGCCGTACAGCTCTGACAAGCTGCGCATAAAATAATCACAGCCTTTGGCAAATCGCATGCAATAAAATTTGCAATAAATCACAATATATCTTGCAGCCCTATTGCATGTTATAGATCAACTAACATGATTGATTATAAAGGCTTTTAAATGACAAAACACATTTACTTGCACGTATTTGAGAATCTGAATATATCAAATAGTTCATGATATGGTAACAGGTTTGTGAATATTTTGAATAAAAAAGGAAAAACTGAATAAAACAATACATCTGTCATACAGCGCTATTGTGGCTGCGGTGTGTCACATGACAAGCATGACGCATCACCATGGAAATAATATTAAAATATGTTCTAAAAAAAAAAAAACGGTCGCCTTAAAAAACTCACACTGTGGGCTCAGCTAGAATATTTTAAACCTGCATATGAAAGAGTTAATCCAAATAACCATGTAGAAATACTAAATTAGCACATTATTCCAGAAATTAGAAGAAAATTGAAATAAAAAGAAGAAAGAGCAACCAACAGTTTGTGACCATTTCCTTCTGCAGCAAAATAACCTTGTACTAGTATTTTCACTTATCACATATGTGACCCTGGACCACAAAACCAGTCATTACGGTAAATTTTTGAAATTGAGATTTATACATCATCTTATCTGAATAAATAAGCTTTCCATTGATGTATGGTTTGTTAGGATAGGACAATTATAGCCGAGATACAATTATTTGAAAATCTGGAATCTGACGCCGGTTTCACATTGCAAGCGTAAGCAGCGCGTGAGCAGCGTGTATTTTTTTCGGCATGCATGTTAATCAATGAGTGCATTCACACTGGCAGCAGGAGCAGCACGTAAGCGTCAAGCAGGAGCGTCGCGTAAGCAGCAGTGAAGCGGGGGTTTCGGCGCAGAGTCTATTTTTGCTGCGCTGCTAACTGCGCTGCTCAATTAAAGTGAAAGTACACTTTTGATGGACAAAATAAATATAATTTCACACAAAAAGTGTTCAAAATGCACAGAATAAGCATGTCTAATGCGTTTTAACAAGAATTTCAGTATGACAGAAAAGAAAATTAAGAATCAAAATATTTATAGAAGATTTACCCATTTAAACTTGTTTTTAATTATTCAGTTTGGGTTAAAGTATGGTGTATTATGAAAAACTAAAGTAAACTAGCCAGAAAATATGATATATAAACATTATTTTAGTTATTACACAGAAAGATATATAGGCTGCAGCATACCCAAATCAAACCCGAGTCTGCTGGCTTTTTTCGCCGAGTTTGCGGTCTTGTAAACGTGCATGCGGCAGATGATGTAAAACACAAAGCTTACCTCATTCATGTGCAGCAATGGATGACACAAGGCTTTTATTTATTTATTTATTTATATTTATTTATTTAAGTTTATATGCGAATGTTGTACACCTCCCCATGTTAACAAACTTTAATAGCGGTCTTTGCAAAGAAATGCTCACTTTATATGTAGCTTCGAGCCGCTGCTGTGACGCTGTACAAACGCTTCCAGTGTGAATATTTGCGCGTCTCTGCAGCTGCAGTGACGATGCAGTTACGCTCACGTGCCGCTTAAGCTTGCAGTGTGAAACGGGCATGAGGGTGCAAAATAAATCAAAATATTGAGAAAATCACCTTTAAAGTTGTCCGAATTAAGTCTTTAGCAATGCATATCCACTCACAAAAATAAATTTTTGATATATTTACAGTAGGAAATTTACAAAATATCTTCATGGAACATGATCTTTACTTAATATCCTAATGATTTTTGGCATAAAAGAAAAATCGATAATTTTTACCCATACAATGTATTGTTGGCTATTGCTACAAATATACCTGTGCGATTTATGACTGGTTTTGTGGTCCAGGGTCACATATGTACAAAAAAGAACTAAGCAAGTAAGATAAAGGTGAACATACTTTTCAGTGAAAATCTTTTTTTAGTCTACAAACAAAAACCAGCCACTGTATAATCCAAATGCACATTTATCGATTTGCCCATCAGCAACCCTGTTGTGGCTTTACAAAAGAGGATTTCAGGAGTAAATGTATGTTATCCACAACACAGAAAGATCTTTGTTTTGGGGATTTGTTTTAGAAGTTGTGTTACTGTACAATGACCCCAGCTAAGCTGTCCGGGTGTTATACAAGGGAAATAAATGTAACCTCTCTTCCTCACAACAACTGTGCTGACAGATTACAGAGAATAAGACAGTGGAAGAGGAACCACCATTACTTCCATTCTGCACTCCAGTCAGTAGGCTATGTAGTCTAAAACAGTAAAACAATCACAAGCGCACATAACGCTGTGCATAAATATGTCATTTTAATGCATACTGCCAAATGATGATGCATTCTGGAAGGCACACAAACTTTTTTTTTTTTGTTTGCTTTAAATGTTAATCGTGCAAGGCACTCAATTCCAAAGCTCTCATGAAAAACAGCATTTACTTATAATAGCTGGTAATTACTTACAAGAAAAACAGATACAGGAAACAGAAGCCACTAAACAAAGTTTAGAAGTTCAACTAAGAAGTCTACGGTCAACATTATAACATAAAATAAAGTGCATTACTTCACACTTCTAGCATGTTATCATCCATCAGATCTGAGGCACTATGACCACTACTCACAAAGTTAAAACTGTTATTATGACTTATTATTAGTAGTAGTAAATAATAATAACAACAACAACAACAACAAATGTATCTTATTTCAACTTTTAGGTTGCAGGTTTACTACAACTTCGAGGTAATAGGTTTACCAGTGGTTTTATACTTCTAACATGTACTGGCATGGATGCATTAAGTGTGTTTGCTAACTGCTACTGCTGCTGTCTACAAAATGTAGCTCCATGCCAAAACTCAAGTGTGGATTTGTAATGCATCAACACAAGCTACAAGCGTAAGCTTTTCGCTCTAATGCTTTGATTTCAACCAGAGCACATAGCTCATCAGCTCGTGCATAAAAGGATTAGACTAGAAATTGAAAAATAAAAAATAAAATCATACAATTCATGTTATCCTGACATAAAACAATCCACAAATAATGCAGCATTTCACCTACTAAGTAAAATATATCTATATTAGAAAAACACTGTTTCTGTCATCCTGCATTGATTGATCTATAGAATCTCCATTAAATAAATTCACAGATTCCTCTTTAAGCTTCCCGTTTCTCTGTGTGCGTTTAGCGAGATGTTGCCAGTTGTGATTTATTTTAGGAGTCGTGGCGTTTAAGGCATAATTTACATTCGACTGGGCAAGCGCTCAAACTTGATTCCCTCAGCAGGCATAAACTCATGCCTGTGCAAAACTTCTGTGAAAGCTTACATGCAGCATACAAAATCAAACTGTTCAATTATTTCTCATATCTGAATAGTAGCAAGCATGGTCCAAATACAGACAAAACATCCTGAAGTAACTCTATTAGGCATTGAGTTGTGTAACACAAGTATACAACACAAATCTATAAACACAATTCAAACAACAATCAGGTGAAAGATTCCTCATATCACTACAAGCAGGTATGCTCGTCCCATTTGTTTACACCGATTCCTCTGAGAGAGCATGTGCAATGTGACCCATAAGATAATGTTTCTTATGTTACCCAGATGCTCCTGAATACTTCTGCCTATAGACTGATATAAATACCGAAGCGATGTGCTCAAATATAACATTGTATTGATTAATTGTCTCTGTAGCCAAAAGAGTGCAGGGATGTGTGGGCAAGTGTGATCCAGGATGAGGGATGTAGTGGGAACACAGAGTACAGGCACAGACTGTGCCTCTTATGCATTTTTCAATAAAAGCAAAATTCAAACCTTGATCACAGTCTGTATAGAAAGTAACATACACCATTTGCCTTGCTATTCCTTAAATATTCCTGAATAAATATAATCATATAAAGGTGCACATTAAATATGCTCATGTAACTTCAGCCATATCTTATCTAATGTTCTCACATGCAAATATGACCTTTGGCCTAGCTGGCCTTATCAAATGATTTTTTTCTCCCCTTTTTAAATCACTCATGTACTAATATACATAAATGTAACAGTCCTTATCCATAATTAAAAAATAAGAGCTACCAGTAGAGGGGGTTTACATGCAACATATAAAACATGCATGCATGCATACATGAGCAGCAGCCAGCACAATGATATTAGTCAATATTATATTAACATACAGTAGTTCAATACATCACTAGTGTGTTTTCTCAACTCTACCGAACAGGTCTTCATGTTGGAAACTTGTCAGACCAGTCACTGAGAAAATAAACTGCACAATCCTGGCAGTAAACGCTGCTCCTGTATGGTGCATGCTCAGATTATATTCAGATGGTGTTATGTAGCTATTTTACGAGAAACCAGAGAATTCGATCTCAATGCGGAGTAACACGAGAAACAGCCTCCGGTGGCACATACATACACAAAGAAAAAAACATGTCATGATACAAATGAACACTCTGTACATGCATATTGCATTTAAAGGGGTCACAACATATTAAAACCCACCTGAGGAGCAGGAGATGAGGAACACTCCAAACGCCAGCTTTGTTGCAGGTCCCATTTTTCAATCTTCTGTCTTGTCCTACAAAATCCAAGAGTCTCTGCATTCAAGTTTCCCCTCGAATTACTGATCAGCAGTCAGTGAAACACATCCATGTCACCGAGTCAGTGATATATGGCAGTGCACAAATCCAATGGCAGTTTATAGTCCTCAGATTTAACGATTGGGGAAACGGCATCAAAGTGTCCACTGGTGATAGTTCAAGCAGACGTGCTTTTAGAAATAAAGTTATCTATGACTGTCCATGCAGTTTTCCTGAAAAACCATATCAATAACGAGTAAATTCCAACGCGTACGAATACTATCTATACAATGTTGCCCTGTCGCGCGCTCAGAATAAACGAGCCCGTTCAATAAGATCTTTCAGTAAATGGGACAGCTCCCATTTCCAATGAATAGAACTGGACAACCTGTGCATAGAACCCGCCATAAAATATATATAAAATATTGTTAGCAATGCAAAGGAACAAATACTTCAAGCAGAGCAATGTCTCTAAATCACACCCACCTGAAAAGTCTATGGCAGTACACTAAATGCATGCACATTTACCGGGATAAAAATATAATTAACATCCCTAAACGATATTTCCGCATCACGCTTACTTCACTTATTTTTTATTTTTTAAATATAATTTATGTAGTACAACTGAGCATAGATAAAGTGAAATAAATGGGGTCACGCGCACGATTCAGCGCACGCGCGAGCTCAAGTTGACAGTGAAGGACTTAAATATGGCCAAACGCGCTATATCCACATTCCCTTCGGGTGTTAATGACTCAAACCTGCATTTACCAACCTCACAAAGCTTTTCCAGAACTGCTAAGGTAGGTAGTTAAAACAAGCAGTCGTTTTAAACTAAGACATGTCGACGGCTGAATAAAGCTTAGCATGTACAGCCTCCGAAATAACTTCATCAGCCCCGTCGGGAATATGACGCCAAAAATGAGACGGAATTGACAGATAACGTCACTAAATGTAATCCTTCAATATGTATTTTCCCGGTGTTCGCAGTCAGTTGACTTTTTAGAGCGGTCGGATCTCAATTTATCGCGATTTCACTCTCCGTTGCTGTCAGTCACCGTTGGCTTACTGTATTCAAGATGGACGCCCGGGCGGATTGTTTTTGTTTTTTTCTGTCCTCCACTGCCTTTACCCGCCCATTTTTTACGTATGCGCAGTACCGTACCGATTGACAAGGGTTTTACCCAATCAGAATCGCATATGTAAATAATTGAGACCAACCACAGTGCTGGGTTCACATAAACCCAGCCCTCTCTATGAGGGGTTTGTATGTGGCAGTAGAGTGACGAAGGTAGGCAGTGAAATGTTCACTGTATGTTAATAGTAGTGTAGGATACTATCATACCTGTGATGTAACGCCCTCTAATTTATAAAAAGGCGAATTTAAATGCAGAATTGTCTGTTTTTATTTTATGTTGCACTTTGGTAGACATATTAGGGAGACCAGGGCTAGTTCTCACATGGGGAAGTTGTCACCAGTTTTATATCTTAATAACTATAGCCTAAGGTCAAATGTCCAATTACAGAAGTGTGTTTTCTCTATGCATAGATCCCACCATAAAATGTATCTAAAATATTGTTATTAATGCTAAAAGGAACTAATTCCAAGCAGAGCAATGCCTCCAAATCACCTGAAAAGTGTAAGGCAGATGACTCAATGTATGCACATTAACAGGGATAAACGCTATGGTAACACTTTATCTCGATAGTCCACTATAGACATTATAATAACGATAAGAAACTTTGCAACATACACAACATTAGAGTATTAGTATACTGTTTCCTTAATATCTGTTAATTAATTCTTAATTTGCTTAATTGTAACTAACTTTGCAAGTACATGCAGCTTATTCTACCAACCCTAACCTAACAGTCTTATACTCTAAAGAGAGTTCGTTGACAATGACTTGTAGTCTCTCTTTTTTTTTTTTTTTTTAACTCTAAACATGCATTACTAATTACTCAAGTGTTACTCTTCAAAAACTACAAGTGATCTGGACCAGATCATTGCTAGTTCTTGAAGATTATCTTTTTCACTCTGAACATGGTCATAAAATGCATCATAATTACTCAAGTATTTTCTAGTCACTCTGCAGGAACTACTAGTGATGTGGACCATTATTTTTTCACTTTAAAATTATGACTCCAGGTCACTAGTAGCTCTTGAAGAGTGACTAGGTAACACTTGAGTAATTAAGGATGCATTTTATGAACATGCCCAGAGTAAAAAAGACAACTGCTCACGTTTCAGACACCTTAATGTTGTGATTAGTAATTGGTAATACTTTATAATTTGTCATATTTAGTTATTACTTCCTAATGAGGCCAATCTCATTCAGTAATTATTGATTACCTATTAACTATCTCAGCCCTAAATTTGCTATTACTTACTGATTAGTTAATCTTGTTACCATATTAGTTAATAGTAGTAGCTGAAGTGTTAATGTAGTACTACTCATTTGTCCTACATTACTTACTAAAAGTCTGGCATCACTGTTTCTGGGTCCAAATGCTCTAACAACAAACGTGCTAATATACACTTGTAGTGTGCAGTAGTACTACTGAAAAATGATGATCCTAACCTTTATAGCAAAATCTCAGTAACCTCCATAGCAAAATCTCAGTTGGCCAGACAGTGATTCATCTTTTCTGAATCTCTAAAATATTGGTGTCCAGACACCGTAAGTCAGGAGACAGCACCTTGTTATAAATGAATACTGCTCATAAACAGTTTTTAAG
The DNA here is from genome assembly GCF_019924925.1 of Ctenopharyngodon idella. Classification (NCBI taxonomy): domain Eukaryota; kingdom Metazoa; phylum Chordata; class Actinopteri; order Cypriniformes; family Xenocyprididae; genus Ctenopharyngodon; species Ctenopharyngodon idella. The sequence goes on from NC_067228.1 coordinate 13,328,974, forward strand.
ATAGTATTCTCACTTGAAACAGAGTAGAGGCTTGTACACAGAAACAGTTTGATACGTTACAACTTAACAAGCAAATGTTCGATGATGTTCGATGGCATGTTCCCTTATGACAACTTACCCCATAGTGTGACAATATGCCCGCTATTGACGTGTTCAATAAAAGTGATGTTTAAAAGTTTTTTTTATAGATAAGACTTTAAGAAATCTGCATACAGTAATTTATTTTAACAGGAATCATATGAAAGGGAAACCATCAAAGAAAGACAAAGAGGTAATGAGTCATTTATTGTTTTACTGTTACTAAAAACCATTAAATGCCTGCATGGTTAATGAGAAATCATTTGCCATTGTTGTTGTCAGCATTTGATGAAAGGACAACAGCTTGTGGATGTTTCGCCTTAATAGCATCAATGACTTTAAATAAAATATCATTATTTTCTTTTGCTTTATAAATGTAAACTCAATAAAAAAAAATTTCAGTCAATTTTGACAGGAATGTCTGAATTCATAATAGAGGTTAAAGTGCACTCACACTTCAACTTTAACTTGGATTATAAAGCAGATTCATCTTCACATGAGCTGTAATACTAATTTTTACGCCTCTGTGCTGAACAGTTGTTGATTTTAATATGCTTGTGCACATTTTAAAACTATTGTGATGTTGTCATAATCAGAAGTGACCACTGTGTGAAGCAGCTTTGTGTATTTTAATTTAATTTAATCTCATGCAAACATTTCTTTTTATTCACATATTTAAATGTACCATAACAAATCATCTAGTGGCATAAGATAGGTACCATCCAAACCATTTTAAATGAAAAGCATCATAAATCTACATTACAAGGTCTACACAGAGGACTGTTCTTAGTGATTTGTGTGCTGCTCTCATTGTAACATAATAGCAACTCCCAACCTGGCCCAATGCAGCCTATGTAATCTGATCCACAAATATTCACACATAATCCTGATGCCCTATTTAACCATAAGCATTTTTTTCATTGCTGCAGTGATCTGAACCTTTGTTGAAGTCTTTCTGTTTCTTCATCCAGTGTATGCACCGAAAGAGCTGAAAGTTTTGGAACTAAATGTTAAAAGGGCACTCTGGAACATATTTCACAAATGAAATGTCAATTTTCCACCAACCTGAGGTGACTTTGGAAATATTCAAACTAAGCTACTGTGAAGGTCAAAGACATATGATCAATGACAGTGCCCACCGCACTTTGTCTCCCTCTCCTGATATTTCAAACCCGAGAGAATGCTGAAGAACGCTCTTTTTTACCAACCTCCACACCTCCTCTTTCCCTTTTAAAACGAACCAATGCAGTTCTTCCACAGATAGATAGATAGATAGATAGATAGATAGATAGATGTGAAAGGCCATGTCAAAAATAATTTATTATACTTTTGACAAAAAAGACCAAAGATAATATAGTATTAATAATAATAACGGGGTTTCTGTGGGTCTTAAAAAGGTCTCAATTCACGCTTACACAAATTAAGGCCTTAAATCAGAGTAGAAATTGAATTTATAAAGTCATTAAATGTTGCTTACTGTACATTGCAAAAAATGAACTGTTTTCCAATACAAATATCTAAACATCTTTAAATCAAGATACATTTACTTGAGATCAAATTTAATAAAGAAGTCTTGAAAATTTGAACACAATTAAGTGAGTTTATGCTTAAAACAAGAACAAATATCTGTCAATGAGTTATGAAAACTTTCCTTTGAATTAAGTTGATTTTTCTGAGCCTATTGCAGATATTTGTTATTTATTTTAATCCTAAACCCACTTCATTTTGATACCTTTGACAAAAATCAAGCATTTTCAAAATCAATATTTTATGTCATTTTGTACCTCCTGTAAATGCATCTTGATTTAAGAATCTTTAGACAATTGCACTGGAAAACAAGGCAAAAATACTGAGGAAGAACACTTCTTTTGCAGTGTGATCACAGGGTATAGTAAAGGATATTTGCATATTCTAATGATTGGGAGCAGAGCAATTCAATTCATTTTTTTTTTTTTTTTTGTAAAACAAATTAAAACAGATCTATTGGAAGTTGTATTTTCCAAACTCTGAAGTGTTGCTAATACAACCTTATTGTGTTTCTCTCTAGACATATACATTTAGAGAACATACTGACATATTGTTTTTCCTTCAATTTATTCCTTAAATTTTCCTTATTTGGTCTTAAGAGGTTTATTATTTTTATTATCATCATTATTAAAGTATAACGCATAATTTTTGGGGTTTATATTTCAGACATGTCCTTTCACAATAATGATAAACAGTTGTGAAAAGGAAATTCAGAGCATGTACAGACAACAGAGCATCTTTTCTACCATCTCGCCACACTGGCATTGAGGTTCACTAGGCCGTCATCTTCTCTGTGCTGATCAACAGGAATTATTTCTCAATTGCTCAAGGCCAGAGCAGTTTTGTCAAGCAATTACAAAGATTCTTTGCCATTGTCATTACTAGGAAACCTCTTTGGTCCATATTGTGCAGCTAATGATTTTGAACGTGTGGTTTATAATCTAGAATGGGATTACTCTTTTGTGGCCTTTGAGGGACTGTCAACTTGACCATGAGTGGCTGTTAAGTGTTTATCTTCTTTCCAGCTCATCGTAATTAAGAGCTTAACATTTTTTTGAATTTATCTACAGCAGCCGTGCGCTCCCATGGAAGGTCATTACAATAACCCATTGAAATGACATTCCCTCACGAGCCAATTTATCGACCATGTGACACACAGGAACCTCTCTGCTAAGTCAATCACACGTACCGCACAATGCTCGAGTGGATACTTAACACATACTTCAACTGACATGTTGTCAGCACAGTGTCTCAGTGACAGCATGCACACATGCTCTCTACTGGACCACGAAGAAGATTTTGCCTTGCGGGTTGACTGCCGGAATTCTGCAGATGCCTAACATATCTCTTCCTGTGAGTTCATTAACTTTTAATCAAAGTTCTAAACGTGCCGGGGATTATCCTGATAAATTTCAAAGGGAGCTAGTGAGACGGCAGCGCATCTGTCAGTACTTGTCATACCCATCGGACCGGGCGTCCTTGGGCGGATGGACATGTGGCTCTTCTGTGTGGCTAATTAACATTTCCCTTGGTGCTTTATCTGCCAGTGCTGCCCAATAATTATGCACAACCTACGATCAGGCCTCAATCACAATGGACCTGGGTCTGTGTATTTGTACTAACATCAGTCTAAATCAATGAATTTCTGTGTCAAAGATGAAAACAGCCAGATTGCGTATTTGATGCAAACATAACCCCTGCCTGGAAAATGAGCTCTCAAAAACTAAGCCACATTCTTACGTCTTATATTACCTCTTCCTGCTCGTGGCTAAGCGCACAGCCTAAGCGCTGGCAAATCACATTACATCCTGTTCTCTTAAAGCACATTAATGCTGAGCCTTGACACGTGACAAGAATACCCCTATTCATTCACCATAACAGCAAATCAAGGCATCATCTTCCACTTCCCTTTCATTTTCTTTGATTTAATTATTTTATGGCAGCCTTAACGAGGCCCTATCATTTATCTCTGAAAGCTGTAATCAAGTCTCACATGCTAAATTACAGCTATTCCGCTGACCGACGTTCTACGATAATAGCTAGAAAGATCTGAAAACAGTCCTGAAATGTATTCTGGGAAAAATACTTTATGTATGCTTGAGATATCCATGCAGGTTTAACCATGCATAACATACTGTGGTGAATGCACTGTGCACAACAGTGTCAGTAGAAGAGTCTCAGAGCATAGGCTATATTCTGTCTCCACCTCTATATTATACAGTAACCTTTAAAAATGCATGCATCTTAGGAAGATGAACTTGCTTTGAAGAACATTTAGACTTATCAGTTTATCAGTTTTACACAGACTGTAAAAAAAAAAGAAATATGGACGACGCACCTCCACTCTCCTCTTGTAGAAAAGTGAAGCTGCCAATGTCCCAATATGGCGCTGATCCGGGATCTGAGTCTGCGCAGTAGTGCGCATGAAGTGGAGCCGTACGCTATCAAGGCCCCGCCCACACTCACGTTTAGTTTAGTACAGTTTACTGCAGAACAACTCATTATGTCGGTGTAAAATAAACAGTTATGGAAATGTAGAAATTAAAGTTAAAGCTCCAAACTCCTCCCGAAAATCCAGAAAAAAGTCTGTTAGTGCCTCAGTGACTACTTCGCTCAGAGAAGCTGTCAATCAGGACGTCACATCCCCGTTTTAATAGCATCGAATAACAACCAAACTTATTTTAAAAAACGAACACTTGAACTTACATCAGCGTGATGATAATTACATAAAATGACAGAAACATCTTTAGAAAAAAAATATTTGAAGTGTAATTTAATTGTTTAGTTTGTCTCACGTCCCATTAAATTACATGGAGAGGGCGGGGTCTATATTTATGACCTATACTGATCTAGATGCTTTGGATTCACTTTTCAGGACTTGTGTGGCACGCTTGGTTTTACTCCATTGCACACTAAGGAGCCATTCACACGGAACGTGTTTTTTTTAGAACGCCTTGTCATGTGCGAGATAATGCAAGAGACACGAGCGCAACTGTCAAACACATCCGTCTAGGGTGTTTTCATAGAATAAACAATGGAAAAGCAGAGCAGTGGAATGTAAAACACGTTCTGTGTGAATGGCCACTTAGTCTATTTTTACTTCAGTTTTAGCTCATCTATTGTTTTTTCTTTTATTTTTTATTTATTGTTAATTCTTTAATTTTATGGACCACATTCTTCAAAATCGCTTCTTTTATGTTCCACAGAAGAAAGAAAGTAATACATGTTTGGAACAACATTAGGTTGAGTAATTTTGAGTGAACTATCCCTATATATTCTCAGTAAACAAATCTTAATATCTTGAATATATTTTGCCCTTCAAGTTTATTTATTTTTTTTAAAGATGTTTACTAGAAAACAGGAAAAAATACTGATTAAGAAAATGATTTATTGCAGTACTGCAGTTTTACCGCACCATCAAAATAAAGCATCAGGCTCATTTCATCATTTCACAGCAGAGGTTCTTGTCTATGCATCTTTAATGTTATGATATAAACTTAAAAAGATATACAGCAAACTCAAGGCAATGGCAGAGCTAACTGATCAACATTTATTAGATTTATTAGAAACAAGCGCTGTTGTTACACACCGTGTAAGAGTAGAGATTAACGTGCGCGTAAAACAGATTTGTTTTAAGGCAGAGGCTTAAGGTTGAGTGTGACTATCTCAGATACTAAAGGTGACTGGAGATTACCTGAGTGACCCAGGCCAAAATGACACATGCCCAATTAGCTTTAATCTCACTAATGTAGTGCTGAGCATGTGCCTGCATGTGAGGGAGAGAGAGCGGGAAAGTTTTTTTTTTTTTTTTTTTAAATGTAATTACATGTTTAAATTGTCTATAGAGTATTTAAAGATTTAAAACCTAATATCAATCTTCCAACCCTAAGGCATTAAAATGCAGACTGAATTGGGTCTGTCAATTGAAAGCAAGGTTTTTCAGGCTTTTCATGATCTGACTGCCATTCTGTTTTTTCAAATATCACTGACCTTGTCATTGTCCTGCTGTCTACATCATGCTCTACAGTGTGGTAAATAGATCTGAAAAGCATATGGAGAAGCTGGTGCCTTACAGCAAACACATAATAAGCAGAAAGAGCTCTTAATTATTTTTCAGTTCCTAAGATGGAAACAGCGCCTCTGGGCCACAGACACAAGAGGAGGAATAAATGACTTTCCCTTGAGGATAAAACAGCTCATGAAAAGGTAGGAAAATATTGTCAACATATGGTGAAATAAGAGCCTGCACGCCCCCTAGTTTGACTTCACACTAAAATATGCTTTTACATTATAAACTGCCTCTCTGTTTTTGGTGTCAGAGCTCATATTGTGCCATAGAGACCCTTGGCTTACTGGTTAGGCCACATGCTTCAGCACATTGAGCCATGGTGGGTTGCAATGTGATGTGAGTTTCATTATACTTTTAAATCTCTTTTCACCTTCTCTCCCTCATTTCTCCTTTGTATCAATAAAAATCCATTAAACTGTACTGGTACCTTCGCCCCAAAAGTGCCATGCAAAGTGGTCCTTAGAAGGTATTCGGCTGTCATAATTGAGGTTTCAAATCACAGGAAGCATATATGTTAAGGTGCGGTCATATTAGCAAAATTTTGTTGGAAAAAAGATCCATTGTCTATTGTCACTGGTGAAGCAACACTCACACAGAAGTCTAGTGAACTTCTAAAGATGTCCTCTTCTGGATGTGTAGGGAGCAGTGAAGGAACCCCAAAGATTATGTTTGTACCATTTTTTTTTTTTTAGCTGCTTTGTGTAAGACAATAACAGCCAATCAACCCATAGTTCCCGTTCAGAGAGACTAACTGCAGGTTTCACTCCCTGATGGTTCAGTTTGTCCAAGGCTGAAATGAAAAGCTAGTGGCCGGTGCCAAGTGGGGTTTCATCCAAAGACTGGCAGCTTGGCTGGGCAGAGACTGATGGAGCCATAGTGATAAATTCCTCACAGCATGAATGCGTCTGTCACTAGACGTGCTGTTCCACTGGACATCTTCACTTCATTGTTATCTTGACCACTACTGAAAAACAGTGAAGCACTGAAACATTTGTTTCATAAGAGCCGAGGCATAATTGATTCTCCATGTATGTGACAGTATTTTCACGTTGGCACTTCTATCTATCTATCTATCTATCTATCTATCTGTCTATCTGTCTGTCTATCATAATTAATTTATTAAAAAAAATAATTTATAAAAAAAATATATATTATAATATAATGGTGCCCCAAATTATATTATGGTCACACTTTAGGGTCCAGTTCTCACTATTAACTAACTATTAACTACTTTTGCCTCAATTAACTCCTAATTACTGCTTATTAATAGTTTGTAAGGTAGTTGTTAAGTTTAGGTATTTGTTAGAATTAAGGGATGTAGAATATTGCAGAATAAGGCATTAAAGGGTTAGTTCACCCAAAAATGAAATTTCTGCCATTAAGTACTCACCCTCATGTCGTCCCAAAAACCTGTAAGACCTACGTTTGTCTTTGGAACACAAAGTAAGATATTTTTGATGAAATCCAAGAGGTATATGACTCGTCCGTAGACGAGCTATGCTATTTTTGTTGCAGAGCTTGAGTGCTTACGTCCGAATGGCGGCTCAGTATTGGCCAGCTCCTGCGTCAACATCACACGCATGCGTTGTGCTGCTCATGTGACCAGAGCCGGCCAATACTGAGCCACCATTCAGATGTAAACACTGAAGCTCTGCAACAAAAATAGCGTAGCAGTATGACAGAAGAATTGTTGAATAAAGTTATTTTTGTTTTGTTTTTGTGCACAAAAAGTATTGTCGTCGCTTAAGGTTGAACCACTGTAGTCATGTCGCCGGTTTTAACGATGTCTTTAGTAGCTTTCTGGACCTCAAAAGGTCGTTGCTGCCTATGTGTGGATCAGATACCCTCGGATTTCATCAAAAATATTTTAATTTGTGGTCCGAAGACAAACGAAGGCCTTGCGGGTGTGGGATGAGCACTTAATGACAAATTTCATTTTTTGGTGAACTAACCCTTTAATATGTGCTTTATAAGTACTAATAAACAGCCAATATCTTAGTTATATATATGCTAATAAGCAACTAGTTATTAGTAAGAATTGGACCCTAAACTAAATTTTTGCCATCATTATAATATTAATATCAATATTATATTACAGTTGTCATGTAAATTGAACCACTGTAGCTTTAGATTTTATAAAGTGATGTTTTCCTTAAAACTCTCATAAACTGCTCACATTGGGAATCAAAGAGATTTTGACAGCATGACTTTCAAGGAAAGCTTGCCTGATCTAGCCCCGCTTTAAAGGTTGTGAGCTGCCCCCTGCTGTGGTGTCGCCCCACACCTGGGCATACTGGCAGGGGGTCACTTTTGTGTTTGTCTTTACCTGGTGGTTGTGGGGTTGAAGGCTGTATTGTGACTACATGACCTGAGAAAGCGTTCCTGGCTGTGCCTCTTGACATCCACTAGACCCAACACAGCTAAACACTTCAGACACTGAAGCGTTCTGCCCTCATCTTCACTATTTCAACTCTTCGAGAGGGATGAAAGAACATTGGAAACTTTTTCAGACATATACACAAGACATATAACAGTAGTACTAGAGCTTTCAAGCAATTAAAAAAGGGGTTTAATTACATAATACTTACAGGTATATTTATTTATTTAGCAGACGCTTTTATCTAAAGTGACTTACAATTGATATGCTGATATTCAAATTATTTGCAGTTAATGTTTGCAGTGATTAAATGCCTTTTGAAGTATGTAAGTATTATTATTATCATATTATATCATTAATTGTACTAAATTAAATAACTAAATAGACCACCCAATATGCTACATATACTACACAAAAATGAAAGTAGTAACAGGTAAGACAGTAACAAAAGGATGTGCTGTCTGTGTGTAACAAACAGGATGTGGGTAGTGAAATGGAAAATATATTAATATCTAGGTCAGCATCTGTGGAGTTCAAGTGTGAAGTTAGTTGCTGCTTGAAAACATGAGCAATAGAGATCAGTATGTTGTGAAATTGTTCATACATTTATTGCTGGTGCTTTCTCTTTGAACCACAAACCTTTCATAGTAAGCACTAATGACTAATGTAGCATTATGGGTTGAAAACATGTCATGGCATCTCGTGACTCAAATATGGTCATAAAGGTTTCTTTGGTGAATATTTTGTGATTCGGTGCAGAACCTCACATTTTGAGAATTCTAAAGGCAAGGAATTTATTTTACATGTATACAGTGTATTAGATCCCTAATTTACATACTTTCTTCAGCATGTGATGGCTAATAACAAGGCTCAGGCAGAATCTCTCTATTTTTTGCACTTTCTGCATTGATTTTTGAGAAACCGCACATAGTTCTGCAAAATGTGGTAAAATGTGTTAAATGGAGATGAGACACTCGTATTGCTAGCTGAAAGCATTTTAACACACAAAAATGCGGTAGAACTTTGTAAAAGACGGATGTTCCAATTCTGTGGAAATCTGCAGAGTTTTGTGAGCACAGATTCCATGTGGACCTGCTAATGACCTTCAAAAGCACAGCACAGATGGTACTGCACATCCCCCCAATACAGTACTGCTGCAGTCTTTACACTGCACATTTAGATATAAAACATCAGAAAAGAAAGATCATACAAATTGTATATTACAAGAAAGAAAGAATACATAAAGGATCTGTGAAAAAGTAAGCTTAGCGAGCCACTTGGACTTTATCACACTTTAAAGAGTAAACAAAGGTAAACTTTCGAAAATGCCACAAATGTCAGAGCTGACACATATAGCGGATGACACCAGAGTAAACTCTTCAGGAACATTTTGTTTACCATCCTTCACCTTGATCTTTGTTTAGTTTTCTGACCCCATTCCACATCTTGTTGTCCCCCCATTTTATCTTGCCCTTTTCTGTAATTATCATATCTACTGTCTATGAGTGAATCTCCCTGCTGTTTTTTATCGTCTTTATTGCCTTTCTTATGTTTTAATTATTTATATAGATTAATTTGCAGTGAAATGTGGTAGCGATGGCCGAGCAGAGCTGGTTCTGCGTGGGCACTTCACTAATAGCCTCTCTCCTGCAATTAAAAAACCACTTCATTTGATCTCCCTCAGTTATTGTAATCTGTTGTGAGGACAGAACCATTTCTGAATGGCTGGAAAATGGCTGTCCTTCTCTGCTCTTCCTCTTGGGTCTGTACATTTTACACTGGGTGCAAAATTAACAATGTGATCTCAAAGAGAAAATGTAATTATATTACAAGGTAACAATTTTGTATGAATTTGTGCGATCTGATTCATATGGAAATGTATCATTTTTAGAAAAAGTACGCCTTTCAACACACTTATGACGTAACAAAGCCTCGTTTACTGAAATCATGTGACGTTGTCGCTCCTGAACCACTGATTTGAAACAAAAGATTTGTAAAGCTCCGAAGCAGTGTTTTGAAATCGCCCAGCACTAGATATTGTTGAATAAAGTCGTTATTTTGGTTTTTTGGCGCACAAAAAGTATTCTCGTCACTTTATAATATTAAGGTTGAACCACTGTAGCCACATGAACTGTTTTAAATATGTCTTTAGTACCTTTCTGGGCATCTGAAAGTGTTAATTATCTTGCTGGCAATGCAGGCCTCACTAAGCCATCGGATTTCATCAAAAATATCTTAATTTGTGTTCCGAAGATGAACAGGTGTAGAACAACATGAGGGCGAGTAATAAATGACATCATTTTTATTTTTGGGCGAACTAACCCTTTAAACCTATGCAGATTTTAATCTGAATTAACCACTAATTTGCCAAAACCATAAAATAGTTAAAAATTGCCATTAGAGCATGTTGGCTTCATCAGTGTTCACCAGAGTTAGTGGACTATGTTTGTTCAAGCAATGGAAAATGCAATGAGTTTTTAAGTAAAAAAAAAAAAAAAAAATTATTAAATAAAAGTCAAAAATGGATTTTGGATTTCTTAAATGAATAATATCTTACTGATTTCAAACGGGGGTTGGGAGAATGGCTAACCAAGCTAGATCCCTTTTTTTAATTTTTTTTTTTATACATATTCATGTCAATAGCACAAATGCTGTGGGGCTAGTTTATTAAAATCATTAACCGTATAAGCAATTATAATTTAACAAGTGCCACTAATTACATACAGGCCTGTTTCAACTTACCTGTTTGAATGCGCATGTATAGCCCAGGGTTGTCTGGGGAAATGGGGCGGTTATTCACCTTCCTGTGATTAATTCATTCTCTGCTGAATTTCCAGTCATATGTACTTACGGGAAAATGCCAAATTCTTGAAGGACAAAAAGAGACTGCTCAACTTGTTTACATTACTGTACAGAATGCTTCTTGAGGTGACACGAGAAATTGCCACACATATGAATTTAAAGACACAATCAAACGCTAAGAAAATAAACTAAGAAAACCTGTTGATTTACCAATAGTGCTGGGTAGATGCCAGACAGTGCACAAATGTGCACTATGGGACTGTATCCTCAAAACGTAGATTCTTTTCCCTCAGGCCAACCTGATCGTGTCTCTCCAGTGGAATGTTCTGGCCTGAATCCCCATGCTACTCCTGTCCTCAGCTGAACCCAGTTACCAAATCGGCTATATGCTTACTCGCATAAACACACTTCTGAGAAACTTGTCCTGGCAGGCTCTCCTGATGTCTCTCTCAAGCGTGGCCAGCATCAGAGTCTCTTTAATCTCGGCCCATCGATCAACCAGCACTTTAGTGCTGATAAAAGAGCCATTTCTCAAGTTCCTGCTTATCCCCTCCCCTCCTCGTACCTTCCTGCCGAAGTGGTTTTGTCCAAGGTAGTTGATCTAAATCATACTGAATGTATCAAAGTGCTCCATGTGAGAGCAAGTGCCAAAGGGGACTGGTGGGGTTGACAGGCCTCAACCATTTCAGCCATTGTTGAAAACGATATTGTTTAAGATGTCAGAGAGAGGAGCTTAGAAAAATCACATATGCCTTCTCTGTGTTGATTCATTGAAGTTGTTGCTGTCAGCATGGCCACATTCTGGAAAAGTGATATTGTCAAGTCTGAAGGGATGCCAGATGGGTTTCAATTCCCGTTGTGGTTCTACGCAGCCTGTTTTCTCAAATTCACACCTGTTTTATTTAAATGAAAGAATTCACTGTAAAAACACACCAAAATGATTAAAAAAAAAAAAAAAAATGATTATAAAATGCTGCAGAGCTAGGTAAAAAAAAAAAAAAAAAAAAAAAAGTGTCAAAAGTCTCTTTGAGTGAACTGAAGCATTTCGACAGAAAAATTAAAATATGTTATCCTGCAATGCTATCATGAGCTAGGATATTTTGAGCTGTTGAAAGAACTGAATTCTTGCACAAAGTGCTATCGGAGAGTTCGAAGCCTATAAAGGGACATGGTGATGGTAAAAAAAAAAAAAAAAATAAAAAGAGATGGGAGGAGAAACTATATTTCAATGCTTTTTACATTATCTTGTAAAACTTTTGTTCACCCAAGAAACTTTGCATTCACTCGCAAAACTTTTGAGATGGAAATAATATGAGGTGGGAGGAAAAATTTTAGTGCTTTTGCAAATAAACATAAAGCATCTCATAAGAAGGCAATAGTTTTCAGAGAAAGAGAAGATATTATTGAATAAAGTCATTATTTTTGTTTTGTTTTTGTGTACAAAAAGTATTCTCGTCGCTTCATAAAATTAAGGTTGAACCACTGCAGTCACGTCAACTGTTTTAACGACGTCTTTAGTACCTTTCTGGACCTTAAAAGTGTTGATAATATTGCTTTCTATGGACGAGTCATATACCTCTCGGATTTCATCAAAAATTTCTTAATTTGTGTTCTGAAGATGAACGAAGGTCTTACAAGTTTGAAACGACATGAGGGTGGGTAATTAATGACAGAATTTTTATTTAACCCATTCATCCTCTCATGGAAGCTGAATTTAACATGATCATTAACATTTTTCTTAATTTTCATTTACCCCCTTTTTTAATCATTACATATTTAACATTTTATTCATGTTGTATTTAAAATGTTATTAATATTAAAATTAATATTAAATATTTATAAAACAATCATTAATGCTAAAAGTTATGGGAAATCAATAAAAAATAAGCAAGGAAAAAGTTTTTTTCCATCTTCTATCTACAGTATTCAATAAAAAAAGTATATATTCAAAAAAGAAAAAAAGAATTGAGACCAAGAATGTTGATAATGGATTAGTATTTGCTTATTTTTTCCTGATAAACGTAATTATAAGAATGCAAAAAGCTCAGAGATCAGCACTATTTTGAGATTTTCCTTATACTGCAAAATACAAGAACTGTACTGACAACTACTTCCAACTGAAACAATAAAAATCTTTGTATAGTGTGAAATATGCTGTATGCCTGCCCAGTTGTCCCTGAAAATGACACATTGGAAACAACTTTGGGGTGCATTTTAATTGCTTGTCTGTGTGGTAATGATTTTGAATAATGAGTCAACAGTTATGAATAATGTGATTTGCCAGAGGACATCAATACAAAGTCAGTTACCAGACCTGAAAAAAGGAGGGAAAAAAAAGGAAAAAGAAAAAAAAATTCAATTGTCAGATTTATTGGTGTTTTGTTTTGTTCCTTGGCAGAAGAACAAGCACTTCGCTGTAAGCTCGTCAGACAATGAAACGTTGGCATTGACAATTACAAGGGAATCTTGGAGCAGATGCTGTGAAATCAAGGCCTTTTCTTATGAGCTCTGCAAGTTATGTGAAATCTGATGTTATAACCTAAAGGAAGGGTGTCATTTTTTTTTAAATTTTACTCTTGTACTTCATTGTGAGTGTCTTACTGTAACCATAACCAAATAACAAATCAAAACGGTTTTGTTTGCTGATCAACATTATGTCATAAGCCAGAACTTAACTTCTCTTGAACCCGGAAGTCTCCTTTAATGATTCAGTTCTGCCCTGTAACCACATATAATCCCTTCTAGAGAGATAAAGTCCTCAAATCTGCACAGCTTTTTATCCCGAGGGGACCGACAGCGCGGACGACACACTGACAGCTCCTTATGTCATGGGTAAACACTTATTCCGTGGCAGGCTTTTTGATGCCTGTCTCTTTTTACAAGAGCTTCTGATATCAGATTCTCACTGCGCTTGAGATCAAACACGCAGGCCAGGAGACGAGATGGCGTCTGCACATTATTTGTAGATAAAATCCTGATCAGAGATGCAAATGAAACTTGAGCTTGGGGCCTGTGTTCCTGGCTGCTGAAGCTGTCTGCAGTAAATGTGGTGATATATGGTACATGGTTTATGTGGATGACTCAAGGGTATTTTGAGACGTACAGAAACCCTTCAGATCAACCAGAACCTTCTGTTATCAGATATCACTTGCATTTTCTCATTGCACTGAACATGCAACGTATGATGAAGTTGAGTGTATCAGAGTTACGTGTTACTCAGCGGAAACTTAATTTCCAGGGAAGGAGATTTGTTTTTTTTGTTGTTGTTGTTGTTGTTGTTTTAAATCAAATTACGACTTAAAACTTAAAACAAAAGTTCTAATAGATAAAGAAAAAAATTAATAAAAGAAAACATTTTAAAGAGTTCATTAAAAAGGATGTTAATACTGAGTAACATTGTACTAATACCTACAATAACTATATTATTGTCCACACCAACTCGCGATAACATTCTCTTTACAATAAACACAATACAGTTTACATTGTCTGCCACTTTAAATGCTCAAGCTCTTTAAAGCAGGATGGATTCTGATTGGCTGTCAATGTTTTTATCACTTATCAGCTGGAAAAAATCTTTCTGAAAGTGATTTCAATGATATTGTTCCTCTCTTTATAGCTGTGGTGTGGACTTCCCTGTTATCATAGAATTAGAATGATTATAAAAACTATATAGATATGGTCCTTGGTGTGAACAGGCCTTTACATTGTGCACTTTTGCTTCGCCAAACAAAAATAGTTCCAAACAAAGTCACAGCTGAATTGACCACTGCTTGTTGTTTCGGGATTTTACGATCTTTTTTTTTTTTTTTTTTTATGATTTTACGATCGTTTTAGGTGAACAGACCTGACAAAAATCTGTCATATTTCATTAAAAATATCTTCATTCATGTTTTGAAGATGAATGAAAGTCTTATGGGTTTGGAAAAACATGAAAGTGAGTAATTGATGACAGATTTTTCATTTTTGGGAGGAACTATCCATTTAAAGGGTTCACCCAAAAATGAAAATTCGGTCATTAATTACTCACCCTCATGTCGTTCCACACCCGTAAGACCTTTGTTCATCTTCGGATCACAAATTAAGATATTTTTGATGAAATCCGATGGATCAGTGAGGCCTGCATTGCCAGCAAGATAATTAACACTTTCAATGTCCAGAAAGCTACTGAAGACATATTTAAAACAGTTCATGTGAGTACAGTGGCTTCAACCTTAATGTTATGAAGCGATGAGAATACTTTTTGTGCGGCAAAACCCCCCCCAAAATAACGACTTTATTCAACAATATCTAGTGATGGGCGATTTCAAAACACCGCTTCATGAAGCTTTGAAGTTTTACGAATCTTTTGTTTCGAATCAGTGGTTTGGTGCTTGAAAAACAGCAGTCCACTAGTGGAACTCTTTCGCACGAACTCTTTCCGCGCTTAAGGCCAAAGGAGTATAGGTTACTTTGAAAGCGGGACGCGGAAAACGAAGGCCTACACCCGCGCCTTAAGACAGCTTTTATTTTCTTTCACACACAGCACAGAGAAACAACTTTCTAATAAAGCGACCAAACTGCCTGTCAAGTATAGACGAAACTGACAATGATTTTTTTCTTTTTTAAACTGAAATGAAAGGCAATGTGGATAAACATTCACAGCCATGATGTACAGAACACCACACAAAGAAATGGAAGAAAACAAATATTTATTGGATCAATAAACCTTAAAAATATATATAAATAACTGCAGAAAGGCCACACTGCAGATAGATATGCATTTCACCCGTCTGCAAATCAAATTAAATCTGCTAAATTGCCTGTGCGAGCAAGCTTTAACATCGATGCACCAAAAAACAATCAAAAATTAATTTACAGAATTGAATTAGAACAGAATATACTGTTCTAATAAATAAAAAAAAATGAAATAGTCATAATCAAGTCACAAGTGCAAAATGCCTAAAGTGCAGGGAAACATATATTCAAAACACAAGCCACAAATAGTTAAATTAGATAACCTAGAGTGATCAATGAATAAATTAAAATGAAAGAAATTATTAAAATAACGAAAGTATAGCCAGAATTGTCAACCTTGTCTTTTTAACTGCAGAGACAATAAACGCTAAACAGTCTTTTTAGCTAAACATTCACAGCATCCAAAAATCAAATTATAACCGGCTGAAATGTTTTAAAAATCACTACCTGATTGAGAGAAAAAAAATCCAGTCTGTCACGCGATCTGCCTGTGTCCGTTTGAGTCTTTTCAAATAGCGCGCTAGTAAACTTGTTAACGTTGGCCGGCAGAAGCGCGCCGCAGTGTTTGTCGTTGTTGAGCGGTAGGACATGAGACATGAGCACAACTCGCATCTTACGTTTTTTGGATCATCTTTTACCATTTCGAAGTGCATCCAGTTCTACACTTTTTCTAAAGATTTAATCCCTGCCGCCAAGATGCTCCTCTGTCGGTCACTGATCATGAAACTTAACTCTGTCAGAGGGGTGGTTGGATTTATTCACGCACATTAAAAATATTTATTAAAAGCTTCTTTCTTTTCACATTTTTATTTACAGCATTATCATAATAGGCTGTATATTAACCTATTGGGAGAGAACCAGTACGTCTATGTAAAATCAGATATTGAGCACCCCCATATCTCGTTTCATAACTCTTCTGCGAAGATTCGACTGTGAGATTGGTAGTCGAATCAGGCTCCTCCTATCGAAGCTTCGAATCGTCGACTATTCAGGGTCACCCCTAGTAGTCACATGAACTGTTTTAAATATGTCTTTAGTAGCTTTCTGGGCACTGAAAGTGTTAATTATCTTGCTTGCAATGGAGGCCTCACTGAGCCATCGTGTTTCATCAAAAATATCTTAATTTGTGTTCCGAAGATGAACGAAGGTCTTACGGGTGTGGAGCAACATGAGGGTGAGTAATTAATGACAGAATTTTCATTTTTGGGTGAACTAACCCTTTAAGGGGTATTTGAGGCTTGATGGGGCTGCAGGGGCAGCATGAGACAAAACAGGCTGCGAAACAATGAAAATATATATGTAATCACCAAAACAAGAAACAATGAATAGTCTTAAAACAGCGTAATATTAGTTTGAATCTCTCCATCGACACCCAGGAGATGGATTTCCTCACACCTTTAAACTTCTCACTTCACTTCGAGTTTCAATTTCTCACTCCAGTCACCTCATTTTCATTTTGCTCTGCTCGCAGTCACCCTGAAGCTGGCAAAACCCCTTTTGAAAATGTGCTTATTCAAATCTCTCACTGAAATTATTCAAAGCAGCGAACTGTTGTTGCTTGGCGAGAACTCCAGCGTGACAGCTGCTGCGGATCTTTGAGGCGGCGTGCGTGGGCCCCTCTGACGGACGGACCTCTTTGTGGCTTGTCCCTGGGAAACCCTTTCAGTCTGCAAGGTCGAGAGCCACTCTCCCACACTGCGCCGCTTGCGCTGGCCAAACCTACAGTAGAAACCAGTCACCAAAAGTGTGCAAGGCAGCTGTAGTGAGCTCGAACAATATTTTTTGCGTTCACATAGCTGCCTCTCACCGTGTCTTTGTCTGGAGCCGTTGTGTTGCCATTGAAAAGATGTAAAGCTAACTGTATTGACAGCATATAAATAAAAGCCTTTTATTTCGAAGGTGCTGTGGTGGTCATGCATTATGTGTGTGCCACCTTTGAAATAGTGGCTCACGTTTTGTTGTTGTTGCTCAGCTGTCACCCCCGATGCGTCGGTCCATTTGCATCACGGCTTCGCCATAACCTTGATGCTCCTTGCCTATTTATCCCATTAAATAAACCGTCATGTGCGAGGACAGTGTCATGAAATGAAAAATGACAGTGTGGCACCTGCGCAAGGCCTTTTCAGAGAAACCTTACAAAACACAACTTGTATATCTAACAAAAGTCCCCCACTATTCCCTTTAACCGAAATGAATTTCATAAAACTCTTATTTCAGCATGAGGCCAAAGATGATACAATGAAATAGGAAAGTGTGGGAGGAGAATGAAGACGGTGTACCAACAGGAAATAAACATACAAAAATACCCAACTTTGTGAAGATGAACAATGCCAATTTTCTTCTTGTCAGTCAAACATTCTCAAAGAAGTCATCTCCCACCCATTTAAACAATATGTGTCCTCTTACCTCAGCAGTTCCCAGAGCTAACAGACATCAACTGATGTGATTTTGCACTCAGGGCTAATGTAACTGAGCAATATACCTGATATTATTTGCATACCAAATGAACAACTGGTCTAAGACTGCTGTTTTGTAGCATGCATATATTACGCCTCTGATGTGACTGCCTACATGATGTGCATTGATGGAGGGTTAACCAGGAAATAACCAATAGGGCTGAGCTTAGTTTGGAAGCCACAGGGGCTCTTAAAGGTATAGTTCACCTAAAAATGACAATCCTGTCATCATTTACTCACCCTTATGTTGTTCCAAACCCTTTGACTTCCTTTCTTTCATGGAATGAGTCATATAGACTATTTTTATGGATCTTTTTGGAGTCTTACAGCCTGAGTGTCCATTTCTTTTGTATGGAAAAGAATGGCTTGTACATTCATTTTTCCTTTTTTTTTGCTTCATAGGAAAAAAAAGAAAGTCATACAGGTTTGGAACGACATAAGAGCAAGTAAACGATTCCTGTTTTCAGTATTTTTTTTTTTCATCAAATTAGTCTGCCTTCCCAAAATTAGCTCTCTGCATAGATGTACTGAGCACTGGAGCAGTAATAAACATAACTCTCTTAGTGACTTCTCCCTCAGCCGTGTTGAAATCGATGTTACCTGCGATAGTTCACATTTCACTGCTAGAGTTTCCATGAAATCATTACACGCCAATAGACTCTCTCCATCACACCTACAGTTTAATAAATGGACATTTATGACAAACTTCATGTGACTAATAAATATTATATTGCTATTTGCTTAACAAATAAGTTGACATATAAACTTGTATCAAATTCGAATTTGTAAAGACAACAAAAACAGCCTTTTTTAAATAGCCGATCCGCTGTGATAATCAACAATTTATCCAATCATAAAAACATCCAATTATATAAAAATATATATCCAATTTATCCTAAATCTTAATATTATTAATATGCATAATAACATTAATTAGGCTATATTTATACTAAGATTATATTTATTATATTATATTCATTAATTTATATTTACTACATATTTACAGCTGTTCAGATTTATATAGTTTTATAACTTTATATTCAGAATTACGTAATGTTTTTCTGGTAGGTCTCCTTTAAGTATGCATGTCTAAATGTGCATAAATCATGAATATAAATATAACCACACTAAATTCCAGGAGAGGAACCAACCAGTCTTAAATGCCACATTATCCTGAAAGCACTTCAGCTGTCTTGGGACTCCAATTTTCCTCCCTTGTGAAAAATCAGTCTTTTTTAACTAAGTTCATTCTAAGCATATGGAGAATTTTAGACTTCTGGACTTCTTTTGGAGAAAAAATACAGTGTATCAATTACATAGCCTTCTTTGCTAGAAAGGCATTATTTCAGGGCAGTTGGCCCACATTTCTAAATCAATTACCAGTATTTGTTCAAAGTGAGAGGGAGAGATTAGGCAGGAATGTTTTACTGGAACATAACCACAAACGCAATCAGAAAATGGGGTTTGCCTGTAAATTACAGAGATTAGTTTTCCAGAAACTACCTTTCAGTGTCAGCAGTGGCCAGCTGTTGTCTTGTATTTGCGTGTATCTGCTGTTCTGGCTATCTGACTCATTTGGCATCAAATGTGTGTATGTTTGTCAATAAGAATGGTTGATGGTTCACCAATCTCATGCTCATATAAACTGAAGAGGTGTAATAATAGTCACACTGATGTGGGTAGGGGGTTAACCCTCCCTCTGGGGTAGCTCATTATTGGCTGGTTGTAATTAAGGAGCAATTTATACAAAGATTACTTTAATTAGCCAATTAGCTGATCATTTGCAACATGAGAGTGCTGAAGCAAGTGCCATTTACAGAGCTTTGGTCTCATCAGAGGAGCTTACTCTTACCAGCTCTCTGCTGAGATCCCTTTGAACGGCTGTGCAATTGATGAAAGCACCACGGTGACATTGTCACGATCATGGCAAATGGCTCGAGGACATATCCAAGGCCGTCAGCAGAAGGGTCACAGAGTTTAAAGCTTTGCTTTTAATGTGGGTTCCAGTTATTAGTGTATGCATTGGTCTATATAAATGTGTATGGCAGGGTTAAGCAACCTTTTTGACATGAAATGCAATTCATATATGTATGTGTGTACAGGCTTGACATTAACACCCGCCAACCCGCCAAATGGCGGTGGATTTCAGCAGTGGCGTTTAATGTAGTCATTCTTACTAGCCACTTTGGCGGGTTGAATTTTATATATAATAAATATATATTTGCCATTGTAGTTTTTTAAAAATGCATCTGAAATAATAAATTATGTGCAATGTAGTGTTGTCAAAAATATAGATTTTTCAATACATATCGATCTTGAAATATCTGAAACGCTTACAATACTGGAATAGATGCACGATACTAGATGCGCATTCTCGCTCTCTCAATAATTTTACTCATTTCCACAGATTTTGTGCTCACACCCAAAATGTGTGCAAATGAAGCCGCCTCTCAGTACTAAATTGAGTTCTTTTTCACTGCTTATTGTGCTTAAACAGTCAAATACACACAAAATAATGTCAAAATGCCAGTCTTGGTGCGTATTCACGTAAACACAGTCAGTTATGTTTTAAGTGAACAAACAGTTGAGAATGAAAACACGTGTAACAGTATAATGGATCCGTGCTTCAGGTCTTTAAGTGACAGCAGCCTAATATACCTGCTGCCAAATTGAAATAATATTAAAAATATCTATATAGCAGTTTTTCCCCATGGTAATGATGTCAAAGTTATGGCCAGTGAAAATGCTGAATGGCTACTAACTTTGGAAAACCACTAGCCACAGTGGCTGGTGAGCAAAAAAGTTAATGTCAAGCCCTGTGCGTGTATATAAATGGACATATAGTAAAGATGCATACTTAACATCCTATGTCCCTGCAAATTGCTGCAGTAATTTTTGTAAATTTAGTGTTTACTGTTTACTTTTTTTTTACTGATTAATATATTGTTTGTAATGGTTGTTGTGTTTGATTAGAGTGCATTTTCCCATTAATTATGTAGTTTTGAGAGTCACTGTCAGTGTGTGAAAAGCAGTTTGGTTTGTCTCCTGAATGCTAAAATTCTTTAGAAACCTCTCAAACATTGATCGTGGTGACTTTATTTGAATCAAGTAGACTTAGTGTTCTGAAAATAAAAACTGTACAGCATGCCTGATGCAAAGCAGACACAAAATGAGTCACACAAAATGCAGCACTGACCAAATTAACTACCTGGATGCTTCAAAATGTACTTCCGAATAGTGAAGGGTTGTTCATGAACAATTTGAATCACATTGTCTGTTTTCACCCACGTTTATTTTTCCCCAAGTTCGAAACTGCATACGGTAATTATAATGGTTGCTATACACATAAAACAAGCTCTCAATTTGTCATGTGTGTTAACTTATGCAGAATGGGAAGAGAGGATCATTTTACTGACTTTATCTTTGAATCTCATTCAGCATAATGATCAAATCTTTAGTAAAGCAATTTTGTTCATTTGAGTGGAGTTAAAATGTTATATTTTCAATAGCCAGATTCCCAGAACATGTTCATGCGTGTTCATCTTTGATCATATTCCGAATGAAGAAATCATTATAATGCAGCCAAAGAGAAATTATGAGAAACATAAATGATTAGTTCACCTCCTGAGTCAGTCAGTCACGTGACTGACATTTACAACACTAGCTGTGTCGTCTTTCAAGTTTAGTGGAACATTGTGTTTTCAAAGCTTAAATCTAAAAAAAAAGCAGTGACTGGCAAACATATGCCAAGACCATTTTACTATTCCCTCACACAAAGGTCTGTAGCAGATATTTCATCATATATCAGCTTGAACTGCAGTTCACAGAGGATTGAAGAAGACTAGTAATGGGTGTCAGTGCCAATGCTCAACTACACTCTTCAAACACTGCAATGTGTGGGAGAGGAGAGAGGGACCTGATGAACTCATGCATAACAGATCTAATAATAGGTTCTGAACCAACACACATATATATATTTATTAAATATTTATTTTTCTTTGATCATTAATTAAAATGAACTATTTATTTAATATAAATATGTTTGTTTTGTCAGCATTTGTGTGTGTGGTTCAGGTATTCCCTACGTTGTGGGGACGAAATGTCCCAACAAAGATAGTAATAACTAAAATCATTGACTTTGAGAGGAGTTTTTTAGTCCCTGTGAGGAAAACAGCTTATAAGTCATACTAAATTATGTTTTCTGTGAGGGTTGTGTTTAGGAATAGTGGATAAAATATAGTTTGTACAGTATAAAAATCATTATGGCTATGGAAAGTCCCCATAAAACTTGGAAACCCAACATATGTGTGTGTGTGCGCACACAAATTCTGTTTATCAGTAAATAATGAATAAAAGCACTTTTCTTTGTGCCTTCTTAACAGCAAATTTATTTCTAATCTCATTATAATATTTATAATAAGCTCAACATGTGAAATATCATCAGTGCGTGAAACACACTGTTAATGAGAAGGCCAGCAATGGTGCTGCAGGCTATAGCAGCAAAAATATATTCTATTTATTATTCAGGAACTGAATCCACTACATTTGGAAAAGAAAATATGTATTTATAAGCAAATCTCAGCAAATTTAAATAAGTCCATAGCAAACAGGACATCATTTGTGCCATGCTATCAAGGGGTTTATGATCCACTATATGCAATATGCTGTTACTACTAGCCTGCAGCATGCGGTTTAGTGGGTTGTGCAAATTATTTCTCAGCGCAGTGCAGTTCTGTTGATTAGTACATTTTAATCACACTTCACTATTGTTTTTCTTCCAATTCAGCTCATAACTAATTAAAACAAGCTTTATGACTTAGAGAAAAAGAGAAGTATGTATAACCCTTCTATCGCTCATGTGCCATTTAAGTTTTCTGATCCCTGGTCTACGGTGAACTAAAGTAACATTTTCACAGTAAAATCAGCGGGATACTATTTATTCATCAGCCCCTTGGTTTCCTTGGTTCTGTCTCTCCATGGGGATGGAATCCGATGCTAGCGATACTCTCAGCCGCAACCTGGCAAGGCCTTGCGTGGGCATTCTTACAAAGACCATGCTGCTCTCTCAACAATATTTTATCTGAAAACAGGGCTCAAGAGCTACTAAACAGGTCAAAGCATGTGCGCTACGGCGGTGCGGGACAGCAGGGGTGGAAATAGGTAAGCTGCGTGACATCTCCACAGCTGTAAGATTGATGTTGTTTCCCTCCTACACGGCTGCGCTTTCCCCGTGTAACAGATTAAGCTTGAATTGCAAAGACTAGGTGCAACAAGGGTATCTAAGGACAACCTTGGCAGTAACAAATCTAGTCAGCTGACCAAGCTGAAAAAAAAACAACCCCTCCAAACAAAGAGTAAATAATCAGGAAAATGTAGCATAGTATGTCGAGTGTGCCAAGGGATGAGGGGCATGTGATCCTACCCTTATAAAGAAGACCTGGAAAAATCCATGGAGGCAGTAAAAAGACTAATAGCTTTTGGTGGAAATTAAATCCAGTTCTACCTGCCTTAACTTGTAACCAACAGCTGCAGAAACCTCCATTCAGCATCAGGCCATCTGTTAAGAGCATGTAGCTAGAGATCAGTGTGCCAACAATCAATTATTAATGCAGTCATTTACATCACCACTGATGAACACAACAGATGACTGCGAGCGCTAATTAAGAAGATTACAATTCAGAAACGCGTCCTCATATGATAATCATCATTAACACCCTCACAGAATCACCAGAACCATTGTAATCCTCAAAATGTGACATTAATATTTGAACAAATATCCAGTTCTGCTGTGTTTTGAGATATTTAGGGGCGAATTCACTTAACAGTTGCGCTACTTGAGCGCAAAATCTGAAGGTTGCGCCTCATTCCAGCTTAACCTTATGCTAAATGAAGTTCCAAATGTAGGTTCGGGAGGAGCCTAAGCATTCAGTCCATGTCTTGTCCTCCCCATCTCCTCCTCTATTTCTCTTATTCTTCCTCTGCACAGGGGTCTAGCTCCAAGCTTGAGCAGAGTGTCGGGTTCGAGCCTCCTTCGAGGACAGCAAGCCAAGTTTGTTCACTATTAAATGGGACCTATTATGCCCCATTTTACAAGATGTAAAATAAGTTTCTGTTGTCCCCAGAGTGTGTATGTGAAGTTTTAGCTCAAAATACCCCACAGATAAATTTTTATAGCATGTTAAAATTGCCACTTTGTGGTTGACCAAAAACGCGCCGTTTCAGTGTGGGCCCTTTAAATGCAAATGAGCTGCTGCACTCGGCCTAAGAGGGCGGAGCTTCACGAGCTG
The DNA here is from genome assembly GCF_019924925.1 of Ctenopharyngodon idella. Classification (NCBI taxonomy): domain Eukaryota; kingdom Metazoa; phylum Chordata; class Actinopteri; order Cypriniformes; family Xenocyprididae; genus Ctenopharyngodon; species Ctenopharyngodon idella. The sequence goes on from NC_067228.1 coordinate 13,353,304, forward strand.
ATTCTCCAGTGACAGGATTCAGTCAGGACGCACTATAATGTCAGGAACTGTGAATATATGCTGCATGGAGATAGAACAGGTATAGTTTAGTTCAATTACGGTTATAACTTATATTGTCTTCTTGTTTTTATCCACTATATTAGTACAAGCCAGTTTACCGATGAGTTTTATAACGTTTATTGTACTTCACGCAAAATATGAAGCGTCCGTTTTCACTCTAGAAAATCACTGTAAGAGCTTAATAAAACACAGTGTAAGTGTGCATTAAAATATTATCCATAAACTCTCTCTCTCCCTTGCATTATCATCAACATACATAGCAAAGTACACAGAAACACTCGTTACAACTAACAGTAAACAAATATATAAAGATCTTATGCCTTTTCAGGTGTTGCTTAATAAACTGGTAAACTTTATATCCGTAAATCAACTCCAATGAACTGTAATAAAGTGCTCTCACCTTCATTACTGCCATTTCCAGTATCACTCTGGAGACTGTAAGCTGGATCACGAACAGTTTGTAGTTATATATCCTTGAGTAGCACATTTTTAGCACAGTCTTTGTTTTGTATTGTCCCTTTGTATTGATATTCGTTCACAAAGCAGACCGGTGTGAAATGATTTGCGCAGACATAAACGAATTAGGTAGAGTTGAGGGAGCATTTTCTTCAAAAACAAAATGAATCCACCTCGTCTTCAGCGGCTCAGATTCAGGGAGTAAATGGAGAGAGCTATGTGGATTAATCCATCCAGCTACAGAACACCTAAAAAGCTTGGTCAGTGCAGCAATGGCGGACTGTGTACAACTGGCTGTGAACTCGCTCAGGGCGGTTCTATGTTAAAATGGCAGTGTCTGTCAACATTCGTGGGCGGGGCCTGTGGCTAGTGTGATGTCACATTGCCAGGGATCTGGAAACAGCTTGTTCTGAGACACTGCTTATGATTGGTACACACAGGGTGGTACACACACTGCCAACACACATTTATGTCCAAACACCATGCAAAAGTGAATTTTGCATAATAGGTCCCCTTTAATGAGCAGGCGAACTTGTGAAATACATTGCAATCAAGCTATTCTGCGATTATTTAAATGAAGTAACAATTTTTTTTTTTCTTTCCTTTATATGTAAATTCAGTTCATTATAGATTGTGCTACAGAGCAATATGCAAGATCGAGAATTGTAGAGTGCAAATTGCGCTCAGGACAGTTTTTGGCTTTAAAAGGCCTATTTGGCTTCTACAGCTATATGTTCTCCAGTAGTGAGAATGTAAAAGTACACTGTCTTATATTTCAGCACTGCCATATTTTCAGCACTAGCATGTTCATGCTAACGGAACAGATCTGCTCTCTTTAACACTGGGCGGTGTTGTGAGGAGCGTCCCGCTGGGTTGCGTGTCCATGCTGGCTCCAAAAGCCACTTCAGCTATGCAGCCTGGGCGAGATGGTCCAGGCAGTGTGCCAGGCGAGGGTGGTTCAGGCCTTGGCACAGGATGCACTTCCACAACAACGACGGGAAGAGATGATTAGCAGCCACTAAACGCACAGACCATGCAGTCACTCAGCTCAGCCAAGAACAGTGGGAAAATTCACACACGTTCTCACTCTTTCCGATGATCTTTCTCTTCTAGGCTAGAGAAAAAAAGTGCCAAAGATGACAAGACAACAGTTGTCTTTGGTTCCCAGGGCTATGCTGGACTATGCATTATATGGTTGGCTGTTTTTCCTTGTTTTCTCTCTCTCTCAATTTTTTCTTCCTACCTTTTTGTGTGTGTGAAGAAAATGTTGAGAAATGGATTGGGAATCAAGGAGTTCTTATTCAGAACTGAATATATTGATAACGTTCATGAACCATTAAGAACTAGTTCTTTTTCGTCATTCAGAGCAACTCATAAATGAGTCACAGGCAAACTCGTTCGTCTAAAACAACTCACTCACTCACTGAATCATTCAGAGCTGTTACTGAATTAACATCTGATTCAATCACTCAAACTGAACCACAAGTCATTACTTATGGTCATATATGTTGTACTTAAAGGGTTAGTTTACCCAAAAATTAAATTTCTGTCATCAATCACTCACCCTCATGTCTTTCCAAACCCCTAAGAATTTGTTCATCATCGTTAGTTTCAGCCATAGTTTTTATGGACATATTTCATATACTGTTAGTGCTCTAAACATGAACCAGCACTGTGCGCACATATTTAATTTAATCAAAACTGAAAATTTAAAGAACAATGTACAAAAAAGTAACTATGCCTTGATTCTTTGTGTTAAACTGACATGTCATTTGTTATTGCTCGTAAATGTAATGAAAATATTATTAGACCTTTTTTAAATGTTCTTCCGCATTTCTTCCTCGTTCTTGGGAGTTTGTTGACATATAGGGTTATATTTTTTAAAATGCATCAAGGTGCCTTCAACTTTTTTCTGCGTGGTCATATATTAATATTTATATGTCTGTATAATGATTGTGTTGCAGGTCTGTGTTTTATTGGTTGTTGTCTCCCCTTTTCCCACTCTCTACCCTCCCACTTTTCCACAGGGGGGTTCATGACACTTTAAATCAGTGCAATTGGAACCAGATTCATTACATTTCTTGTGATTCTCATCCCTAAGGAACTTCTTACATTACCTTTACTGCTGATAAAGTCCTCATCGCTCAGGTTACTGGGACGGGTACATGTCTGTGAAACTTTGAAATATTGTTGAACCATCCTTTTATATGTAATCTATAAAAATAAACTACAGGACATAGCTGATTTTCATTAATGGTCTGACTGGCCATTTAGTAAGATAGTGTTCTAGTTTAGATAGTGGTCCCATTAATGAGGTTTATTTTTTCCACGTTTGCAATCACTCTTTAGCACTTGAACAGCTGATCGATTACACACGGTGATGCAGTGTTACTGCTGCATATGAAATAAACAGTGATCCCTATTCCTCTGCCAAGGCAAAAAAGGAAGCTACAAACGTTATGTTTTGCCTTTAAAAGGTACTTAATTACATTTACCAAACTGACACTGAGAAGGAATGAGATGCTTATAGCAAAAAAAGTTTATATAAAATGTTATTTTTTTTCGTTTTTAGTGCCACCACCTGGTGATGTCCATGCCCAGTTCTGCATGTTATAGATCACAACTAGGTTTGTCAATCGATTACAAACTGTGATCAAATTAATTTCATGATATGTGAATGAACCTTTAAAGGGTTAGTTTACACAAAAATGAAATTTGTCATCACTCACCCTCATGTCGTTCTACACCCGTAAGACCTTTGTTAATCTTCGGGACACAAATTAAGATATTTTTGATGAAATCCGAGAGCTTTCTGGCTCCCCTATAGACTGCAACGTTATTACCACTTTCATAAAGGTAGTAAAGACATCGTTAAAATAGTCCATGTGACTACAGTGGTTCAAACTTAATGTTATGAAGCGACAAGAATACTTTTTTTGCACCAAAACAAAACAAAAATAATGACTTTATTCAACAATTTCTTATCTTCCCCGGCAGTCTCCTACACTGTTGACGTAGTAAACACAGTGCAGCGCTTCCAGGTTCTGTGTCAGAACGCTGACTCAGTATTGCCTGACGCTGTTCACATGAGCAAAATGAATGTTTTATATTAACATTTTTGGCTATAAGCATCTCATTCCTTTTCAGTGTCAGTTTGGTAAACATAATTAAGAACCTTTTAAAGGCAAAACATAACATTTGTAGCTTCCTTTTTTTGCCTTGAGAAATAAGGATTGCTATTGATCACACACATGCATCATGGTGCTCACGTGAACAGTGTCTTCCAATACTGAGTCAGCATTCTGACGTGGAACCTGGAAGCGCTGCACTGTGTTTACTACGTCATCAGTGTAGGAGACTGACAGGGAAGAGAAGAAATTGTTGAATAAATTCATTATTTTTGTTTTGTTTTTGCGCTCAAAAAGTATTCTTGTAGCTTCATAACATTAAGGTTGAACCACTGTAGTCACGCTGACTATTTTAACAATGTCTTTAGTACCTTTCTGGACCTTGAAATTTGTTATGACGTTGCTGTGTATAGGGAGATCAGAAACCTCTCTGGATTTCATCACAAATATCTTAATTTGTGTTCCGAAGGTCTTAGGGGTTTGGAACCACATGAGGGTGAGTAATTAATGACATAAATTTCATTTTTGGGTGAACTAACCCTTTAAGACATTACATGGCAGTCAAAAGCATTAATTATAACACTTTATATTTTCAATAGCACTTACTATAATTAGCACTAGAAATTATAAAGTGTTTTTACCAAATTAATTTATTGTTAATTTTATTTTCATATTATTGAACATGTCTACCTCTGGTCTACAGTCCATGCATTCACATTCGATCTGCATTAAATTTTGGTATATGCAGACAGGATTTGCTCAGTCTTTCACGCTATTCTTTTCAAAGCCAAGTTGTGTTGACTTTAAAAATCGGTGTTCGGTTTTGTCCCTTCCTTCCAGCGCCATGGGGCATTTTTAACTACATTAATTCTCCCCAACCTGATTTTTCCAGATTTTCCCCTCCCTTCCTCTTCCTCATACAGTACAATGCAGCACTCAAACAACTTGAGCTCCAGCCAATACAGAATAAGTACTTTACTGATTGTGCAAGTACTTACAGGTGGGATATCTGATAGATGCTTACATGTGTGTTACTTCAATACACAATAGTATCTCATTTGATTGTGTTTGCATTAGTTGCATGATCACTGTACTGCTGGTAAGCCTTTGTTCTTGTCAGATGTAATCTACCAACCTTCTCACATGATACAGTGCTTTAGAGGTCACTTCTTGTATTACCTATTGTGCACAATACAATACATCAATCGTCAATAAATATCAGAATGTGCAAAGGATGGTGGTTGACTACTAAAAATGAACTAAGCTAAATAGCTAATCCTTTAGCTGAAAGCAATACTTCAGAGAAAGCAGCTAGTTACAGTACAAGCTACATGGCTAAAATAGGTTGTTGCTTTTAAGCAAATTCATTTTTTTTTAGTGTTGTACACAAATTATTTTTGTAATGTTCGTGTTTTGATATGCTACTTGGCTAGGTTACTAAATTAGTATGTTTACAGTAAATGCTCTAATCTTCACACTGTAAAAAGTATAATACGCTCTATCTACTCAAAATTGTGGCAACAGATTACACGCAATATTATTAATTAAATTCAACATATAAGAATAGGTAGTTTGCAATCACGTGGTTCTGGTGACACGTGAAATACCGGTGGAGGGCAAGAAGTGAAAATTGGAATTGAAGAGATGGAGAAAAGTCCGTTTTGTGCTGGTTTAGAAAGGTATAAACAGAAAATTACAACAAATGTTGGACGTGATCCTTATGTTATGAAGAGAAGCGACTTTTCCACTGAATTGAAAGACTTGCCTGCCATCGAGACGGTAGATATAGAGAATGTGAAGCTGCCGTCACGTCGTGTTCAGTTCTAGTCTGGTTTGTTTATATCGTGCTGCCTTTCTACTAGTGACGTTAAGGACAGTATTTCGATTTTCTGTCGTGATTGTGAAAAATGGCGCCATTGTAGGTCATTTATGCTAAATCGAGAATTGCAACAGGAGCTCATATTATCGTTCAGGGAAAAAAATGGATGGTGTAATACAATTTTCACCTTTTATATGTATAAAAACACACTAAGGGAAGCTGCTGAGGAGGTGAAGGGAAGACGATGTATAGCAAATGTAATGTCACTGATTAAACCCACTGCCTTTCACTCAATAAAATAATCACATTGCTGAGTGTTTTTGAAAGTTTTGTATTTTGTTTTGGTGTAATAATTAACATTGCATTTGCGAGTATGACTCACTCGGCTTGTGAAATGAGCATAACTTGCACACAGCCACTTCAAAACTGTTCACAAGCTTATGGGTTTGATTTTGGTTGTCACTTGTTAAAATAAATACAAAAAAAAAAAATACAGCGTGTCGGTGTCTGTCCACTGAATGTGACCCTCCGATTCTCCTCCGTGGTCATATGGAAAAGTGATTATTTACAAAGACAACATTAAAACTACAGTTACATTTACACCCTTCCAACAAAGAAATGGATCGACTTCTGTCAGCTTGTTGAACACATTTTTTTTATTTGGATATTTTCTACCATATGATGGCTGAAGCAGCCAGATGAACATGGTCACCAGATGAACACTGCGAACGGAATTCTACAAATCTGAAGTGAAAACACCAAATGATCATGCAATGAGATAAAATAGCTTCTCTTCCCTGCAAACGATAGCATGAAGAATGTGAATATTTAACCAAGTCAAAAACAAATAAGGTAAGCAGGTATCCATATTAATTTCAGTATCGGCAGACACAAAACGCTATAAAAGGCGACAACTTTTAAAGTTAAAAAATGATATAAGTTATGTAAACGATAAAAGCTCTTTGTGGGTTCTCGGTTTGATCGATTTGAGCAACCATAAACAACGCAAAACATAGGAATTTTGAGTTTTTGATAGGATTCCTATATCGAAAAATCACTCCTTGCCCTCCAGCCGCATATCGCGCTACAGCAATGACGTCATGTGCAAACAACCTATTGAGTTATAATTAATCAAATTAATTCCTTAAAAGTCAACCATTTAAAATGTGTCAAATTAGTAAACAACATTACAAAAACCACAAACTTACATAAAAAGCAAAGAGTCAAAGTGCCAAACTAAATGAAACACTGATCACCATAATTCTGACCAAACATTTTCAATAAAATCATAATTATTAAATTAAAACATCAACATCTAACCTCTGTTAATTCTTGTGTTTATCTTTCCTTCAGTGATTCTGCTTGTTGTCATCAGGTGTCTTCAATTTTGGCAATAAAAAAAATAAAGAGTTCTTAATTCATCTTTGACGTCTGTCTGTTATTCAGATTTTTTTTTTTTTTTTTTTTTTTTTTAAGTTTTAAATGGTTGACATTTAAGGAATTAATTTGATTAATTCTAACTCAATTCTATTTTTTTAAATTGATGTACATTACATGTATTCTGATTCTGAACAAAACTTAAAAGGTTAGTTCAAAAATGAAAATGTCAATTATTACTCACCCTCATGTCGTTCTACACCCGTAAAACACAAATTAAGATATTTTTGATGAAATCCGATGGCTCAGCGAGGCCTCCATAGACAGCAATGGTACTTCCTATCTCAAGATCCAGAAAGGTACTAAAAACATATTTAAATCAGTTTAAATCTTCGGAGCGTTATGAATCTTTTGAGTCGAATCATTGATTTGGATCACGTATCAAACCGCCAAACTGCTGAATTCACGTGACTTTGGCGCTCCGAACCACTGATTTGATTCGTAAAGCTCCGAAGCTTCAGGAAGCAGTGTTTTGAAATCGGCCATCACTAGATATTGTTAAAAAGTTGTTATTTTGTTTTTTTTTGGCGCACAAAAAAATATTCTTGTCGTTTTATAATATTAAGGTAGAACCACTGTACTCACATGAACTAGGGCTGTCAAAAAAAATTTGAATTTCGAATATTCGTCGAATTAAAAAAAAAAGGCACATTCGAATGTAAAACCCGGGCATTCGAATTTTTGCTGTGTCAAGAGGAGCACAAGCCATGATGATGTAACTGATGCGGCTTGTTTATCGTTAGGTTATCCAGTACAGCGCGGTGCGGGGTACTTTAATGTGATAAATATAATGGAGGAGTCAAAAAGTGAGCGCGTTGATGTTGTAAAACAACCGGACGCAAGAAAAAAATACCGCGCTGTCTGCCATGGGCAACCAGTTCGACGGCGTATGCAGTGAGACCCTAAGCAGTGCTGAAGAAGGCATCAGGCCTTTGGAGCACGAGATGGATATATGAACGAGAAGCTACGCTACCTGCTGACGAAAACCCTCTCAGTTGGTGGCAAAAACCATGCGGTATGTTTCCACACATTGCGCAGCTGGCAAAGACATACTTGACCATATCTGGCACATCGGTCAGGGGTGTGTTTCCCAAAGCGAACTATGGTCGCAAGTTCCGTCGTTACCAATAGAGTTGAATGAATGGGACTTACGACCATAGTTGACTAACGATGCTTTTGGGAAACACACCCCAGAGTTGAGCGCAAGTTTTCATCAACTGGAAACATTGTCAAAAAAAACAAAAAAAAAACACCGTCTGGTGTTTTGACGAGCAATATGTAGATGTGTAGTGAGCGGATTGTTTCTGAATGGCAGGTTGCTATTTTGTGTTCATGTAGTAGCCTACAAACATTACGCTGTCTGTTGAAGCGTGTTTTCTCAGGTTACTGATGTACTTGGTTTTTATGCACTTTTTTGTTACCTTGTTTGCACATTAATGACATATTTTATTTAAAAACAGTTGTTTGAAAAAAAAAAAAGTGAATGTCATTTCATTTCAATAAAAGATGCGATGCTTGATTTGATGTATATTTGCTTATTGCGCTTGCTTGCGCTCTCTTGTTGGCATAGCAGACAATAAAGTACTTTTTTCCTCTAACATTAAGTATTGCCTTTAGAATTTGAATATAATTCGAATTTTGCAAATATTTCAGAAAGAATTTCGAATTTATCTTTTCAGCCATTTTGACAGCCCTAACATGAACTGATTTAAATATGTTTTTAGTACCTTTATGGATCTTGAGAGAGGAAGTACCATTGCTGTCTATGCAGGCCTCACTGAGCCATTGGATTTAATCAAAAATATCTTAATTTGTGTTCTGAAGATGAACGAAGGTCTTAGGGGTGGAGAATGACATGAGGGTGAGTAATAAATGACATTATTTTCATTTTTTGGTGAACTAACCCTTTAAGTTTGCTGCGTCCGCAGTGGCCCAGTTACATATTCAGAAATGGAGAAAGCCACTGCAATAATGCATAGTTGCAGTTTTTGCCTTCATGACATACATGTATCTAAAAAGAAAGCTGACATATGGGAAGTTTTTTTATAGCAAAAATTGAGTAAATATTCAGTCTCCCCAACTGAGCAGTTCTTATCAAACAAGATGTAAATAAACATCCGCATGTTTGTAAGATGTAAAATTCATATAAAACAACAACAACAAAAACAACAAAAAAACCAAACGGGCAGATTCAAGTGTTTACACGCTTAATTTTTTCATGTTGGTCAGATTATTGCAGGTCTTCACCACCCCTTTCAGTCGAGCTTATTTGGCTCAAAAGCTTACATGAAGGCTTTTCAGTCAGGATGAGTCATCAATCCAATTACTAATGGAATATTTGGGTGCATGTAAACGTAGCTATTGATAGGATAGATTTTCAGGTTTGAATGAATTTATTTTCAATTAATTGTAGTTAAATGATTCAGTGTGTAAGTGAGCTGTCTGAATGATTCAGAACTGATTCACACTGCTTTCCTAACCCATGTGGCCAATTCAAATGGAAAAAAACAAAAAAACAAAAACACAACAATAAGTGATTAATTCGGGAATATATAGGCTGGGAACAATACCTAATCAGTTGAATAAATGTAAAAATGCAATCTACTCAATTATCTTGCAACACTGCAAATCTGCAGCTTTAAAGTTTGTATTCTTTTAATTCAGTTAAGAAGTCATGTCATGACATATTGATCTTCTATTGGTCATACATGCTATAAAAATTAAAAAAAAAAAAAAAAAATCACAGGTCAGAGTTTACCAAAATTGAACTTTGGAACGCAGCGAAATGCCAAACTTCTTCACATGAGCGTTTCCAGTCTCCAGTATTTTCAAGCATATGGAACAAAAAGTGTAGTGTGACTGGCCCTTAACATGCCTAAAATGCAATTTATATAAGTGAATTAATCATATGCTATAGTATCTAGTTATTATAGATCGGTTTTATAATTTTGATGATGTTTAACATTGTTGATACTTTGGTATTTAAACACTTCATGGTGAACAGGTTTTCATTATGATAAGGGTAATGCAATAAAACTCCACCTTATGCCACAGGCTTATTCCACCTGGGTGTTCTCAGAAATGGAAATGTCTTTTCTGCCAACAGACAGAACAGCATGTCCTCCTCCTGCAGTTGAAGCCAATCTAGCCTATCCAACTATCTAATGAAGACGACTCACGCCCCTATATATCAGTTTGTTTTCTATCCCTGCTTCAGCGGGTAGATGTGCTCTTGTTATCCTGTTACTTCAACTCATTGCTTTTCTGTAACTATATACAGTGAGTCAGATTCTGTGGCTACGGGTTCACTTTTTCTGATATCGATTAGCCAGTAGGCTTTCAGTCTGGTTTGCATCTGTTGTAAAACCATAGGTCGCGAGAGAGCAAAAATAGATGCACAAGCTCTTGTTTTCCTCATGGGCGTGTGAGCGTGTGTATGTGTGCTCTTGTGTGTATGGATTACTGCGCGAGCTGAGTTCCGCTCTGGCTCTCGCTGAAGGAATCTGCTGCTCGGGCAGTTTGCGCTCCCGTGAGTGAACTGATTGAATGATTAGTGACAGTCGACTCATGCTGGAAGAATTATTCTCTGGAAGAACAGCTAGAGTTGGAGCTTAGGGAGATTAGCGCGCACATTTACTGAGGATGCACTATGTTGTGGATGTGTGTTTTAGCCGCCATATTGAATAGTTTGGCATTGTCATTGATACTAGCATTTGTTTCAGTGGCACTTGGTCTGTGAATACACCATTCATCATTTGATCAAAAATTATTGTTCACTTTTAATTAACTTGGTTTTACATATTTCACACACATCTGTGAATAAAATTCGACTCTTGAACATTTAAAGTCATTTTCCAGGGTTTAGTAAGTGAAGTAAGTTAAAGGGATAGCTAAAATTATCCCATGATTTACTTACCCTCAAACCATCCTAGGTGTATATTACTATCTTCTTTCAGATGAACACAACCAGAGTTATATTAAAATATATCCTGGCTCTTCCAAGCTTGATAATGGTAGTGAAGGGGATGTGAGATTTTGAAGCCAAAATAAGTACATCCATTCATCATAAAAGTAATCCATACGGCTCCAGGGGTTAATAAAGGCCTTCTGAAGTGAAGCGATGGGTTTTTGTAAGAAAAAGTATCCATATTTAAAACTTTATAAACTATAATAACTAGCTTCCGGCAGACGGCCGTACGCATCGATTTACGGCGAAAGAGTAACCCCTGACCTGACGCATGACGTATTGGCAAACGCGGAGGCGCAGAGGATAGAGCAAAACAAAACACCGGTCATGAGTTATAAAGTCTAAAATGAAACGTCAGATCATTTCAATATAAGAGAAGAGGAGCTTGAGTTTGTTGCACAGCCCTATTTGTTTGAGCTTACTCTTTTGGCGTAAATCGTACGGCCATCTGCCGGAAGCTAGTTAAAGTTTATAAAAGTCTTAAATATGGATATTTTTCTTACAAAAACTCATCGCTTCGCTTCAGAAGGCCTTTATTAACCCCCTGGAGCCGTATGGATTACTTTTATGATTGATGGATGCACTTATTTGGGCTCACACCCCTTTCACTACCATTAACAAGCTTGGAAGAGCTAGGATATATTATAATATAACTCAGATTGTGTTGTCTAAAAGAAGATATACTGTACACCTAGGACGCCTTGAGGGTGAGTAAATCATTGGATAATTTTTGGGTAAACTATCCCTTTAAGCTCAGTCAATAGCATTTGTGATATAATGTTGATTTAATAAGGCAAAAAACAAGGTAACAGTAGGTGCAGCCTTTACAATGGAAGTGATTGCACTGAAATTTTGGAGGGTTTATATGAAAGATAAAAAAAAAAAAAAAATTATAAACACATTTACATTAATTCTTCTGTTAAAACTTGTGTATTATTTATTTGAGTAGAAAATTTGTTTAAATGGTCAACATAGGATATTGGGTTTATAGTGTTGCATTATCATGGCAATGAAGTTTAAAAATTGGATATAACAGAAAAAGTTTAAGTATTTTTCCACAATAAATTCATGTTAACATGAATATTGTTTATGTTTTTTTTTTTTACATACCATTCACCACCATTGTAAGTGCCTCACTGTAGCCCAGGTTTTATTTATTTATTTTTTTTAAAGAAAAGGAGGGACAATGGAATTTGATTTTTGTGGTAACCTACATTATGCAGTCGATTTGAGCTTAATTTGTACTGAACCAAGAACATTACTCTAACCTGACAATTTTCCATCCATGTAAAATACACTAATTATCTTTGCAAGATGTGACAATACAAAACACACAAAAATGTGTACACAACTTTTGTTCATTAAAAACATGCCTTTGAGTCCTATTGTGCTTGTTTCTGTACATCGACAGTGAGCAGGGGGGTCAGGAAAAGCGTAATTTCTTTCCGACAAATGTTAGCAAACCCGAATCGTGTGATCTTAATGCATGCATGAAGATCTTTCTATAGTGTTTCTGTAATGTTCCTCGTATGTTAAGAAACAGGATTTCTGCTGGGTGGAAATTGCATAATCTCTCTATGAAAAGAGCGCGTGGGCTGCAGGAAGCACAGCATGGATAATAGATGACTCTCTTAGCAGCAGAATTTAGATGCAATGTGTTAGGTCAGGCCGACCCTCCCCACTTCAACAGAAAGCTGCGGTCAGCGTCTCTGATCCGTGATGAAAGAAACACCAAAACTTAAATAAACAGTCACAAACCTACTTGTGCACCTTCCATTTTATTGTATTGTTAAATAATCTTATTTCCAGCATTCTGGATTGTGTACAGATCCTACATGTTCAATATCCTTATAGGTGTGCTGAAGTGTTTCCATTTGAACTGAAGACAAAAACATGGCTTCTATTTACTAAATCAAAAACAACAAAATGTGTATTTGACGAACATTTGAAGTGTTAAGATCAAGCGATGTGTAACATTTACAGGTTTGAGTGTGAATCCTTTGAGGACGTTGTCCGCTGCATGAATGTTTTATGTATGCTGCTTTAAACAGTCTTGACTTCGATAAGGAACATTTTAGTTTTAAGTGACCCCCACATCAATATTGACTGTTCTTTTGCACCAGATACTGTCGGCCACGTGAATGATGCACTATGCGGTTGATCCAAACCTAAAGAGGCACGCAAAAATAAAGGCTTGTAATGAATAATTCATCAATCTCCTGACAACATCACGCACGGATGAGTAAGACACATTCTGCATGCTCCCAAGGATATGAATATCAACTCCTTAAATGAGATGAAGTAAAAATAGAAATGCCACTGCATCTCTGAAGCTCAGCAGTATGTCATTTTGTTTGTATTTTGCTGCAGTTTGACAATAAAACGTCTTTTTTTGGCATGAATTTATGAGATTTAATTATGAATATTTCAGAGTGTGATGGAGCATTTAGTTTTCTCTATTAAATCATAGCTCTTTTTTTTTTTAACAATAACATGGGCCTTGAATAACATGGGCCACAATTTAGTTGTGCAGATTAAATTGACCCCCCCACCCCCCGTCTCAATAGTGATCAATGCTACACCAATGGATCATGTAGTTCATAATGCTTCACCAATAGATCATATAAAATATCTAAATGGACTTTCACTCTCGGCTTCCGCTTGTGTGATGAGAGATGACACATGTGTTTAAGGGTACGTTCACACCTGGCATGTTTGGTTCGATTAAAATGAACCCTGGTGCGATTGCTCTGTTAGTGCGGTTCATTTGAGCATGTGTGAACGCTGCCATCCGAACCCTGGTGCGCACCAAACAAGTGGACTGAGACCGCTGAAAAGATGGGTCTCGGTCCGCTTCCAAACGAACTCTGGTGTGGTTCGAATGATATATGAATGCAACACGGACCAAAGACATGTAAACGAACCAAAAACAGGAAGAGGAGACCCTAAAAGGGACAGAATCCTCATGCATATTGTTTTTTTCTCGTCATAGTCGTAAGTTTGCCCATCACAGGCATCAGACGCGCGTCTCCACGCAGCAGATCGTTTGTGTGTGTGACGGAGGGATTCCTGCCGCTGTTTTGACTCTTTTACACATTTTATAAACTCCTCACGAGCTACCAGCTGGCCAAAATACCATCACATGCAGGCTACGCACACACAACGAGCACATTTACCTCAGCACACAGCATTGTTTTGGATGTTCGGTAAGTTCCGTCTCAAAATAGGCAATACGTCATAAAATCAGACCAATCAGTCTGTGAATGTATCCCTATGCCTTTAGGTTCGGTATCTTTTGGTTCGGTGATAAAATTGCCAATCTGAAAGCTAATCGGACCAGGACTAAATGTTTTTTTTTTTTTTTTTGGTCCGGACCAAATGAACCAAATGAACCGAACTACAAGTGTGAACGCACCCTAAGTTAAGATCCGGTTCCAGTGGCCTTAATCCATGCACAGCTTTTCAAAATGTCACAAACCACAATAGCCACACAATAGACCATTTCAACATGAAAACTGGCAGATACATACTATTTGCACCTCAGTATTGTTGTACATTAACAGGATGCAATAATAACATTATTATAAATACTTCTATCATTATTAAACACTCGTTAGGCATTTTACTTCCACTTTTAGAACATTTTCTTCACTTTTATTGAACATAAATTCTAATGTGATATGTGATGGGAAAAGGGAGAAGAGCGGGCTCGGCAAAAGCCGGACTCGAACCCAGTCAATTGCGTCACAAGCTAGCTCTCCGTGCCCAAAGCGTTACTGCCTACACCACTGAAGCCGTTAATTATGTAGTTTTTAATCTTGTGTGACACTGGAGGGCAGAGCTATTGTAAATTTGCACTTAGTAGTAGACACTCCGAATAATCTTGTTTTCCGTTTGCATTAAAATTATTTTTATTACCACACTGGCAGATAATTTTACTTAAGTAAAATGCACTTAATTTAGATCCCCCCAGGAAACAAGACTAAATAACTAAATATAATTTTCTTATATAGAAAATCCATCTTGATTTAAGAATTTTTTGATATTTGTACTTAAAATAAGAAAAAATACTCAGTAAGAAAAGCATTTTTGCTGCATAAATGAATGAATGAACAAAGTATTTAAACATCGCTTGCGCTTTAAAAAGGGGGAGGAGACCGAAGGAAACTCTGGGTTTACCGAAGAAAACCTGCTCCTGACCAGGTTAGGTTCACAGTGTAAGTTACTCTGAGTACAAGTTACATCTCTTCTAGAAACGGGCTTGACTTACCCTGCTTTCTCGGGTTTGACATACTTCCCATTCTGAAAGAGAAAACCCAGAGTTTTCTTCATTTCAGGGTTAACATACTCAGAGTTTTCACTTAACCTCCTTTCTGAAATGGGCCCTGGGTTTCTTAAACATGACAATGGTATCTGTGGAGGCCATTTGAGTATAATATATATATAAATAAATAAATAAAATAATTATTAATAAAACAAGGCTGATCTGTATATATAATCTAGTCTGATCTGTTTTACAAAAGACTTGATAAAAATGAAGAAAAATACCACAGAAAAAACAAACAAACAAACAAAAGAAAAACAGAAAAAGATATCCATCAGGTGAGTAAAGCATGTAATGCACTGTCTGTCATCAAACTCAAACATACTGTGATATAAATAAATTATATAAGCCTAGAACACTGAACAGTATTTAAGACCCTATCGTTTGTTTAAATATTGACCTTTTTTCATCATTTTAAATGCGGTCAACACTGCTGAATGGACCAGACTACACTAGCAAATGTTGCTTCAGGCTAGTTTATGTTTATTTTCTACAAGTCTATCTGGTGTATCAATAGCATAGTTTAAGATGAACATAATGCTGATAAGCAGCAGATGATGTGAAAAGATTGTAGATCCACCATCATGCTCATCCAGATGTGAGTCTCACATGTCACACTGTTAATGGCTGTTGATTATACGCTTCACAACTCTATTAAGCTTTGTGAGCCACGGTGACCTACATGTCACATCAGAGTGATTACAAAAGCAAGGGTGACACAGAGAAGGATGCCATTTTCCACCCACCCTTCATACCGTTTTTGGAAACGGTATTGAAGCTGTTGATCACAGCTATTTTTGTTATTATCTCAGACCTAATGCTGAAATGAAGGAAATGAACAAGACCGTGCATAACTAACATTATTAGAAGCAACAGAGATACTTTCATATACAGACAACATACGCATGTGCAGAATAAACTTGACTGTTAGAAGTAACTTGGATTGCAGATTATACACAAAAGTTTGGGGTTTGTAAATTTTTTAATGTCTTTGAAAGAAGTTTCTTATGCTCATCAAGGCTGCATTTATTTGATCAGAACATTGGAATATTGTGGAATATTATATTATTACATTTCATTACATTTCTTTTTTAGTATAATTTAAAATGTAATTTTTTTTTTTTGTGATGTTAAAGCTTAATTTTCAGAAGCCATTACAGTCACATGAGCCTTCAGAAATCATTCTAATATGCTGATTTGGTGCTCAAGAAACACTTATTATTATCAATGTTGAGAACAGTTTTTCTGCTTGATATTTTTGTTGAAACTTTGATGAATAGAAAGTTCAAAAGAACAGCATTTATTTGTAATAGAAATCTTTAATGTAAAGTCTTCACTGCCACTTTTGATCAAGTGAATGCATCCTTGCTGAATAAAAAAAAGTTTTAAAAGGTTTACTGACTACAAACTTTAGAACGTTATAATAAAGCTTGAAGCGAAATATAAGAATATAATTTCAACTCAAATAAGTAAATGGGCATGAAATATAATTATGTTTATTTGGTAAGTAGCCATATAATAATGGTGATAATGTGCAGTCAGCTGGTCATTATCTTAAAATAAACCCATTTACCGTAGGGTGATACAAGACCCCTCCAATTCATATTAAGGTCCTAATCACCCTGTCAAGAGTTTATTTTGCAATAATTACTTACCGACTGCACATTATTGCTTACGTAATTACTTATTGTGAGCAAAGTTGAGAGAGAATTCATTGTACTTGTATTTCTCATTGAATTCCAGGTTTGGTCACACGACTGGTATTAACAAGCACACATTATTTGGTCTTTAGTGGGTCACTGACACAGATTGTGAGATTGTACTGTGCCGCTGGCTCAACCACTGCTGTAAGTCCTGCTGCATGTAGTTCAGATTGTATTAAATATGGTTCATATCACATGACCAGAAACCCCAGGCCCATCCCCCCCACCTCAACCCGGCAGGACTAAGCCATTGTGTAGTTAACCAGTCACATTTCATCCAGGAGCTTACAGCTATACGTGAGAGGACAGCTGTTTCACTAACTGAAGAAGCGAGGAAAGCAAACACTTGTGAAAACACAAACAACACAAAGCTGGTGGTTGATTCACTGATGCAGACACATGACTGCGTGTTGGATTGACGCAGAAAATGAAGCTTTGCTGATTACACATGATAATGTGCCCCCTCTCTCTCACACATACACGCACACAAACATTCCTTCCGTTCTGCTCTCACACACACATATACGCCGGCAGTCACGCTAATTATCCTACACACCCATGCACATACTAACCCTACTACTGGAATGTCCACGCACACAAACACCTAAAACCATAAAGATTTCGCATTTGAACGATGAAAATATGTCATGCAACTTCAAAGTGAGAGTTCACCCAAAAATGAAAATTCTGACATTTACTCACCCTCATGTTGTTCCAACATTGTATGGCTTTCTTTCTCTTGTGGAACACAAAATAAGATAAATTTTCCCTTTTTGTCCATACAATGAAATCAATTGGGTCCAGCGTGGTTTTGGACCCCATCGACTTTTCGATTTTTCAGAATGTCTTTATTTGTGTTCTGCAACAGAAAGAAAAGTCACACACATTCTTTAAAAAGTTCATTGGATTTCTATATAGAACCCTAGGGTTCTTGACTCAATTTTACAGAACGCTTTAACTGTTTTTTCAAGTTTTTTCTAGTGATAAAGTATGAGTGGTTTAATTCATAAAATTTTATTGAAATTAAAACTAAAATGAAAACTAAATGGTAACACTTTACAATAAGGTTCATTAGTTAAACATTAGTTAATGTATTAACTAACATGAACTAACCATGAGCAATACATTTGTTACTGTATTTACTAATCTTCGCTAATGTTAGTTAATGAAAATACAGTTGTTCGTTGTTTGTTCATGTTAGTTCACAGTGCATTAACTAAATGTTAACAAGATTTTAATAATGTATTAGTAAATGTTGAAATTAACATTAACAAAGATTAATAAATGCTGTATACTTGCAGTTCATTATTAGTTCATGTTAACTAATGTAGTTAACTAATGTTAACTAATGAACCTTATTGTAAAGTGTAACCAACTAAACTAATTAAAACAAAATCCATAAAATGATCCCATGATGGGAAGATTACATTTATGAAGTGCCTGAAATAATCCTTTTAAAGGTTCTATGTAGAAGTTTCAAGTGCAGGTCTGGAATGACATGAAGGATGAGAGAATTTTCATTTTCGGATGAACTATCCTTTTAAAGCTTAAGAGTCACAAAGGACATGTGGTGACAAAAAAACAACAACAAAAAAAAACACGTCTGTCCTGCATGTTAAGCAAGTTGCACTCAGATGCCAGTCAATATAGCTGGATCAACCACAGCTAAAACAGTAAACCCTGCCTCAGAGGGACGGGTCCTCTTATCCCATCCTCACCTTCCTCTTTGGTTCAAGGCTTAGAGGGAACGTAGCTGGTCGAACACATGTCTCCCATCATCTTAGCGCACATTCTACCATATATAAATAGCCCAAAAACACAGACACATGCCCTGGGACACATTGACACCTCATTGACACCACATTGTCCCAGTCAATAGATAATTCCTCTATTTTTAAGGTAGAGCCACTGAAACGGTTTAAAATGATCTACTGTGCACAGAAACTGCTGGAATATTTAGTTATAGGCAGGATGTTGGTGGTTGGCAGGTTTTGTTTTGCTGCGGTCAAGCTCGAAAGGGCCTCACACTACAGATTTTGCAAGCTCAAGTGTGTTTAACATTACAGTTTGATTTGTTTTGTGTGGTGACAAACTTTAGCATGAAGCATCTATATATATGTATATATATACACACACACACACACACACACAACCATTCAAAAGTTTGGGATCAGTAAGATTTTTAATGTTTTTAAAAGAAATTTCGTCTGCTCACCAAGGCTGCATTTATTTAATTAAAAATACAATAAAAATGTACAAAACAGTAATATTGTGAAATATTATTACAATTTAAAATAACTGTTTTCTATTTGAATATATTTTACAAAGTAATTTATTCCTGTGATGGCAAAGCTGAATTTTCAGCATCATTAGTCCTGTCTTCAGTGTCACATGATCCTTCAGAAATCATTCTAATATGCTGATTTGCTGTTCAAGAAACATTTATTATTGTTATCAATGTTGAAAACAGTTTTTTTTTTTTTTTTTCTCCAGGATTCCTTGATGAATAGAAAGTTCAAAAGAACAGCATTTATCTGAAATACAAAGCTTTTGTAACATTATACACTACCGTTCAAAAGTTAGGGGTCAGTAAGAATTTTTTGAAAAGAAATTTTAAAATTAATACCTTTATTCAGCAAGGACGCATTAAATCAATCAAAAGTGACAGTAATGACATTTATAATGTTACAAAAGATTATATTTCAAATAAACACTGTTCTTTAGAACTTTCTATTCATCAAAGAATCCTGAAAAAAGAATATTGTACACAAATATTTTGTACAGTTGTACACAAGAAATGTTTCTTGAGCAGCAAATCAGCATATTAGAATGATTTCTGAAGGATCATGTGACACTGAAGACTGGAGTAATAATGCTAAAAATTCAGCTTTGCCAACACAAAAATAAATTACATTTTAAAATATTTTAAAATAGAAAATAGTTATTTTAAATTGTAATAATATTTCACAATATTACTGTTTTTACTGTATTTTTAATTAAATAAATGCAGCCTTGGTGAGCAGACGAAACTTCTTTTAAAAACATTAAAAATCTTACCGATCCCAAACTTTTGAACGGTAGTGTATATTTATATATATATATATATATGTGTATATTTATTTAAATAAGCAAAAGGGAAACAATCAAACCTTTCACTCAGATTTTTATGCATTTTACAGTTTTTTAATGCCAAAAGTCTTATTTTCTAGGTTTAAACTACATTTTGAAAAAAACTTATATATATTATATATATGTATGTGTGTGTGTGTGTGTGTAGATAGATAGACAGATAGATATACAACTGTAAACTGTAAAGCCCTTGTCCTTTAATCTCTGAAAAACGAGTCATATCTTTGATCCTCTGGTGCCAGCCTTCATGTGTGGTTACATGAAGTAAAATGGCACATAAAAGAAAGGTTTAAAATGGCATATGGCTTGAGCTTTTCATCCCCCCAAACACAGAGTTCAATCTCACCGAGGACATCAGTATTTATAGCAACAGGCAGCTCAATAAACCACGATTTAACAATTGAGCGATCTTAAACAACATTTGATTATTTTATTACATCTTTTATTGTTTAAGTCACAAAGTGGCCTCTTCATAAATTCAGATATCAAAAGGTTTCTGAATCACAATGAAAGCAGAATACCAACAAAGAGTATTTGTAGACTGTTGTTATCAAACAGAGACGAGCTATACTTTCTCAGATCCACTTTTATACTTTATATAAAAGTTGTACAAGACTTGTTCTTTCCTAACGGCATGATTTCTCACCAATATCCCTCGGCCTCATCTTTTATATAATCTGGTCAAAGCCTTACACACGGTTGCATCATGCATTACATCATCAGGCATCAATAGGGGGTCTTGCGTTCAGAATTATGTTGCATTAGATGGAGCTATAAGTGCTGCCAAGAAAATCTCATTAAGGTGGCGGTGGAAACTACCTCATTACACAAATCTGACATCAGTTTTGTGGTTTCTCTTCTAAAGGGTGAAGCAGGGTTTTAGTTATAGAGATGGCTCTGGCGTAGCTTTACTCAAAAACCCTCATTAAGATCTTCATTCTGAAGTGCTGTGCTTCAATAGAGGAGAAGATCTCTTCTTGAGAGTGAATAACACTGCCATCTTATGATAATTCATCATTACATTTAATTGAATGAGAGATCAATTAGTCACTGTTGTCATATTCTGTTTCTGGATTAGTATATCTGGTTAAATTATCATTTGTGTATGCTGTGTTTGTTTTTAATATGTACAGACAGTCAGAAGATGATGGGCTCCCCCTGCTGAGTATTAGTTCCTCCCAAGATTTCTTCCTTGTCTATCTAAACATCTCAGGAGGAGCCACAGATGACACTGTGGGTATTAAATGGACAAAATAAAAACTTACTTTCTTCTGTGGAACACAAAAGGAGCAATTAGTCTCAGTTACTACTTACTTTCATTGTATGGAAAAAAGATAAATCGTGTCTTGGGCTGTGGCTATAGCCTTTGCAGCATCTCCTTTTGTATTTCATGTATGAAAGAATGCTTGGAACGACATCAACAACATGAGTAAATGATTACAGAATTTTTTTGGGTGAACTATTTTTTGAGGCACTATTTACTGTAAAGCTGGTCTAAAATAATATGTATTATGAACACCACAATCATTTATATTTTTAAAAAGTTACACTGATAGAGTGGTTACAAAAAAAAAAAAAAAATGGAATTCATCTAGACAGCTTTCTCTAGCAATTTATAGGATTGTAGAGCTAAAATTGAGGGTTGTTCTGCTGTAGTAATAACCAGTTCTTTTAAGCACCGATGTAAAAACATGGCATAAAAAATAAACCATCACGTTCACTTTAATTTTGGTTGTATAATTTAACTAACTATACTGTTTGAATCAAAGCTTCCATGTGACATGAACAGAGATATCAGCTATATAGACAAGGTCTTGCTGCCATCTGGTGGCTATATTTTGTTGCACTACTGCTGTCTTCTGCTGTTTCTCAGGAATAGTTTGTCCCAAAATCAACATAATTTACAACGACACACTCCAAAACTCAGGGATTTAAAATAAAACAATTTATTGCCTCTTTTACAAAAGCTTAGAATGAAAGGAAGTAACGATTAATAACATTCTGCTCAAGTGAGCAGCTAGTAGAAAGTATAGCCAATATGTTTTGAATTAAATAACATAAGATTATTTTCCTCTTTAAAAAAAAATCTGAAAACACTTTCTTGCATATAACCTTGTCAGTTTGGAACCAGCTGAAACATCTCCCTTTGGTTTCCACAGAAAATATAAATAGGCCTATTTGTTTTTTTACTTTATATTTCTAATAGATCCCATTTATTTAATAACTTAATGTTTATTTGACATGCATTATTGCTATGGTTCAGTCCAAAATTAGCCTATACGAATTGTTTTCATGTTCAGGCCTATACTGAACCTCTGTCTGATTATATATGTGGTCATATCAATTGAACTTTTTATTGTAATTAGTTTTGACATTTTAATTAAAATGAAAATGGGTATGTAGTTTTAGATTTATTTCTTATATTTATTTTATGTGTGCTAAAAATGTTTCCATTCACAGTAAAGTGTCTCTCGAACACTAGAGGGCGGCATGTTGACATTAACACAGTATTTCAGTGGCTAGATCGACATGCTTTAACACATGGTTTTTAAAGCAAACAAAAACACTTTTCAGAATGTTGATGTATTGCCTACTGACAGATTGAGTGTACAATAACATGTTATGAATGTAATTTAAATGCACATCAGTAATTTCAGTTTGGCTGTGTGTAATTGAGTGTTTTTCTCAACTGTTTTTCTTTCTTTATGTAGATTTTTTTTTGTTTCTCAAAAAAGAAAAAAGAAGGTAGTTATCAAGTTGATGGCTAAATACAAGCCACTTCCTGTCTTTTGGCTCAGTCTGAGCATTTCACGGTATGTTAACAGCTGCAGGGTGTTGGGCAGGCCAAATTGGTCCACAAGTGAAACATTAAGTAAGCTCTTGGACATGTTTACCAGTTCTACACAGATCGTGGTCACTGTGTGTGCTTAAGATTTAAAAATCCACAAGGGTCAATCAAAAGTTATCAAATTCACACGGTGCACAATGTCTCTTTAATATAAATGTTTAGTTAAGCAACTCCTACCCGGCTGCTTCAAGTATTAGTTATGTCATCTACTAATGTGAAATGTTGCATGTTGTCAGTAACTAGATCTTCCAAATGAAGAGAGTCATAGCTGTGGGAATAACTCAAATATTTATATAAATGCAGGTGACATTAATTTATTTTAAGTGTTCATCTATGTACCAAAAAAAATAATTAAAAAGCCATAAAAAAAGACTTAACATTTATATTTTAATGCCATGACCACTTTTTGATGCCAGGTATTAATTACTGCCCCACAAACAAATTTTCCACAGCATTTATAACAAAGCAGCCTGTATAATATCTCAGCACAAGGGCAATTGTGCAACAGTTTTCAACATTTAAGCCAAAAATATAGAAGCATTAAAGAGGCTTCCATTTCTGTCTGGGTGACTTGCACTTGTGAACTTGTCTAAATGTTGGCCAGTGCCCGTAATGTGATCTGGTAATACTTCAGGTTTAAACAATCTCTAATTGCCGACTAATAGTCCTGATCCCATTATACTCTTAGAAAAGCACAGGTGTGCTTCAGTAGAGATGGCTTCAGGGCTCAGCAGGTCACTAAATTACCATTCTGAGTGGCTTTTAATGGAAGCAGATGTTAGAGGTAAAGAGTGACAGCAATTTCTGTAGGAAACCATGCACTTGACAAAAATCACCTCAGATACTGTATAGCAAATACTGGCCTTTACTTAAACCCTGCACCAAAGGAGCATTTTTTAAAAGATAAGTGCATATTACTATTTTTTCTCTTTCTCTTCCGTTTTAAAATGTTTCAGATGTTCACAAGATCCAGCAATAAAAAAATAAGAATGCAATAAATTAATATAATTAAAACCCTATGTAACATTTAAACTTTTGGTGACATTTAACAATAAACAGAATTGTGCATATAGAAATGTTTTTCTTAAGAACAATCAGGCAGATATTTTCCTCCTCCTCTTGTACTGGTGAAGCTTTCAAAGCTTTTCAAATCTTGGCTTGGGCACATCTTCTAAGCCTGGCATTATTCATCATAGACGGATGCCACAGTACCACTGTATAATGCCACTGTATCCCCCACCTCACTGGCACTCCACTGATAACACACAAACAAGACCACTATGGACCTTGGATTGTTGGCTTGTTGGTATTTTCTTTTTCTACTTTCACAGGCCGAAAACAGTCTAATCCAGTTCTTACAGTTCCCAAGCCACAAGCCAACAGCTTTACTCCAATATCCACTCCATAAATCACTCTGATGGTCTGCACAATCACACAAAGAAATAAAAATGCAGTTGTAATATGCATTAATTATTTGTAAATAAATTCTCATCTTCAATACATAAGATACACACATAATTACAGGGAACAAAAGAAATTTATTATGATCCTAAAATGCAATTCCTTACACAGTTTTGTCATCTTTTAAATATCAAGTGCAGAATAATCATAAATAACCGCAACGCGTCACAACTCAAATGAAAATTCCAGAATCCACATTGTTTGTATGATTTAACCAAACAGCCAACAACACTCATCGTGCTTTGTTACTATATCAATGAGAGCCTGGCTGGAATTCATGAGAGTAAGATTTTTAGGACCACTCCAAGTCCAACTGTTGACACGATCCTACTTTCAAAAAAGAAAGGAGGTAAAAATAAGGTTGACATTGAACAATGCAATTGTTTATGTAAAAACTAAACAGTAGTTTGAAACCCTAAAATGAAGGACTGTTGCCAACCCAAACTAACTAAACCTCCTGAGCTACTACAATAGTCCCAATCTCAAACACAAAGGCTGCTGGGATTCGTCATATAAACAGTCACCAGACATCCTGCACTGTTAAAAAAAAAAAGGTAAAAAGTGGTATACAACTGTGTTACTGATGAGAAATGATTAGATGTAATCATAATGTACACAACACAAATGAAGACAATTATTGCATGACTAGGTCAGTCTTGCACCTGCAGATATGGCTAAGGGTACGTTTACACATTGACGTACTCAAAAGGGAAAAGTTTTTCTTTTGCGTTTTTCACATACAGATGACAACTTTGTCAAAACGATCCCCGTTCACACGGATCTGTGAAAACGACTAAAACGCTGTTATGCACGCCAGGCCAGTAGTTGGCGAGGTCACTTTGTAAAGAAACACTACGTACCTATAGACTGAACACATAATACGCATGCGCATGACGTCACAGTTTTCACAAATTTGTGTTTTTGTACTTTACACGGAGACAATAACGGTATTGTTTTAAAAAATGCGCGTTTTCAAAAGCTTGCATTCAGGCCACCAAAACGCTGTTGTCGTTTAAATGAACGGCCAAAACGCATAAAAAGTTTACCGTTTTTAGTTGAAAACGGTGTTGTGCAAATGGCCCCTAAACTTTCACGTCACATTATTAGTTATTTTTTCTTCTTTTTTGTTATATTCTTTTTTTCTTGCATATTTTAAAGCAGATTATTTTTTAGTCAATTTTTAATTTTAACTAATATTATTAGTTAATATAGAGTGAATTCTGCCACTACCTATCAAACATTACAGCACAATATTTAATGTACATTCCTTTTTCTCCACATCTTTATTTGATTAAAAATATGACCTAAAATGATAATTTTAGGGGATTTCTCTAAACTGGTCAAATAGTTAAAAAAAAAGGCAATGTACTAAAACACATAAACAGTTTATACTGCTCTCTCTCAATAAAAGGAAATGGCAGCCAATTATTCCACCCAGTTCTGTGTATCAGAAAAAAAATCCAGTACGAGTTCATTCATTTCTTGAGGAAGAGGTGTGTATGTGTGTGTGACTGGATGTGATACTCTGGGTCTCAGTATGTCTATAGTTTTGCAGTGATGATGGCCCAGAATTCATTGTTTATCTGCCTTTGGAAGGGAAAAGCTGGATTGGAATCAGAGAGCACACTGGTTTCCTTTATAAATGTCACAAAAGCAATTTGGATGCCAAATAAATTGAGGTCTGACTGATAGTTGGATCCAGAATGATATATCGTCATTGTGATGTTTGATGACTCGTGATTGGTTTGGATTTGTTTCATTCAGTAAGTGAAATGCGAGGTTTCCCCTCGTCTTTTTTCCAGAAGGTGAGGAGAGGCTGACAAAGATCAAATTAATCTATTTTGTTTAAAAGTAGCATATCAAGTAAAGCATAAATCATAAAAATCAAACCTTCACATAATAGACAATCCTGCTCAACTAATATTAAAAATTAAAATCATATGACATAATAGTTGGATAAAACGACAACAATGCTATGTCAGGGCAATAATCCAATATTTGAATTCAATTTAGAAATTTCAGTTTAGAGAACATCATTTCTTGAGAAATACTGGTAAATCAGTCTTTTTTTTTTCCCTGGGATAAGAAGCTGTAAAAATGTCTGTTTTGATGCTATGTTCGAGCAAAACTTTAGATTCCGGGTGTGAGGGGGCGGTCAGAGTACACTTTTTATTCCATTTATGTATGCGTCTCATTTTCAAAAAGCAAAAATGTGCTCCGTGTGATCAGCTCCTTATAAGCATGACACTCAAAAAAAAAAAAAAAAATAAAATAATATGTTGCCAAATTGGACAGACAGGCTACATCCGAATATGCATACTCCCTACTATATAGTACATGAAAAATATTTTGTGAAAAGAGTAGCATGAAGTTTGCCTACACTTACTGGCAAGAATACAGAAGTTAGTTGCTTGTATGAACAAGATCTACCAGGAAATTCAATCTGATAATTTTACCGTAATACCGTAATTACCGTATTTCCAGATATTAATGTGTGAATGTGGCTATTGTCCATTCAGAGACAAGTCCAAATATAGTGTTCATTAGAAGCGTCCAGACAGAGTCATTTCTGTGATTTCTTATTAGGAGTCAATAAATGTTTATGGGAACTACAGAGGGCCAGTTTAACATTAATAGCCAGTGACAGCAGACTCTCGGGTGATGCCTGAGATCAGACTGACATTTCCCACCGTTACGGTCAAGTTTTGAGACTAGAGGATCTAATTTAGACGGCTTCCACCCAGAGTGTCCGAAACACCTAATGTCTTCCACTGTCTTCTCTTGGGAAACACGGCACAGGGCGTTTCATATGACCTCAGCAGCAAAACGACATGATGTCACTTGGTTGGATGTAGGACACAATTCACTTCACTGTTAAGATGTTGCCTTTCCCATGAGCAACCTTATTATACGCAGTATTAATTGACTGAAGAACAGGCTGATGTTGAACACGATAAAACAGCCATAATCAAATCCACTGCGAAAGGCAGCTCAGTGCACTGCACATTCGTAATGCAATGTAGCTGATTGATTAAAAATGTCTTTTTGTTCTCTGCTGGAATTGCTAACTATAGACTCATTAAACATCCCATGAGTGATTGTTAAACAGATTTCCTGATGCACTATTTATAGCTGCAGCGCCACATAAACCCGTTTTTCCCACAAGTCCTCTCTCACAGCCACACGGACGCACTGTAAAGGTCTCTGAACACCCCCTACACAGATCTCTGTGGATGAAAACTCAGACGCTCACAGCACTAATCACTAAGTGACCATTCCCAGCAGCCGAAGGAGGGGGTCAAGCACAGGGCAAACGGGCATGGGAAAAATGCAACAATTATATCATTTCCTGCTCTGCCTTCACTATGAAAAAATGGAGAGCGTTTACTGCTGGGTGGAGCCATTGAGTTGAGTGAGACTGTTGTGTGTGAGGCTTGTGGCAGTTATGTTGAAAGTTTTGTGCTCTTCCACCAAACTACGGAAAGAATGTTTTGCTGAAGAGGTCTCAACCCAACTGCTAATATTTATTTAAACATTTTTAAACACATTTTTATTATATTATTTTTTAATGTAATTATTTGTAATTTAAAATATTATTTTAATATTTTAAATATTTTATTTACATTTTATATTTTTACCACCACTATATTAAACATTAAAGCACAGTATTTAGTATACATTCATTTTCTCTCCACGTTTGATTACAAATATTACATTAAAAGTTAAATTCTAAACCAGTGAATAGTAAACAAAAAAAAGACTCTCTTTAATTAAAATATATTTAATATATATTATATTAAACCTTTGCACAGTTGAGTTACTATGTTGACACTTCAGAAAATCTTAAGACACTGATTTGCTAAAATCAGTTAAAATCATTAACATTTGGTTTTTCATGTGTAAATGAAAAAATATATAATAAAAATGACAAATTTGTAACTTAAATCGATATTTATTAATTTAACATCAAAATGCATTATTGCCATTTGAAACAGGCTTGTATTTGCATAAGCTTTAAGATGATTTATAACTTTTTGAAATTATTTTAAGTGAATGTCTGAAAGTGTGAATGAATCACCTACAATGTGATTAAAATCTCTGAACATGTAATAATACTAATATACAATAAGATCAAAGGGGCTATATGTATAAAAAAAAAAAAAAAATTATGTATTAATCACTTTTGTTACTGCTAATAGGCCTGGGTGGGCCTAGATACAGGGAAATACTTTTACTTTTTTTTTATTTTTATTTTTTTTTAATAACACAATATTCTTAATGTTTAACAATTCGCCAATATCTGGATTCCAACCGATTCCAACTAGCAGGCACTTTTTATTATTACAAAAATGGCTAAACAGCTTTCTATGACATTTAAAAAAAAAAAAAAAAAAAAAACATCTAGACAATGAATTATTTTAGACGAATATGCTTGCACTGACTAGATACATTTAAAATAATGCCACGTTTTACTGGTAACGTAAGACATTTGGCATCATAAAGGACCCAAAAAAATATTCCCCCATTGCATTAATATACATTATATTCAACTTTGGGTGAACTAAATGCTATCCAAGATACATATTGTTGCATTTTTATATTGCGCTATATTGTGGCACGATATATTGTTACACCCCTATTATACAATGTTCAGGATAATTTTGAAAGAACCTTTCTGTATTGGGCAGCGGCTATTTGCACTAAGTGCAAATAGCAATAGATGCTATATACACTAAGTGACAATAGCAGCATTTTCTTAGCAACATGCTATTTACACTAGGTGAAAATAGCGGTAGACTCTATTTACACCATGTAAAAGTATCAGTTCTTTGCAATAAGAGTAAAGATGCTATCTATACTTTATATTGGCAGATACTATTTGCACCTCAGTATTTTTGTACATTAACAGGATGCAATAATATCAGAGTGTAAATGATTATATTTATTACAAAAATTAAATGGATGCTGCCTTATTGGGAGAATAAAAGCCCTCCCTACACCTTCCCCTAACCCTACCCAATAAACACTTTTAATAATATTAAACACTCGTTCGCAGTTTATTTCCACCTTTAGAACATTATTTTCATTTTTATTGAAAATAAATGCGAACTCGGCAAAAGGCGAATTCAAACCCGTGTCGATCGCGTTAAAAGCCAGGTCTGCAAATCTTACTCATTACTGCTGCGCCACTTTTAAAACTTAAGTGGCCCAACCAGACATTGGTGGGCAGAGCTAGTGTAAATAGCATTTGCCAACAAGGGACAAAATAGACACTCCCTTCTGTATTGTAATCAGGGTCGGATCTATGGGTGGGCCAGTCAGATCTAGGGAAAAACTTTTTTTTTTTTTTTTTTTTTTAATAATACAATTTTCTAACGTTTAACAGTTCTTCAACAATTACTTTAAATGCGTTTTTGCTTGTTTGTGTTTGCCATGCATTAGAACTCTATCCTAATATTAACAAGAATAAGCTAATTCTCTTCAGTTACGTCACACCAGTAATGTTAGGTTCTTCGCGCCACTATCCGGATTGCAAATAGCAGCGACCTTTTTATGCTATTACAAACATGGCTAAACCACCATCTATGATGTAAGAAAAACACGTCTAGATAAAGATGACAGGACAGCGTAACAACCTGACACTTTTGTCTTCTGAAAGAGAACTAACAGATAATTAGAATTACGACGATATTATCAACATCTTCAAAATCCCGCCAACTCCGACTTGTTTAGAACAGACATCGGCCATACAAGGTAAGCTATGGGTAGGTTTTTGCAGTCTGTCCCGCCGTGGCATTATTATGTAATATTATTTGCATTTGTAAGCAATGGGTTTTCTGAAATGTACATAAGCCACATGTATTGTGTTAGCGATGGCAGGTCATCGATACAGACTTCATTATAGCGCGTCTTGCCCCGTTTGCTTTGACGTGTTCGTGACCTGTTTAATCTTTATCTTACATTCTTCACCTTTAAGTCATGGACGTTTATAGTGCCGTGCAGGGGACCCATTTATATTTTTACTTTTTAAATTAAGCCAGTTGAAAAACATGGGGTGATGCGAATTATTCCGGCCCACCCACACTTTTAGAGGCCCATCATCCATTTTCTGCACCCGCCACTGACTGTAACGTCAATGTGTCATGCAAAGAAAAGGGATTACTTCAATAGTCTCACGTAGTCAGATCTATAAAAGTCTCAAATATACTCAAACTATCATAACAGAGTAATTTTAATTACCTCATCCGGTGAATTGCAGAGCTTGTGAAAACAGATCCACGGCACTATGATCAGATGCTTTCTTACCGCTGCCATTTTTGTTGTTTATTTTTTTATTGAAAGGAAAGCGGCGCGCGCAGCACATTCATCTAACAGTCGCTCTCAGTAGACGGCGTCTGGATCGTTAACAGTATATTGCTGCAAAGGTATGTCCAAACTTCTTTTTACTTCTTGGCAGAAAACGAAAAAGAACTTCGCCGTGAGTATATTGGAGACTTAAATCACGTTCAGTTTACGTGTGCAGGAGTGCGAGCACGAGCAATATTGGCTGCAGTTCAGTTAACAGCCACCAGTGTCGCTAAAAACAAGGGTTTCTGAATTCTACATACAGCTCTTTTAATTCATATTTCGCCAAGAAGAAAATGTTGTATATTTTATATTAGTAGTATACAAGTATATTTTGTCTGGAATAGGTTTGGTTCCAGCACACCTGCCTGTGATTTTCAAGACTTTGATTAGCTGCTTCAGGTGTGTTTGATTAGAGTTGGACCTAAACTCTGCAGGAAGGTAGATCTTAGGAACAACACTGGTTTAAACAATTGAAGGCCTTAATGGAAAAGGCCTGTGGAATGTTTGGATAATGAACTCTTGAAAGGGGGGTAATTGGTGTCAGGTGTTCCAGTCAGTTCAGGTGTGGCACCCCACCATAAACATAACTGCATAATATTAATGACCTGCTGTTCAAAAGAAATATGGTCCTATGAAAAAAAAAATATTTCAAAGGGGCTGAGAATATGATATTTTGGATTGAAAGATTTAAGTGTCATTGAATGGTCAATGAATGGATATACTATAAAATCATCACAATTTGCAGAAATACTAACAGCAGAGATGTGTATCAGCATTTTGATTTTGTTGTTGCCTAAGTTCATTAGACAACCTTTAACACCAAAACTATATTTCAATCCAAACAGTTCTGAATTGATGAACACGTCAAAATACCTCACAAATTCTCAGCATATCTGATTAGCATTAATAGGAAATTTCCAGATACACAATGCTCACCCCACTTACTACATATAAGGGCTCACATTCTTCTTTCATCACTGAAGTTGATTGCTAACACGATTTGCTCAACAAAGATGGCACTCTAGCATGTTGCGGGTTTTCATGTCTGTGGTTCATTAAATTATATGGTTTTGATGATTTTTATCAGATGAAGATAATTTTATAGCAAACGTTTAAGCAGAAATCCAGATAATTCCAGAGAGTTAATCGGTTTATATGTATTCACTACTGTTCAAAAGTTTGGCATCTATTGGATTTTTTTTTTTTTTAAAGGCTTAATTTATTTGAGTAAAAACAGTAATATTGTGAAATGCTATTACAACTTAAAAAAGTTTTTCTATTTTAATGCATTTTAAAATGTAATTTATTCCTGTGATGGCAAAGCTGAATTTTCAGTGTCACGTGATCCTTCAGAAATCATTCTAATTTGCTGATTTGGTGCTCAAGAAACATTTCTTATTATTATCAATGTTGAAAACAATTGACCCTTCGCAAAGACCCCCCCCCTTAATTACTGTTGCTTTGTACGACAAGCCATGGCTCTGTCACGCCACACAAAGTGAAAAATACATCGCGGAGCAAAGAGGACACTGACAACACAATGACAGACAAGACAGAGCAGGTTACTTATGATATTAAACAAAGTCCCAGCTTTCAAATTGTGTAATTTTTTAAGAAATTCGAACAATAAAAAACGTTTTGTGGCTCTTTAATGTGTCGTGACAGATTGCTGTAGTGCCTCAGCTCAAGCGGCTCATGAACCGATCATCTCTTCCTTCTAGTTAATTCATAACATCAAATAAACATGAATGAACATGAGAAGGAATGTTGTTTCAAACGCAGAAAGACGTCAGTACACACCATTTTTCAAGTTCAAGTCCACCGAGGTTAATCTTCTAACTCCTGACTGCTTTGTCGGACAAAATGGCGGATTTGGCGTTATGATTGGTTAGATCGCTTGTCAATCAAACTCCCGGCGAAGGGTCAATTGTGCTGCATAATATGTTATTTTTTTTTCATAGTATGTTTTTTTTTTTTTCCCAGAATTCTTCAAAAAGCAAAGATGAGAGATCTTTGGTAACACTATAAATGTCTTTACTCTCACTTTTGATCAATTTAATGTGTCCTTTGTGAATAAACTAATTTAAAATAAAAAATTGTATTGACCCCAAATCTGAAATTTTAACCTATTAATAGAGATTTATTCTGTCCGAATCAAGACCAGCACTAACTCATGCAAACCTCCGGATCCTCCACCCTGATTTTCATAGAGGGCTTAAATGAGAAAACACCCACTGTCTTCCGGACTTTTTCCATTGCGCCAGTCATTTTCTGTCTCTTGTCGACTGTGGTAATTCGCTCACTCATGGATATTCATTTAACAAGTCACAATACAGAAATAAAGACATTCTACACAAACCACAGATATCTTTTTCTTCTTCTTTTTTTTAACAATAACTAGAATTTGAGCTGAAGTAAGAAACAGGCCTCTCAATGTCAAATCTAATGGAACAATTATATGGCAATTTCTAGAGGCATCAATTCACACTCATCTATGCTGGTGGGGAAAGCCAGTGTACCAGTAAACTAAATCTGTCAACTTCAGCCTTTCAGCTCTCACCCAAAACCCAAGCTGAAAGGTATTGCTGTAAAAGCTTGAGGTAATGACAGACTGGCCTGAATTTTACACCAGTCTTTTTTTCTTTTTTTTTTTAACTCCCATAATTCACCCCCCTGACTTTTATATCCAATATTTCCATGTCATATGTTTGTTACCTATGAGTCAGTGTGTGGAAGGTAGAGTCAGTGAGCTATTTGGATAAGTGTGTGGATACTACTATGAAAGCATTTATTTAATTTGGCATGAGCTGAGGTGGAATTACGTCCACTTATGAGGTAAGAACGTTTGTGACAAGGTACTGATGCCAGACCCATTGTGCTTGCAAACTCAATTATTTCTGTTGCTATGAAACATGGAAGAATCTAACACAGCATCCGAAAAATAAGATTTATACTGGGAAAAGAGAGTAACGTAGTGACTGGTACATAATTCTGTAAATAAAATCCACATAAAATAACATAAAATAAAACTGTAAACATCACAGTTCGGATTGACTTTAAAAAAGACCAGTCTGAACACTGTGATCACATATAAATAATAAT
Source organism: Ctenopharyngodon idella (assembly GCF_019924925.1). Taxonomy (NCBI): domain Eukaryota; kingdom Metazoa; phylum Chordata; class Actinopteri; order Cypriniformes; family Xenocyprididae; genus Ctenopharyngodon; species Ctenopharyngodon idella. Next base: position 13,387,086 of record NC_067228.1, read on the forward strand.
ACATCAAGGGATTAGATTTTTTTTTTTTTCTTAATAAATAATGGCCACTGTGAGGGCTCCTTGCTACTCTAGGCTTTCTTTTGTCCCTCATATATGCTTATAAAAGCTGTGTCCAATGGGCAGAAAAGTTTCTGTTTCAGAACCATGTAGCGCTCTAACGACTAGGCAGCACATTATCCTCAAAATGGCTCTTCTCTTTCTCTTCTGTGGGCTAGTTTGAGAGAGGACAAGTGGGTTTTTTTTATCCCCTTCCTCCCTTGGCCTTCTTAGTCTTTTCAATGTCACACAAAAGCTGTGATAATCAAGGCTCAATTTCCCTCTCTTTCTCAATGAGTTTGGTCTGAATTTATTACGATGCCAGAGACTTGCTCTTTGATGTCATTAAATCCATGAGGGAGTTCATTTTCTCTCAAAGCACTTTATCAAAGCACTTCAGATGCGTCCTCAAGCTTTCTTGTGCAGAAACGCTCTACCAGAGGGCTGTTCACCACAGATGCAGTGTGTCCTTCCTGCGAGCCCTTTAAGAATGAGCTGCTGTGGCTATGTAGCACTCAGTCACTTTATAACCCAGAGAAGCAGGAAGGGTCAAAGGTCAGATCTCATTCTGTCAATCTCTTTTTTTTTTTTTTTTTTTTTTTTTTTTTAAATCTAAAAGTTAAAATTCTTTCGCTGTTTAAGGAATTTTGATAGAATTTCCCCAGTGGGTTTGCTCTAATTTAGATTAATAAAAATAAAATAAAGCTTTTAAATAATACCTAAAACTAAGACACACATTTTGATTTGCCTTATTTCCAACCTTATTTTGAAATTTAGTAATTGTAGCATACTTACACTATATATGTACAGTATATAGTAGACATATAAATTTAGGTTCGCACAAGAACCGGGCCGCCAAAAAGGGTTACAAAGGCTTGATTTATTTGGGTGGGTGGAAAACTAAATTTTTCCTTAAACATTTCATAGAATATTTTGAGAGAACACTGTATAAATAAGATTTGTCTTTGTGTTCAAGTTAAAAACTTTTTTTTTTTCTAGAAACCTCTTCATTAGGATACCTAATGTGCATGGTTTTTCCACAGAAATAAGGCACAAGCTAGGGTCATCTTACAGTTTGTTACTCTCACAACAGTAAATTAATCTATATTAACTTTAAAAACTTGCATCGGTATCTACAGCATGTCATTTGCAATCATTTTACCTCTCAAGGCAGAGAAAGATTAACCACAACTTATTATGAATATTCATTTATCTGCTTAATTTATTTGACGGCGTCCCTACGAGCAGGACACAATGAGAGGCAGATTTGAATCACTATCTTGTCACAATGTCATTTCATATTTGAAAAGAGGAAGAGATGGTCATTTAACTCACAAATAAAGTGCCAACTAATTAAATCAGACAAGGACAATGAGTTGTGATACTTAAACTTGGATAAAACAGAGAGACTGCGAACATCTCAGAAAGGTCTGTGATAAGACTGAATGGTCAATTCAGAACTACCAAATGAGGTCTCCTTAGGTTATCTTGGATAAATTACTTTACTCTGCTGACACAAACAATACAGAACTGCCAAATTGCTTATATGCGCCATTGTCTGTGGTGGATTGCAACCTTTTTCAGGCCGTGGTGCGTGACTTAAAACGGGGCATCGGTCTTTTTTTTTTTTTTTGGAGAACTTCTGTGAAATAGACATGTGAAATCTGCAAAGTTTGTGTTGTAAGGCCAAGGCACTGAGAGAGTTTTCTTTATGTGTGTATTTAAATTCCTACTTAAAACAAATTTGTGTCCTCCCCTGTGGCATGGCTTCTAAGACCCAGCAGATGAGATGCATCTGTACTCTAAATAAGGCTCCTTGAGGGCGCGATGAATCTCTGCATGGAGCAAAAACAGAGTGGCTTACATCCAAACACTAACGCAAGACAGTTATGCAGTATTCCCCTTTTTCTTTTTCACACACTACACAAAATAGTACGCTACAAATAAAGAGCCGGCTTAACATCAATTCTCTCATTGAAATCAAATAAGTTATTGTTCTGCACGGGGTACTGTTTCGTTTTTCCACCGAGGATTCTGCAGTACAAACAAACAAGAAGAGCACAAAAAATGTTTGAATACAAAAGTAAAGTTATGATAAAATGTATTGTGATTAATAAGGCCTCCACATACCCCACAGCCATTGAATGTCATCACTTAGTACTGCATGTGACTACTGTTGTTGAAACGGTTTCATTTTCTCACGAGACCTCCATTCGGTTGGTTTAAATGCAGTAAGCCAGCTGTTGACTAATGGTGATTCAAACACTGTATATTCTCACTATATAACAGCACTTGGGAGCCATTGAGACTTGGCCGATTAAAGCTGATTTGAGCAATATCAGTCTCATACATTGATATGAAACGCACCTGCCAGTCACTCCAAAATCCTCTGACTTTAGAAAATGATTGAAATAGGATTCAGGAGAATAACGTTCTACCGTCACCTCTGATAAACAACACTCTTTTTGATCAAATATCTGTTTGTGTGATTTCTGAGAACTTTGGCATACTTCCTTTTACTTTTTGTAAAACTCAACGGGGTTTCACTACAGGCTATAATGGCCAATGGGGATATTCTGCCACATTAAAATCATATTGTTATGGTGCTCAAAAATCTGCCAAAATCTCCACGATGTCCCTCAAGTTTTTATTTGAGCCACTTCTTCTCCTTTCTCTGCTGGAAACCCCGTGATCAGAGGAAACCCAGACACATCGATCCAAACTGAAACAAAATGTGTATTGTAAGGCTCTGTATTGAAAATAGGGTTTACATGGTGGAGTGTTGTCTATAAAAGTCATAAAAACAAAGGGGGGATGTGTCTCCCAGAGTGCTTGGACATTAGCGCAGGAAATGGAACAAGGTCAGAAAATTAAAAGTGCAATTTTCCGGTTCTCATTTTCTTAATTCATTGCAGCTTAAGCTGTTCTCTACTAAGGCTGGTCGGAAGGAAGGAAGAGGTTTTGGCTTCGACCAGTGGTCTCTTAGCAATAGCACAAATCCGTTTGAACCAACGTGCTGGTGTCCTTGTGGCATCCTCCTTTTTTTTTTTTTTTTTTTTGAATGAAGAATGGAGGCTTCAAGTTGTCGATGAACACACAATGAACCATGTTAGTTTAGAGCTGCTACTGCTGAGAAACTGACAATAAACAACAAGTCTGTAGTTACAATAAAACTCAAAAGATGAATGTGACATTGAGGTTCTTATTTACTTATTTACAGGGCTCTGAACTTCCTCAAAATGACTGTTGACCTATGCATTATGGCTGTGAATCAATTAAAAAATAGTTATATAAATCTGTCTGACTTAATCACACTAACATAAATATATTTATGTGCAGCGATTTCTGTACGTACGTATTTCTGTAGGCCAAAACCCGGAAACGATTTAGGATTTTAGCACTTACAGTTCCATCGTCCCAAAGTTAAAGGGTTTTTTGAATGGGATTTTGGTTAACACAAGGTCAAGATATTTTCACGTTTTATTCTACAACATAAAACACACCAGTAATACCCCACTCATGACTTTTTAATGCTTCTACATATCTTGAAAAAGGCTATCAAGTTGCTAAATGGGACTATAAAGACTTTCAGGGAAGATGTTCTTTTAATAAAGACTGAAAGAGTTGTCGGAAGCTTAGTGGTGGTGACGTTGAAGTCGTGAGACCATGATGTAGTTTGTTTATAGCCTATATTTAGCTTTTTTGTTTCTGGTGATTATATTTAGTTGTCATAAAAGTTGTGCTCATTTGTGAAAATTATCTTGATGGACAAAACATTTATCAAACTTTTTTGACAGAGATTATTTTTTGCAATTAATTCAGAAGCCTATAGAAAATCCTGTCGGGTTTTTGTCGAGGGAACCAGTGTGATGCTAACTTCCGGGTTGGCCTACAAAAATACATCATCCCTGTACCACTCCATGTGCAAAAGTATATAGAATCAACATAATAAGAGTATAAAGAAAACTGAATTTTCTGAATCAGAGAAAGATATGGAAAGAGCTACTGTATCATTTCTATGATATTCTGTGAAACATTCCTGCATTTGGATATAGCCTCCAACCATTGCTTCAGTGGCATCATTTCCAAAATAATTTCACATCAAATGAAGTGTACATTGTCCTCGATTATAAATGCCTTTTAAGTATTTGGAAACATAATAAAGTGAGTATTATTTTAGGAAAACAGCGTCATACTCACTGAAAATGAATTTTGTCACTCTCTAAGCATTTAGACCATATTTCCCAGGAAATCTATAAATACCACTTAAGCATCAAACTTCAATAGTACCTTAGTCAGAGAATAAAATCTCCACCACTTCTCAATAAACAAACTCTCCATGAGTCATTACCATAATTTTATTCATGAAATCTTTTTTATTGTTTAATGGTAAACCTTTCTTGATTCCCTTACAAATCAGTATTGTTAAAGAATAGGCCTATTCATCGAGTTATTCACTTATTTAAATATGTAGCTTTCATAATCATATTAGTTCTAGCATGTGTGATAGAAAACAGGCCTAAATCACAGTAATATGTTCCAAAGATATCACAAAACCATCTCCCATCTGGATGCACACTTCTACAACAGTAAATAGAAACATCATGTGATCACAGATGTTATTCTTAATTTGTAATTTAAACAGATAAAAACATCTTTGTTTAATTTTTATGTCCTTTTCTCAGTCTATTTGTTGCTTTGTTGTCATTGATGATCTTATTCTGAACAAAGTGACAGTTAGTTCAGTTCCTCAAATCTGATCCAAAAGCGCCGATTATAGTCCAACAGCACCGGGACTTTTCACTGTTTGAATCACTCCGCTTGTCCATGTTTTCGTATTCTAGACAGACTGTGTTAGTGACTTTTCATGTTACGTCATTACGTCAGTAGGTGGTGCAAGTGGCTGTCTTAGTCATTGAGTCATTTATTGAACCCATTCGCTCAAAACACTGATTCTTTCAGGAACGAAATAAGTCATCATTCATTCAAACGATTCGTTCAAAGCACAGATGAATTTAGGAACGAAACGAGGGGCATTTATAACTGAGTCCCTGAATCATCCATTCAACCGATTCGTTCATTAATGCTGATTCTTTCAAAGAACAAGTGGCTAGGTGTGTTCGACTTGAAGCAGCGCTGTGCCGACTGATCAATGTATGACATCAAAGTACCGCGAGAGCAAATGGAAAGCATACATGCATACTTCGATGTCATACACCAATCGGTCTGCACAGCACAGCTTCAAGTTGAACACACCTGCTGTCTTTCTAAGCTAGTCATTAAATCATCCAATAGGGCTGGGACAATATATCGATGCATCATAACATCGATTCTGATATTTTCCGAATATATTCTGAGCTTAGTTTTTAACAGCAGATGGCGCTCTAGGCTAATTTTTACTCGCACGCTCAAATGCTTATGAAGAAGAGCGCTTGTGCATTCGCCTGAGTCTGAGAATGTACTTGGACCTCAGAATGCTTTTATGACACGAGATTAATGTAAACAGCCCACTGCAAACACCCTTGTAATTCGCTTAAACCTTTTTGAACTTTATGAATTGATTATTTTATAGAAGGTTCAAGTGATGTGGTTAAGGAATTGGAAGGAAGCAGAGTAAGGCTGTTATTAAAGCAGGCAGTGCTATCTGCTGTTAAAAACTAAGCTCAGAATCGATTCAAGAGAGAATCGCGATAAATTTGGAAAATATCAGAATCGATCCAGAATAATTTCTCGATTCGCAATGCATCGATATATTGTCCCAGCCCTATCATCCAACCAATTTGTTAAAATGACAGAATCATTCAGGAACTAACCTCTACTGCAAGGGTGCCAATCCTGTTCCTGGAGATCTACCTACCTGCAGAGTTCAGATCCAACCCACCTGTCTGTGATTATCAAGTGTTCTTAATTAGCTGGTTCAGTTGTGTTTGATCGGGGTTGGAGCTGAACTTTGCAGGAGGGTAGATTTCCAGGAACAGGACTGGGCACCCCTGCTCTACTGTGTGTGGCTCGGTGTTCTGCTGTGGCTTTATTCAGAACTATTTATCTTAATATTTTTTTTAGTTGAGCAAACAAAGTAACTGGCAATAACTGTCTTAAAATGTAAGTTACACTCAATATTAACTTCTTGTTAATTGAACTGTTGTATAAAAAGCGACATCACACAATCATGGGCTGTTGTATAAAAGACCCCCGTTTCATCTGTCTTGTGCTTGTATATAGTAGTTTCCTCCTGTATAGTCAACTAAATTAAGAAAGGGCTCTTATCAGCAGCTATCAAGATTTCCACTCTGTAAAGACCCCCCAACTTCACTAACATGTTACATATGGCACACATGTTTGCTATTACAGCCATTTTCCTAAGCCACACACTTCTGTGCTCTTGCAAATGAGAGGTTCACAGCCCCGCTTCGCCACCACTTGTCTCCGATTCGTAGACTCCCATTGGCAAAAAACTGGATGGGACACGAATACTGATTTTATTTCCTCCCCATCTGATATACATTGGAGGTAATGGAACTTGCGTAGATCAAGCAATGATATATTCCAGTAGAAATCAGCGACAGAGCTTTGAGGTTGATTGTGTCATCTTTGATTGCGTGTTAATGAGAGTCTACTTTCGTATGTCTCTAAGTCAATTCTTTTCTTTTTTTTTTTCTTTTCTTTTTACATTTTTGCTAAAATATGTTGGAGACAGCAAATTTACAGTTAAAGTCAGAATGAAACGGAAGTTGCGATAGTCTTTTATTTCCTATTTCCAAGTAAAACTGCTTCTCGAACAAGAAAAAAAAGTAGGGTGGGACTTGATTCTGTCCGTCATAATTGATTGGATTGTTGTGGTTTGCTATTGCTGCATTCTCATTTGAGTGACAGGTTGTCCCTGCCCTTGTGCCAGTAAACATGTCAGCAGAAAACTATTCAGTTATTTTGATTACAAGAGCACACAAATTTAAAAGAAATAATGATGTGCACAGATAAATCATTTATAATAAATACTATAATATTCTATTAAAAAATAAGAATTTTGATTTTATGGTGACTTTAAACAATGGTACTTGCATGAACGATGAACGTTTTTCTGAACTTTGTTCAGGTGATTCCAATGCAAGACATAAAATATGGTGAACATTAAAATATCCCAGTCCAAGACAAAATGTAATGCCACAATTGTTGAAACTTTCCAGTTGCTTACAGCTTGGAGATGAGATGGGCCCTCTTGGCACCCTCCCTCTGGCAGTGTCTTTGCACACAAGTATCCGAGCTATCCTGTGCCAGCTCTTAAACACAATCCTCCAATGCTACTCTGGGTTTGGCACGGGCCTGGAATTGGGGACCAGAGCTAAATAACTCCAGACTCTCTAAGCATTTGAAGGGCAACATTTCTGATGTACGGAGTGAGAATCGGAGGCCTGTGTTTTCCAACCAGACTGATAAGGCTATTAAAGATGTTTTTGGGGCGCTATTTCTGTTGTGAAACAACGTGGCCAGCTAGCGGGAGAAATAGCAATCCTTTTGTTATTGAGAGGACAGAAGGATTTCTTGAGGCCTTTGGCTCTTTTGTAATCGCATCCAGACTCTGTTTGATTATGATATGTGAGTTATCGCATCACTGAAATCCCTAAAGTGGCTTATGGTCTTATAGGTTGACATTTGAGGTTGTGTTGGCCTGTTTGCTGTCAATATACTGCCTGCACACTAACAGTTATTTAATGTGGTGATATGTTACATACATAAGAGAAATGGTTTAGATTTGAGAATCAATTGGCCCCAGCAACCATACAAGCCATAAATTAATTTTTTACCTATAGTAATTGCACAGCTAAACAACTTGGTTGTTTAGGGGGAAATCTTTTATGCATCTTACAGTACATTTCATGTGAGTATAATACAAATAATTTCCATGAAATGCTCTGAGACATCATTCCTTAAAAAAACAAACAATCCCATAGATTGTAGACCTACACTAAATCTACTGACATAACAGTTTATGACTTTATTTAGAGGCAAGTATGAGTTTATGGTTGTTGTTTTTTAAAAGATTCTACAGTGGCAAAAATCCCCCTTTAGAACAGGCGCTCAATTCAGCAGACCCTGCGCATGTGATCTGGCCCCTGCCACACAATACAGTCCCTTAGGGCATGTAAATAGCCATCATTCAGTCATGTTCAAAATGACAGACAACACAGCGATGCACTGGGGTGAAAAGTCGTGACTCTCTCAACCCTGTCCCAGCAAGACACCATGTTAGTCACATGACCTCAGAAGGTTCATTTAAGTTTAAGTGGCTTGCATCGTATTAATCATTCAAACAGGATGCATTTAGATGATTTTCATGTTTGTAATAGTGGATCTACTGAAGAAATGTATTGTACATGGGAAAAAAATACATTCTTTGTTACATGAAATAGTGTAATGCGTTTAATTTAATTATTTATTCATTTGCTTGCTTGCACAACAGTTAATTATCTATGAAATGAGTCACTAAAGCAAGTCATTCAAGTCTTTTATTTCTAAAAAATAATATGCTTCTCAGTGCCCTGTCTAATATTATTATAACATTTTACAGTTTTTCCTAATAATTCAATTGTATGTCATTCCTTCCAGGTATTCTTGATATGCAGTGTGACAAGAAGCGGGGACAGTTTCATGAGCTCAGAGAGCACATTTTGGCAGCGAGCATCTTTTAGCACCCTGCCCAGATGGTGCACGACGATCGGATGTGGGGGAGCCACCAGTAAATATATTTCCACATTTAAACTACGGAAGAGGAAAGGAGTGTCGATCAAAGAGCCAGATCTCCGAGACAGGTACCAATTACTCTCCGGATCAGATATTTACCATGAAGCCTTTGTGTGCCTTTCATATTCCAGACAGTTTAAGGAAAGGCTGTCTTTGATCAGACTGATAAGCCATGGTATATGCCAACACACGCATGCACATTCTAACACGCTACAGCACACACACTCACACTAACGCATGCTAAAATGCACTCAGCGCCACATGTGTAGTCAATTAGCAGCCGAGTGTTTATGGGGGATCCAGATGAGTTTCAAACAGGGCACGCTGCTCGGCAGACTTTGATGGCTTACAGCTTTAACCTGCTCTCATCACACTGTTAGAGTAGGAATGGATGGAAATGTTGTTGAAACGTTTGCTTTGGTTTAAGGGTCTTTAGAGACAGCGTGGGTTGAGCAGGCTTGAATCGCCGCTGCATGCCAACTCCTGGAGTCATGAATTTTCGAAATGGAGCTTGATGTGGAATATTTCGGTAAAAAAAGTTACTTTTTGTTTACCGTTAAAGATTTTTTTAAACATTTCCCTTTGAATCGCTGTTCTCAAAAACCCACCTGTCTACCTTGTTCTAGCTAGTAGAACAAGCTTAGTAGAGCCATAAATTCAGTAGCTTTAGTGATTGATTCCATATCCGCTGATCCACTGAAGCCTGAGGTTTTTTTTTTCAACAGAGCTCAATACATTGTATGCATCTCCATTTTGCCTCTAAACCCCCGCTTCCCCAACATGTAGTTGATGACTGCTCCTACAGGGTACAGGGATTACAATTTGAAGCACAATACCAACATACCCAGATTAAAGCACAATACCTTAATCCTGACAGGCATTCAAAGTTTATCAGAGTTTCTCAATTTGCGCCGCAACTAATCTTGAACCTTTTATCAGATTAAGATTTTTTTTTTTTTTTTTTTTTTTTTTTAAATGATGGCTGACACATAGCACCAAAGTGGCAATTTTCTTGTCCCAGGTTAAGGTTTTGCACATCTGTCCTATATGGTGCCATGTTGCTGTTGTTGTTTTTCTCCTGAGGGATTAAATGCCGATTTGAGAGCTCATTTCTTGGAGTGGACATGCTAATCTGATTGAGGATGATGCTGGGTTATGGGGCCATGGAGTGCACAGGTGGGTCGGATGTGCTGTCTTGCATCTGTTGCACCCTGGCATGACCCTGGCATGAGTCAACGAGTCGAGGAAAACTACACTGAGTATGTGTTTTCCATGTATAATTATTCAGTGATGACAGATGAGTAAATCATGCACAGCCAAGACTGTCAGCATATTTCAACCAACTTCACCTCGACAGAAGAATAGAACAGCACATTAATATATGCACATATTTTATGTATTGTGTGTATTTGATGCCCAGGAGATCTCATTTGGTGGCTTCTCCACTGATCCCGACTGCTCTGTTGGTTATCAGAGACGGGTTTGCGTTCTTCAGATCAGTCCATCCAAAATGGACTTTGAAGTCCGTGCCCCGTAAGGAGACATTGGTCTCAGGGCGGCTGAGCTCTGGGATGTGTCAGACCTGAATGGAATAAGAGTCAGAACGAGTAATAATAAGGACTTTTAAATTGACTTTGAGAAATTGTTTGAGAAATTTAAAATTGTTTGATAAAACTATAATAAGAAAAAAAAAGAAAAGGGGAAAAAATAAAGGTATATTCTGAATTCAAGTTAAACTAAATTGATAGCATTTGTGGCATAATGTTGATCATCACAAACTTTCATTTTAACTCATATTTTCTTTTATTAAAAAAAAAAAAAGCAAAAATTGCAGCTATGTTGAGGCACTTACAAATGAATAGGGCAGATTTTGGGGGTTTAAAAGTACAAATGTTAAGCTTACTTTATATAACTTACTTTATAGATTAAATCTTCTCTTAAAATGTATATATTATTTGAGCTGTGATGTTCTTTGAATAATCATTTTTAAGGCATTATAAGGTTTATAATATAAATCTACACATTAACATGCATATTGTCCCTATACTATTTCAACAGTAAGCTTTTTTTTAACATTTTATTAGAAAATATAGTTTTTCAGTTCATCAGTTTTTCCTTCTTTTTCTTTTTTAAAGAAAAGGAGAGATGAGCCAGTTGATTTTCTACTAAACTAATATTGAACCTGGAATATTCCTTTAATATCTCCTTAAACATACCCCTTTCTGACATGTTCCTCTCCATGATGTGATGGTCGAAAATTGAGAAGACTTTAGTTGGCGTCATGTAGGGTGTACCCAGGAGTCCCAGAGAGTAAAGTTGGAGGGCGAGTAAGCCTATCGGTCCGGTATGTGCTCCGAGGGGCAGTCGTGGCACCGTGCCATGGGTTCAAACACGCAGGGTAAATATTTGCTTCTCTTTGGTAGGCCGGCTTCACGGAGGTCATTCGTCTGGGATTCCCTTGGCATCTGCCACTCTTTGTTGTTACAGTTGGCATTTTTGGCACAGGAAAGGTGGAGGGGCTAGAAAACAGTCACCTGGAGAACAGAAAGAGGGACTTAGGAGCAGAGCGGAAGCATCAGAGCTGGCATTCATACAACTGTTCCATTTGAAATTCAAGCTTCTCATGTGCAGCCCATAAAAATGCAGGAAATGGAGAAGAATGCATTTTGTCACTATAGGTCACCTCTCTCTTGTTTGTCGAAGCCTTTTATGTGGAAATACGTCAGGAGGGTTTCAAACTGACTCACTCTTGCTCATGTTGCAACTATAAAACCAACATAATCCATCTCTTATCAAAGCGATTTCACCCGTATCACTACAGTGAATTTATCATTTATTCTTCCCAATCACAAATGATATCCAGTCATGAAAGGAAACGGCATCCCACCCACTTCTGGACGTCCTCCTGCGATCATCTGATGGTGTGCCGTATCAGCCTGTAGATGGTGCTGTGTTCCACCGATCTCCTTTTCATCCCTCTATCATTTCTCTACAATGAGTCCATTGTTTTCATATCCTGTCTTACCTCCTTTGCCCAAGATCCCCCACCGCTCACTTCTTTGACTGCTCTCTCTCTCTCTCTCTCTTTTTCTCCCCCCTTCTCGCTCTCCTGCTCTGTTTGACTATATTACTAGATTTGTCTCCCCTCGCAATCCAAGCTACATTTTGTCAGTCTTTTTTAAACCCACCCAGCCAGGGCAGACCCTGATTATGCCATCCGCGTGCTATCGTGGGCATTTGAGGAGGAGGAAGATGGCGTAAAACTCAAGTGCAGAGGAGGTGGGAAGGGAGGAGGGAAAAGGCACATATACACAAACACACAATTCCCAAAGCACTCTTGGGGATTGGCGAGGGCCAAGAAATCTCTCTTCCCTGGAACACCTAATCCTTGGGTCGGGGCCAAGGACCACAATCTCTGTGCACAACTGACACCGGCCACCAGAGACACTTTAGGGTTTTTTAGGCGTGTCCTGTTCTCTCTCAGCTCACCGCAGCCAGAGCATGAAGCATGGGAGAAAGACTCGGCAGCCCAAAGAAAATAAATGATGTGGGGAAATACAATTCTGAAGCTTTTCATAGGTGCTCACTGCTCACAGCCATTTTTCAATGAGAAAATCACAGTGTACGTTTTTGTGCCGCAGTGTGTGTGTGTTTGAAAGGGAAAAACTTGACAGAGAATGTGAAACGACAGTATGGAACAAGCCTTTAGGGAACTCTAGTGCTGATTTAGGGAACTTGATTGTTTCGTGTAATTTATAGGCTTCTCAATTTCCGACGAATCCTTAGGTTATATGTGAAAAAGGGAAATGCCTGATTTGCTAAATACAAATGATGGCACGATTTACATTAAACACACAAGGTTCTAAAGTCGATTGCATTTTTAAATATTTAAACGTATACTCTCACAGCTTTTCTGCTGCTATGGAAATTTATCTTCTACAAATCATGGCTGTAACTGAAATAGTAAATGAACAGCATTGAGCTAAAAATACAGTCACAAATCACTCCTGCATGCTTCTTGCCAGATTTCATGCTTTCAACTCACGTCTGTTCAAATAACAAATATAGTGAGTGACATGTTGCAGGTACCTTGCTGTCTGAGCATTTACACTCTAATGATGCAAGTTTGTGGCACTGGTTGGCAGGCAGCATGTAAATCTTCGACAGCTGTTGCATCCTGAATGGCGTTGTGTGTTTATATAAGGGTAAATGCCACACTTCCCCTGGTTTTAAAAATGTAAACGTCGGACATGGCCAATTAGAAGCAGGAAAAGCAGGAAATGTCAGGTGTGTACCTTTGACCTCACTGTGGCCATTATTTTGTAGGCACTGTTTTAAGTGTGATGTGTGTAATTTTTTTTGTTAAAATACTTTCTTCTGCCCAAGTCTAATGTGCATTGACCTGGTACAGCAACACTGACTTAACCAATGGTGTGAGCTATGGGGCGGGACTATCTGTTTTGTCCAACCAAAGGCAGATGGGCGGAGCTATTTTTTGAATAATGACTTAATTAATTAATTCTTAATTCCTTGACAAAAGATGTCTTTGACTTTGCTTCTTAGTATATTATGCCACCTAAAAAATATAAAATGCATGCTTTTATTTACATATGTGACCTGTGCTGGCAAAATGAGTCGCAATGAGCAAATTTTCAAAGATGAATTATTATTAAAAAACCTTCAAAATGATGAATGATTTGTTGGAATCTGACAAAAAATGACTGAGCTACAATTGTTTGAAGTTGATAGAGTCAGCAAAGTCAATTTTGAGAAAATTTTCTGAATGTTCAAAAAAAAAAAAAAAAAAAAAAATCACCTAGCAACCATACCTTAAAATCCCTGTTAATAATACCTAATTTGGCACACACCTCATCAAAACCAAATATCTATAGGAAAATATATATATTCAACTTTTTTTTTTCAATATTACAATTTTTTTTGAAGTACTGTAATCGGGATTGCACGCTATATAAGGCGTCTTTGTGCAAATGCTTCGGATCTGTCAGTCAGTGCGAGTAAGATCGTTTTGTTTACATCAGCATGAGTTTGAAAATCACATTTCATTGGTTGAGACTTGTGCCATCAAAAATTCGCTATGAGTATTCACAAAGTTAGAATGCTGCGCTTTAAAACAATACCAAACTTGGACTAATGAGGAAGTTGCTGAGGGGAAGCACGAGTGGTGAAGTGAGCAGAGAAAAACAGCATTCTTTATGGTCAAAGGAAAGGTACTCCTCTCAGAAAACATACAAATAAAGATACTTTTAGATGTTTAATTGCTATTTGAAGCATTTGGATCACTAGATGAGGGCTTAATGAACTCATTTTTGTGAAAACCTCAAATTCATCCAAAATCGACATTTTTGACTTGTTTGTTTTGCCTGTAGCTCGTAAATTAGTCCATGTGCATTCCGATTCATTTTGCCAGCATAGGTCACATATTTTGATATTTTGAAAAATATATGGGAACCTTAGATGTTTAGAAAAATATCCATTGTATGTTAGGTTAAAGGGTTAGTTCACCCAAAAATGAAAACTCTGTCATTAATTATTACTCCCCCTCAGGTTGTTCCAAACCCGTAAGAGTTTTGTTCATCTTCGGAACACAATTTGATGCTTCAAAAAGTTCGTAAAACTAATCCATATGAATTGAGCGGTTTTGTCCAAATTTTCTTAAGAGACATGATTGCTTTATTATATGATGAACAGATTGAATTTAGGCTTATATTCACATGTAAACATTCATCAACTCACACATCAGTTGTGGTAAACAGAAGCTCAAGCATGTTTGCTGGACGCGTGTGAGAACCAATGAGGTTCATTCTCGTGTTACGCAGCACGTTTGAGCTTCCACAAGAGGGTTGTTCTCAAGCGTCAAGCAGTTTCGGTTGAGCTTCTGTTTATGTTCGCTGATCAATGTTTATATGTAAATAAAAGCCTAAATTAATTCTGTTCATCATATAAAGCGATCGAGTCTCTTCAGAAAATTTCTTAATTCATATGGATTAGTTTTATGATCTGGATCTGGATGAGGGACAGAAAGCTCTCATATTTCTTCAAAAAGAACTTCATTTGTGTTCCGAAGATGAACGAAAGTCTTTTGGGTTTGGAATGACATGAGGGCGAGTAATTAATGACAGACTTTTGATTAAATTTGTCACTTGATTTGGTGAGGTCCACAAAACTAATTAATAACAACTTAACAAAAAAAGCTGAACAATGCTGTTTTTTAGACACTGAAGAAAAAAAAATGACATATTGACCCCTGGTTGTTGGTTTGAGATGCTGTGTGTCGTTTGACACTCAAGAATGCACATTTGAAGGTGCTCCTGTGGTTCACACTGTAAGCCTGTTCAACAACACATTGCACCATATTAATCGAGACCTGACAAACGGCCAGCGCAAAGTTCATCTACATAGTAAACTTCAAAATGAATAAAACTATATGAGAAAAACAGTGCTTGTGGCTATTGGCAATCAAATAGATGGGCAATTAGCTTTGACATGTTTTCCCCACGATTTGATTGATATTTACATTATCATATTCTAATTGTCTGTTCATGCATACTTATTTACGTTACGAAATGAGAGGGCCTTATTGTGTTCAGCTTAAAAATCATTTGCATAGATTACAATGTCACTAAGCAAATTATGTGCAGTCAGATGAACATATGCCTCGTTCTGACAGTGTCAGCGACTCGGCGTTGTCATAAAGCATATAAACAATCTGTGATATATCAGTAAAGAACGGTTTTCAGTTGATTTTGGAATTGACATGGATTCATTTGACTTGAATTTTGTTCTGTCATGAAACTAAAAGGTGTTTTTTTTTTTTTTTTTTTTTTTTAGAAAAAAGACTTGCATTTAGAATTTAACTTAATTTATCATTTTTTTTTACACATATGAGGGACACAAATGGCACAGTTTTGTAGATACGGTGAGTGTGATATGGTGATAGCAGCTCTCGGAGTTTGTTGGAATAATATCCCATTAATGACCTTCTTATTCAAGGCCACAGGAAAAGTTCATTTTAGTTCATGATGCACAAGGGCCATTTCCTCAAACAGATGCTGGGGTCACGAGGGGCCTAGATGAAGGCCATGAATGTTTTGATAGAGGAAAAGGCTTAAGGAGACTGAACCACTACTGTCGCTTCCTTTCCGGGTAAATAAAGCCCTTTAATCGTGAGGGTAGATTTAGGTAAGGTGTGGGGTAAATTGTTGAGGAATTTCAAATTATCTTTCATTTTCACATAGTGTAATTCCTTTCCACCCAAAAAATGCCAACCCACCAGACTGGCAAAACCTGTGATTCACCAGCTATCACTTACCAGCAGACCCTAAACTCTCACACACATACAAATAAATGCTCACACATACAGGGAGAAACACACAGTCACATGCAGGGAGCTGTGGGAAGGCATGTCAGGTGCCGTTAGATCAGGACGCTCCCAGCAGGCCTGTCGTCTGGGTAAGGTAATCTGCCACGGACCTGATTGCTCACTTCAGCTGCTCAGTGCTGACCAAACGCTTCCTATTACAGCAACAAATACCTCCACCCCTGGGGAGACATAGTCGTCTGGGACATAATTCACTCCCATCATTCTCTCAGGCCCATTTAATTGCCACTCACCATATTTAACTTCCTGTAAAGTTTTAAGTACACATGAACTAATTCTGCAGTCTGATTCAAGAAAATGAATGAAGAAATGTTTTATTCAGGAGAAATGCTTTTATTAAGCAAGGACTCTTTAATTTGTCAAAAATGACAGTAAAGACTTTTACATTGTTACGAAAAATTTCTATTTCATATGTTTCTTTTGTTGAACATTCCAGTCTAAGAATCCTGAAAAAAATGTATCATGGCTTTCACAAAAATATTAAGGGTAACACTTTACATTAAGGTTCCCTTTGTAAAGGGTTTATAAAGGTGTTTGTTAATGACTAATAACTTATTTACAAATGCATTATAAGTCGTTAATAAGGAGTTATAACTGCATGAATAAAAAGAGTGACTTTAACGTAATACCTGCCAAATAGTGAGTCATTTTTAACTCACATTATAAATGCTTAATAAATGTATTTATCCACACTAGGGATGTGACGGTGAGAAAATTTTCCCACCGGTTAATCGACACGTGACAATACCGTTAATACCGGTGTTACCGGGGGGCGGGGCCTCCACCTTTTTTTTTTTTTTTTTTTTTTTTTAAATCGCTTATGAATCCCGGTGTGCGGCTGTGTGAATTTTACCTTCACTTTCAAATTAGCGGCGATTTTGAATGGTGGTTTATTATTCTTACTGAAAAACACAACAACAAAACAGTACAACGACAAACTCTTTAAAATATTAAACATAGAATGTTTATTAACAAAACGAGTAAGAATACACCATGCTAGGCCAAATAAAATAACAAATAGCCAAGGCTAACTTAACGTTTATATGAAAAACTGAAAATCAAACCGTGGAAACTCTGGAACCAAATAAATAAGGAACATAACGTTTAAGTACTTTAGTAAAGAGCAGTGAGTAATTCTCTCTCTTACCTTTGTTCTTTGATTAACATTAATGACACTTTAAGATCTGCCGCTGCTGCACACGACGCGGATCTGACACGTTTTCTCATAAATCTTTACGTTCATTCAAGACTTAATTTAACTCATTGAAGACTCCTCTTATTAGGACACTCGACAAAATGTACATTTTGGCATAATTTGTGTGTGTAATCGTTTGTTCAAGCGCGGAAGAGAACTTAATACTGGCGCTCGTTGTGTGTGTGTCACATAGGCAGGACATTCACAGACAGCGCGTTCTCTTTTGTCGCACTTGAATGGTTTAAAAGCATTTGCATGAATAAGAGCTTGATCATATAATGCAGAAAAACGGTACTGCTTTAATTGCATTAAATATTTTTAATGTGTTAAACTGAAAAAAAAGAAAAAAATGCCTCGGTGGGCAAGTGATGAAACCGGTGTTGCGACTGAACACCGGTAACACAGACTATCGTAGCAAGCCTAATCCACACATATTTTACCAGATTTCTGGTTATTTCATGATGCAGCAAAAATATACTGTTATGGCGAGACTGAAGGGTGATTTATTTATGGTCTTCTCAATAATATCTCATGACTTATGACACTTTTCTCACTGTTGCTCATCAGACTTTACTCTGTGCATTACCCATGATACTCTGCAAAATGGCCATGATGCCTATTCAGAGGAATGTATAAAAACTGATTTCATGTTTATCAAGATAAAATGTTCAAACTTTATTTTGGGGAAAAAAAACAACAACGAAAAAAACATATGAGAACAACCATAACTTGATGAGATTTTAATAATGAAAAATGTAATTACATTAGTTACCTGTGAACCCTAATGAAGGGTGAACCATTTATTCATGAGTTATAAACGTTAGTAACATGTGAAAGTGAACCTTAATGTAAAGTGGAAACACGTGAATCATGTCTTTATTTATAAGTTTATAAATCATGAATAAATGGTTCACAGGACTTCACTTTAAATTAAGGTTGCCTTTCGCAGGTTATTAATGTTTATAACTCATGAATAAATGGTCCACAGGACTTAACTTTACATTAAGGTTCACTTTTACATGTTACTAACGTTTATAAATCATGAATAAATAGTTCACCCTTCATTAGGGTTCACAGGTAATTAGTAATCACATTTTTTAATATTAATATCTCATCAAGTTATGGTTGTGCTCGTATGTTTGTTTGTTTTTTCAAAAAAGTTTAATCATTTCATTTTGATAAACATGGAATCAGTTTTAATACATTCCTCTGAATAAACATCATGGCCATTTTGCAGAGTATCATGGGTAATGAGTAAATTCTGATGAGCAACAGTGAGAAAAGTGTCACAAATCACGGAATATTATTGAGAAAACCACAAATAAATCACCCTTCAGTCTCGCCATAACAGTATATTTTTGCTGCATCATGAAATAACCAGAAATCTGGTTCTGAGTAAAATATGTGTGAATAAATACATTTATTAAGCATTTGTAACATGCGAGTTAAAAATGGCTCACTATTTGGAAGGTATTACGTTAAAGTTATTCATGCAGTTATAACTGCTTATTAACAAATTATAATGCATTTGTAAATTTTTTTTTTAGTCATTAACAAACACTTTTATAAACCCATTACAAAGGGAACCTTAATGTAAAGTGTTACCATATTAAGCAACACAACTGTTTTCAACACTCTTAATAATACACTGTCATGAAACTCTAGATGGCACAGGCTGATAGGTCCATAACTCAATCTGCTTGCAATCACATCATTCTCTATAGGACACAGCTGATTGGTTCCTGCTGTATCAGTAGCCAATGAGCTCGCTGCTCAACCTTCAAATACTTGGACAGCATTTGCTGTAGCAGTTTGCATCACGCTTTCAGAAACGCTTCAACTTCCCCAGCTCCACCTGTGTAGATCTGCTACTGGTAATTCATATATGCTATTTTGTACAGCAGCAGCATGTCTTACTTGCTCACAGCAGCATGTCGTCTATACGCAATAACAGCAGCAGCAATAGCATAGCTGATCTATTCTGCTAAGACCAAACAACATTGTCATATCTATTACCATGCTAAACACTCCGAGAGTTGTTATGACAGAAATAAGAAGAAATGTTTCTTTTAGCAACAAATCAGCATATTAGAATTTCTGAAGTATCATTTGACACTGAAGACTGGATTAATGGCAGCTGGAAATTCAGCTTTGCCCTCACATGAATCAATTAAATTTTAAAATATATTAAAATAGAAAACAGAACGGTTATTTTAAAATGTAATGTTTCACAATTTTAATGTTTTTACTGTATTTTTGGTCACATAAATGCAGCCTTTGTGAGCATAAGAGACTTCTTTCAAAAACATTAAATTAATCTTACCAACCTTGAACATTTGAATGGCAGTGTGTGTGTATATAAATTATATAAGAAATATTGCTGATGGAAGCAGAAAGTGACTAAAACTAAAATATTTATTTGTAATATTGTTTTTTGTAGTTCAATTAATTACTTGACCTATATAATTAATTTTATGAATTTTAATCTATTGATAACCATAATAATCATATATTAAGTGTCAAACCAGCTCTGTTAAATGTGATATACATATTCTTAACACTCCTGAGAGCGATGCTGATTCAGCAGGGGTTTAGTGTGTGTTTGATGCATCTCTCGGTGGTCCAAGTCTCTCTGTGGTCCACCTTCTCTAATAAAAACAACATCAATGGAACTGCCATGCCTTCTTCCCCTCTCTGTTAAGATATCATATCTCCCTTATGAAATTTCAAATAAGTTATTAAAAATTGATAAACCTCCTTAGCGCATATGAATATCTGCCCTGTTAACAAGTGCAGCGAGATTAGTCAATAAATTTACATGCTTGATTATGTTGTGCCTGAGACCTGGATGTGGCCCTAGACACCTCTATGTGATGAGAATCTGACACAATTCACACTATTTCATCAAAACTTTCCATTTGCATGAGAGCGAGGTGCCGTTTTTCATGCGGTAATTCTAGAGGACAGATGCCATAGTGTGTGTGCTAAAAGAGGGATAATTCTGAATTTTAAACAGAGGCCAGTGTATGCTTCAGGCTGCATTTGAATTTATGCAGATTGCTGTCAAAGCGATATTACTCATATTTGAATGTGTTTTTCAAGGGGCCTATTCATGTCATGTGTGTACATGTCTTATTAGGTAGCAGTGCAACCTGAAAGGTTAGAGCGTAGCGTTAGAAATGAATTACACAAGGCTACTGGGCTTGTATCTTTTAACACGGTGTGAAGGCATCAAGTAGAATCTAGTGAGTCAGTGACCCATAAGAACTCTGATATTATGGGGGAGGTTAGATTTATGGTAATGCTTTACAGATCCATTAGCATTGGGGGAGATATCACTACTAATGACAGGAAGAACTAAAATATATCTGTGGGCTTAAAACTTGTAACACTGCATTTTGTACTCGACCCTGCTATAATACTTCAAGCACAATTCCCACCCACATGTTCCTTAGCAGTCAATAATTTAGCTGCTTTAACGTGTTGACAAATTATTCAACAAAATGTGCAACTGAAACAAATGTGATTGGCTGTTTAAGTTTAAGACTTTGTCTTTTTTGACTTTTGGGTAATTTTACCTTTTTAGATAAAAAAAAAAAAAAAAAATGTTTTCAGTATATAAATTAAAACTACAATTTAACCACAAAAAAATTACTTACCAAAGTACGACAAGCAACTTGTGTGCATAAATGTCATTTGAAAATCTCTATAAAATCAGATTTTCCTGCACTTTTGATGTAAACAAGTTTGCCCCAGACAGACAACTTATATCTGGTGCCATTTAAGTGTGCATGATTTCCCACTGGCATAAATTATCATATATTATGAGACATCTAAAAACCTGCCAGTTGCCTCTAATTGCTACTACCAAGTTGACAGCACTAATGTAAACAAAGGAAGGGGTCAAACTTTAACATTTTTTAAGGACCTATGACACATTATTCAGGAAGAACCATGTCTGGTGTAATCCAGAGAAAAAAAAAAAACACGCAAATGTGATGACGTTTAGGGGATTTTAAGGCAACTTTGTGACTATACAAACAGAAATCAGGGGAGAACATTTGTTTCTCATTCCCATGAGGCCGTTGTCTCTCTGTCCCTAATCAGACAGGTTTCGACAAACGCAGTTCCTTTGTTGATAATGTCGGTAATTAACGCAAATGACTGCTAGTCTTACAGGACTCGCCCCTGGTGCGATTGTAATCATTCTTAATAGTGAAATGAAGGCCTGTGCTTGTTCATGTGTTTTTCATCAGTGCATGATGAGCTACCTTTAAGGCCCAAGATTGCATGCAGTAATTTGGCATAATAAGGCTGTAACTTTGTGGTAAAGGTTTGCGAGAGCAGTGACTTTTCTTTGAGGGAACCACAGCCTTAGCAGAGGGCAGTTGTGGTTGTGTAATCAAGTGCTTAGAACAATGACAATCATATTTTTCTGCCATAGTCTACAAAGACCTGAAATTTTGTTTCATAGAGATTTGTTGATTTTCTCTTAAATAAAACCCACCATTTTGTTGTTTTATTTACTTGTTCCGTTATTGTTAGACAAGTAGCTATTTTACTACAAGTAGATATTGTAGTATTTTTTCTTTGGCACCTCTGTCTATAATAATCTTATAGTAATTAAAATAAAGATAAAAAGATAAAGATTTTTTTCAAAAGTTGCTTTCATTGTCTACTTTTATTAAAAATCTGAGGGGCCCGAATGGACATGATGGACATGATTAACTGTAGTTTTTTACCCTTGTCTCCTATGGTTTTGTTCGTTTACATGAGACATAACTTTTGTTTCCCTCTTTGACTTTGTGCGTTTTGCACAACATTCTTAACCAGATGTTTAAAAATAATTTAACCTCTGATTAGAGTCACCTCTTCCCTTTTAATTTCCTCATGAAACTAAGAGAGAGGGAACTAAGGTTGAGCCAAGAGTGGCCTGTCGCAATCCAGTCGGCCGAACGATGTACCTGGCAAAGTCTGAGCGCAGAGATCTGGGTAGTGAATCATGCTGATAATGCAGTTGGGTTTTCGTGGAGGCTGAACCTTAACTGGAATGCTGTCTTTGAGTTTCTCAATACAGAAACACACAAGTAGCAGTTTCACCTCTATCTGTTTCTCCTTTTACCTCATTTGAGGACAGCGGTGAAGAAAGTACAAGGATTGCAAAAGAAAAACTAGAGGGAGGGTTAGGGAGGGTTGCTTAAGAAACTGTCTCAGAAAGACATGATACCTGTGGTTAAGATAACATGCCTGTAAGGGCAAAATGGTAAAATGGGAAAATGAAGGAAAATCAACAACATAATTTGTCTGTTTATTCATTAACAAGCAGATATTTATCAGTCAGTAGTATTTAAAGATACTTGCATTGTGCTTTGAGTTGTATAGTTAATGGACCAAGCATAAGTGGAGTCAAATTAAGGGGATATTTGCACTTAATAAAATATAGGTATAAGTGTAAATAACCCTAAGAGCACTGAAGACCGACAACCGAACCAATCACATGTTTGTTTAGGCCAGCCCAGGGGTTTTCAAACTGGGCTCAAGGGTGTGCTCTAACATTTAATAGGTTCAAAAAAAAAAAAAAAAAGATACATTGTCAGCTTAATACAAAGTAACTATTTACCAGATAATATCTGCAGGATATATATGTTTTGGCTTTAGTACAGTAACAATATAATAGCCAATTATTTACATGTGCAAACATTTTACTCTTTGTTTTTCTCACACATAGAAATGAGTCTTTCTATATGAAACTGTATTTCTGGCTTTGTAATTCAGGAAGGTGGTCCATTGCAAGGGGATCACCATATTTTGAGGCCATGGCATCCACATATGTAAACTCCTCCTATATTTGTAACTATGTAAGCATGCAAAATGCGGCACATAACAGCGGTTGCAATCAATCAAAATGCATGAAGTGACTAAGTGAAAATGTGCCTCAACTGGTCTTAGGAGTCGAATTAGATAATTTCATGATGGAAGGAAAGAGAAGTGCTGCTGTTACATGTTTGATTCATTTTAATTATTTGCATGGACCATCTGCAGTAATCTCACAGATCTGTAACTTATCCCAACATGTGACTCCACATTCTAGCTCTGCCACACTCCAGCTGGTGAACTTCTTTTGACTGGTTTAGATGAAAATATGGGCCACCGTGCTATAAGTCAGCTATGCTGTTTTATCTTAGAATGCGGAAGAAGATGTGTGTAATCAAATTTTAAATGAAATTTTGCATGTACATTTTCAAGTGTGAAAAGTCCGGCTCTTTGACACATGGCGTCTTTGAGGCGCTAGCTGACTTTCCCCCCTTTCCTCAGAAATACTTGCGATGTGAGGTTTGAGTGACAAGAAGGCGAGAGGTGATCACTCAGGCAGGAAGTAGGGAGTGAAATGACTCGCTGGTTGATTGGCGGTTCAAAACACAAATGGCAGACTTTCAAGCATTCTCTAAAGATTCAATAATTTAAACAATTATTTATTCTTGTTTTTATAGTTCTACATTTTTGCAAAGAGAGATTATGCATTGTACATTAGAAAGGTCAGCCTCACTGCTGTATGTCGATGTTATGTTTGAACAAATCTTTATTTTAGCCTCAATCAGAGTATGATTATTTCCATAAGAGAATACATTTGTGGATGGGTATTGCTCAACATGAGCAGGTGGAGGTCTAGCCAGAGGCATGCTGCCACGCTGACCCCCAGTAGGGATTAACATTGCACCTGCTTTACAGGAAATGGAGGGGGAGGATTTAAAATGGGAATGGGGGGAGAAGAGGCGAGCACCTGTGGACGTGGGTGACTCCGGAAGCAAAGGGAAACCCTTAGGATTAGAATCCATCTGCTCCTGGTTAAACTCAGCTCTTGCTGGAACTGCTACTAACTTTGCCTTTGACTTCCAGCTTTGTTAAGAGGAGTTACGAGGAACTTTGTCGTGATACGTTCTCACCACAGTTTTGATATTTACATGCTAATGTCAGATTATGATATAGAATATTAATTATTGAAATGGGTTAGTCAGTTTGAAATGTTGACGATAATAATAATATTAGTAATAATAATAATAATAATGTACAGTATAGTGGCCAAAAGTGATGTCCAGATTTGTTTTAATGACTCTACAATATATATATATATATATATATTTTTTTTTTTTTTTTTTTTTTTTAAGGTACACTATGTAACTTTTGGCCCTCGGTTAAAAAACAAAACTGCATGCATTTTGCAGAAGAACATTGTTTTGGTTGTGCTTCGGCTCTGAGTGACTGTGCAGATGAATATGACACTTCACATTAGATAATGCTTTACAATGAACTCTGTTATTGAGCTACATATGGCAGTGCTTCCCACACATAGACTTTACTTGGGGTCCTGACCAGGTAGATTAACGGCCGCCCAAGTATATTTGGAGACACATTTATGCTTTTATTATTTTTATCCTCGTATACTTTTGTATCCGCCCGAGATAATGAAACCATCCGCAATCGATTAACTAGTGGAAAATCTCTCCTCGCCCTACGCGTTTCGTACCTGCTTACGTGTGCGTCAGAACTGTTTACTCCCGCTGACATTCCCACGGGCGCTGCAGAGATGCGTGGGTATTTCACAAAGAGCGCCGCATGTTGCAAAGTCACAAGGCGGCACTGTTGCGCATTCTACAGGCTTGCGCAACAGCGCTTCAGACTGCTTCAAATTGATTCTCAATCAATGAATAGCGCACATTTATGCCAAGCGATTGCTAATGAACTCAAGTTGATGAATTATGACAATGTCAACTTTCTGGCCTTTATATAATATGTTTTAGACGATTGTAAAAATATGAATGATCAGCCCGCAATTGTGTAGACATTTCAAAATAAGAGTCCCGGTATATTTGGGGCTTGTTTATAATTAAAATCACAAGCTACGTTTTTTTTCTTCTTCTTCTGGGCATTATTGGTATATTGGTTACACAATAAATTGTATTTAATTTGATTTCCATTTAATTCATAGTAAATTATTGTAGTCTCCCCCACAGGAAGAAAAGACTAAGAACATTATTTGATACATATTCATTATATAAATTTTACTGGTAAAATCTGTGTCCCATTCACTGAGAGAGACACTATATGACAGCAAGGAGAACATATGAAAAGGAGAACCATTTAAATGCTGTAATTTTGCATAATTTACAATGCATAATAATACATAATATTAGTATGTAATTAAATGTAACAGTATGCTATGTAATTAAAATTAATTTCAATAAATAAAAATACTGTTAAAAATCACAAATTATTTGTTTGTCACATGCAGTAGATCATTTCTGTGCCGTGGGTAATAGGAGGATTTTTCACCCGATCACCACCGCAAGTATATTTCAAACCTGTGGGAAGCACTGTATGGCAATTTATCTCTTCAATAAAATGCCTTACTCACCTGTTGAAAGCCAAGCCAATGTTGATTCTCATTATATTCCGGGTTCGGGCGTGTTCTCTTTTTGCCAGCAGACTCTCCTCTGCTTGATGTTTTTTGATGTTTTACACAGTGTAGTGTAATTAAATATTTGTGGGAAGAACAAAACACTAAACTTGGTTTATTTATCTTACAAAATTATTTGGCCAAAAAAAAAAAAAAAAGGCAAACTACAGCTACAGTTTTTATTTTACTATGAATAAACTGCTTAGAAAAACAAAAAGCTCACAGAAAAAAAGCATACATTGATTAATATCAGTTATTAATCAGTAATTAATATTTTGTTCTCGCTCTCTTGTTTTTGCATGGGTTCATAATTTCTTTGTATGACAGCCAGGCCAAAACAGCAATTTGACATGTTTCATTGCATTATTACAAATAAAACAACTGACTCCAAGCACAACTACGTAATATGATTACAAAATCTTTAACAAATTTTTAACAATATTCGAATAAATGGTGAAGATGTCAACTTTCCTAGGCCGGACATCACTTCTGGCCACTAATGTATATAAAATAAAATGTAAAAATTGTAAGTATTAAGAAAGTTTTTTTTTTTTTTTTTTATATAGATTTCAAGGTCGCTTTCCAACCAACCAACCAATTAATTTTGAAATCTGAAAATTCAAATTCAAATCTGAAATGAGCATGCAAATATCAGAGCTGTTGTGTGAATGTATCACAACAAACTTATTCATGACTCCTCCCAAGAAAGCTGGAAGTCAAAGGCAAAGCTAGTAACGGTTCCAGCAAGAGCTGATTTTAACCATTTAATATTAAAATAATAATAATAATAAATATTAATAAGGTATACATTTCTATAGCTGCTTTAAAAAGCTCAAGTTCGCTTTACAATCAACATCCATTCAGTTAACAAACAAAATTATAAGATTAAAAGTAAAATAATATAAAAATGAAATAATAATAATTTGCTTGTGTTTGTTTCAGAATTGCTGTCCATAAGATCTATCCATATAATCTAGAAATAAAATTGGTTACTGTGATGCACCCTTGTCATCACATAATATTTCCAAATTCCAACAACAAGGACATCTCTGGATTGAAATTTTGCTCATAAAATGATGGATCGAAGTCATCAACCAGAGAATGTTGTTCTCTATCCATATTTGGAGTGTCGCCTGTTCCTAACTATCCCAAGTTGGACAGCTTAACGATGCTGTTACTCTTCAGTTGGATCCGAGTCTCATGGCCCAGCGCGAGTCCCAGCACGGCATTGTGGGTGTTGTCCCATTCTGCAAACATCATCCAATTCACCCTTTTATACATTCCACAAAAAATCTCTGAGCAGCACACAATTACAGATTTGGAAACTCCATTTTGTAGCTGGATGCCTTGCAAAGCTCTTACAGAACAAGTCTGGGTTCCGTCCAGGATATCAGATGTCTCCTGCACATGTATCGCTCGTGTATAATCAAAGACTGAAGCTGATAAAGGTAAAATGCAATACATTTTTGGCTGTGACCTGTCGGTCTTCGCAGATACTGTCTGGGTGTGCGCCATTTCCATCGCTCAGTGGGTTGTCTCTCTTTAGCCAAAGCAGTTGTAAAACCAAAGGAGTGTGCTATCAAATGAGCCTGACAGGGGCCTGATAAAAACAACTTTTGCCAGGGAGAAAAACAGAGCCTTGGCTAAGCTCACATAACTAATGTAGGCCTTGCATCTTACTCTCCAGGATTTTAGACTTCTCGCTGCTACCCTTGGCAGAAGCATCACTCGCATTCACATAGGCAAAGGACCTCCGAAAGAGCACCAGAAATGTCTGCCAAAATGCTCACAGCTCAGTTTAAGGAAAACAGTCCAAAACTGCACTGAAACTCATTTCTTCCCACTGGGCTGTTAGTCAGGACCTGAAGTTATGTCAACTTTCGGGAGATTTTTGTGGAAGAAAAAAATTTGCCACTAACGTCTCTGGCCAACATTTGCTCTAACTTCATGTATTTTCATAGGACTTCAATTTAGGGCCTGCAGCCTCCTTCCAGTCCAGACCGTGACTCTTGTAAACAAAGAGAGTGGGGATTAAGTTAAATACTGAAATATGTGTTTGCTATATTACCGCACTTACTGTTAGCATAACAAACAATACTGTTTGTTGGTCATCTGAGAAAATATAATTGAATCAGGTTCAAAATGTAAGGAAATTTGGTGTATAATTCAGAGGCATTCGGAGGTTGACGGTGCTAAACGAGATCTATTCTTTGGTAATGAGTAAATGAAGATGTTTGTTTTTCAGAACAATTGAAAATATTCACCCGCTCCGACTGTGTGTTTGACACACGGCATGGAATATGTAGCCTCGCTTTCTTTTTAACCATTTCACCAGTTGCAGCGTGGGCTTTTAAGATTCGCAAGTATTCCCTCCAGAATTCATTAATCATTTAATTCCGGTATCGGCGCCTCTCCTGTACGAACATCTTGCTTTAGGTACTTTTATTCCTTGTAATAAAACTTTAATGTGGTATCCTCTATATATTCAAGTTCAGGCATCAATATTTCCTTCTTTAAATACTTAATGCACAGCCTGCTTCATATCTTTCAACTTTTAGACATGAAGAGCGCAAAAGTCGGAGGCTTAGATGTCTAACTCACTGAAATACTTTCATGCTAAAGATCAGATATTGAGTATAATCATATGTATAATCACATATCTGCTGCAAAAATAGCCATTTCACCTGCAGGCTGAGGATTCACATTGGCGGGATCTGCTCGTTCTGGAGGTATTTGGCAGCATGTTTGCGGATGTGGCCCATGGCATTTGACATGATGTTCTTATAGGTTTGCTCTGAAGATAGTCCATCATTCAAAGCACAAAACGGCCCTGCAGGGACTCACCCTTAGCAAGCTCTCAATCCATTTATGCATGTGAGAATGGTCTTAACTGTGAGCTTGTTGATTTTTTTTTACAGTGACAGTGTAAAAAAAAAGGTTTGAGCTTATTTCTTTTTTCCTTAAATCAGAATTTACATATAATGTGAGAACCTGACAGATAGGTATAGAGAGGTCATGTGTTACAACAATTTTACCACATATAAATGGCGCTCATAGACATTACATAAAGTGGAGTACATAAAACACCTCTTAACCATGGTAAAATCACTGTAATGCATGGCTTAATCTAATCACTCATAAATAAATTGATTTATGAATAATTACCATAATCTTTCTGAAATATAACTACAGTACCATTCAAGTTCACGGTCTGTAAGATTTCTTATTGTTTTTGAGTCTCAACAAGGCTACATTTATTTATTCAATAAAATAAATACAATAAAACAGTATTTTGTAAAATATTATTAAAATTTAAAATAACTGTTTTCTATTTTAATATATTTTAAAATTTAATTAATTCCTGTGATGGCAAAGCTGAATTTTCAGCAGTCATTACTCCAGTCTTCATTGTCACATGATCCTTTGAATATGAATAATTCATATGAATCAGTCATTCTAATATGCTGATTTGTGGAAACCATGATGCTTTTTTTAGGATTCTTAGAAAGTACACCGTTCAAAAGAAAAGCATATATTCGAATTAGAAATGTATTGTAGCATTATAACTGTCTTTTCTTAAAGGGGGGGTATCACACACAGTTTCTGCCAATCTCATGTTAATCTTGAGTACCTATAGAATAGTAGTGCATCCTTCATATCTCCAAAAAGTCTTTAGTTTAATCATATTTATAAAAGATACATACGCTGTACCAAGTATTTCCGAAAACAGCCGAGCGCCTGGAGGCGTGTCCTGTGAGCGGAGCTAGAGTCACGAGTATGCGCAGCTTTCGTGTAGCGATCCTCTGCAAGCTATCAATGGTCAGCTAAACAACTGTATTTAAACACACAATACATCATCGCATTATACATGAATAACTTTTGAATCACTATAATGAATATAGCGTATGAATGATGAATAATGAATTTATGAATTCACCACGTTCGTGTTGTTTACATTATATGCACTTAGGCGCCTATTGCCTGCTGTTCCGACTCATGACCGGGATCATTATCGCTGTGACCGGTCCATCTTTCAGTTTCAAACGATCTGTAAATCCAGTGTTGAACTGGGCCTTGTTTATGAAACCATAAGCGCCGATCCTGAGGGCTCGAGCAGCCACGGAAAAACATGAGATATTCTCCATTTATTTTAACCAATAAAAAAGTGATTGCAACTATCAGTTTCTATGGTTATTTTAATAACAAATATCGAGAGTGCATCAATGTAATGCGTGAGAACAAATCCCTCAGCTCCACTGAACACTCGGCTCTTTGGGAAGCAAGGTTATCTTTCCCTCACAACCAAAAACACACTTCTTTGGTGACGTTGTTGATTTCGTGCAGTCCTCTGACCTGTGCAACGCTGCTGATGACTTCCGTAAACCCAAACGCGCGTTGATGGGCGTGCTCTTGGTCTCTCGCTCAGGTCCATGTGTGCGCGTGCGCCCTTCCGGGAGAAGTGCCTGTACAAGGAATTCCGCCCCCGTTTACGTCACTCAGGCTGATGCTCGAAAAAAAAAGTCAGAATCCTGTGAGGATTTGGAAGAGAATTTTTGGAACAGAAATATTTCGTCATACGTCCAACTCATGTTTTGAAACTTTGGCCATGTTTAGCATGAGAATCCAACTCTTTAACAGTGTAAATAAGTCAGAATACATGAAATAGCATTATACCCCCCTTTTAATCTTGGTTAATGTTAATTTCTACATATACAAAGTACAGTATAAAGTAACATTATTTAATATATTATGAAAAAACATGAATTAACAACGAACAAAGAACATAAACCCAGATTAATAAATGTAAAAATGGTTGTTCATTTTTAGTTTAATACCTAATGGATTACCTAATTTAAAGAAGAAGAAAAAAAGAAACTTACTGTTTTTTTTTTTCTTCTTGTTTTAAGCATAAATGTCTCTAAATTTTGGTTATAGTTTCCATTTCCAAACCACACTGAACTTACTATAGAATTCTATTGACGTGTGTTCTTGTTCTTTTATAATGACTTTGTCTCATCCAGTCAGATTTAGCAAACAGCAGTTTGAATTGAGTTACTCGCAGCGGTGAACAGTGACTCTTCTGTGTCAGGATGTGTTTTGCTAGGTAATCATGCCTATTCATGAATCACAAATGAAATAATTAACAGACCTACAGAGAGTTCATGAGCAAAGTATTACCATTCATTAACAAATTACACCTTCCGTTCACATCACGTATATTCATGCCTCGCATGTAATTGCATAGCACACCACCATTTGCCCCATGTTTGGCTGGGCGGGTAAAAGTTACAGAGCGTGTAATTTCCAGCTCAACAACAAATTACATAACCACTTATCCACTCCAGCGTCCCTCCAGCACAGACAGGTAGAGCCTACAGCTGACGGCCGCCTCCTGTGTCTCAGCCTGCCGATGCTGGGAAGCTCTTTTCTTGCCTCATTGAAGCAAAGACATTGTGGATGACATGTTTCACCTGGCACGCGTCAGAGTCTGGCAGACAGCCGTGGCCAGTACACCTGAGGCCAGCGCTCCTGGATCACTCGCTCTCTCTCTGTCTCTCGCTCTCTCTGGCGCACTCTATGTTTGATCTAATGTGACATCTTGAGGGAATACCCAGCATGCTGTTATGTCTGCTTTATTACCGGCTGAGTGCCTCAGGTTTACCTCTGTGACTGTGTGTGTATGTGTGATTTGTGTAGCATTTTTATCTACATCCAAGTAGCAGAACTGACAGTGTATTCTGTACATATAACTTTTTATATACAGTATATTTCTTAATATTTTTTTATAAATTGTAATTATTTTTATTGTACTAAATATTACTTTATATTTATAAATTTGTATAGTACAGATAATATATATGATTTATATACATTTGATGAGGTAGGCCAGGGATGGGTTGATGTTCAGTGCTATGGATATAAAACAACAATATTGACTTAAATTTGACAAATTGCTTTTTTTCATCTAAGCAATAATATAATTTAACAATTTAATTTATAATATATAAATCAGTGTTGTCAAAATTAGCGCGTTAACGCATGCAATTCATTTTTTCAGTTTAACGCGTTAAAAATATTTAATGCAACTAACGCAGCATATGTTTTTTTTCTGTCATAATTTGGCTAGCGTTACATTGGCCTGCTTTTGGGCCACTTATTAATCTTTTTCATGTTAATTTCAAAATTTACTAATACATTATTAAAATCTTGTTAACATTAGTTAATGTACTGCGAACTAACATGAACAAACAACGAACAACTGTATTTTCATTAACTAACGTTAACGAAGATTAGTAAATACAGTAACAAATGTGTTGCTCATGGTTAGTTCATGTTAGTTAATACATTAACTAATGTTTAACTAATGAACCTTATTGTAAAGTGTTACCAATTTATCAAAAGTAAAAGTAAAGAAATTTATGTTACAAAAGATTTCAAATAAATGCTGTTCTTTGGAACTTTATATTTATCAAAGAATCCTGGAAAAAAAAAAAAAAAAAAAAAAAAATCAACTGTTTCCAGCATTGATAATAAGAAATGTTTCTTGTGAACCAAATCAGCATATTAGAATGTTTTGGTCATGTGATCATTGTGACACTGAAGACTGGCATAATGACTGCTGAAAATTCATTTTTGCCATCACAGGAATAAATTACATTTTAAAATATATTAAAACTACAAAACAGTTATTTTAAATTGTAATAATAAAAAAGTAAATATTTTACAATATTATTGTTTTTATTGTATTTTGATCAAATGCAACTTTGGTGAGCATAAGAGACTTCTTTCAAAAAGATTTTAATAATGTTACCTACCCCAAACTTTGACTGGCAGTGTATATAAGCACAGAATCATCAATAATAACTATGTATTCACAGCATGAGCTGGACTTGAACCGGAACTGCTATTCAAATATCAGTGTTTAAACCAAGACCATTTCTTTCTCAATCACAGTTTTTTATCTTTTTTATTCTGTAAATGGCTTCATTAAATGAGTGCTCTTCAGTAACCATGTATATTTTACATTGCTATTATTATTTGGTAGACAATACCTTCCCAATTCGTTTTATTTCAAAGAGAATGTAATGGCACAGATTTAAAGGAGCATCATCTTCCTGCAGAGAGAAGTCAATATGTTTCAGCGCAGGTCTGCATAACCTCATTTGTAGCTTCTTGTCCTGTTCCTTCATGAATAATTCAAGTACGCCGAAAGCAAGTGTGCTGTGCGTGTCTCCATGTGCGTGTGTGTGTTGTATGCGTAGAGGAAACGCTCTGTCTGAGGAGCCCTTGCCCCAACTTAGAGACCTCCAACTGTGCTGCCGAGCATCTCGGTATCGCTGCAGATGAAAGTCTAGAGGCCTGAGTGTGTGTGTGTGATCTGACATTGAAGATATGCTCTTGCCTTGAGCAAAGTTCTTCCCCTCTTCTCGAATGCAACCAAATCCTCACGAGAACGTCATATTCAAATAATGAATACAAACACAATTGCGCTTGGCAGATCGCATAAACAAAGTCAGAAAACAATCAATAATTGATCTCGCAATTATATCTTGACTTATGACAGTAGGAATAATCAAGTTGGATGGAGAACGAGGGTGGCGGTTGGAGTCAAAGCCAAACGTGTTTAAAGGTGTTAGATGTTAGGTAGAGAGGTCAAATACTCCAACTTTTTTTGACCTGAACACTTTCCTTGGGCTTTTGACCTTTCAAGTTGAACCAGAGAACTTGTTCAGCTCATTAGGGAGCTCAAATCTAACAAAAAAAATCTGCCTGGTGAATCAATAGTAGCAAAAACGAGTGGCCCGGCACACACAAAAAACAGATTCTCGTTATTGTGCAAAACACAGACCTTGGGCGCCAAAGTATGTGGAGCAGGCCAAATAATTCCTAAACATAGACTGCAACAACCCGTTTTGACAAACAAGAGCCAAGGGATAAAGTAACCTTTGGAGCTGCATTCCACTGGACGTGTCGAGATTCTCCTTGTTATTTAATACTTAAGGAAGAGTGCAGCACCTTTCTGTAATATGGAGCAGATGGTGGCAAATCGAGTCCTGCAATTGCCATCTGTGAAGAGCAGGTGTCTGCCAATTGTGTTAGAAAATGGGATTCAGTCCAAGAACTACCTGACCAAAGACAAACACCCTGCAGGGAGCACTTTGTCTTTTCACTGCATGTTTATCCACAAATATTCTTTCTTCCCCCCCCAATACCAATATTTCTGCAGCCTCTAGCTTTGTCTTTTACTATCTTAATTTAACATCTCTCTCCTGTAAAGTCACTCCTCCATTCGCTCTTTCCCTCTGCCCACTATTCTAAAGGAGATGGGGTCGCCTTAGAGTCCAGAGAGGGCAACACAAGTGTGGCATTGTGGGCCAAAGGAGAGACGACCATTGTTCCTGCCCGCTGCCTGCCACAGCTGTGCACGAATAAGAGCAGGGACAAACCACAGCATATATCAATGTGGAGGCTGTGAGGGATGGTCCACGGGTGTCCACACTCAAAGAAGCCTAGTGTCTTTCAACTAAAAAATGCCAAAGGGCGCACAAATCACTCAAGGTGACGCTTTTATTGCTTTCAATCCACAGGAGGAGACAAGAGAGCTAGTAAAAGGAAAAAGACTCCTGAGGAATAGAAAATGCACATGTGTGTGTGTGTGTGTATATATATATTAGGGCTGTCAATAGATACATTTTTTTAATCGCGATTGTGCTTATCGTGAAATTAAGCATACACCATTTATCTTGTTTAACACATCCATTTTGCCATCATTCCCTATATCCAGCAAAGTAAACCATCAGATTGAAGTGTGATTTTCACAAAACTGTATTTTTCAGCTTTTTTGAAGGTAAATTTAGATGTCTTTCCAAAAAAGGACACCAAATAACCAAATGATATGATTTCATATAATTCATACATTTATGGACACCAAAGCACCCATAAAAAAAAATCATAGCCAAAAAAAAAAAAAAAAACTGTTTCAGAATTCAGTGTATAGTAGGTGCAACAGCAAATAGCTTGTTTACATTTTAGACAAGTCAAGTTGCGATACTGAACAGGACCACATGGAAATGCCAAAAAAAACGTAAGCCAACCGCCTTGACCTGGTCCAAATCCAAACATTATCCTGAATGTGTGTGAAAACAACGTGAATGTACTGAAATGTGTCTGTGCATAAATACAATGTGCGATCAGTGCGTCGAGAGCGCTCATACATGATTTGTTTGCGCATCAATATAACAGACTCACGCGTGCTTCTGTGCGTCACCGCAATCATCTTTACTTTGATTGCAATCCTCATCCATCAAAAATTTCATAGCAAGAAGCTGCTTTGCTTTATCCAGCTGAGAAACATAGTTTTCATATCTAGCCATAAGGCGGTGGGATGTTTCGACATTCCATTCAGACAGGAACAGCGCGATGCGGGAGGGCTCACGCTCTTCAGATACAATGACAGAATATGACAGAGAGTTCGTGTTTTAAAGCAAAACAGACACTGGAATGAATAATTCTCTCTGCCATCTCTGATATAATCAGCATGGACATTAAGATCATCTAACTGCGTGACGAAAATTACGTTATGACGCAATTTCACATGCTTCCGTAATTTTTTTCGTGTTAAATGGTCTGTGTGGTAATTACAGTACATCGGTCAGGACATCCAAATGCTTGCCTATCATTCATCGACCTCAAATATGGCTTATCATCTGAAACATGTAAGTAGTAGCAACTTTACATGGCCGGTCGCTTTAACGTTAACCTAGAAAAATGTGTGCTATTCAAGTGTTTGTGCGAAGTGTGAAAGCTGAATAGTAGCGTGCTTACTGCATGACAGCTAACATGGAGGCGCCGGTGCGATCACTTGCACTTAAAATACTCTGTCATTTTTGGTCCTACAGATAAGAGTAATACATATTTTGAATCTGTGAAGAGTCTACTTTTATTTGTGTGCCCTCACAATAACAACAAAATGTTGTGCTTTTGTAAAATAATGAAAGCAAACAGGGTGCACTTTCTGCCGTCTCTATCTATGAACTTGAGCGCACCAAAAAAAAAAAAAAAAAAAAAACGAAACTCTATGTAAACTTGAACATGAAAAATATATCTATAGAAAGCGAAATGTCTACTTTTAAATGAACCCATTAAAATGGAAACCAAATATTCTCAGGTTATGTAATCCGTATGAAACGTGCATATAGGTGTGTGTGTGTGTGCATGTAATTTGTAAATTTTTAGCCCGGAAGATCAAAGAAGGATATAGTATTTGTGCTGAATTTCACATGATTCAACATAGAACTAAGTAGAAGCTCACACTCAACCAGCCACTGCATCTAGGCTAGTCAATGAACTGGAAGGAAATTGGACATGGTATCTGCAGGATATTGGCAGCGGGCAAGGCTCCCCGTGATCGCGACTGAAAACGAACGGCGCAGGGGCAAGTTAAGCGCAGCATGTTCACCCCAAGCATGCCCTTTAAGAGCTGTGAGTGCATTTATCGCTGCAGGAGCACCCTAAGTCCACACTAAGCTTCTCTTCCATAACTTAGAGAATTATCCCTCACTCCTCGCTCTTTCTCATGCTCTTCTTGTGCTCCTGTTATTAGCTACCGCTCTGGACAAATATTGTGGTTGTGGAGTCAGAACAGATATCCGTCTTACAAAATGAACAAGATAGGGACAGAAAGAGGTTAGGAGCTGCTCTTGGACAGGACAGGAATGCTGGGAGGAGCGTGCACATTAAAAGCTCAGAAATACTTATTTGCCTTGAAGTCATTTCAAAATTTTGCGACCATTAATATATAAATATACACTAACGTTCAAAAGTCTCTTATGCTCTCCAAGGCTGGATTTATTTAATCAAAAATATAGTAAAAACAGTAATGTTTTGAAATATTATTAATATATTTTAAATGTAATTTATTCCTGTGATGGCAAAGCTGAATTTTTAGCATCATTACTCCAATCTACAGTGTCACATGATCCTTCAGAAATCATTCTAATTTGCTGATTTGGTGCTCAAGAAACATTTCTATTATTATCAATGTTGAAAACAGTGCTGCTTATTTTTGTCGAAACCATGATACTGTATATGATTTTTTTTTTTTTTTTTTTTTTTTCAGGATTATTTGATGAATAGAAAAATCAAAAGCGCAGTATTTATTTGAAATAGTAAAGACAGGTATAGTGTTACAAAATATTTCTGAAACTTTTGATTAAATGACAGCATCCTTGCTGAATAAAAATAATTTGTAATAATTTATTAAAAAAAAAAACAATTTGAATGGTATATGTGTTTGTTTAAATAATAGTTTTATTCAGCAAGAATGCATTAAACTTAATACTTCATACTTTTATTAATTTTACTTTTGCACCCCTTTCCATACCATATATACTACTCTTTATATATCTTAATTCTATATTATTTTTTTATCTGTACTTGCAACTATGCTGTTTATTTTAGATGTCACACATACACATATACTGCCATTTTGCATATTACCATTTCCATACCATGTTTTCTTGTCTATAATGATTACTTACATTTATACACAATGTCACTTGACATTTATACCTCAATGTCATTTTTCACTTATGTAATTTATTTATAAAAAAGTATATACACTTATGGTTGGATGTTAACAGTATTGTCATTGTGCAAAATACAAAGTCAATGAAATAAAGTTTGCATCTAATTGCATCTAATACAGCAAAATATAAAATAGAATGGATGAAAAATGGTGGAATGCAACCATTGTGGTCTATTTTGTTTGTGGATCCAGCATCATAATACACCAGAAAATAGCATCTGAGTAAGAACATAACAAAACGGTGATGTTCAGAATAATGTTTCAGTGGCAGATGTTTTAGCAGGGGATTGAACAGATTTTTATTAATGTTTATTGCACCTGACAATGACTGCATAAGAGACTAACTCTGAAGTCACATATGGGACATCTGAAAAATTTTTCTTCCTCTCAAATTTCCCTCTATTCTCCTGTTCAACTTCACAACAGACATTATATATGATACGACAGTTGATCTTGCCATTAATGTCTCATGATGGATTAAATAAGTCTAATCAGGGTCTGCTTATATATAATATATCATCAAGCTTTTGTAAGAGTTTGAGGTCCTCTTCTGCGGAGCTCACCTTCGAGTCGCCATGTGTCACTTCTGTGTTAAAAGCGGCCTTTGACACTCATCTGGCTGTGCGAACGATAGTGAGCATTGCATTATGGGAGTGGAATCTTGTCAACAGGAAGTTGGATTGTCCACAAGGCCTCGCTCTGTCGTTTAAACAGCCTCTTCGTTGTGATACACTCCTCTATCCATGTGTGGAAAAAAAAACAGCTGGACATAAAACCTCTGTGTGCGAGTTTGTGCGTGAGCATGTTTTACTCTCCGAGCACCACAGATAATGGTGCGATCCTCTTCTACCCCCCGAGGATGCACTTTGGCTAAGGAACGGGGACCAGGGACAGAGGGGAATCACAGAAAGCGTTATGAATGTGCGTTTGATTTCATACGCCACAGGGGTCCGCGGCACAGTGGGCCACTTGTTGTGCGGCCGCCCAGATGTGCACCCGCCCGCTCGGATGAGGTCCCCCCTCAAAGACGCCCTGTTAGCGCTGCTGTCTGTGGAGACAGTGAGGAGCCCTATCCTCACCTCGCCCTGAGACCGACATACACACACACACACCTCAGAAATGAATCAGTCCTGTACCAGGCAGAGCAGCAGTGTGAAGGGAAGATTCAATCATTCCAGTGTTTGCGTTTGATTGTGTTGAAGAGCTCGACTGGCAATGTGTGGTGTATAAAGGCGAAACGTGAAAAGAGACATGATATACGACCCTGTGTCTGTGGAGTTACATACTGGGTGCAAACAACAACATATATGTTTAAGAACAATGAATAAGTCAAAGCATACATCCTCTCTGGGGCCACGTGTTGATGAGGATGCATTTTGTCTGCCAGCTAAATAAAAACGTCAAAGGATAGTGTTTCACAGTCTTAGACCAGTGGGAATCTCATATTTACATATATTTGCTGTGCAAAAGTCTCAGGCACATTAGATGCTTCACAAAAACACTTGTTTTAAGACGGTTTTATCTTTTGCTTTAGTGTTGTCAGTAGGAAATATCAATTCATTTTGCCTTTTGCAACTATTGTAGATAGTCCAGAGACTTAGTTAAAGTTATTTTGAGACACGTAAATTAATAGAAGAATCATGTCAACAACTTTCAAGATTCTTGGAACAACATACCTGCAAACCTCCTTAAAACTGTGCACAACTGTTACTTGGAAAAAGCTTTTTTAATTTTTTTTTACCAAATATTGATTCAATTTAGTTAACAGAAGTTCAGTGATAAACAAAAACTGTGGCATTATTTTTTGACAACATCCTAACTCACTTCGCAGCATTTTTTCAGAAGTGGCTAAAACAGTACTGTAGTTTACAGGTAGGTTGTTCCAAGTGTCTTGGAGATGTTGCCACAGTTTTTCTATTAATTTAGTCTGTCTCAGATATTATGTCTCTTTATATAATCCCAGACTGATTTGATGATGCTGAGATCAGGGCCCATATTTATCAAGTTTCTCAAAGTGCCATTTTAGTCTTAAGTGCTGAGAATTCATGAAATTTACTCCTACTTTCAAACTTAAGTATAAATGCAAGTTATCAAATTTCTTAAAGCTAAGAATCACTCTTACTCTCCCAGTTATTTAAGACAGCTTGAGAGGTCTCTCAAGTGGTCAAGAATTGCCAGTAGGGGCTTGTGATGGCACTGAGGAGACAGAGACATGCGCAAATCTTTCAGGGGAGCAAGAAGTTTTTGAAATGTTTATCGATGAGCATTTAATCAAACGATATCCTTTGGACAGAGCAGGCATCTTTGTCAGTGCTGATTAATGTTGGGCTGAATTGTTCGACTAATTCAGCAAGCAGTAGCGCTTCTTCCATGTACCAGTTCGGTTTTCTTTTGGCTGATTATATCATAAAATCTAGGCTACATATAGGCAGGTCAGTTAACAATTTGCAATTAAACATGGTGGAAAACGTATTTCTTTCATTTCCAATGTGTATATCATAATGTATTCTTTTGAAAATTCTTTACTGTCAAATGTGTGTTGAATGTAAACTACTCTTAGGAATTTCACCATTCAATGTGAATTTATCTGAGAATATTCTTAAATAAGGAAATCTATTCAGTGATTGGTCCATGCCTATGTTGTCATCCAAAATCCCGTTTGTGGCACAGCAAAGTGTTGTGAATCATCTCTAAGACTGACACTTAAGATTTAGTCCTACACTTCACTTAAATTACAACTGAGATGCTTGATAACTAACTTTTAAGCGCAGCTTTGAGCCAAGATTTTTTTTTTACTCTTAAGTC
The DNA here is from genome assembly GCF_019924925.1 of Ctenopharyngodon idella. NCBI lineage: Eukaryota > Metazoa > Chordata > Actinopteri > Cypriniformes > Xenocyprididae > Ctenopharyngodon > Ctenopharyngodon idella. Next base: position 13,427,302 of record NC_067228.1, read on the forward strand.
AATTCTTAGCAGTGTTCTTGTGAGCAATTCTCAGAGGCTTGATAAATACGGGCCCTGATCTCTGTGAACACTCCTATATAAAAATGATCATCACTACATTGATATTTCCTATTGGCTTACTAAAGCTAAAGATATAAATAACTTGTTTTTGTGAAGCATCTGATGTGACTTTTGCACAGTACTGTGTGTGTATATTTTTATACTGTTGAAATATTCTGTTCAATATACATTAAAATAATGCAATTAACATTAACTAAATAAAAGAAAATGTAACAAACACCGTAATGCACCTTCCTGGTAGCAAAAATGAAACCAAATTATTTATATAAAATAAAATCATATGTGATATGTCATGCAGAGACAACCTTCACCATAAATTAAATGGCAGTTTATTGTTATTACTTGGAAAAAATCAATCAATCGAATCAATCAGTCGAATCAATCAATTAATCGATCAATCAAAAACACACACACACACACGCAGTGGAATGATTACAGAGCGCTTTGAGCATACTTGCATTTGTGCTGTATATCGTATCAGTTTATGATATGCTGATATTAAATGTTTACAATTATGTCAATGTTTATAAGGCACAGCAGCACAAACGCATGAATGGCCTTTGGAAAATTTGACATCTCACTATTTTTAGGGATAAAAGAGTCAAGAAGAATAAAACACTTCTAGAAACAGTTCTTAAAAAACTTTACAAGGAAATATTGGAAAAGAAAAAAAGGGGATGGAGCTCATCAAACACATGAATGCAGAATTAACATGATACACCTGACAGTGAAGCACAGAGAGTTTAAATTATGGGATGCCAAAAGTCATTTATAGCAGCAGGAGTGTTTTTACATTCTCTTTTATGTGGGTTATTGATGTGGAGCTCCTGTGAGAAAGAACACATTGTACCTCCAGGTGTGACAAGACGCTTTTGTGTTCGCAATGATTTCTTTGTCACGCACCTTCCCAAAGGAAGGCTAAGTGGCCGGTGTCAGGCATTTAAAGGGGGCGCACCCTGCTGCTCATCATTCATAACCTGATCGATACTCACAAAGGGAGACTATCGATATGCCACACTTTCACATAGTCCAACGTAAGCTCATAAATGCAGCAACATGTAGGCCTCAACACACACACACACACACACACACACACACACACACACACACACACACACACACACACACACACACACACGTAATGGTTTTTAAACTGTACAAACTGTACATTCTATCCCCCTACCCCTAAACCTACCCATCACAGAAACACTAATTTCGGATTGCTGATCTTGATAATTATTCAGAAATTATTCTTGCAGGGCTGTCAAAATCTAATTTTCTTTGAAATAAATGGAAAGTTTTAGGATTTTGACATTTACAACAAAGCAATGAATGTAAAATGAATTAAAAATATATTTAGGATTCATTTTTCACTTGTTTGTCATATTTCAGAGCTTCACCAACAATTGAATTCAGTAACAAATAAAAGTCATACATTTGTTAAGACTAGATTAGACATGACTAGACGAGACATGATTTAAACACAGTTAAGTTTAAATATGATTACATACCCTTAAGAAGGTCTTTATGCTTCTTTCAACTGTTAAAGTTATCCCAGATAAACTTTCATTTATCTTGTGTGTATTAAACATACATGTGCTTATTCAGTGTTGTCTTCAGAAATCTGAATGATAAAATTAAAATGTCAAATATGTGGCACAGAGGGTAGACATATGACATATAAATATGACATATAGCCTACTGTTGTGCTTACAGGGACCTGGGTTTGAACTCAGTCTGGTTCATGCCACGATCCCATTCTTTCCTGTCAATTCTCCACTGTAATAAAGAATAGAATCCAATAATTAAAAAAAACAAACAAATATATATATATATAAAATTAAAACTGTCAGATTAGATAAATGTGTTTTCTGTGTTAAATATAATGCCACATTTAATTAGCCTCATGAGTTTGGCACCACTAACACTCAAAAAAACTCAAAAGTTTTTTTTTTTTTTTTTTTTTGAAGGAAATTAATACTTTTATGCAATATGGATGCATTAAATTAATCAAAAGTGACAGTAAGACATTTACAATGTTACAAAATATTTCTATTTTAAATAAATGCTGTTCTTTTGAACTTTTTTATTTATCAAAGAATGCTGAAAAAGAAAACAATTTTCACAAAAATATCAAGCTGTCAATAAATATCAAATTGTTTTCAACATTGATGATAAGAAATTCTTGAGCAACAAATTACAACACCATATTAGAATGATATCTGAAGGATCATGTGACTGAAGACTGAAGAATACATTTAATTTTTTTTTTTTTTTTTTTTTTAATAGAAAACAGTTACTAGTGTACTTTTGATCAAATAATTGCAGCCTTGGTGTGCATAAGAGACTTCTTTCAAAAACATTTAAAAAATCTTGCCGACCCCAAACTTTTGAATGGCAGTGTACATTCATTTAATATTTCAGGGTAAAGTTTGGACCCAGCGCTAATACACAGACTGTTATCAACAAATTCAAGGTAAATGATGGCAGAATCTAATGTTCTCTGCAAAGCTATGAAGTTTATGAACATGACTTCATGTGGAAATGTAGTGTGACTGCTCTTCCTGGGACGTATAGTGACCCAGATAAAGAGAATGCATTATTGATGCACAACGAGGGGCCTTTTTATCTGCGCGATCAATTTGATGCATTCACTCAGGGTCCGTCTCTACAGTGCTACAGGACACCTGCTGAAGCTTTAATATCTGACCAGTCGATATCTGTAGCCCTTCACACCGCAGAGAGAGGGACAACACCACAGTCAACCTCTGCCAGCTCTCAAACACTGCACACTCTTGGAAAGATGTGGACATAGGGAATGTTATTTCTGTTGTTTGTAAGAAAATACAGTAATATTATGCATGCATTTTTTTATATTATGCATGGATCATTGACGAATAAGGTTTTTAGAAAAGTGTGGAAAAAAAACATAATGGAGATATAATTAATTTTGAAGTTTTATGAAGTGTTAACAATGAGATTATGTAGTTTTTATAATCAGTTAACACTGCTTTTGTCATTTTTTACAAGATGGACACAATTTGTCACAACTTCGTTTTAACCAAAATTTTGTTTTTTACAGAATGACACTTTTGGTTATACCGAATGACGATATTATCAAACAATGCTAACAGGCTGATATCTAGGTAGCTAGCTAGTTAGCTTGCTAGCTAGCTAGCAAAAGGACAATCAAACATTTTATATTTAGTACAAGTTTTTAAAATATTACAAAATTTTCCATGTTTTATAGCAGTTGTACCGAATGACCTTTCGGCACATGCGTATGGGCAAGTGAAAACATGAAGTTTTCAAATAGTTAAAAGAGAGTTAATTACTTTGCTTCATGACCATGTGGTCCTTTGCAGGTGTCTGAAAGATGTCACATCCTGTCACATGATACTGACCGCATGACTTGATCCAAAATGGTCCCTTTATATTGGTTACCTCGAATGACATCAGTGAAATTCATTTTTCCGGACATTTTTTCTCATAACAAAGCAAAGACTTCTACACATAATTTTAATACCATTTTGCACTATGTTGATATATGATGTTATAAAATCATGCCAGAATAAAAAATATATACATTTATTACATTTTTAAGATATTTTAATCACAGAGGAAATGGCTGTATTGTCCTTTGGACGGTTTGACACTTTAAAATCTTTAAAATACCTTAATATATAGCAAAATATAATTAAAACCTTTTGGATCCAATAAAGATCTATGTTCTATCTTATATACTTTGGATGTCATATCTTTTGTTTTTTATTATTATTAAGGCCTTTGGACAAAAAAATGACCCATCACATCATTGACCCACATACATGATGAATTGCACATGCACGCTACACTCATCTGCAGATAATGAGGTAAATAAAAGGCAAAACTGAACTGGATGACCATTTGAGTGACCAAAATCCACCCTCCAAAATGTGATTATTACGTGTCTTGTTCTTTAGCATTGAAATTCATTGGTTAAAAATATTTGATCAAAAACAATTTGAGGATAAATGCATTTGAATTCATTATGCCAAGAAGAATGTGATTTTTCCTTCTATTGATGCATCATCTTATGATTGATTCATTGGCTTAAAAATGGAGGTTACAAAATGCTTAATCACAAAAAAAAAATACATACACAATATATAAGATTTTTAGATTAAAATATCCAAAAACCACTATAATAGTTACATATTTTGATGAATTCTGTGCTTATATTATCCAAAACATTTCCAACAATGTTTAAAACCAGAGAAATCAGCAATTTTAACCAGTACAATATCACTGAGTGTCATTGCGTCACCTGTCAATAACTTCATATCCACGCTATCCTTGATTTCCATTAACAACCACCAAGCCAACGCTCAGAGTAACATTATAACATAACTTTTTAACACATTCAAATGCACCGCTGGACTCGAAATCGGTGTGTGTATCGCTGGTGTCTTTCATTAGCATTTGCTCCAGCGGCCTCATTCTGCTCCCACGGCTCCCGATCCATCCTGCTTTATACCACTGTAATGTTAACAAAACTTTTATACATTAACTCATCCATGAACATGATTTCTGCCCAAGTCCATCGGATTCCTTCCCATCGGCTGTGAAGGTGAAGACGACAACTCCCATGATCCCACGCTCATTCACATTGTCATCAAGCTAAGCCTTTGTTTTGAATAAGCGACCTGTAGCGGCGAAAATTATTGTACCTTTAATATAAATGCAGTAATCTTACATAATATTGTAACACACACACACACACACACACACACAAAATAGATCAAAGTTACTTTTATGGCATGCTATTTAAAAACAACCCAGCCGTATACTTTAAAAAGGCAGTGACAAAGAACTTTGTCTAAAGTTACTATCAGCTTTCAAGACAGAAATAAAAAAAAAAGGTTCCACAAGCTGTATATTTTTCACAAATGTTCTCCCGCAGGACAGGTTAAAGTGAAACAGCAAACTAAATAAACATGGCGGTGCAGGCTTACACATTCTCCTGTCTGAATGAGTCGGCTGACAGGACGTGGAGAAAGGTTGCAGGTCTCAGATGAGTTGCATAATGCGGCCCTCTTTCACTAAAGCTCGGGCTTTCAATGTTATACACATTTTTACATATTCTTGCATATTTAATAGCCAAATAGCAACAAGAGGAATGCCTAATAATAATAATTCCTTTCATTTGCTGTATGGCAATTAAATATGTACAACACCCCTCCCCCCATGCCCCCCCCCCCCCCCCTTTTCTGTTCATACATGACAATATAGATGGGCCCACTACCTCATTGCTTACTATGAGCATATTGTAATGATGTATTGGTGACATCAAACAGAAGACACACTCTAAGAACTCTATTTATAACCATTAGCAGCAGCAGTGCCTAACCTAGGCGTGACCTTTGTCAATTAACTACTGTGCAGCGATTATAGCTGATTAGCCTGACAGTAAGCGTCTATGAGTCTCCGTAGTCATTAAACAGTGGCATTTCTCCCAGCAGCATGAGACCCGGCACTCCGGGCTAGCAGTGACGGATGACATGTTTCAGGGCTTCAGGGGGGTTTCGTGCGACCTTCGAAATAGTAAAGGGGGCAGTGTGGACGGTGTCTCTGTGGAAGTTAACAGAGCGAGTGATTCATGCGCCTTCTCCAAAGAGGCATTCTACGAGCGACACAACTCTAAGGGCACTTGTAGATAACAACCTGAACGTTGTCAGAGAGCACCATTGTTGGGGATTTTGACTGAAATTAGCCAGGACCTTCTGGTCATGTGAACTGACCGCAACTGCCAAAAAAAGGTCTGAGTGCTTCAATGTGTTTAATATGCAAAGCCACAGAGTAGACGAGAAGTTTTATCCTGCCATGACAAATTGCAATCAGGCTAATAAAAAAGATGATGCAATGATTCTCAAAAAGCTGCAATTTGATCCTTTACATTGGAAACAGGTAAATGAAATGTTGCAGAACATGATTTCTTGTGCCATTTCAGATGGATACAAGAAACAAAACGGAATCAAAAGATTCTGAAACAGGAGCAAAAATTCCGTCGCATCTTTCAGCCCAACAAAGCGATAAGCACAGAAGCAAAGTGCGCAGCCAAACAGTGTCATGAGTAGAGTGAATAGGATTGCTCTTCTATCGCCTCTCTTTTCCCAAAACCGAGCTGACAACCTCCGGCGACGCTTTCCATTCAAGCTTAGCGGGAACACGTTTTCATTTCAATATCACTGAGTGGGCTGGGACGGCCTTTGATGTCTACCTAGCCGGTACCTTGTGGGTAATCTAGCCCTTGGATTAAGCCATTTCTAAAACGTTTTTCCCCTCCTCTCTTCCACGGCCAAGATTGCCATCACTGCCTCCGTAATCTTTTGTAACAGAAGCTAATGCAGAAACACCTGCCACACAAGCCGGGCACATCCAGTCCTGTCGTCGTAAGCAGATTACATTTTGCAATGCCAGGTATTTGAGGAATATTCATGTCGCTAAGTGCTTATGTAATGAGTCATAAAGCGCTATAGGCTCCCCCCCCCCCCCCCCCCCCCCCCCCCCCCCCCCCCACTCTCCCTTAGTTGTTTTTGAGTTGATCTCATCCCCATAAATGAGTGAGCCTTTAGGGCATTGTTTGGGTTGAAATCCCTGGCCTATGCCAAGAAGTGAAATTGCTGCGCCTTGGGGGTCTTGGAGACAAACTAAAGAGCCAATCCTCTGACTTGCTGTTGTTTCACTGGTAGTCTTGTGATATGATGCTTATTAAGAGCATGATGTTTTGATAACAAATCCACATGTTATTAATCATATTAACAGGACACAGAAGACTAAGGAGCGTTTACAATTCAAAAAAGAAAGTACATGTGTTTTCATTTAGTTAATTTGTCTCCTATAGATGAATAATCCTAATTGTTATTAGTAATGTGATCATAATAATTATGAATACAATCCACTACCGGTTAAACGTTTACAATTTTTTAAGAAGCTTCTTTTGCTCACCAAGGCTGTATTTATTTGATCAAAAATACAGTAAAACAGTAATATTGTGAAATATTATTAAAAATGAAAATAACTTTTCTATTTGGATATATTTTAAAATATTTCTGAGATTATTGTAAAATGCTGATTTGGTACTCAAGAACAATTTCTTATTATTATAAATTAATATTTTAGCGTAATATTTGGGAAATATTTTTTTCAGGATTCTTTGTAGAATACAAAGTTCAGAAAAACAACATTTATTTTAAATAGACACTTTTTTTTTCAATTTAATGCATCCTTGCTGAATAAAAATGATAATAAAAAACCCTCCTCGAACAGTGATAATATATATATATATATATATATCAGTCTTTAGTCAGGGCAACATGCATTTATTAAACTTATTCAGTAAAATTCATATTGTAGTCAAAACTGGGCATAGAATACACCAACTGGTGTGTTTCGGACCGATTTATCTTACTAAAATATTTATTTCATTTATGGTAAACTAAGAGCAATTAAAGACCCGTTCTGATTATTCAAAAAATGTTACACCATGTTATAACTCGAGCTCTGAGCTGTAGCCTAAATCTCATGACATATCTCTTCTGCAAATCTGACACAGGAGGAGACAGAACTGAAGCAAAAGGAAATCTGGAACAAAAGCGAAGCCATCTTTTCAAACAACAGCCTGTGGCTCCTTTCACTTGGCATCTTCAAGACGCATCTGATCCTTTGCTTTGTTTAAAGCCAGAGCGTCTTTAAAAGTGGATTTATTTGTTTGAGGTTGTTTCTCTATTTATTTCTGTATTTACCAAGATCATCCAGTTCTGGGAGGGAAAGGGACGGTGGGTTTTGTCAAATCCTAGAAGGTTTCTTGGCACAGGCACAAACACAACTTGATGACTTACAGAAGACAAAGATGGTTAGTTACCGACTGTCTGCTCGGGGGTTATTGTGATGGATCCACTTCTCCGATCAAACCTACTTTTAAAAGTTCATTGTGAATACAGGCCTGTATCTGAGGGAATGGCGCAAATAAATACTTAGCGGCGACAGGAAACAATAACAGGATCTCCTTCATTTTGCCTTCAAGATTTATAAAAACAACAAGGTAGATAAGCTGGAGGAATAAACAATTGTGCAATGGAGCTGAGAGCCATTAGATCAAATAGCTTTAATTACCTGATTACGGTGAGCTAGAGCTGACTCGCTTTCTCTGGAACGCTGGCTGCATGACTAAATTAGCGGAAGAGATAAGGTACAGCCCCAGATCTGCTCCACCTTACCTAATCTCAATCAGGTTTACCATCAACACTGCCTGTGACTCAGTTACTGTTGAATAAGAGTGGTGCAAATGCTATTTTCAGCTATTTCTAGACTGATCAAACTCCATTTAGATAAGGAGGGCTGTTACAGGACCTTTTAATGTTCAGGACAGCCTTTGAGAACAGAACGGGTTGTTTAATAGAGATAATTGCTCTTTTATACTTTCCCATGATAAAGACTGGCAGATCCCATCAGGTCAACAGTAACTAGCAGCGATAGATCAAGGCATTTTGAAAACTTGTTTCATTTTGTCACATTCACATTAATCTACTTAAAATGTCTAATGTTCATGGTATAAAAGGTAACAACAATAGCAGCAGCATCAAAAATTTACCATATAAACACAAAGTACTAAGAGGTTTTATTACTCAACTAAGCATGTGCTATTTAGTCATTTCATCTATTTGTTTATTATTTTATTTTAGGACTGTCAAACCAATGCCAAGTTTGATGAAGGTGTGTGTTATCATGTTTTGTCTCCCCATTTGCATTCTTTGCAAATGACCTTTTGACCTCAAAATGAAGCCATCCAAAAGCCCGGCAACGTACACACATTAAATATTTTCTTTGTCTTACTTTGCTCACAATTGTTTTCCAGTGGTTATTGGATGTTCCGTCATCCTGTGTTGTGATCTTTGTTAGATAAAGTCCTCGCGTCCCAACAAAAGCATCTTGGAGATACGTGAGGATTTGGGTGTCCTGTAACTATGTTTGTTTGACTGATGGGTGTTGTCCGAATGATCTCAACTCTTGTGGCTTATAGTCTGTTTTTCATTTTTGCTGAATCTGATTTAGTCCAGGGTATGTGACATTCATTCATGACATAACTTTTTTAACCTGCATCACGTGTTTTTCTAATCTTAACATACACAAAATCTCAAACTCTGACAATGGAGCTGAGGAGACAATCCAGAGCCTGTGCTGTTCTCTGCCCTCACTCCGCACTGTCAATATTCAATCCCCAAATACTGTACACCTCTTTTGAGGGCAGTATTTGCGTCAATGATTTTGCCCCATGTCAGTTTCTCACAGCTGACAGCGGTGACTGCTGAGGAGTTTGACAACAGCCCTGTGGATTTACTCCTGACAGAGGTCAGACCCTGGTGTGACAGTCAGATTTACAGTCTGGTGACAGCTTCCCCGTGGACCAGATCACCAGGGATTGATTTTGAGCTCACTTCTGGATAGCAGTCATTTTACTGGCTTAACTACTTATACGTGCATGTGCATTGTACTGTACTTTAGTTACAAGCCAAATATATATCGAATGTCAGCAATATGGAAATAGCTTTTTGGCTTGTAAATAAAGTAACACATTTAGATAAAAAGGGAATCTTGAGAAAATTTAAACATTCTGTCATCATTTACTCACTCTCATGTCGTTCCGAAGCTGTATGACTTTCCTTTTTCTCTTTAAAGGGATAGTTCACCCAAAAATGAACATTATCCCATGATTTACTCACCCTCAAGCCATCCTAGGTGTAGGAGCCTTCTGTGTAAAAAAAAGGCCTTCTGAAGCGAAGCGATGGGTTTTTGTAAGAAAAATATCCATACTTAAAACTTTCTAAAGTAAAATAACTAGCTTCAGCCAGACGACCGTACACATACTGTGGAAGTCGACTTACGCCAAATGAATAACCTCTGAAGCGATGTATGACGCAGGATGTAGGAGTATCGCAAGCTTAATCGCCTCTCGCGGTTTAAACAAATATGGCTGGGCAACAAACTCAAGCTCCTCTTCTCTTATATTGAAATCCTCCAACATTTCTCTTAAAATTTCTCGTTTTAGACTTCTAATTTGTGACTGGTGTTTTGTTTTGCTCTATCCTTGCTTCGTCATTGCGTCATGCGTCAAGACAGAGGTTGCTCTTCCAACCGCAAATCCTTGTGTACGGCCATCTGCTGGAAGCTAGTTATTTTACGTTATAAAGTTTTAAATATGGATATTTTTCTTACAAAAACCCATTGCTTCATTTCAGAAGGCCTTTATTAACCCCCTGGAGCCATATGGATTATTTGGGGGGGGCTTCAAAGCACAACTCCCATTCACTACCATTATAAAGCTTGGAGGAGCCAGGATATTTTTAAATATATCTCCAATTGTGTTCGTCTGAAAGAAGATATTAATATACACCTAAGATGGCTTGAGAGATAATTTTCATTTTTGAGTGAACTATCCCCTTTAACAAATTAAGGCAACATGGCACATTGAGATATTTAAGTTTTCACAACAATAATATAAAATGAAAATCTTAATAATTGCTCTCAGTAACATTACTTTGTTTAGTCAATTTAAATTTGCTTGTTCCAAAAAAAAAAGAAAAAAAGTTGTAAATCAGTCAATACATTTTTGTCAGGGAAGCTAAGGTTTTTTTCAACAAATGTTATGTTCTTTTCATGTTTATGACTTTAGAACTCAACAACTAACATACAAACTTCAATAATGGAGACAATCAGTATTACTGTAAGTAAACATGCATACCCTGGGAATCAAACCCATCACGTTGGTGATGCTATAGCCAATGATCCTACATGACTGCTAAAAATGAAAACAAAAAGAAAAAGAACAGGATAAGAAAGTAAAAAACAATTAAACAGTAGCATTTTAACTGTATTTGCTTGCTTTATTTGTGCTGCAATGCATGCTGAGAGCTTGTAAATCTTTAAACAATTAACAACATTTGTACACAAAAGAGTTTATTCAGACACCTCTGTTCCAACTTGTGTTTTTATGTCGATTAATTAATTCAGATTTTTTATTATGACTATAGGTTGGACAAAGCGTAATTGCTACAAATTTTATTTTGTTTGCAGTATTGCAATGAATTAATGAATTAATTAAAATATATGTGTGTGTGTGAGAGAGAGAGAGAGAGAAAGAAAGAGAGAAAGAGAGAGAGGATGTGTTGACAATTGTTGTTCAGTCCCAGGAGACACAAAAGACATGAGAAGCCATCCATGTAGCCGCTAAAATGACATGATGAGAAAACACACACAAACACACGTTTGTTTCACTATAGTGAGGACATTGCATAGACATCTATTAATTTTATTTCAGGTTAATGATATTTTCTATGGCCTAACCCAACCCCTACCCCTAAACCTACCCACTACAGAAACATGAAAAACACTAGATTTAAATAAAAAAAGGTTTTGGCCGATTTTTAAGCCTTTTTAACTAGCGAGGACCAGTAAAATGTCCTATTTCACTATAAAAGTGAGGAAATTTGACATTATACAAATATAGCCAAACCTGTACACACACACACACACACATACACATGACCTCACTTGTGTTTAGAAAGGTCATTTACCTTGATAGTTCTAGCCTTCAGTCTACATTACATTACACATTGATAACAAGCAAACTCCCAATCGTGTCCTCAGGTTCAAGTTAAAAGGCCCGTGTGTGTGGTGCAATGTAAGCAAAAGACTGAAGTTCTGCCTTGAGATAGGAAAGGCCCAGGCAATTAGGCTGTTTCATGTCACTGGACTGTGTCTGTTCCCCCCTCTGGACTCTTCTGAGTACCGCTTAAGACACCTAAATGCTGTGGAGTGGGGAGCAGAGCACGGATAATGTCATTTAGATTGAGGAACCGTGACTGGGAGTAGTTTTGGATCAGATAATGGTCTCCGTAAAGGAACATTATTCCACATCAGCATGAGTCAAGCTCTTGTCTGATGTTAGCTGGCCTGATATCTCTTTAAAAACATAGGATAAAAAATATTCTAGTCAAAAGATGTTAAAATGGTAAATTCAAAAGTAAAGATGAAAAAATAACTGAATTCAGGTTAAATTGTAGTTTAATTACATTCCACAAACAGTTTTAGCTTGAAACACACAAACACACACACAGAGAGTATCTGGAGAATTTCCTGTGCCTACCCACCCACCTTAAACTGTCTCGTGGGACAGAGGAACAGAAGATGAGCGGGGAGGAGGCTGCCTGTATGTCCTCAGTAGGGTGACACAGATCCTGAAGAATTCTCAGGAAATGCTGCCAAGCTTAAGTTCTCTGTCTGTGTCCCTGTCTATTTGTCATCAATATCTCTGACCTAAGGTCAAATAAAATCATATAACAACTAATAAACCCGATGTAGAGATAAAAGCTTTGATCAGTCTGATAGTGTCATATTCTTAGGTTCTACTATGGGCTATGGAACTTTGGAAATTATGGTAATAGAAATTACATTTTAAATGTTTTTTGGAATAAAATGGCAAATTCATGTGTATTGATAAAATAAAAATATTTCCACACTTTTTGCATAAAACAAATTACAGATTGGAAGTGATGCACAATAAAAAATACATAATCGGTCCCATTTTATATTAGGTGTCTTTAACCCATATGGGACTAATTATGAAATCACAGCTTTTTCAACAATTAATGACTTTATATTTTACATATATTTAAAGCTAAAATAATTTTCCAGAATTTGTTTTCTACATCTGACCTTTGACCATTTTTATGGTTTTTTTCATTTATAACCGACATTGTCCTATTAGAGTAAATTATTTTTGGCAAGTTGTCTAAAACTTCTTACACATTCAAATGCATTTTCACTATCTGAAAAGTAGTGAAAGGTCATAGTGTTTCAAAAAACATTTTAATGTTTTATTAACATTCCATTTCATCTTGTGCTACTATATTTCTTTTGGAACTCACATGTGAAAATGTCAAAAACTTGACACAAATTCAGATGCAGCTTCACTGCCTGGAAAGTAGTAAAACCATGTAAAAACATTAAAACAATCTTTAACATTGTTTCTTTCTTGGAAGTCCAAATCCATGAATGTAGCCCAAGTGAAAATCAACAAGACTCTTCTTTTTCAGTGTAGACCACACTTTCCACATGTAATTTTGACCTGTTTAATCATCATTTTTGGAGCATTTGCTTGTCAGTGTAGTGAGGCCAACAGGCAGTGGCATCTTTCCTGACCTCTGGTTGTAGTATGGATCACATCTTCCAAACTGGCATATGATAATAATTCCTGACTTCCACAACAACCTATGACTTATTTTCTTCATCTCTACCATCATCCTTACTGCTTCTATCCTCCTTGATCTTCAACTTCTTCCTTTCTTACTACGAACTTCTGATGCACTGCTGTCACTGTCATCAATACTTTCTGGAAAAGGTACAGCTTTTCCTCTCTGTCTTCTGTGAAACTTACTAACATCAACCAAACACAGGCAAAAAAGGAAATATCTATCCCTTAAATAAAAGGACTTTGTCATTTATGCACAACACAGATTTTTTGCTATTTGAGTTATTGAATTTACAAAATGTGCATTAAAAATGATCAAAAACTTTAGAAAACACATTTGGATGTACAGAGCTATTTTTTAAAACTGAATTTATATGTATTTCCTAGTCTAAAAGGAACTCACCTACCATGTGCTAATGTCTCCTTCAGGTGCTTGTTGCCAAAAATGTCAAGCACATGGCACATAGATTTTAATTTTATTGGCTGAAGAGGATGTCATATGATAATGCTAAAATGTAAATTATTTTGGTTGAACATTATTATTGTATTTTAAATGTGATTTTCCCTGCGTCATTTATAAATGACGATACAACATAACTACTTTGTACCTGCGTACAGTTTTAGGTACGATGTACGAATGTTGTGTTCATGTTGTATTGCAAAACACTTTTGCTACTATTGAGGTGGGATATGGGTAAAGTTAGGAACAGGAATAGTTATGGTTAGGTTTAAGTGAGGGTTAAGGGGTAGAAGTTGTTTCAAAAGTCTAGTTATAGAGGTAAATACAGAAATTAATTACAGATGTAGTTACATGCAACCATTTTTAAAATTAAGTACAATATAAAAACAAGTATGTACACAATAAGTAAATTGCATCAAATCATTAATTTCAATGTTAGTACATAGTAGTTAAAGACACTTAATATAAACCAAATAATCTGTTCATAAGTGATATTTACTATTTTCTTCACACATCAGATGTTTCGGTAACACTTAAGGTTTCTTTTGTTAACATTAGTAACTCAATTTGCTAACCCTGTAGCATTTATTATTTGTTAATCTCAACATTTACTACATTTTTAAGATCAAAAGTTGTATGTGTGAACATTAGTTAATACACTGTGAACTAACATGAACATAGGTTAATAAATGCTATAAAAATATATTGCTCATTGTTAGTTTATGTTAGTTAATGCAAATAAATGAGACCTAATTGTAAAGTTTTACCAATGTCAAGCATCTCAAGCATGCTGTTCACTTACTCTGTTGTCTTTTTGATAAACAAAATGTAGTTAAAATTAAGCTACAACTGTGGGATAGCTATCTTTTTTTATCACTTAAAAATAGAATGGTTTGTGTTTATTTCATCATTGTTTAGATAATTATTTTTAAACATTCATAGCTGTAATAAATTATTAAGTCATGGTAATCATATTCAAAGAGTTTTCAAAATAAATGCATAAATAAACAAATAAATAAATATAAAAATTATTCATGTTAAAATTAATTTGAATAAAAAACAACCTCTGGAACATAAAAGTGCCTGAGTTTGAAGAAACACCCTACTATTATTATTATTTCTTATACATATCATAAATAGTATAAAGGGGGTTGGATTTCTAAAGGTGGTATGCTGAACTTGACTATTTTTATTATCATGTAACAGTGTATCCTGGTCATTCTGTTCTTCACCAAAACTGAAAAGCTCTTGAATGTTACATTCCCACGTTGACAAAACAAAGTCTGCTAACAATCACAATCTGGACCTGTAGTTATTTAATTAGAAAATCCGTACTCAGGTATTAGAACATAACCATTATTCATTCTGATGCAACAGTTTGTGAATGGTTATTTTTTATTAATTTGCCGAAAAATGCCCAGTAACTGTTTTACACTTTACATTAACATTGTTGTACATGTTGTGCATTGCACATAATATGACACATAAACACTGTAATGTAAAGTTTGACCTTTTTATGTTTCCAAATCCATGATGTATCACAACTGGCTAGATAGATCTAGTTCCTGATGGGGTGAAGAGAGAGTTGTAGGGCCATTCAACACCACTTGCACTTAAAAAGAAATACAAGCCGACAGTAACATTCCCCTCGTAAACATTTATGAAAGTAGAGCGTTTGTCTTGAGAAGGCCAGGTCACAGACATTTTCACAGAAATATAATATCCGTTATCAGAGTTTCCTATTTGTCCCACATTATTTTGGTGGAAGGTTGTGGCACAGGTGATTTTTCTTTCCTGTGTGAGATAAAACAGGACTCGAGAAAAGAGAGTAAGTCTTAAGTGGGACTATGAATCCTTATCTGATGTTACAAGTACTTGAAATATGAGATCATATCCAGACCCAACAAGTATGGAGAAGTGGGACAAAATAGGGAACGCATATCTGTGATTATGGCATTGGTTTGCTTTGTGTCAAGGCTCATTATATTTACTGATTTAGCTATACATGGCGGTAACTTTAGCCACGTTATTGTAGACTGTTTGTGACCCTGTAGGTAGTACAGGAAAAGGTATGAAAAAAAGGGATATTAAAATGAATGCCCATGACTCCGACCTTGAACAAATATCTCATAAATTGTGAATGTAGCAAAGTGGTTTCATCAAAAGGTGACCTACAGTGTAAAACAAATTTGAGGCAAACGTTGGCCGCCTTTCACTTCACAGATAAGTGTTTATGTAACGTTCACATTGTGAGGTTAAATGAATGTCAAGAGTCCAAATGGCAAAGCTGCAAGAGTGAAAAAAGCCTATTAGGACAGGGAATATTTTTATCAATCATATTGCATGGAGGAAAACAATGGTAAACAGGCAGACACATCTGTCCCCAGCTTATCTGTGTATTATGACGCACTTAACCAACACGACTAATGCACACATCACCGGTGCCTGTTAAAGCCTTCTGTAGCCTGGACTTAAAGATACTTAGCAAAGGTCCTCTTTTATAGGTCGCTCACCACAAGCATTTACTGTAAGCTTTATGGATTGACAGGTCATAGTTGGTGGTCGGCAGATATTTGTTTTCACAAATGGCTGACAGTGTTTTAGTTGTGTAAATTAAAACAAATGGGTTTAAATTATATATATATATATATATATATATATATTTTTTTTTTTACAATATTATATTTGGATTCTCAAAGTAAATTAGAGAAATTCCAAATGGCATTTTTGCACCCTTGAAGGACACTTCGGGAACGGGATGCCATTTGCAGGGGCGTTCCAAACGAAAGTGAATCCCTTTACGAAGAGCCCTTCCACAAGTCACTTAGAGAAGGGTACATGCCATGGTCATTTCAAGGAAGTAATTTTATCATTTATGGTCATGTGACCCAGGGTGGAGAATCCTCACATTTCATTTTAAAGCTAGACGGCGAATAATTCAATAATAGAAAAATTCAAGTTGTTTTGTTTTGTTTGTGATATTTCACACAAATTTATGTCATACATTTTATATGGAGTTTAAATAGCTTTCATAGATAAAAAATTAGTTTAATAGTAGATACGTTAAGATGTGACGACTACTTACAGTGTCCAAACAAGTTTTAAAGCTGAGAGCAGAGATAGAACATACAATATATATAAAGCATAATGTAGGTAGGTAGATGGATGGATGGATGGATGGATGGAATAGACATACAGTCAAACTTCAAGGCTTTCTAATGTTTTATGTTTTCCAGACCTTTCACACAATCAAACATTCAAAGCCTGTCTTAACAAACTTTGCGATTCTGGTAAAAAAAATTCTGTTTAAATTATAATTCTTTGAATTTTAATTTTTTTTTTTAATTTCTTGCATTCAGATTTAAACTGCATTTCTGCATACTGTTTGCTGCCTCAATTTAAATTCAAGAATTTAGCCCCTTTTAAAATGCAATGTCAATTCAATTCTGAATGACCTATAATTTTGCCTGGTAGAGATGATACATTTTCCTAGAGCAGCACAGGGCTGGTTTATAGATGCTCATCTAATATATTACATTTTCTGTCCTCAAAATCACTTTATAATTAAAGACTAGACTTCTTTATTTAATGACAGGATAACTGTTTTATTGATGAAGGGTTCACATTACTAACTGCTCACCCAAAGGTCAATGGTCAAAGTGAGAAACAGATTAGGGAGGATGTAGTGATGTTGTCGAACAGCTTTTATGATTATGTCAATCAGAATTTGCAAGCAAACAAGCAAATTCCTGCAGGAGCTTTCCAAATTAAGAAAACAACCTGAAACGGAAAGATTAGTCTCTGTCTGATCTCGTCTCATTTGAACTGTTATTTCAACCATCTTCATTTTCCTGTGCCAATGGTGAAACAAATGTTCCTGTTAAACATTCCAGGATTCATCCATATTTAATTACTCGCACCTTCATTAACATACGCCTCCCTTTAATGAAGAAAGTGTTACATTTATTCACACCAAATGGCAATTCTGCCTTTGATGATCTGAACAATTAGAGAACATCAAAGCCTAGGTTGTGCAAACTAGGATTCTCATTTGCATAATTAAACCAACCTGTAGACAGAAAAAAGTCGAACATTTGAAATGGAAAGTTAAATTATATTTATGCTGCTTATGAAATAATTATGTACCTTGTACTCAATTAAGAATGTGTTAATTAACTTGTAGTTTAAACAACTAAGAAATTTGTTTAGCTGCTCTGTATTGAAATAGTGACGTTCCTTTTGGCATGTCTCATTCCTCAGAGTAAAATGAAGAATCTTTCATCTTTTAAGCCATTTTTAATGGCAGCTGAAATAGTTAATGTTATGACACAGACAGATTGAGATTTATGCTTTACAAAACGACCTCATTTGCTTCTGCCAATTTCATACTAATCTCTCATCAGAGGTGTTCTCAAGATGTCCATTTACCCGCACTAATTCTTTCTCTCTGTCTCACACATACACATGTTCATGTGCACACAATAAATCACTTGATTAAGAAATACGGAGTGTACTCAACAGGTTTGTCAACTTCACACGTTTGATGCCATATGTCATGTGTGGATCATACTTTTCTATCCACATGATACAGTATATCACAAACAAAAATTGCCATTTGATTTCTTTCTAATGGAGTGAACTATAAATTACTCACAAATGTCAAACTTTTGATACTTGATTCTCATCAAACGATTATTATTGGTGGACAAGTGCAAGGTTTCTGACATCAGAAATGAATGAAATCAATACTTAATAGAATGATGTAACAAAATCTGCATTGCATCAGACAACATAAATAAATACCAGACTGAATATTACTGTATTTGCTTTATTGTATAGCTAATAACAAACACTTACTGGCATGTCATCAAAGCAAGTTACAAGCAACATTAATGTGATTAACATGTAAACACCACTAAAGCAAAAGTAAAGCACTAAAATATTCTAGCAATGGAGTCAAGTAAAATAAAATGTTCTTTTTCACTCATACACCGTCTACACTATCATATAAAATTTTGTGGTCAGTGATGTGTGTGTGTATATATATATATAATTTTTATTTATTTGTTTTTTTTTTTTTTTTTTTGGGAAAGAAATGAATACTTAGCACGGATGCATTAAATTGAACAAAAATTACATAAAAGACCTTTATAAGTTTTACAAAAGATTTTTCTTTTCAAATAGATGCTGTTCTTTTGAACTATTCATCAAAGAATCCTAAAAAATTTTATCACAGTTTTCATAAAATATTAAGCAGCACAGCCATGTTGCTTTAAACTGTGATTACTGTTTTTACTGTATTTCTGATCATATAAAATCAGTCTGTGTAAGCATAAGACAAAAAAAAAAAACCTTTCCGAACCCAAATATTTTAACGGTAGTGTGTTGTATATGTTAACATAAATGAGTGTTGTGCTACTTCAATTCATCATGATTTTGTCATCCCACTATATCTCTTATCCTATTATAAATTGACATATAAGTTTATTTATTTATTGTAGGGAGAGAAAGTTCCTCCTCCCCAAACGCAACCTATGCCACTGGCAATGCATCTCAGTGATTTCAAAACACTACACAGCGTTTCATGCCTCTCCAGTAACTAGTATATTGAAAAAGGAAAGTTCAGGAACTTGTTGTATTTGGCCTTTGCACTCCATCCATCCCCTGTTCAAAATCAAACCGGGGTTCTCGTTGTGACCTGTTCTCTACTCTCCACTGTCGACTCTGTTAACATTAGCCAAACTAATGAGGCAGCGCTCCTTATCTGCCTCCCTCCTCTCTTGACATGAGCGTCCTGCACACAGTTCTCTCGCAGTCATCGCTCCACTGTGCGTCAGCTCCCGCAAGTCGGGGAGCCGAACCCCTCCGGCCCTCGCTCTTCGTGGGAACAACATGCTCCCCCCCACCTCCCCGATGGACCTTAGGCCTTGTCATCTTTAAACCTTCAAACAACACCCGAGTCGCCCTCCCCCTTCCCACGGTTAAAATAAATTGTCCTTAGTGTAGAGCCGGCTGTCTGAAGCTTGCAAGTTAGGCCTTCCTGTCTTCAGGATTTTGGAAACCCTCCCCCAGAGAGTACGAAAGACTTTGTGAGAAAGACGAGAGAAAGAGGGACAGGAAAAGAGAGCAAATGAGAAGAAGGTGTTGTAATTCCTGCCCACTCTTGAATCAGGACAGCGCCCACACACTTTTTCTCAAGCCCCCACAAGCACTGATGGCTGCAGTGATAATATGGGGCTGGGTGTGTGTGTGTCGTAATGACGGTGAGGTGGCGTTTAATGGCTGGCCAAAGTATCCTCGTGGGCGACTGCCGTTCCCATGCCCCGCTGCATTCCTCCCTTAGATCCCAGACGCGTTCTTTTGCTACTATTTATTTTTCCTTCCCCCTACGTGGAGGCCAGGATGTACAACGAGTGCATTACCACTGACCTGAGTGGGAGGGGAAACAGTGGAGCCCTCCTGAACACAAATGGACATACACACATACACACTTAAATGTTGCCATTAGTCCGGCCCCCAAGGGGTTCTGCTCTCCTTTTAACACAGCAGTGACACCATGTGTAGTGCGCTCTGGGTAGTTGTGGAGCAATCTGACCCATCGTGAGGTCTGTGTGATTATCTTATGATTAGCCTAGTTTTCTCTAGTTCTGATAAAAATGTTAATAAATTAACAGTTTGATGATTTTGGCAATGATAATAATGAGGCGAAAAATGTGCATTATGACAATCATTAAGACATTTAAATTCAAATATATTGCTGATGAAAATATGATATTAAACATGCACTGACAAGGCTCCATTGAATTGATGTTAAAGACAGTTAAAACAGTAATATTGTGAAATATTATTACAATTTAAAATAACTGTTTTAAATTTTAATATACATTTAAATGTAATTTATCAAAGCTGAATTTTCAGCAGCCATTACTCCAGTCTTCAGTGTCACATGATCCTTCAGAAATCATTCTAATATGCTGATTTGGTGCTCAAGAAACATTTCTTTTTACTATCAATGTTGAAAACAGTTGTGCTGCTTAATATTTTTGTAGAAACTGTGATACATTTTTTTTCAGGATTCTTTGATGAATAGAAAGTTCAAAAGAACAGCATTTATTAAAAATAGAAAACTATTGTAACATAAATGTCTTTACTGTCACTTTTGATCAGTGTAATACATCCTTGCTGAATAAAAGTATTAATTACGTTCAAATAAAAATTCTTACTGACCCAAAACTTTTGAACAGTAATGTAATATTACAACTTACATCTGCACAAAATGATGCAAATTCACAAGTGAATTTAAACTTGAAGTAACACGTCAGTCAGAATGTGTAAGTCACGTTGTAAATGAAATCTTTCTGTAATTATGAAATAAAACACAGACAATCAATATCTAAAGCATAACAAATTCACAATATTGTATTAGAATATGTCTGGCCCCTAACAGGAAGTATAACTCACTTGCCAGTTTTTCTTGCTTGAGTCTTTAAGTCTCCACTAAGCTGCCTTGACTGCATCCCTGAATTGTTCATGCATGCAGCACTGAGGTCTGTAACTTGCGGGCCAAACCCAGGGTGGCACTGGGAGGGCAGCGCAGATACACGTCTGCACATCAATATCACAATGCCCAAGGGCTCAGCCACATCTCAGTGATGGAGATTATTTCCCATGATGAAGGTGAGAGAGAGCTTCAGGCCTTTGGCTAATTTCATTTCCTTTCAGTTTCAGTGCTGGGTCATTTTGTATTAGTATAGGCTCTGTCTACAGTAGCTGCTTTTGGACAGGGCAGTATTTGAGATGAATAAGCAAAATAAACCTGAAAAACATGGGAAAAAATGAGAAGCACAAAAGTGGCATATTTATGTAATTGTTCAATATGCATGTTGTATTGAAATGTCTGTGTATTTGACTCCATGTATATGAATAAATAGGCTTCAACAATGAATTTCGCCATCCTGTAAATATACACAGGGCTTGACATTACCTTTTGTGCTCACCAGCCACTGTGGCTAGTGGTTTTCTTTTGACTGTTTACGTTCATACAAACATTTGACTGTTTAAGCACAATAAGCTGCGAAAAAGAACTCAATTAAGTACTGTGGGGCTGCTTTATGTGTGCAAGCTTTGGGTGTAAGCACAAAATCTGTGGGAATGAGTTAAATTATGCTCAATACGCGCAATCCCACGCCGAAATTCAAGCCCTGTGAGACACCAACAATATTCATCTGGAGCAAATGAAACGAGTGAGTGAGAGGAGGCGGGTTTGTGTGTCAACTCGCTGTTGGAGAGATGAGCGGAAAATGAGTTTCAGATATTTCAGTATCAATATGTAGAAAAATTGCTATTTTTGACAACACTACATTGCACTTAGTTTATTATTTCAGATGCCTTTTTAAAAGGCTACAACTGAAAAATGTATATATTATATATAAAATTCCACCCGCCAAAGTGCTGAAATCAGTTAATGTCAAGCCCTGAATATACATATATTCAGTCATAATTATGAAAAAATAAACTTGCAACTACACAATAAAACGTCATAATGCAAGATTTTGAAAAAAAGTTGCAATTTAAAAAAATAAAATCCCAATTATGAGAAGTAAAGATGCAACTGCACAATAGTTTTATTGTGAGATATATAGTCAAACTGTCAGATATAAAGTCGTCAAATTGCGAGATAAGTATGGCAGTAAAAAAAGGATAAAAAAAGCATTACTAAAGATAAGTTCTGTTTAAAACACATTTCAGGAGACAAAACAATAACAAGAACACAGTGACAGTCCTGTTACAGGGCACAGATTCATCCAATCAGTAAGGAAAAGATATTCTAAAACACAAAGAACATCTAAAAAGGAAACAGGCCTAAATCCCCGTCTCATGAGTTCTTCCTGAGGCTCTTCTCCCTGGGAAAGCACAGGGCAAGCCAAACACCCAGAACTTTCTCAAAGCCCTCACAATCTGCAGATCTGACAGGCCCACTTCCTGTCGGGGGAACTTCCCACCTCTCCCTGCTGGAGAAGAACAGGATGCAAGGACCCCCTAGGTGATCCAAAACGTGGAGAGGACATCGCTCTGGGGGCCCTGTACAGAGCTATCATAACACACTATAGATTCACACGTTCCTACCCCTCCAACCCAGCCATACTTTCTCACAGAGTTTGCGATGCGCTGGTTTGTGTACAGCAGCCTCTCAAACTGGAGGACCGCCGCCTTTTTACCCTTTTGAAATTATTGTTCTTGCCTTGTCTATTATTACAGCCAAAGACGCTGATGAACCAGGCCTCCGTTAGGGTCTTTTTTCTCTCTCTCTCACTTACTGTCTCCCTGTTTTTAAATGACCAGTTATCTTGATTTACTAAAACCTGACACGCGGTGAACTGCATTCTCACGTCAGCCCCAGGAAGAGCGACGCCACTCTCCCGGACGTATCCCCATTTAAAAATGCATAAATATTTGTTCTCTTAAGGACCGCATTGACAAATGCTCTAAAAACAAGTCATTTAGTGACTCTCAATAAATCTATATTTAGCTACCACTACAGCTGAAACTCAAGTCATTGACCCCGAGTCAGAAGGGAGGGGGAAAAAGGAGGTTTTAAAGAGAGTGAAAATGTATTTTGTGCTGGAGCACATCTGGGATTGGTTACCCTCATGGAGGTAGGTATTAAAATGGGAAACACGCTGGATTTTCCCTGAGCGTATGCCTTAGTGACTCTAAACAAAGCAGAACATTTACACTTCCGTTTTACACAGGGATTAGAGAAAAGCAACATGCCCCCGTGAGTCCACCTGGTCGGATTCCACTATCACAACAATGTTGAACCGACGAACCAACTATCGGCCTAATCCTTGTGAGAAACAACCAACGTGCTCTTTTGTAGACTGGGGGATGTCAACGAATTAGAAGTTCTCCAGTACATTACTGGACTCTTTGCTGTTAGCGACTTGAAATTATCCCATGCTTCACTTGGAGACCATGTCATTTCACTCCGGCCCAGATAAGTGCTCTAAGCACTGTGTTCTTTTTCCAGTTGCCTGACATCTCAAGCTGACTGCGCTAACATCAGTGATATACAAATGAGGAAGCGTTAAGGGCCGGCTAGTTCGTTACAGGAAGCTTTTCTGCAGGGTAAAATAAAAAAAAGCTAATTTGGACAAGACAGTGAACACATCATGAGAAAACATGCCACTCGTGACACCCATGTCATTAGTAATCAAACAAATGTTGATAAATTGAATATAATTAGCATGTGTCAGATGCTTTTAGTGTAATCAGAAATGATGGGCCAGCCAGTTAAGCGCACACATTCAAAAGTCCCAGAGTGCTTCTTTAAGTAGAAATATTGGTAATTTCTCTCTGGCAGTGTGTCCTTCAACTTTTCTGCCTGTTATCTTGGATGACAGATTACGGCGGATTTGTCAGTTTTAGAAGAGAAGTAATACAGGCTAATCACACTGACCATCTTAACACATCTATTCACCATTTTCCCAAACAGCATATTGGGAAGTAAGAAAAAGTAATGTTGTCAGGAGCATGAAGGGAAAATTGATGAACCCAGACAACATTTTTTGTTATATTTGTTTTAAAGATTTCAAGATATTAAGATTCAACAGCATTTTTAATTGATACTGACACTCTGAGATGTTTTAAAAAGGGCTGTCAATGTAGCATTTATTGGGATTAAAAAAAAATACTACCTTTCAAAAGTTTGGGGTCAGTAAGATTTTATGTTTTTGAAAGAAGCCTCCTATGCTCAATTTATTGTTCAAAAATACAGGAAAAAAAACAGTAATATTACTAAATATAAATACAATTTAAAATAACTGTTTTCAATATTAATATATTTTAAAATGTAATTTATTCTTGTGATGACAAAGCTGAATTTTCAGCATCATTACTCCAGTCTTCAGTGTCACATGATCCTTCAGGAAATCATTCGAGTATGATGATTTTGTGCTCATGAAACATTTCTTCTTCTTATTATTATTATTTTCAATGTTGAAAACAGTTATGCTGCTTAATATGTTTGTGGAAACTGTGATACATTGTCAGGATTTTTTTGATGAATAGAAAGGTTCAAACGAACAAAAAAAGCATCTTTTGTAACATTATAAACGTCTTTAGGATTTTCATCAGTTGATTTAAATTGCTGGATTAAATGCACTGCTTTGTAACATGAGCTTTGTTTTGAGTGTGCTGTGAAACTTTTGTGTGAAGAATGCAGTTCCTAGTAAGTGCATGAGCAAACTGTGATTATACTCATGCCTGATATGGCCTTTGTATCAACACCTCCAACGAGTAAGGGGCTCTCAGCAGCCATTAGTGACCACATACAAAGAGCTCTCAGCTGGAATCAAAACTGTATGCACTGCACAATGAACTCTACTTCCTCTAATTCATTTCCCACCTGTGGAGGTCTATGGTCCAGCATGTTCTCTTAAGGAGAACTCCGAACATTAAAATGTCTCTCCAAAGAATCAATGATGAATAAACCAGAAACAACCTGATGGCCTTCTTGTACAGAGGACCTGAGAGAGAACAGCTGGCTTGTAAAGTTCGAAAAATCCCTAACCCCTGATGATTTTTTTTTAAATAATTTAAAAGTAGCAGCCATTTTAAAAACTACAAACATACTTGCAAAAGAAAATAATCACGATTATTTTGAACCTGAGGAAATTGAGTCCCTAGTGTTTTTTTTTTGTTTTTGTTTTTTTTGTGCAAAATGTAGTGCATTCAGTTTTACTGCATTCAGGGGCAATAGGGTATATGCCGAATGTCACATGGCTAAACCGGAAAACTGGTCTCATTGCATCCGCTTGTCAGAGAAAGTGTTAACAGCAGTGTGAACTGACGGCATATCTATGGACTTTTAAGGTAATCAGCGAATCTACCTAGTTCACATTGTTATAGGTGTTGTATTCTATTAAATATCTAAATGTTAGTGTGAAGAAGAAAAATTAAAAAAGCTTTTAAATATCAATCTGCATATGCGGGGGATAACAGTTATGCTCATCTTTGCTCACTCCTTTTAAGTTATCTTGAATAAAACAGCTAATTTTTCATGAAGCAGAAGCACATACAAAAGACTTAAACCGGAAGCGATCTGATCTGTTTTACAGAATACGGAAGTTAGATTGCGCATAACCCTTATTCAATGATAATTAAATTCCACCATACAAAAATTGCAAATAGCTTTTTTGGTAACACTTTAGAATAGGAAACACGTATTCACTATTAACTACAACTTTTCCCTCAATAAACTCCTAATTTACTGCTTATTAATAGTTAGTAAGGTAATTGTTAAGTTTAGGTATTGGGTAGGATTAAGAATGTAGAATAAGGTCATGCAGAATAAGGCATTAATATGTGCTTAATAATTACTGATAAACAGCCAATATTCTAGCAATATGCATGCTAATAAGCAACTAGTTAAAAGACCCTAAAATAAAGTGTTACCACTTTTTTTTAATGTCATGTTTTTCTTCTTTTCATACCAGTTTAGGTACGATTATTACAATTAACTTTGATATGTGTGTGAGAGACTTTTGTTTAGGAGCGTCATTCATCAACAATACATTATACCAAACACAGTGGGCTATGTTTCTGCAAATAAAGACTCATTGGTTATGTTTTCAACGAAAAACAATGGTATCAGATCTCTGGAGCACAAGACAATAGCAACAACACATCAACATTGAAAACACTGAAAGAGCACCAATATACAGCATTTACATGACCTCTAATACACCTTATAACAGCAGACAGCCACACATTAAGCCAGCAGGCCAAGGATTTAGCCCAGGCTTACAAGACCTCTTCACTCCTGACATTTTTTTTATCTCACCACATGGACGTTCAACTTGGAAAAACTACTCAGACAAGGTAGAGGATTTGGTGGAGCAGCTTTATTTTCATTAATCAGTCTTAAAAAAGCAATCTCCGGACAGATGTTTTTGCCTCCTCTTTTTTTATTTCTGACAGGCAGCAGTAAAGCCGTTTTAGGACGGGATTGAGAGCAGGACGCCACCTGTGTCGGCAGTTCCAGAGCACGGGGCTCTTGTCCCTGTGAACATCTGAACTAATCCGGTCAGATACAAGAAGTGTTCAGTATGCTGATACAGATGTACTGGGCATATTGCTGTCGGTGAGCTGGGGCCAGACGTGTTGTGCTGAAATTGAACAGGCGGTCAAGACAACCATGGATAAAAATGCTTTTTCCCCTTAATCTCATGTAGAGTTCAGTGTGACCTCCTTACCGATCTCCATGGTTATCTAAGCAGGGAGGTCTTCATATTGTAGATCTTCACGAGGGTGTGTGCCAACGTATTTTTCAGATTGGGAATGAATCTTCCCATAGTAAGAGGAATAAAATTCATTCAAAAATATGGTGCCTACTAAATTAATCAAATAAGTTGTCCCTGTGGGCTTACAGTAACTCTAAAACACTTTTCATGCTCTCTATAGTTTATTTGTCTACTGACAATGGATTTACAATACATGCATCACATCACACATGCATCTTTTTTTTTTTTTTTTTCTGAATTAACAGAAAATTCCAACACGTCTCAAATGATGCACTATGTTAGATAACTTTCAATGGTGGAAATGTCACTGTAACATTTTTAACATGATAAAAAGTTTTAAAACTACAAAAGTGAAAAAAAAGTTTTAAATTTAACAAAAAAAAAAAAAAAAAATCTGCTAGTTTAAATAAAGATCAACGCCTGGATCATAAAAGAGGCCATGTGTTTTCCAATGCCCTTTTTGTCTCAGAAGGCATCCTGTCATCACTCACTGCTTTGATATCAGTCAGCACACTGAAGGGATGATGATTCTAATCCTGAGGCAAGGATTTTGGTTTTGTCATTCAAAACTTCAGGACAGCCACAACCAATCAGATTCCATTCCATTAAAAGTTTAGTTTAGATGAAGTCCACCGCAAGACTCAAGAGACAAGGTTAATGCTGCCAATTGCAGGCAGTGGGCGAGATCTGTGAATTTAAAAGAGGGGAGGAAAGCATGCTGGACTATCTGTGAAGAGTGAGCGTTTACACTACATGTAAAAGGGGATACCCTGCAAATCACAACAAGGTGACAGTCACTATGGACATGAGCTAAGTGGGCCGAGCTCCCAAAATCCCATTTATACTGAGGGCTAGTTTAATCTGGGCTTTGGTGCCATAATTCAGCATCTAAACCTCTATTTATGCAGCTCTTAGATGATGGATGGATGCCCACTTACAGTCCCCCACCTTTCTGTGCCCAGTTTAACCTCTGATCACAGTCTTGGCTTCAAGCAGTGAGTTTAAAATTTATTTAAACTGAAGCAATTCAGAAGTCCCATTTCATAGACAAAGCGCTCAGCTTCTGAAAACCTCATCCATCCACCCCCATCCAGAATCATTTGTCTAGTGCAGTTGATGTGCATTCCCTGCTGTTCGAATTTTCATTAAATGAATATTCTGGGTTCAATACAAGTTAAGCTCAATTGATAGCATTTGTGGCATAATGTTGATCGCTACATTAAATAATTTTTACTTGTCCTTCGTTATTTAAAAAAATAAAAAAAACACTAAGACAAAAATGAGGTTACAGTTAAAATGAAAATGAAGGGGGCACAATTTGTCAGTTAAAAGCAATAAGGTGAAGTTAATCATTTTATAAAACTACTTACATTATTCTTGTGTTAAAAAAAAATGTTAATTATTTCAGTTTTTCTTGTAATTTTTATGGTCATTTTAGGGTTTTAGCCATGGCAACAAAGTTGGTAAATTGGATATAACTTAGAAAATGTTAGTGAATATTTTCCCACAAAAATCATGTTAAAACATACTGTTTATGTTTTGTGGCTATACCATCCATCCATCCATCCAATTTCCAAACTGCCTGTCATATCCAGGGTCTCAGGATTATTGAAAAAGCATTTATGCATTTTAACATTTATGGATTGGTCCCATTCACTTCAATTGTAATTGACTGTAAACTGTTTTGAAGACAATGATGGACAAATGAAAATTAATGTTTGAGTTAACATGTCACAAATGGTGTCTATTGAGCTTAACTTGTACTGAACCCGGAATATTACACTGTATAGTGCATTACCACTAAATCAAAGGAGAGCTTGATGAATCCAGAAATTCCTTGAACTACAAAGATAGCTATGATATTCAAAATTATCAGTTGACCAGCCTTTCTGGAAAATGCTTCACAATTCCTGTTTAGGTGAAATGACTCTTTAATAAATCCACCAATGAACTGGAAGAGTTTTGAATTACTTTAGGCTGAAGTAAGTATACCCTCTACATTGGCAGCGTCTCACCACAAATTTGATATGATTATTGTTCCATTATTTAGCTTTTTGAAGCATTTTCGAGGCTCCTCTCTTCAAATGTAACTTAAAACAACCTGAATGAACGTGGTAAAAACTCTAGAAATGAACCGGACTGATTAATTGAGGTGAGAGGCGCATGTCTGTTTAAAAACATCAGTGACATTTTACTGTGATTGAATAATTGCAGCCTGTCATATGCGAAAAACATTCAAAAGAAAACCGCACTCTTTGGCAGCAGAGACATCTCCTTGGTGAATTTTAAATTATATGTTGTCGATGGAAGTATTTGAGCTATAATTTGGTGTCTCTCTTTCATAAAAGTTTAAACTCATTTAATTTAACAGTGCTGAGGGAGCTTTCCAGTTCATGGATCACTTTCCACTCTTTTCACTCAATGGAGATGATCGTTGCCTTTGTTACAGAAATGTCTGAGATGCGATGCTATTATTTTTCCAGAGCATCAAGGTCATTAACAGATGACTAAAATGCTGCATTTCTCTTACGGCTGATGTTCTTATCGAGACATGTATATCTTCTTCCCTTTCACCAGTGTTTTAAATAGAAATGGTTTTCTTTGTTGTTAATGCATGAAAGGTTTTGAATTTACAGAAATATATAATCATGCACAGACTTCACTCTTTTAAATACCATAATTGTTGTTTTTTCACTTTAACATATCGCTACAGGGCAATTCTCCATCCAAAGCTACCAAATGAAGGAAATATGCTTTCCCACATTTTCCCTATGCCTTTTTTCTGTATCACTTTGTTCCAACATCTGTCAAATAGATGTGCTATTCCAGATTTGTGGCATTTGGAGGCATTACATGGATTTATAGCTTGTTTTAACCTTTTTGCGCCTCAGAAATTGTGACAACAAAAATTTGTTCCCTCAGTACCAGGCCCGGAAGAAAGGCATCTGTTCAGGGATACACAATGGTCTCAACATGCCTGATCTCAGAGCAGTGCCACAGATCAGTGGAGCCTGTGAGGACCGACACAGAGGTTGGGATTTACCAGGGTCCTCCCTGTTCTCAGATAAATTCATACTAGATACTGCACAACTGGATGTGTTTTTCAATGTACAGTACCTGCATTATGTTTGAAGGATGATAGGCAGAAGGCAATGTATGGTCCTGAAAAAACGCTCAGATGCTGAAGATATAATCAGATTACTGTAAGCGTCCTGCAGCTAGTAAAGGGAAATAAATAAATATATAACTTGGCTTTTTAAAAGCATTTATCCATGGAATTACAAGCTCATCTGAGGACATGTGTGTCTGTGCATGTGTTGGTTTATGTTGTGACGCCAAAATCAGTTCCACAGATGTTGTAACATTTAGCTGTAATCCACTTAATAGCCTAGTTTGAATAAATATTGTAGATCATATTTACAATATCTATCTATCTATCTGTCTGTTAGCATACAGTCCAAGCAAAAGTGACAAATACAGTATAAATAAATTGTGTGACTCTTCTTAAAACAGCATGACCCTGGATATACATCTTAACCGCCTTGAAACCGCTTGCCTGATATTCACCACTCAAATGATCAGGTTGATAGAACACTTGAAAACTCCGTTAAAAACAGCGGTCAAAGGATGCTAACCATCATGGTCAGCAATCGCATTTAAGATCCTCAGACCGCCTGCCAAGTGAAATAAGCATGGAGTGTAAAATTAACTGAGCATCCATGTGCCAGACCTCAGCCTCAATCCTGGAACGCAGGAACCTCTCACAGGGAATGCGATAGCGAGCCTCTGATGCCTCCTACCAGTCACACCCATACACGCAGGCCCTGTGACCTCATATTCCTGCTTTCCTCACCCTGTTGCGAAAAGCTTCCTGGCGTCAGCAGACAAAAGGAGAAACCCTTTCCAAGAAAAAGATATTAAGGCCTTTATTTGCTCAAGGGCTGTGGAGAATGCGTTGATATAGAATCCAGTAGTTAATACACATTTTTATAATTTCATGGCCTCCTGAGCCATGAGTAGTATACAGTCATTCAGTGTGTTGATACAGTGGGGAACGGGGTGGTGGATGGGGTCACGCCACACTATGGGCTGTTGAGAATGTGAAAGCACTGAGGTTTGAACTTTCTCCACGACAGCTCAGTCCTCAGACCAACCAATCTTTACCACACTTTTGGTTGGCTCCTCTGGACATCCATTTGTTTTCTCAACCCACTGTATATGTGACTGAGGTTTCAGTCCATGAACACAGTATGGCCACTAATTTGTACTCCTCTGGCTGTTTTTGCAACATGTCAAACTACCACTGCACTGCTTGTAAGTTGTCAAATTCAGGAATGTGTCATATTCTTGTTCTAATACATTTTCTGAACCTCATCGCACATCAATTGATCAATGTCAGGCTCGGTGTTTTTGAATTTTGTCTCCAAATGTCATTTCACTTTAAAATACTGTCATATAACATGATATGATTGGAACGGACTATGTACACTTGTCACTTTGAAATATAGCATCATTCATAGACCTTGCCATTTGTGCCTGTTGATTAGGCACATGGATATGTTTCAAGAGAAAAATGATGGAAAGTAGTTAAGTTGTCATTTCCACTAAATAGTATGTTTATGCACAGCTGTGGTTTTGAAATCGGTACCTCTTGACATAAAACACAATCAATTGTCTAAAATTCGGTCTGCTGAGCAGTCGAGGTTTTGTAGTTAGTCCCTCATCTCCGGCCTCCACAGGTATTTGAGGGAGGCTTCCCAAAACAGGACTGAAAAATAAAACAGTCCGGACCAAATCAGCCTCTTCTACTCATTTTTTTCGTCAACAGTTTTAAGACTTCTCATCTGACATATAATTTGAGCTGTGGTCCCTTTGAAAACGGCACCGTGGCTTGGCTGACATTTGACAAACCTGTGTGGAGTTGACAGCACTGGTCTGTGGTCTACCTTATTTGAAGCGAGGCTGCTTACAGCACAAAAAAAGGTTTGAGTTACTGTTTTGAGAAACATAGCCACGTTCACTGCAGAGCTCAGAGAACGAGAGCTGAACTAGAGATGGAGGTATGATCTCTACCTCAACTGCCTTCAAATTAAACTTGCCATGGTTGCCTGTTAGTAAAAAAAAGGGCCATAATTAAGGTTCAGTTACTGTGATCTCATTAGTATTCACATAAAGCGCATGTACATTTTATAACAACACACTTTTACAGTATAAACGTATAAATGCATTGACAAGCTAAAATGTAAAAACCTTTCATGTGTGAACAACTGTAGACACATACACTTTTACAAATCCTTTCAGCTTTGAATTATATTGTATTTCTAATGAATTAGATTAATAAGATATTTTACTGCGATTGCATTTAACAGTTAGCATTTACCTATTTTGTCATAACAAGCAAAAAATATTAAAAAATATCCAAAAAATAGAAAAATTTTAGTTTCAGTTGTATTTTTGATAATTAAATTCACCCATTTAAGTGCTAATGACTATACTTTTATTAATGAAATGCTGACATCAGTAAAAGCAATAAGCCACGAGAGGATGTGCATTACAATGACTTTACTATAGGAAAGAGGTGTTTTTAGGCATAACACAAAGCAGAGTGGTGAAAATCACTGTAATACAAGGATTTGAATGGCTATTGCTTTTTAAAATGGCGGCAACAGCAATATGCTAAATAACTTATCAACTTACTAATAATTATCAAAATAACAATTCTTCCCCTCATAATATGGCTTATGATCCAAACTCTTTATGGTTATCAAGCAATGTAGAATGTGAATGCATTAATAGAGAATGTGTGTTTCATTCTACAACATCTTTGAACGTGGATCATCGAATCAGAATCTATCCATATTATATAGTATATAGTATTTACCATTACTTATAATTAATTTATAATAGTTTCAGTGTCTACCCAAACACAAAAATGTATGTGTACACTTAACATACAAATACTGTGCAAATACAAATGAGACCCCCCTGTACAAGTCTTTGGACTTGGACCTTGAGAATCCTGTGAAGTACAAATGATTGATAAATGGAGAATATTATGTATTCATTATGTATTCATTTCATTAATTCAGATAAATATACAATGTATGCATCTCAAAATATCTAATAAATATACCAAAGTACATGTTTGCATATGTTTGCATTGATCAACCATGTACTACAAACAAATACTATATTTCTAGCCAAGACTCCTTCACTAAAGGCTGTATGTGTGTGCATGCATTTCAAACACTCTCATAATTAAAGAGGTAAAATAAAATGCAACACACTCATTCTCTGTTAATTTGCAGACACCAACAAAAATGGAAAACAGACAGCAAATGGACCTTCCGACCCCCATACACACTGGAGCCAGTGAAGTGTGTCAAATCTAATTGGAATATATGAATGTTTCCTTTGTCTGTTGCCCCTATCCCACTTGGCAGCAAGGGGAAATCAGCTATATACTGCTTTTTTGATCACAGAATGAACCATAAACCTGTGCAAAAACATTTTATACATTTTTCGAAAAAACATTTTTTCTTTTGTAATCCACTTAATAGCCTAGTTTAAATAAATATTGTAGATCATATTTACAATATCTATCTATCTATCTATCTATCTATCTATCTATCTATCTCGTGGACCTGCCTAAAGTGACTCATTTATTTCTATAGAAAGTGTTATTGTTATATTTTAGACACAAAGGTTTTGCAGATTCAATTAGTCAACCACAACAAACTCAGTCAAACATTCAAGTGGGCAAATCATAAAAATGAGCGACCACAAATTTTAATGACATCAAACCTTCCACAGAATCCCTGTTGGCAAGAAAAGCAGTTCTCACCACATTTAGCAGCATTCATTAAACTGTCTAGTACAATACCTTCACTCCAAGTATCCCCTTTTTACAAAACAAAACTATTTTGTGAATTCAGTCTTTCTAATGAAAGCCAACATAATCCTGTCCTGTGTGCAGATAGGTTAGCCATTGGCCATCAATCACCCCAAGGTCTAGTGAGTGCCCCCTGGCACCTTGTCATTCCCTCACACAGAGGCAAGAGGAACACCGTGGATTCCTGGACTTGGGAACGGCTGGAGTCTCGGAGAATAAACTATCAGAGGCTCTCAGCAGCTCCACCAACAATAATAAAAATGCCCTGACTTTAAGGTGACATTCCCAATTTACGAGTATTTGTGTCTATAAAGTGTATTCCTTGGCTCCTGACTCCTTCAGCCTGTCTCGTAGAAAGAACAATACTTTTGGCCTGCCTGAGACACTTGGAAATCCTTGTCCTCCTTTACTGAAGCTCCTCTCACCATCCTGCTGTTTGGCTCACTTTGCAGACCTCTTTGACTATACAATACTTGTAATAAATAATTACGTTTTGAATTATGAATGTTATTATGCAGTATATAGTTATACAATGAAACTAAGTATTCAAACAAAAGAACAGTAAAGATGATTCTATCATTGTACAATTCACTGTACAATAACTGCACAAATTGACCTTGTTATATTTTGATGTATGCTGTGCTGCGGGAGGACCCCAATTCCCAGCATGCACTGCAACATTAATAAATTATGGAAACTGCTTTACTGTTTCACAATTTGCTGTTTCCTGCATTATTTGCAATGGTGTTGTTGCACCTTTGAGTGAAGTGTTATGCAAGTTTACGAAAAGAGCTACAAAACCATGCAGCATGGACCAATTATCTGCACAGAGCCACAAGCATAAATATATAACATAAGTATAATGCATGCACACTACCCAAAATTTTGGGTTCAGTAATTTTTTTTTTTTTTTCTAAGCTGACCAAGGTCATCAGTTGATCATTTATTTGATCAACAATACAGTAAAAACTGTAATTTTGTAATATATGATTGTTACGATTCAAAATAACTGTTTTCTATTTTAATATATTTTAAATGTAATTTAATTTATTGTAATTTATTCCTGTGATGGCAAAGTTGAATTTTCATCAGCCATTACTCCAGTCTTCAGTGTCACAAGATCCTTCAGAAATTGTTTTGGCGCTCAAGAAACATTTCTTATTATTATCAATGTTGTGCTGCTTAAATTTTTTTTTTTTTTTTTTTTCTCGTGGAAACCATGATACCATTTTTAAGGATTTTTTGAAGAAACAGAAAGTTAAAAAGAACAGCATTTATTTGAAATATATATAATCTTAGGTAACCTTTTGAATGGTATTGTATTTCAACAATGATTATTTTGTATAGGACAAAACTGCAGTTTTATACTAATGGGAGATTGAATTCGAGATCATAATGGTCAAATTATTGCAGTCTATGCAAATATGCCTAATCTATCATTACTCAATTGGGTAGGCAGGAAGAAAATGGACATGCTTGAAATGTGCAAAATAGGCTAAAACCAGCGGGACTGCAAAGCAATGCTTTATATTTTATTTGCTAAAAATGTTTGATTCTTTGTCTCATGCCCTGCTAGAAACTTCCTGTTTTGCTGGCCTTTCTTCCTCTTCTCAAAAAACAAGACAAAAAAGTTATGCTCTGTTCATAAAAGACATGATTAATGTAGAGAGCAAATAAACGGAAATTTGACGTCTACTGAAAAGGGGCCTCTTTGTAAAATGAAGCCATTGAGAACAATGAGCCATGCGGAGCCATTTTGGACCTGCCAAATAAAGTTTGACTTCTGTGGCGGCCACAGATGCTATGGCAACACGCTCTGACAGGGAGTTTATTTTCTCTAAGCTCTGGTGGAATATTAATAACTGAGGCACACATCCTGCCAAGTGGATCTGGATGGGGCATAATCCCAAACTGCGCGGGAAACACAAGTCGAATGTAAAATCGGTTGAGCTCCTGGTATTCTATCATGTATATGCGAAGCGCTTGCAAACGACTGATGCCGTTTTGGCTTTGGAAAAATAAGATGTTAGATCAGCGTTGCAATAGAGTAGGTTATTTTCCACTTTAATAGCACTGGTGTTTTGTTAGTGTAACAAAAGACTGAATTAATCTCCACAGTTCAGAGCGTATTCAGAAAGACAATATCGTTTTCTTCTCCTTTTGAGGAGGAATATGTCAATTTACTTTGCCTAGTAATTACATATTGCCTAATATATCTCAATTACACTACATTTGTATTGTAAAACACTGAGACACATCCAACATATTGTTATTACTAAATCAACAGCACAGTTTTGATTCCTTACAATCCCTTGTTTGTGTAGAATCCCCTGATGCTTGGACTATGGCTGCTTTCTCAGGGTGGGAGTCAGGTACCGCAGCCAGAGCGCCATGGATCTGGTCTCTTAAGTGTAGGGACTGCTATCTCACATGTGTTTGACACAGTGTCAGGCCACAAAACTCCCACCAAAGCACTCAGGCACTGGGGATGTTATGTTTTCCCCAGCCCCTAATCATTTTTGGCCCCGGACCCACTTCCTGTTCTGCAATGAAATGGCTCAGGAATGCCATTCCTCTGATACAAGCGAGGCAGAGAGAGGGCCGAGGAGGAAGTCTTCCTGCGCTCTACGTGTGTGAGATAGTGACACTGACCTGTTTGAACAGTGATGGCTTGACTCTCACGTTTCTAAATCCCTTATGTCAACATACAACACATTAATACACATTTTTAGACCACACTCCCTTACACTCTTCGACTTGTCGAGCTGGAATGCATCAGGCGACAGGGGAGTGTAGAGGACAAACTTTTCCCACATCGAAGTCGCAACAGACTTTCGAACCTTGGCCCTAAAATAGCTCAGTTCGGTTCAACCGAATTTGTAGGATTGGAGGTCAGCCAGAGACGGAGCTGGCGTCACATTTCGTTAACACAAACAAGCACGGTGTCACAAACTTTCTGTGTCTTAATTCACCACTAACGGTCTCAGTTTTCATTCTGGGCGAGTTGGCGCTCGCGTATAATTCATTACAATCTGTTCTAATGTTCTATACACCACAACAGTATTGTAGAGGCTCAAATCTAGAGCGCGATTCGGTATTTTATGGGTTTGATTTACATAACCCTCATCCAGACCACATCAAAGCCTCACGCGAAGAGTAAAGAGCACGTCAAAAGGCTCCCCGAAGCGACGTGATGTCTTGAGAGGATTCAAAGCAAACACACGCTGCCCACAGAAGTCCTCCGTATGGAGCCTCTCTCTTTTTTTTCCGCTCCCCCCCTCTTTTCCGTGCTCTTACAGGGGTGTTGAAGTGACTGCGGTGTATTTTTATACAGTTCCATCCCCTCTGAAAAGAAGGCGCCTCAATTGGCTTGAACAATGTTTAAATAATCAAGGAGCTGTGAGTCTTTGAACTAATTTCACAAGGAGAGAGATCCAGATGTGGCGTCCCTCACTCTGGCTCGCGTTCTGGTTTCGAATGCAGCGTGAGTGCGAAAGGCCTTTACCTCATCTAGTGGCACCGTTCGGTTGAAGTCAGTTTGATTTTGTCAACATCAGAGCAGGAATGATGGAGTCAAAATAAACACTGCAAAAGTGGTAAAGATAAAACAGCAAGTCAGTCAATGAGCTGCCAAATGCATGTGACACTTTTAAAAACATGCGTTCAGAGAAATCCTTCATATCTAGCATATCTGCAGGTACGGCGTCTCCTGAAATGCTTTCTGCGCTTTCAGCCAATACACTCAAATTACAATTTATTCCTCCCTTTGGTGCCATGTGTTTGTAATTGCCCCAAATGATCCTGCCTAGAAATGTGTGCTCAACATTTTCTTGACTTCTCTTGGGTGTCGAGAGAGATAAACGTGCGTATGAAAATTCTGAGTGAGAAGGGCCGCACAAGATTTCATCAAACGTTTCATTTGTATACGTTCATCGGAGGGATATCTCTAATCAGATTTGAAAGGCTTGATTTAAGGATGATGAAAAAGAGAGGCTGCAGAGGGACTGCATTGCCTTTGGCAGGATGAAATTACTGAAATTTGGAAGGCAGTGCTTTTATTTGAGTGCCTGTAACAAAGATAATTTTACAAGGTTTCCGTTCATTAAGTGCTGCTCAGGTGCAGCGCAGACGGGAGTGTTTGCATGCGTGTACACACACACACAGAGCACGGCGCACACACATGCATGGCCATGCACATCTGCACAAAAAAAAAAAAAAAAAAAGAGAAGTTAATAACAGAGGTTTGGAGCACAGCTGAATAGAATAGAATAGAATAGAATAGAATAGAATAGATCAGTGGTTCTCAACTAGTGGGTCCTAACCCAAAACGGTCGTTCCTATTCAGTATGTGCTGTAATAATTACAATAATAATTTTAATTTAACTTTTGTTTGCTTTGGTAAGATCAAATTTTTGGAACTGCGTAAGGTCACCAGTAAAATCTGGGTCCCAAAGTAAAATCAGTGGAGAACCCCTGAAATAAAATAGACTAGAACAGAAAAGATAAGAGTAGACTAGACTAGACTAGACTAGAATATCAAAGGTGTTATACAGGAAACATGCCACTAATTTGTTCTAAAAACAACTAACATGTTTGAAATGCGCGCGTGCGCACACACACACACACACACACACACACACACACACACTACTCTTTTCTCTGAACTGTGACACAGAGAATGTTGAACCTTAAAGGAAAATAAACGGGCCACTTCTCAGCTGCTTGGGCTCTTTCCCAAACTTTCACATGAGAAACAGAGGCAGGAATGCTGAGGAGCAAATCTCTCTCTTACACAAGTACATCCTTCTCATGTGTCCCTGCCATAACATACCTTTAATCGAGTCTATTTTTAGACATTTCCTGCTTCTTCCTAAGGCAAGACAGGGGGGACGTCTGATGTGTGTGTTTGTTTGTGTGTGTGTGTGACTTACAGTCAGTCACTCAGTTCCACAGGGAACAGGGCTGTTGTTCTAGCCTGGGAAAAAATGCACCTATCTCGTAAAGATTTTTGGGAAGGAGTAAAAAATGTTGGCGAGTCTCTCTGTAAAAATCCCCCATTTATATAACAACGAGAACACAGATTTTTTAGTCATGCTGTTTCCCATGATGCATATTGAGGCATAATAGTCCTTTTTTCCAACACCTTTGCTCACATTACAAAACTCGATCAGAGATGACTGCATTGTTTCTGACTAAGTTGAGCCCTTTTAGGGTGAGCTTTGTCAATTACCTTTTTAATTGTTTGTTGTGACTATAAGAATAGAATAGATTAGAATAGAAATTCAACACAGGTAATGCAGTCTGGTGTGTAGCAGACTAATATCTGATATGTCGAAAACGAAAACTTTTCTTGTCTTGTCACATTCATCAGTTACGAGTTACATGAATCAAATTTAAATTATACCATATTTTACATTCAAAACAGTGAGATTTAAAAAAGTTGAGTTGCTTGCATCCCTGGATATTAGTGTCGGTCGTTCAACATTCCTCTCATAAAACAGTTAAATATTAATGTTTAGCTGCTACTTTCCTCATCTTCTGTAAACAGTAAGACCCGCCTTTTTTGATTTGATTGGCCATCTCACTCATTTTGACATTGACGAGCGCTGTTAGACTGTTGAGACAGAGCAACCTAAAAACTTTTTAAACTTTTTAAAATAACAAACAGAGCTGCACGTAACAGGGTGCGCAGCAGAGCAGCATCATATCAAATACTGAGGGAAATTAGAAAACTATTTCTAATTTTTGGGGAGACTTGTCCCTCTAAATGTCTGTGGTGGCTAAATATCTAAACTCTACATTTCATACAGTTATATGTATCATATCTTCTACATTAAAAATTATGAACGACTGCTATACAAAGAGTCAAAAGCACATCTTAGGCCTACCTAATGCAGAGGAAGCCGCCTCTTTTATGAGTTGCGTAGATGTTGAAAGTGAAAGCTAGCATCAGAGTTAGAGCCCCCTCTCCTTTAGTTGTAGGTTTATTTTAAAAAATATGAATAAATATCCATTTAGTTTAGTTAGCCTGCCATTTAGCATAAGCCTCAACTATAGCAGGAACAGAATGAGAAGAGAGTCCTCTCGCGTACCGCGATATGATTCGCGAGTTGGGAGAGAATGATTTTCTTGGTTTTTTTAGTATAGTATTTAAAAATGATTTAGCCCTTATTTACTCATTTTACTCACTAAAATAAAATGAGAATATTTTTATACTCTGTCATTTTTGGTCATCATACAGGTAAGAGTAATACATCTTTTGAATCTGTGAAGAGTCTACTTTTATTTGCGTGCACTCACAACAAAATGTTGAGCTTTTGTAAAATAATGAAAGCAAACGGTGCGCTTTCTGCCGAAACTCCATGTAAACTTGTCTCACAGACATAAAAAATATATCTATAGAAAGCGAAATGTCTACTTTTAAATGAACCAATTGAAATGGAAAACAAATATTCATTGGTTATGTAATTCAATCCGTATGAAATGTGCATATAGGTGCGTCCACTACTGCGGAGATGAGTCAGTATCGAAATACAGAAAACACTAGTTTATCAATTAATTTTTAAAATGTTAAAGCAGTCTCCTTGCTGTTTTTCCCCGATGCATTCATAATCATTACTTCTGCCAGTGTGCGCTGTGGCAAGCTTTATGTGTGCACTTGACAAAAGTGACAGATTAAAACACCAGGTGTAAACGAGAATGTGTCTCCCTCGACCAAAACGTATCTCAATACCAGGTGTAAACGTGGCCTAAATCTACCTTGTGTCCATATACAATACTATGAAGAAAAATGCAGAGGGTGCAGAACAGTTGCAATTTTGATCGTTTTAGTGCATACTACACATTTGCTCCCTAAATCCAGAATGGCAAAAATCCCTTGATGGAAACAGAGATGTGGTCAAGAGGATCAGCCCTTTAAAGGGGCCTTGTGTTGTGTGTATGTGTGTGTGAGCTGGACAGCAGCATGAGGGTTTCCCACCAAACACACGTGGCCTCTTTAAGCGCTGGTGTGCTAACTAGCCTCCCAGATGTCAGGCACTTTGATTGACATCGGAGAATCTTGGATGAAGCCAGGGACAGTGAAGAGAAAAACCAGAAGGGTCGCCTATCCAGAGAGGCTGGCACATGCTGGCATTCCTGAGGCCGGCATTCCCCATTTTTAGAGAGAGAGAGGGGCTCAAACTTTGCTGCTAATGAGCAGTAATGTCCCATGAATATTATTTAAACAGAGTAGAAATAAGGAGTGAGAGAGAAACAGAGATGGGCAAAGACAAAAACAGGACGAGAGAAGGAGAGGGTGTGTTATGGAGACAGACAGCTAGAAAGAAACCAAAAGAAAGAATAAACCAGGAGAGAGAGAGAGAGAGAGAGAGGTGTGTCTTGAGAGACGTAAGAGTTGAACTATGCTGCTCTTGGCAGCGGCGGGCCAAAGCGATGGAGCCGGAGGCGTCACGGCGCCACCTCAAAGAACGTTCCGGCGCAGCCACTCACTCGGGCGTTCACTCCCAGCACATGGCATTCATTTAGAGGGGGGGCTGCCGGCGAGCACGGGCCGCTGTCTCCCCTCACAAAGCCCAGCGGTGCCTGGGCAATTAGGAGGCCACAATTACCCGGGGTGGATCTCCTCCAGAACGTGGCCAGAAGTTACTGCGAGCCCCTGCCAAAGGGCTCTGAGGGAAGTGACAGGGAGGAGAGCTGCGGGGCGCTCGGCGCACTTGATTTACGTGAGGAAAACTTTTCGGGTTTTTGTTTGTGGAAATGAGTTTCATTTGAGCCATTTAAGTCAAAGACACAAACACATTTGAGGCCCGGCCTTAGGGTGACAAGGATAATTAAAAATGTGCGTAAGCCACATCCTCTGAGTGTTGTAGCAAATACACGGCATGACATCCTCCCCTTTGCAGCGCTTTAGAGGTCTCTGATGGGCGCATTTCCTCGCCGTAATTTTTAATGCCAAAGATTCCTTCCTACAGAGAAATAGGCTAGCATGTTCCCAGTGTGGCTGGAGTTTATTAAGATGAGCTGATTCGCCATGAGTCATACATGCTATGAGGTCAAGAAGGAATGAACATGTCAAGTGCAGCTTCAGCAGGTTTGCGCTTATTTAAAATCTACCTTCATAGAGTTTTCAACACAGCTGACGTCATTGCATTGGAAAATATAGTACAATCAGAAAAAGTGACAGTTCCTTATTATTTCCCACAATGTCAAGACAAATGATTATTTGCAATGTATTCACTAGTCATATTACCAGTGTGGGGCAGTAACTAACTAAAAGTAACATTGCTACCAACATTACTACATTTTTCAGTATATTTATTTACATATCTGTTTATTTATACACTATGGGGTCTGGAAGACTTTTATTTTTTATTTTTGAAAGAAACCACAGGGCTGCATTTATTTGATAATATTCTGAAATATTGTTATCATTTAAAATAATAGTTACAAAAAATTAAAGTAGCTTGTTGGTTAGGATGCTATGGTTTGAAAGATGCTCTCCTAACATTGTTGCTCTCAAACAGCATTAGAGAGCTCTATTTAGTGCTCTGTAAACCTACATCAATGTCAAAGGAGCATTGTAGAAGAACACAGTTTAATGAGATGTGATTATAAACCGAGGTCTACAAAGTGGTTTGTAATCCCTTTGGAAGACTAGTTGACAAGTGACACACTCTCAAATGGTTAAAAAGTGAAGTGTTACAAAAAAACCCACACATGTGAGTTGGTAATCCTGCTGTTTTCATTCAGATTTTTTTTTGCAATAATAGTCTTTAAGAGCTGCAGAGAGAGATGAGGAGGGACAGGTCCCGGGGGAGTGTTTAACATGAGAATTAAAATATGATTGGCAGGGTCCCCTCAAAAGAACCAGTAACTGGTCTTCATGTACAAACAACATTGCTAAAGCCAAATCTAAACAATATAGTTAAAACTGTTCTGAACAAGAATAAGTTACAAAATTACAATAAATCACTCTTTACAGAAGCAATAGTGGAAATGGCACAAACAAAACACCATGCTATAGTTTTTGAGAATCATATAAGAACACATTTTAATGTATTTCCGAGACATCATTTTGCTTGCTGCATGAATACGTTTTAAACAAATTACTTCTGAATTTAATATTCAGCAAACCGGCGAGTCTCTCTTGACTCTTTGAGGTCAAAGCAGCAAGTCAGCAAGAGCTCAG
Organism: Ctenopharyngodon idella; assembly: GCF_019924925.1. Lineage (NCBI taxonomy): Eukaryota > Metazoa > Chordata > Actinopteri > Cypriniformes > Xenocyprididae > Ctenopharyngodon > Ctenopharyngodon idella. Next base: position 13,470,496 of record NC_067228.1, read on the forward strand.
TTCTGAATAACTAATCTGACATTTATATAAACATTCTGCTCAATTTTTAGTGTAGAGAGAGAACAAGCAAAGTCTCGGTGCCTGGGCTGGATGGACAACTTGAGGTTTTCTTAAAGTCGCACAATGTTTGTCAATAATCATAAAATAGCTAAAGTTTTTTAATCTAACCTTGCTCATCTCTTCTCAAAACTCTTACTGTACTGCTGAGAAACCTAAGTGAGAATATCATTCATTTTCATTATAACATGATAAGATTGTATTGCTTTTGATCCACTGTGGTATTCCGTCATTGGTGTTTTGGCACTGCAATGCCCACTTGAATAGTGACCGTTCCTGTAACTCCCTTCTAATGGTGCACATCTGTTATGTTTTACTCTTCTTTTGTTAGCATAAAAATCATTCTTTCTTTACTTTCAGATTCACTGAGCAACAGTTAGTAAATAAAAGCTATATTTCAAAAGAAAATGAAGTAGAAAAATGGATACGTTTAGGCTATGAATCACTGGTAGAGCACTGGAACTTCATCTCTGAAGAGTAATTGATGACAGTGGCTAGCAAAGATTTGTCCGCTCTATAAAAATTAATGAAATAAGAGATAAATACTTTGCAAATCTATATGGAACAAATCCAACAGTCATAATTCTATTTCAGCTGAAAGAAAATATTAAACAGCACACAGATACTGCACATAAAGGCGATTTAAAGTACCTGTCAACCTGAATGAGTCCAGATGAACAGTACTGGTTAGGGAATGTGGGAAATTGGTTCTGTGAAAATTTACAAAGTAAGCTGACAAGTAGCTACCTCAGCTTCACCACGGTAAACACTGCTTGTGTGCTAAACTCAGCTCGCTCACTTACATCTATGGCCGTTATAATGAGATAACGACGTTATAATCAGGATGTGAGAGAGACTGAAATTGAGCTGCAGGGAACGAGAGGAGGAGAGCGAGGGACACAGATAAAGGAAGAAACGGAGGAGAGGGAGGAAATGTAACATGACGAAAGAGTCTTCACGCAGACTGCGAGACGCCACGCTGCCTGCTCAGACAAATAGCCTGTCCGCGCAGTGTTTGCTTGTCATGCGCTTGTCGCACACGGCCGCTGACACGATGGCATCCGATGGGTGGGGCTGTGATGATGTCAGTTATGTGGAAACAGGTGGAGGCTGCAATGCCTCCCGTAACCTGAGGCGAGTAATGAGGAGTGGACAGCAAGTGGCGTCAAAGACAACAGAAGGAAAAATAGAAAGCGGTCAATTTCACACTTTTAAAATGCAATATTTCAAATATTTCAAATACAGTTTATTCATTCTCTTTATGGAAGAGCTGTATTTTTAGTAGCCATTATCAGTCAGTTTTCAGTGTCACATGATCCTTCAGAATTCAGTCTAATATGCTGATGTGGTGCTATTACCAGGGTTGAAAACAGTTGTACTGCTTAATATCTGTGTGGAAACTGCTTTTTTTTAGGATTCTTTGATGAATTGAAAGTTTAAAAGAAAAGTTTTTTAACATTTAAAATGGAACATTTAAAATTGAACATGAAATTGAAGTTCATATAGTTCACATGAACAATACTAACCAGCCCAACTTTAGTCCATTTTTTTTTGTTTGTTTTTTTTACTTTATTGACGTGCCACTTACCATGCAGACATTTCCAACTGACTGCTTTCAAATAATACAGAAATGTGTAAATACACAGCATTTTGAAACTGTGGAACTTTCTTTTCTACTCTTAACTGAAACTCAGATGCTAGCACAAACTAATATGAAACCCACTACAAGGAAATTGGTGGCCTACTTGAACACAGTAGTCATTTGCTGACACCTAATTTAGCAAATGAAGTGTCATTTCCTCATATCCAGTCTTAGGCATTAAATTGCGTTGTTTCAGGATAAAATTAGTTCATTAAAAAAAGTACTACCATTTCATTGTTTTTTTCTGTATTTTCTTTTTCCCTGAAAGAGCACTAAATCACATTCTCAAACATGTATTATTGCTTTTGCATATAATGGAGTGTAAATGTAGTCTTGGCATCAGATCCGCTGAGATACGGTGCTTAAGCATTTGCGTGAAGAGCTGCTGTCATTACATCAGAACTGCTCAAACTTTCACAAAAGCTTTTCTTTGTCTGTCTCACCGGAGAGGCGTTGAGTTTTATCTATAGTTGAAATCCAGAAGTTACAGACTGAATACAAAGAAGACCCCCAACTATTGGACGGATAGGTGAAATCTGCTCTACTTCGTTTTAACAGCATATTAATGAGCTTACTTGCTCAAGCTGACTTGCTTCCGTTTTATAATACATTGATTTATTTTGTACTGTTTTGCTAATATGTGGCAAATTAGTTGTGAAATTCAATTGTGGCATTCCCATATCCTTTGTTGAACCCTCTTATCATGCTTTTTTAATTTTGGCTCTTAACATTTGACATCATTCCCGTTAGGTTTGTCTAGGTGGACATGACTGTTTTCTCTGAACTAAAAAAGTCTGTTTTTGTTTCTTGTTACAAATGAGCCCGATAAAGAGATCGGTGAGATCAAAACAAATATCAGCTGCTGCGGTAGAGCTCCTTCATCAAACGTCTTGGGAGACCACCAACACTTCCCTCTTGGCTGGAATCCCCACTTATCCAATGTTTGTGTGTGTCCAGTGGACCGGTTGTTTTTCTACACAACAAACTTGAGAGCAAAAAAGGTAGTGCGTGTTTTCATTAATTAAGAGAGCCAACAATCTTTCACCTGCTAAAAACATTTTTTGCCCCCCCTTTCAGGCACCTCAAGCGAACTAGAGCAACTTTTAGCAAATCTGTTTCTTTGAGGCCTCAGTGAGCTCAGCCAGCTGTACTGACAAGTCCTTTTGCCTATAAAAGTGACTGTTGACCTGGCCTGTGTCTTCTCTCAATGCGTCCTCCTCCCCTTTTGGCCTTGGGAAAGCTTTGGATATTGCTTGCCATGCTGAAGCAAATAATCTGGAATTAAAAAATGGATTCCTTACTCCTTATCCCTAGCAACAAGCCTTGTGCCATCTGCTAGGCCAAAAGGGGCCACAGTCAGTGGGAATTTGGGCTGTTGTGAGGCCTCTGTCACCTGTTCTTGTGTGTTCTTTTGTCCATGAGATAATGATCCCCTTCAAATGTGAAGCAGTGAATAGCCATGTTTTTTTTTTGTTTTGTTTTTTTACTGCAGCCCGAATTATATTTGTTTAAAGAATTTAGTTATATTTCAACAGTGTTATTCATTCGATATAAGCTTATGTACATATATTAAAGTGACCATTTGAATGTTAACTAAAAAACGGTTTAGTCTCTGTAGAGAAATTTTAGAAAATGTTGGTTGCAGGTGCAGGACACCTTATATACAGTATATTATACACTCAATATACAGTATATAATTAATAATAAAAAAATAATATATACTCTTACATCCATCCCAGTTTAGATACAGACATAGAAATGTAGGTACAGATTTTACAGATATTAATTATCTTATATAAATTTTTCTCAGCACAGTTGGAGGTATGACACAGTATTATTTACCATTTATAGAAATGTTCAGTGTGTGGCCATTAACCATTAAATCTATTAAAATATCTGATAACATGTTGGTAACACTTTAAAATAATGTTAAATCCGTTAAGCTATGATTTAATCCTTTTACTCATTAGTCTTTGTTCATTTCAACATATACTAGATGATTTTTAAGTAGTTATAACATTTTAATTTTATTAGTCAATGTATTATGAACAAACATGAATTAACTATAAAAAAACAGTATAAAATAGTATCAATAATAAAATAGTATAAATTAATATTAACCTAGTTTAATAAATGCTGTAAAAATGGTTGTTTATGACACTTAATGTATTGAAAACTATTGTCAGTGAATTGAATCTAATTGTAAAGTGTTTCTATTGGTCAGTAACAGCTGTATGAAACTTTTATAAGATTCTTGAGGATAGAAAGTGATATCATAATCTCATCTTACTAATAAAACAAAACACCAAAAATGAGCCATGAGATTGCACAAAGGAAATATGAGTGAATGTTTACCCAGACATCTCTAGCACACTTTGAAGGATTAATCATTAAACTCTTACTGGTATGGGATGTAAAGACAGTGGGAGATGAAGGGGTGAGACAGTGCCATTATCTCAGACAGCCTTAAGCCATCAGGGCGTCCCGCTCACCTGGGGTGCACCAACAGCTGCTGAGTTTCCCTTCTGCTCACTTTAGTACCACTAATCCAATCTAAAACTGAAACCTTACTCTGGAAAACCACGGTTGCCAAAATCTGTTTATATGTTTTTGGACACTTTGATTCTACTATGAATTTGTATTGGTGCATTAAATCAGCAAAAAATTTAACTGATCATTTACTCACCCTTGTGTCCTATCAACCCTGTATGACTTTCTTTCTTTTGAGGAACACAAAAGCAGAATTTTAGCAGAATGTCCAAGCTGTTTTTTCCATTTAATATTCGTGAATCATTATCATGGCTGTCCACTTTAACTGAGTGGGAAAAAGTAACTTTCTAGCTTTCTCTTAAAGTGGCGTATTAATTCTATTCATATCTTCCTAAGATGATTAGATTTCAAATCTTAAAATCAAGATGCTCAGTTCCAAACACAGGTAGTTTAACTATAGTAGAATCTTATGCCTTTAGGAGAAAAATACAAAATTACACTGCAGTCTGTGATTACCTAAATCAAAAGATTTGTTTAGGCATAGATGAAATAGTGACAAGGGGCATATTGAACCCAGATGGGCCAGTGCCGCGAGTCAAGATGTGCTCATCACTGGAATCAGAGCACTACCTCCCACCAGGAGGAAACGGAGGAATGCAGTGAGATTATCTTTGTTCAGCTCAGGGGTTCTCCAGGGGGAAAAAAAGGGACATGATGAACAACATGGTGAAAAGATATGTGCTCAAATGAGAATGTGGAAAAATCTGGATGAAGAGAGAGAGACAATATCATTTGGGAGGTCAGTGGTTTAAATTAGTGCTGCCACAACAGTCAGAATCCTCCAGGGAAACACCGTCTGGGTGGCTGTAATTCAGGGAGAAGATCAAATTAAGGACATGCAGGACTTACTTAAGAACTCACTGCGGTAAAGTACATAAAAATATAGTGAGGGTGTGTGGTAATGATGTATCTGGCTGGCATGAGACTGGAATCTATGCTTAGAAACAGGTAAGAAATGTTAGTTCTTGGATCACAGAGTGATAAATCATGCACAGCCTCAATAAAGTCAGATTTTTGTCCCAGAATTCAAGCGAGTTGATTAAATGTTTACTGCATGTACTTCTAAGAGCAGTAATCTGTTTTCTAAGCCCAGCGTGGCTTTTGTGTTCTTGGTTTCTATGAGTTTAAATAGTGATGGGTTGATGGTAATTAGCGAAGCCTTGTAAATAGTTGGCAACTGTGCCACAGCCCTGTAAAATAAGATTAGAAACTTCTAAACCGTACTGTGTACCATGTGAGGGAAGTTACTGCTTTTTGATTTTTATGACATATATTTGGAACAATGCATGTGTAGCAAATGACATTGTATGGAAGGAGAATGAAATGTGAAGAAAGAAACTGGTCTTGTTTAGATATGCTGATATGTTTAGATTGCATCATCAAGATCACTTGTGTTCAAATTTTGTGTGGCCACTCATTGATATTAAAGAGGATATTTCCTTGCCTGCACCTGCTAGAAGACCATAGAAAGAAGTCCATGACTTCTATGCCATAGAAATCACATTGGAAAAAGGTTTAAATTATTAGACCTCCAAATTATGACTAGAGCTACCCCTTATATTTACATATTTAATTAAAGAAGTAAAACTTTAAACAAGTTTTTTTTGCTTGCAAACTGTTGCAAATCGAAAATTAGATGCAAAAAGGAATCCAAGGCTGAGAGATAAAGCAATTATAGTTTCCTATTTCTCTATTTCAATTTAAAAAAAAAAAAAAAAAAAAAATATTATTTCTATTGCAATGCGATCAAGTGTTATATGCAAGTTAGCATCACACTCAAAGTTTAGTTTCTACTAAAAACACCCTTCAAATTCATATTTCAGAACCATCCAAGACCTGTTTTTCAAGGTTTAGTAAAATGATGTCTTTATATCTAGACGTGAAAATCTAGCCATACTTCGATAAAGGCCAGATACAGGATAATAACTACACCCGGAGGCAAAAATATGAAAAAACCATGAACAAAGAGAGTGTTTATTTGTACTTGAACCAACTTTCAATTTTTGACAAAGGGATTTTTTATTTACTTTCTCCTGAAAGCATAACAAATAAAATCAAATTTAACTTTCAGGACAAGTATGAGAGCTACCCATGTATGTTTCATGTTAACATTTCATTTTTATTTTGTCAGTTTGAAACCCCAAATGCAATCGTGCACTACAGTTATAATGCTACCTCTGTTCCTAGAACAGGGGGCAATGTGTAATTGTGCAAAGGAATGTATGACCAACTGCCATCCACAAAGACCTCCTTAATAGCGAACAGATCATCTCATATTTTTAGAATACCGTCCCAACAATGAGATTTCATCTACCCGCGAGTTGCCAAGCTTGAAATGTAAAGTCCTCTGTGTTCAATAAATGCAAAAGCTGGAATTCCATATGCAGTCCGTATGCATGTATTACCAGACTGGTAAATATCACTACCTAAAGGACACAATGACATTGTTGTCAGTCAAACCTTTGTGATTTTCTTTTCTTTTACAAAAAGCTTCTCATTTACTGCATACTGTATTTCCAAGTTAGATTTTGCTTTCAAGCCAAATAGTAAGTACCTCACAAAGTCTGTTATGATGCCATGGAAATCTTGTAACCCTGAATCTCCAGCTCTTTCCGAACCTCAGGTGCTGGGCTCATCATTTTCTCTGCAACTTTGAAAAACAACTTAATCTTGAGTGCTGAACAGTAGTCAGCATTTGAATGTGTATAACTCGGGCTAATTTACTTGCAAATCAAATTTTATGGCACAAGTACCGCATAAACTTTAACTAGTGCTATTTTAGAATATTTATTAATATTAAGTTACAGAGTTGTAGGCTCTTAACAAAGCCAACACTGACATCACAGCTGGCTCCTACTGTACATTATGACAGCAGTACAGCAAATTTGCTACCATGGCTAGTATAAATTGGTAACAAACTCTTTACCCTCTCTAAAAACCATGACTTAAAATTTGCCTGAGAAAATGTGACTTTACAAGCTTGTTAGATAACCACATTTGTCCAAAATAAAAACTGGCTACATCAAGTCTGCCATCAGTACAGGTATCAAATGAGCATGTGCATCAGATGACCATAAGGGCCAAACCCCCTTTGCTTTGTAATCAGTTAATCATTCCTTTTTGGCCAGCATCCCACCGTGTCTGGGGCAGGGGGGAGGATAACAGCACCCCTGCAGGCCAGTGAACCAGCCTTCAAGATAGGACTTTCCACCCCAAGCAGTGCAGAGAGGATGAAGAACCACATTGTATGATTCCCACAATGGCCACTCTGTCACCACAATCCCCACTAATTTCATTTGCCTGCGAGGTAGAGCAGAAATTCCCCAAGAATTCCTGTGATGAAGAGTTGCCCCCAGTCTTGTGGACAAAAATGTGTGTGTGTGGGTCTGTGCATATGTGCATGTCTTTTCCTGTGTACAGATCAAGAACTGCCTGTCGTGACGACCTTCTTCTGAAAGGGGCATTTAATGTCATACACGCTCCCGAAATGGAATCAGATCATCACTGGCATGAGAGGCCTAAACTGTGAATTGTGATGGTGAATGTTTTCTGAGCCATTTTTGATGAACATTTTTATAACAAAAGGTAAACTTTAAAGAGATAGTTCAGAACGTTTTGGAATGACTTCAGAATACATAAGAATTTTTAGTTTTTGGGTACACTAACACATTAAGCAAATTTTACATAATTCAATAATTGGCATAAAATGTAAAAAAAAAACAAAAAAAAAACTTGGAAGTCAAAGTACTAAGAAATGTGATGGTAAATAATTTAGATTAATTATAAAAATGCAATAAACAAATTACAATACGATGGTTTCGTAACTTTTTCCAAGTCTAATTTTAACTTGACACAGCAAAAACAGCATGAAACACTGGAAAAGTGAAATGTGACAGAACGGCTAAAGACAATCTTTCAACACACCCTCATGAAAACTCGTAACAATTTGCACAAGATTGCGAAATCATACTTGGCTTAAATGAAAAAGGTACAAGGTACAAGTCGTACATTTTTATATGACTTTCTTTATACGATTTTTTATGATTTTTCCATTTTGTACAAATTATTATGACTTCTTACGAGACTGGGTTGGTCTTTTCAGTGTAAACTGAAGAACAACTTAAAAAATATCATAGGCAGAATACAAGAATGCATTCTGTGTTTAGACAAGCAAAGGTTGTATATTCACTGAATGATCACAGTTGTTAGAGGTTATGTAAATTATTGTTAATGCTAAGTCTACTGGATGATTCATTTTTAATATACTGTAACAGATAAATTACATCCATTCACTTTATTATTTCATTCAGTGAAACAATTTTCTAATACAGAACGGCGTTCACAGCGAAGAGCATTTCATCTGTGTTCTTAATCTTTGGCATCAGACACGAGCAAGAAGGGCCTTTGAAGATCTGCCATGACTTCAAACCCACAATCATATTCCCTACAGATTTAACTTAGTTTGAGATATTATTTATAACCATTATCCAGTGTATATTGGAGGTGAATAACCAGATTTAATGTTCTTGGAATTTTTCTCAAAATCTTGCAAAACCCTTGTGAAATGACATGCGAGGCACTAGCTTCTTTCCTCATTCGATGTGGCTCATTAACCTATTGTGCAATTTACATTTATACCATTTGACTTTTTAATTTCTGTTCCTGATTTTTCTTAATGAATGATTCTTAATGTGTTTGATGAGACAAATCACTTAAATGTATCTGTATTTTACTAAAATTTTAGAAGACTTGCATGTAATTAGATAAAACCCATTTGAAAATTGCTACATACATTTTAAACACAACCTTAGCTCCATCAATAAAATCTGCGAGTTCCAGGATGCTACACAAACTCACAACACAAAAGAGTCTAAACCTCAGAGCTCAGCTTGCATTTAAATGGGTATTCTTGTTTGTAAATTCTGTGACATATTCAGCATGCAGGACTAAAATCAAAGGCTTTCAAGTGTTTGATGCTACTTAAGTACCCACAGGCTTCATCTGAAAATTGATCTTTTTGAGTCACGCTCAAATCGAAGATGAAATGAAGCCTGGCTTTCACAAAACTGAACTTTGTTTTCAAGAAAGATTGCAGTATATGTGGATTTTAGGCCTCTATTTCACATGTGAAGGAGCTACAGCTTTCCTCAGGAGAGAATATTGTGCAAAAATGGGCAAGAAAACACATCACCTACATTTCTAAACTGATTTTTTTTGTGTGTGTGTAACCATAGAAACATACTGAAATATTGACCACACATGTGTTTTAATATATGGCTTCAGTTTTGGAGATTTTAAAACTGGAACACTGAAAGACAGCTATTTAAAAAGGAATGGTTGAATATTTAAACAATTTTATGAAATAAAACCTTGGTTCAAACCGTCAACACCTTCACAAAATGGAACCTTATCACTTATCCACACCACATGTATGTGTGAAGTTTAAGTCTTGATGCTCAAATGAGCAGAAAAAAAATCCTAGCACACAGAAATATGTAAAATAGTTTATTTTAATTAGATTCAGTTCCACATAATATAATGTATATACAATAAATTTATAGTCAATTTTTCTCAAATCCATATGCCATCTTGGGTAAAAGGTTTCAATTAGCTTCTTGCAATATATTCTAGGAATTATATTTTAAAATATATTACAAAACACTTATTTTAATTTGTAATAATGTTTCACAGTATTACTATTTTACAGTATTTTTGAATGAATACATGCAATCTTGGTGAGAGGCCTTGGGAGACTTCTTTCAAAAACATAATAAAAAAAAAAAAATCTTATTTTGATTCCAAACTTTTGAGTGGTAGTGTACATACATTGTATGTTTTTAGGATTATGCATATAATGTAAAACAGTCATGAATCGCTCTGTCCTTAAGACGATGGCAATAGGGAATGGCCACTCATTTAATCAGCGTTACATTGAATTAGGGCAAAGTGACAAATGTGTCCCCCCTCCAAAATTCCAAACACTCCCTTAAGAAATTCATCCTGGCGCCGACTCCACTCTGAACTAGCAGTATATTGACTGTAGCAGATCAGCCTTTTCACATTAGTTCAGCTAAAACTATTGACGGAGTCAGCATTTGTCAGTGTTTTTAAAACTAGGTTACACAGAACCAATGCTCCTTTAATGAATCTTAATAATGGAGGTCATCAGATGTCATTTAATTTCGCTGGCCCATCCACCTCATCATTAAACTCCTTACTGCCATACCTCAACCGCTAACAGTGAGAAATGTATTTTTCTTCTGGAAGATGCTGGTCATAATTGTACAGTCTAGCCTTCTCCCCAGGTTTCCATGAGCTGAAGGTGGAACTACTTACAGTTGTGGTCAGCCGTGTTACCTCACACCACATGGCTGAGAGGACGATCGGGAGGATGAAGCAGACGAGGGGTGCGGTTACACCGTAACCCGTTTGCGCTGCTGCCAGGGGCCAAACCCACAGGCTGAGTGAGTGCAAATACATGGTGAATGACAGAGAAAACAAACTGAGAGAAAGAGGGTGACGCAGTATTTAGGCAGTCAGAGTGCAGAGGCTGCTTAATGAGATGTGGCGGTCAAGTGTAAACACAGCATTTACACTCTACTTGAAAAAAGCGACTATACCATCCCAGATGTTTAAACAAGCTTGTTTTGGAAGTGCGACAGAAGCATGATTTTATTTAGCAGACGTTCAGGAAACTTAAGCTGTAAAGATTTGCTTTAAAAGTGCTGTGAGTGTTGAAAGCAATGTTTTGAATCAAACACTGCATGGGAATTTACATGCAGCAATTTGCACTGAGAAAGCGACTAGGGGTTGTGCGATTTCCAGTGACATGGACATTCACGACCACTGGCGGTGTGACAAAACTCAGAAAACTTTAGTTGTATGAGTTATATTTCAGAGGTTTTCAAACTGTTTGATGGCAATGACCCCCAAATATAATAATCCCCTTGTGAGGTAACTCCATTCTAATGTATGTGTGTGTGTGTGTGTGTGTGTGTGTGTGTGTGTGTGTGTGTGTGTGTGTGTGTGTGTGTATACACAGATCAGGCATAACATTATGACCACTGACATGTGAAGTCCATTACACTGATTATCTCTTCATCACGGCATCTGTTAGTGGATGGAATATATTAGGCAGCAAGTGAACATTTTGTCCTCAAAGTTGATATGTTAGAAGCAGGAAAAATGGGCAAGCGTAAGGATTTGAGCGAGTTTGACAAGGGCCAAATTGTGATGGCTAGACCACTGGGTCAGAGCATCTCCAAAATTGCAGCTCTTGTGGGGTGTTCCCAGTCTGCAGTGGTCAGTATCTATCAAAAGTGGTCCAAGGAAGGAACAGTGGTGAACCCATGGGCGACCCTGTCACCGATTGATGCACGTGGGGAGCGAAGGCTGGCCCGTGTGGTCCAAACCAACAGACGAGCTACTGTAGCTCAAATTGCTCAAGAAGTTAATGCTGGTTCTGATAGAAAGGTGTCAGAATACACAGTTTGTTGCGTATGGAGCTGCATAGCCGCAGACCAGTCAGGGTGCCCATGCTGACCCCTGTCCACCGCCGTAAGCAACAACAGTGGGCACGTGAGCATCAGAACTGGACCATGGAGCAATGGAAGAAGGTGGCCTGGTCTGATGAATCACGTTTTCTTTTACATCACGTGGATGGCCGGGTGCCTGTGCGTCACTTACCTGGGGAACACATGGCACCAGGATGCACTATGGGAAGAAGGCAAGCCGGCAGAGGCAGTGTGATGCTTTGGGCAATGTTCTGCTGGGAAACCTTGGGTCCTGCCATCCATGTGGATGTTACTCTGACATGTACCACCTACCTATGCATTGTTGCAGACCATGTACACCCTTTCATGGAAACGGTATTCCCTGGTGGCTGTTGCCTCTTTTAGCAGGATAATGCACCCTGCCACAAAGCCAAAATTGTTCAGGAATGGTTTGAGGAGCACAACGAGTTTGAGGTGTTGACTTGGCCTACAAATTTCCCAGATCTCAGTCCAATCGAGCATCTGTGGGATGTGCTGCACAAACAAGTCCAATACATGGAGGCCCCACCTCACAACTTACAGGAATCTGCTGCTAACATCTTGGTGCCAGATACCACAGCACACCTTCAGGGATCTAGTGGAGTCCATGCCTCGACGGGTCAGGGCTGTTTTGGCAGCAAAAGGGGGGCTGATACAATATTAGGAAGGTGGTTATGTATATGCCTGATTGGTGTGTATTATATATATATATATGGAAAATATTTACTTTCAATAATATTTACTTTACCATGACCCCATCTGTATGAAAGAAAATAAAAAGTGCAAACAGTCCTTAGAAAGCAGAAACAGTAATAATGTTAACTTGTTTTATATTCTATTTATTATTTATTTCTAATTTTTACTTCTTTTTTTTTTTTTTTTTTTTGACTGTTTTTCTTGGAACTTTTCCATGGACCCCCTAACACCCCTTGAGGCCCCCTGGGGGTCCCTAGATGACAATTTGAAAACCCTTGATCTATTAAATCAAAATGATGCATGGAAAACTGTGTCAGAAACAGTGTAGGGCATCTAGCTGTAGAAACACCCACTACGACCAATAATACAGCCTCTAGTACTGTGTATGTGAACGGCAAATCAAAGTGCCTCTTAGTATAACACATAACACTCATCACAAAGCTTGTAGCATGTGCCCAACTTACTCGAATGTATTTGTATTTCCACAGAATCAAGCTGCTGTTAGCTGAAAAATGAATTCAAAATGAACAACATCCTCAACAAAGCTATGCTAATTCAGCGAAGGCATAATTACTGCTGACTGTACTGCTGTATGTTCCTAAATTTCTTTTAAAAGTCATGGAACAAGTTTCTCAAACCCAATACTTCCCTTCTTTCATCAATTTCTGGCCAATTCACAATAGTAAATGGAGGCAGGTCAAGTATGAACAGAATTTCTGTAGCTCATCAGCTGCTGTGAGGTGCACTGGTATGACGCCAGCTTGTTTTGGTTAGTACCTGTGTAAATCTGGGACCTCCGCCAGCGCCTCATGTTCCAGCGTTTTCCTTCCAGGCCAGCAGCTCATAAAGCTGTCAGTGCACTTGTAGTCCTGGTCACCTTTGCCACAGTTTAAGTCAGCAAATTTCCTCCATCTTGCCTCACTCGCACTCTCATCACTCTTGTACGCACATGACCTCAGACATGACGTGCAATGTGCAGCTAATGACAGGCAGGTTGCTTTACTGCTGTAGAAGGATAGAGATGGTGTTAAAAATAGCAAATTACTTATATTTATGAGGATACATACATTTATGAATAATGAATAGGTCATTTAAATCATAGAAAAACATGACATCCAGCAACCGTTGTCTGAATCCCTTGTGTTCATCACTAACATGCTTCTAAGGATGTCAAACTAATTCTTCCCAAACAATGCAACAATCATTATTGTTGGAATGACTCAACTGAAAGCATCTGCCACAGCAATCAGAACAATATCGCTTTTAGATTTGTACCATCCACACACTCGTTCCAGCCAGGAATAATTCGACTTTTCTTTTTTAGTTTGTACGTTTTAAAATGTTTCCTTCAGTGTGACTTCAATGCAGATAACTGCTTGTGCAGTCTGTGTTTTGAGTTTTAATTGTTGTGAAATGATTTCCCAGGGGTCAACATCCTCACTAGGAGGAAAGGCGGTGTGAAGCAAATAACAAAACATGGGTTTTCCATAAACAATAGTCAGCTAAAAGAACAGAATCAGGTGTCACATTCTACAAAGAATAAAGCTAGTACACAGCAAAACTATACTTAGATCCAGTATATAAAGCTGAAAAACAATCAAGGACTTACAGTTCTCACAACACACAACTTTCAGAAATACAAGTACTACATGTTGATGCAGCTTTACCTTTTATCACATTTTTTAGTCCAACAAACACTGTAGGTGAGTTAGATTAATGCATTTCAGTTCAAACAGGCCTTCATGTCCCATTGCATACTTCACTAAAACAATGACTGCAATCAAATATGCATTCTTCCCTACTATATTCATCCCTACTGTATTCATAAAACAGCTGCCAAAAATTACCAGGATGACCTACTACTTCCGGCAAGATTCTAAAGTGCACATCTGACGGATGTTTTACTACACCATGAGGCCATGGGAGAGTTGTTGTGAATAGGTGTGTTCGACTTGAAGCGGCGCTGTGCAGACCAATCGGTGTATGACATCAAAGTACAGCGAGAGCAAATGGCCCTGTATGCTTTTGAATCTCTCTTGCAGTACTTTAATGTCATACACCGATCGGTCTGCGCAGCACTGCTGCAAGTCGAACACACCTAATGGCAGTGAAGCGAGGCAATTGACACTGTAGATCACATGACAATGACAACATTATGAATGTAGTATGTCTGGATTACATTCATATGCTGCGTTCATACCATGTTGTAATAACCCCTAATTACAGGATGACAACATGTGACGTTCTACTCTGAGCTGTTCATGTCCTCGGACTCAGAATTATGCCAAATGGAATCTGCAGCAGTCAGGTGGTACAGCGGTCATGTGGTACAAGTCGGAGCTCTCCGAAAATCCCCAGTTTACAAGTTGTAATTACGAATTCTACAAGGTTGTTTTTTCTACAACGCTTTTTACAAGTCATAATCTCATAATTATGGCATGGCGTGAACGCTCCTATACAACACACATTCATAGTATTTGTATGAATGGTCACAAAGTACCAATTTAAAAGTACAACCTATTTCAGATACCGTAGGTACAAATGGGGTAACTATTTACAGGTAGGTCAAATAGGTACCTATTTACAGCCAGATACTAGTGTTTCAGTGAAGTTCCACTGACCTCCCAGCATGAATCCTTAATATGGTTGGGTTTTGTTTGTTTTTTTTGACTGTTTGCCAGCTGGTCATAATGTTATGCCTGATCAGTAAGATTTCGTCTCATGAGTATTTATGGAATGCTCTCCATAGTTACAGAAAAGCACTTTGCTTTCCATCACAAACATTAGAAAACAAACTCCCCATAGAAAACAAAACCTCAACTCATTTTTTGAAATTCTACAATTTAACAGTGTACAAATAACAAAGCTCACAAAGGTCACGGTGATGGCAATTTAGATCCCATGGCACTTCAGCTACTATCTACTTCATTAGTATGGTAATTGTTTTGACCTCGAGATTGCCCATTAGAAAGATGATCAGGCCATTAGCAGATGTCAATAGTGCTTTATGTCTTATAATTGTCATTACTGGTTGGCCTGCAATGTGCAAATTCTGATTTTACCGATGGGATCATTTAAACAGTACTGAGGCTACAAGTATTTTCTGAGAGTGCCTGCATTAGATTCATCCCATACATTATTACATATTTCTCACAAAATACATTATATAAAGTTAGAGCAATACTTGGACCTGGTTTTGAACTAGATGTGAGCTAGAAAATTCATAGAGATTTTAGTTATAACATGCAGAAAAATGCTTTTTGCAACTCACAAAAAAAACAAAAATAGCTGTTTTCCCAGGAAATGCAGCGTATGAAGCGAGGGTTTTAGAGTCTCTGTGATGGAAGGAGAGACAGCCCTTGTCAGGGTTCCAGATTCTGATAGCACAAGCATCTCTATTCACAGAACATTTCAGTGGAGTCATCTGTTTTACTGGAGATTGACTTTGTGTGTGTGTGTGTCAGAAGAAAAAAAGGACGTTTCAGTGTGATCCTAGCTGTAATGGGCTACCAAAACACATGTGTCTTTGTGTTAGCTGCCCAAATCACTTGATGAGACTGGAGGCTATTTTTTTGAGTGCACCAAAAATGTCAGATGCATTTTTACATGCTTCTGACATTCTGAAACGCCATAAAGTGCCTTTCACATGGTTCTATTATCAGTTAAAGTGAAATAAAGCACATATGACATTGTATAAAATTGTCACATATTCATATGTTAAGTTACTCAAAGGTTTAGTTTATCTTGAGATACTGAATGCGTGCAAAAGAGGCACTTTTGAATCCAGATTGTAAATTAGTTTTAAACTGACTTGTCTTTCTTCTGATTTGTTAGTTCAGGATCAACTATAAGTTCAGAGAACACTTTAAGGTGTTTTAACAAATGCCTAAAGCTAATTTCTCGTCACACCTGCCAATAGCGGCATTATTGAGCTTTTTTTTTTTTAACTGACCACAATACTGTATTTTGCAATATTTCCTCAATAATACATTTATTTTGCCTTAATGACAAAGGAATTATTCAGCAGTTTTCCCTCTTACAACAAAAAGTTCTGGTTATTGTGTCATTCACAGAATCGTTTACTAGCCACCGCTCACAAAAACAACCAGATCCTTTGTGAATTTATTGTCTTATATTTACATTTCATCATGTGTTGCTATTATACATGAAGATGATTTTCAAATTTATCATACAGTTTGATTCATGAGTAATTCTTTTATGTTGCATATGTCCCATAAAACAACAACAAGGGTCAGATTAATGTTATGACATTTCAACTTTTACATTTATACCATTAATAATTAATTAATTCATTTTAAATGTGTTTTAGATTAGGGGACAGCAGTAATCTCAGGTAGCTCACAGACTCTTCCTGTTCCTCACTGGCATCTTTGTACCACTCCACCTGATATCATTTCTGACCACTAACCTCTTCAGCAAAGGTTACCGAGGGCGTGTCATGACCCCAACCTTTTCAAATCGGGTATGGGCACAATTGTTGAAGCGGCCCATCAAAAGCAAACTCACTAATCAACCCTGATACAGCCTCTTCATAACTCATTAGAGAGGTTGTTGGGAATTCCCTTAATGAGTTTTAAATCCTGTTGTGTGGCCACATAGCTGAAGAGCGAGATGAGGACTGAATGGCCTGTGCGGAGAACTGGAGTGATGGAAGGTGTGAGTGAAGTGGAGAGCACTGAGGTAAAGAATAGGATTAAACAGAGTGACAGCTGGAATCACATCACTAATGTTAACTAGACGAGAAGAGCTTGGCAAGGTAGCTCGGCTAGTGAGACAGTGAGGAGTTGCTGTAGTTAACACTTATGTCAGGTCACTGCTCATAGAGACACTCTGTGGTGAATGGCTGCAGGCTGTGTTTATGGTATAGGAGTTAGAAAGTGTTAAAATATGAACTGCTGACAGTAAGGTCTGTTACCAAGGTTATAAAGAAATCAGAGGGAGAGAAAGAACATAAATGCCTCTAATGTTGCCAATAATGATGGTTAAACAGTAGGATATTAGCAAAATATAGCCCCCAAAATATTTGGACACTTGTAGGTCACAATGTTTGTACTGTATGTCATTGCATTAATAAAATATTAAACCAAATGGAAATTATAAAGAAAGATAACTTAAGTAAACATTTCATTAAAACATTTTAAATGAGCAAACAATTGATATTGGCCTACTGTTAAATAGATTTACACCACGGTCTTTCAGAATACTCAATTGTGATTGGCTGGAAGGTGTGCATTAAAACCTTTTAATGCACAGGTAGTTCCAAGTCAGTTTAGTTGCTGTTCTATATTAATGCTCTGTTTTTATTGAGATACTGAGAATTTTATTGCATTAGATACACTTGGTTTATCTGTAATGCAATAAAATTCAAAATATCTAAACATTTTAAGGCCACTCTATATCTATTCAAATGTAGGGAACATAATAATGGAAATACAAAATAAAAAAAAAAATAAAAAATTCATAATATTATTAAATTAAATCATAATAAATGATTGTCTATTAGGACACCGTGTCCTGGTTGGGTGTTCAGTGCAATCATTAACCATCACATTTCCTCATTCAGCAAACCACACCTGAGGAAACAACCTGATGTCGTCATCACTTCTGTGTGGTCAACACTGGTGCAACATCCTTCTGACCACATAAAACATGAAGTGTTAAAACAATTATTTTAAAGGGGACCTATTATGCAAAATTCACTTTAATAAGGTGTTTGAACACAGATGTGTGTCCAACAGTGTGTGTAAACAACCAGCATATCATGGTAAAAATCCACCCCTTTTTTTTTTTATAATCCCCATAAATCAACAGTCTCTCCAAAAGAGCGGTTCCAGATTTCCAGGTTCCAGAGCCCCGCCCATGATCGGTGACAGAATCTGCCCTATTAGCCAGAGCATTTAACAGCAGCGTTCAAGTAAGAAATGTGTTCTTATTAAAGCTACTAAAGTTATTTAATCAAGAGCAGTGAGTGATTTCAGAGTTTTTCTTTTGTTGTTTGGTTCATATTAACAAGCATATAGGTAGCCTACTGTATATTACAATGCTGTCACTTTAATACATATCAGATACAGATCTAATATATGCATGCGATTTCTTTCCCTGCTGTTTACGTTCACAGACATAACCATCTGTGTTTATGTACTTTGTGTGTTTTTGACATAACCTTGTGTGTATTTGACAGTTTAAGTGCAATAAGACGTGTAAGAGAAATCAGTTTAATAATCACAGGACGTGCTGTCTGACAGCCAGCTTTCTGTGTGCGTGCTTCGGATGTGTGCGCTCAGAAAACAGCATGTTTTTTCCATCCAGAAACTTCACAGACAACATTCTGGGGACATAATAGGTCCCCTTTAAATAAATGCTAAAAAATTTGATCTAAATTAATCAAGAGATTACATATAGCTAATTAAATACATATAATTAAATAAGCTGACCCTCCCAAAGTTTAATGAAGGACAGCATAAGATTATACTTGTTATATGTGCCATGGGAAAATGTTCAAGAACTTCCTTTCGCTGATGCTGCAGCTATAGATTTCTTGTCACCTTCCTCTTTGCAAAACACCTAATTTATTTTTAAGACTGTTGCTAAAAGAGAAGGGTATACATTTAGCCACTTAAAATGAAATGAATTAAATATAGTCTACATATAAAAGAACAGAACTAATTCTGATTCTGCTCATAAGAGTCATTTATTTGGTGAAACAGACTATAACTTGCGTTGCATGTTTGTTTGTTTATTTATGTAGTCGACAGCACCTCAATCAAAAGACAATCAAAAGTGTTATTTTGCGGACCAATTTCATTTTTTTTTATCTCATCACATTTTGATGCGCGATACCAAACCTCATTGGTTCTTACGGAAGCTCAAACCAGAGTAGAGTAGAGTTGCAACATGTTTTGATCTAGTTTTTGATCTTAATGGTCATTTAAAATAATAATTTTAATATTAATAATATTTTCTAATATGTTTATTATTATTAATATTACAAGTAGTGTAGTATTTAAGATTAAAATAGATAAAGTATTTAAATTCCAATGCATAGAGGCAAATTAGCGGCATATGGTGGCCAGAAAAATAATATTCCAATTTAATGCCAAGGTTTAACCACTAGATGCCTGTGTGGCACTTTTAAAGAGTATTGCCGGTCAAAATTACTTACTTATTTTTTTAGGTTTTGCATTTGAATATATATTTAGACATTATAAACACTAGATTTTTATAAGTTTAGTTTTTTAATGTTACATTTAAAAGGTTACTCACATACTAATGTTAGCCTATTTTATGATGCTCACAGCATACACAACAAGTGAATATTAATGAACGCAAGCAAATACAGAATTTATCCTAAGAAAGAAGTTTAAAATAGTGTTTAAAAAACAAGGCAACCAATTGCATTGAACGAAACTCTTTATTATATAATATATCCAGTGAGGCGCTAGATAAGTTATTCCTTGAATGGGAAGTCTTCATAGAAACTCTTTCGACCTCCTACAGGGTGAGAAAGATTGCAGAAAGACTAAAAACTGTTAAAATATGACAACTAGCATCTGGTTACGGTAGCTATTTAAGTGTTGCTCACTTTATCTAACTGGAATTAGAGTCTATTTATTATCTAATGATAAACATTAACTATAACACGCTTCATAAAATACCATTACTGAGGTCAACTAATGTGTTAAAATGTAAATGTAAAAAATTCCAGTCATTTCATCAAATTACCAGCTTGAGAAACTCTGAAATGACTGGGATTCAATGCTGGAACTATTGGTTGCTCCACTACTCACATTACTTCTGCATTCCTCAATACCTATGGAAGTCTATGGGAGTGTCACAACTCTGTTTTTCACCAGCTCTGGCTCAAACGTATTGTGTAACACATGAGAATGAACCTCGTTGGTTCTCACACGTCAAGCAAGCATGCTTGAGCTTCCATTTACCATAACTGATGTGTGCGTTGATGAATGTTTATATGTGAATAAAGGCCTAAATTAAATCTGTTCATCATATAAAAAGATCGTGTCTCTTTAGAAAATATGGACTAAACAGCTCAATTCATATAGATTAGTTTTACGATCTCTTTGTAGCGATAAAGTGGTTGTTGTGTGGACTGACAATGGAGGGACAGACATCTCTCAGATTTCATTAAAAATATCCTAATTTGTGTTCCGAAGATGAACAAAAGTCTTACGAGTTGGAACAACATGAGGGTGAGTAAATAATGACAGAATTTTCAATTTTATGTGAACTAACCCTTGCTTGCTTTTTCTAACAGAAATATTGGCCTTCAACTTCTATTTCTTCAGGAGTGGCAGGTGCAATACACAACCAGGAAAAGTACAAGGTTTGACAAATTTTCTCACATTTACTCGTTTATCATGAAATATCATGGACAGTTGTGCTCCCCATGACACTGTATGACCTTTTTGAATATATATATATATATATGAGATTTATGGTTTATGGGCGATTTTCTGTCATACACTGTGCACAATAAAGCCCTTGTGTTCATGTCTAAAAGTACATACAACAGGATGTTTGTTCTGTTTGTTTGTTTTTTCTCATTTCAGTAGTTTATTATCTAATTTGAATGCCTTGCCTTGGAAATTCCCTGTTGCAGCATCTCTTGGAAATGGAGATACTATATGTGATATCCAAGTTTCCCATCAGCGCTCAATATGTGATTCTTTAATAAATTATTGTGATTTTGATATTATTAAATCATATATTTTTATATGATTATGTCTGGAAGGGTCTGATATCTATGGAAACCTGTTTCTGCCTCACAGAAGAGAAAAAAATGAAAGTAATTGTGACTTCTGACTGTCACTCCTCAGATTTTTGAGCCAAGTGGATTTTGAATACAACTCCTAAAGGACAAAAGACATCGTCTTTCGGTGAATTTTGCCATTTTGAAGCCAAAATATGTAATTTATGTGAGTAAATTTTTT
Source organism: Ctenopharyngodon idella (assembly GCF_019924925.1). Taxonomy (NCBI): domain Eukaryota; kingdom Metazoa; phylum Chordata; class Actinopteri; order Cypriniformes; family Xenocyprididae; genus Ctenopharyngodon; species Ctenopharyngodon idella. Next base: position 13,491,945 of record NC_067228.1, read on the forward strand.
TGCTTGCGGGTGGTTGTCCAAAGCTGATGGAGCACAAAAGATACACAAACGTGTTATCAAAATGTCACATTTGCACAATGAAAATGCACGAAAATCACCAGTTGCAATTTTGCTTGGTTCATTATTAAAATGTATTGTATATTAGATCAGAATGTATATTAGCCCACTTTCATAATAAACAAAAATTACAGTAGGCCTACTAGACAATCATGACTTAGGAGGAAGTGCCACAGTCACTGGTGCCACTAAAATAAAATTTATATTATGTATTCTGAGGCTTTCGTAGATGTCAGATTAGGCTTTTGATTGACAGAAAGACTTTTTGGCCCTTATTTATATTGTTGGAAAAAGTAAATGTATTGTATATGTTTCTCTTCTAATTTTGTGTTTGTGTGATATGCATTGGCAAAGAATTTAATGCACAAGAAACGGTTTCTTGTAAACCAAGCCAGTTTGTCATTTCTGTCATAATAATGGCATACATCGAGACTGTGGGAGTCACAGCACACCCACTTTTTGTTTAGCATGTTATTTCCCACAACCTGCTCTTGACGCCAAAGATGCACAAATGCCAACGTTGGTGCCATCTCCTTCCAAACCACAATGCCACTTGCGTGCATGGTTTTTTCTTTTTTCTTTTTAAATTTCTAGTTATTATTTACGGTTGTGTTTAATCAGGCACTCCCTATATCAGACTATTTCCCTCTTACTATTGATGTTATTGATTGTTTTGCACTCTTCCATAACATACATCTCAAGCAGGGATGAAAGTTCCTGCAGGCAAGATTAAAAGGATTGCTTGATTTGACATGCTGGAGAAACACCTATGAAACAAAGAATTTATGATGGCTGCTTCCTCCTTGTTACTTTCATCTCACAAAAGAAAACATCAGTAATAGTTTCCCTTTCCGACCACTCGGTGACTATTCACCCGGGCTCCTGGACTGATGTGGACTTTCCAGACACAAAAGACACTCCTGGCGTGCAGTCAAGGCGCCTCCCTCCATGTAGAGTTTTCATAGCCATAATTGTTACTTAAAATATGCTTTCTCTGAGTGAAGGGAAATGGCTCAACTATTACTGTCAGTGTTTTTCTTTTTGATGTGTTTCACTGCTGTAAATCAGGGGGTGGTTTCACATTCCATCCTTGTGTTTTTAGACAGGAAATGTAACAGACAACAGAAGAGAGGCCGCTCTGTGTTGTGTAAACACGTTATTTACCTTGTAGTTTATAGAAACATGCTGTTATATTTAATAAAGAGCAAGTATCTGAATACTGTACTCTTGAGATTCTGGTCCACATTGCAGTATATTTACCTTATCCATTCATTGCTGTGAAAAGTAGGTGTGTGTCAAATGTTTGGGGTTTAGTGGGGATTTTGTCTTTTGTATAAGAAATAAATACTTTTACTAAGCAAGGATGCAACTGATCAAAAGTGACAAAGACATTTATAATGTTATAAAAGATTTATGTTTCAAATTAGATGCTGTTCTTTTTAACTTTATATTATAAAAGATGTATCCTGGTATTCAACATGTTTCTTGACCATCAAATCAACATATTAGAATGATTTCAGAAGGGTCATGTGACTGAAGACTGGAGTAATGGCTGCTGAAAATTCAGCTTTGACATCACAGTAATCAATTATATTAAAATAAATAAATAAAGTTATTTTAAATTGTACTCCACAGTATTACTCACAAAAATTCAGAAAAAAACAACAACTTATTGACCCCAAACCTTTGAATGGTGGTGTACCTTCTCTTTCAAAACAGTTCCTACCCATTTAAAAAAAAAAAATTCTGATCGTATTTCACCCTTCAAAGATATCCTCCCTGTCTCTATAATACTTTCCTTCCCAAACCTATGTACTAAATCAAAACTGTCATTCTATGCTATGGGCGTGTGTTCTGCGTATAACTCCATTAGCCACCAGTGGTGACAGTGTCTCTCGTATGGGAAGAAGAATAACATGAAGAACTTTTTTCCGCTATCACGCATGGCCATGAAAACCTCCGCTCCAGGGCTCTGTCCCAATCTAAACACATTTTGTCATAACTGAAAGCCTCTACCTTTTCTGCAGATACATGGTGTAGCGTTTCCAAACTGCGGCTGAACGCTCTGTCAACATTGTCTGTTATAACAAGAGACTACGGTGGGAGGTTAGGGAGCTGTGTACTCAGGCAGGGCTCAGTTTCCCCCTCACTAAAGGCTCTGGCCGTGAGTGATGAGTACCCAGTCAGACATACCAGACGCTTCATCTTTGATTTGTTGTCCCAGCAACCTGGCACCTCCAAGCCAACACACCAGACTCCTTTTTTGATCCCCTTCGCCGACAAAAACCATAATCATTTGACAAGCTGCTGTTCCCAACATTCTCCAAAACCTCCCATTATACACCCTCTCTGCCATGCCAGCTATCGGAAATCTAGAGATTTCCATTTTTACTTCTTCTTTTGGAGAAATGAAAGAAGTTCTTAAAGAATTCAGCCATAGAAATGTAAATAAACCAAAAAAATTAGGAACAGATTTAACTGCATGCACAATAAATAAATAAATAAATAAATAATTTAATATATATTATTATTTTATTTTATTTTTTTTATTTTTTTTAAGCCATTGTGACATTTTCTTGACAAAGTGCTGGGTCAACTAACTGTTATATTTTTAATTATTAACCAGTTCCCTTTTTTCAGAACAAAGAAATTACAGAGAATGCTGACATTAAGGTTTCCATGACACAAAAGTCAAAAGGTAGGCTCAAAGGAGTTCAATGCATTTACAAAATCTCTTCTGCTCTCTTTAGTAATCTCTTTTATCTTTTCAAATAATTTGGAAAACCCCCAAATAAGCCAAATGATAAAAAATATTTAAAGTATGTGTTTAAAGCATTTTTCTAGCAAAAACAGTCAACTTTGCATACCTCTACTTTCTTTTGTGCATGGAGGTGTTATATTTTTTCATATCAGAGAGAGTTAAGTCAGTTGCACATTTTAGTAGTACATCATTAATGTGAACTCACACCTTTCCATGTGTCTTATAAACTTCTAAGTGTCTAGTATAGGATACCCTTACAGTCAAACAGGCAACGAAGTGACTTTGAAAAAGATCTTTTCAGGATAAAATCCAAGAACAACAGGAGGCTGAAAACACAACCCTGATATGATGCCCCAAGACCAACTTAGATTTCTAGACAAACAATCTGAGTGACGATATCCAGTGTGCAGTTCTCTAATAGAGTGGCACAGCCCTCGTCATTTGACCAATTTTTAGTGGAGCTATTGTTCAACAAGTGTTTAGTCATAATGGGTGTGCATCCCGAGCTGCAGTGTCAAAACTTTCACATTTTATAACATCTTCCATTTGCATATTACTCACTTGCTTGTTTTTTTGTGTCTATTGCCCATTGTGTTGGCATCAAAATGGAGGCTTGTGTTATTAGAGAAGAGGCTTCATCTTATGTATCATTAAAAACCTGTAACCTAGGGCATTCAATCATTCAGACATGTAGCATTATGCCAATATTCTACGCTTCTAAAGCTCACACAAGCTATAGATGTCCATGGCGCCACGTCACGGAGTGAAATTTCATTACTGTAATGAAACGAGCTGGGTCAACAGAAGACAACTCCCGCTTCAATATGAGCATTAATTTTTTTTTTTTTTTTTTTGAAATTGGCCAGGCAGTTCCAGACACAAACACATTTGTAGCTGGGCCCGATGACAGAAGTAGCTGTGGCTTCCAGCTGTGTGTTAACACAATAGCCTTAACACTTTGGCCGGATTCTGGATGGGTCCCTGGAGAACAGCTCTGCTTTTTAAAGGTAAGTAATATGTATCCAGAAAATCAGCCATAAAGGGGTCCCTTTTAAAGCCGCCCTGGCTGTTGTGAGTTGCGGCACTAGTTTACTTTGGCTCGTTCTGTGGGGTTTACAGTTAAAATGGAACACCTGACCCAGGATGACTGGTAATGTGACTCTAGTTTAAGCCAGGAACACTGATATCATGGGATATTTAACAGTAGTGTAGAGGTTGTGCAAAGGTTGTGGATTAGCTGTGCTTGTAGTAGCTCATATCAAAAGATCATTGTAAATGTACATTTTGTCCAATGAAGAGGTGTACTGTAACTATAAAAATGTGAGGAAGTTCTGGACCTGTGCAAATTTTGCAGTAAAGATTATTATAATATATATTATTGTAATATATCAAATATTTAATTAGAAGTTTGGTGTCAGTATGATTTAAAAAAAAAAAAAAAAAAAAGAAAGAAAGAAATTAATACTTTTATTCAGCAAGGACACATTAAAGGTTCAATAGGACATTTTCGGAGAGGCTAGCAATAGCGTACCTCAGGGATGACGTATTTTTGTAGGCAAAACCCGGAAGCGAGTTAGCATTTTAGGACTTCCAGTTCCATCGCACTAAAGTCTATGGGTTTTTTGAATGGACCTGAAATAAGGTCTGTGGTTAACAAAGCCTCCAAATATTTTCACGTTTTGATCTATGACATAAAACACACCAGTTATAACCCGCTTGTGATTTTTTAAACCTTTATTGTGTCTTAAAAATGGCGGTTGCTAACAAGTTGCTAAAAGGGACTACTTCCTTTGGCGGGGACTTTAGACGTCATCATGACAAACAGGACATTTGGACAGCATTTCTCATGAAAAAGTGGATAAGTATTCATACACTGCGCAGATCATAATCAGCGAGCTTTCAAATCATAAGATCATAAGATCACACCCTCCCTTCAGAGCGTCTCAAAGGCCACGCCTCCTCTAAAACGCACGATTAACGTGCTCGCGCACAACTGCTCTTGGCAAAGCGTCACAAGAAACTGCGTTAAACTGCCTCACGTCTCAAAGCACATGACATTACAATAACAATGAACATAAACAATTTAGAGAGCTTGTACCTGACTGCTGCAGATTCATCTCGGTACTGATACTGTTGACATGGAAACGCATAATTCCGAGTCTGAGGACGTGAACAGCTCCGGTTCGGGTTGCCGTCTCTTAAATAACGGTAGTTATGGCGTGAACGCAGCATAAGCTTGTTGTTTTGGAGGAACTGTAAAAGGTGGCTGCTGTTTGTTTGCGGTGCTCCGTGACCGACGTCTGTCTGTACTCTGTCTGCATAGCATGAAACGCGCTGATGACGGAAGATGTGTGCGCGAGGGTATGTAAAAAAAACATTTAGTTGACAGGCAGGTAAGACATCGTATTATTTCATTCGGACCAAATATAATGATTGGATGAACATTTTATGGTCCTACGTCTACCACAGACAATATATATTTATAAAAATACATTTATACCGTTTAACAGTGATTGCTATCAGGATATGAGGAGACTTTCAACCAATGTTTCTGTAGAGAAGATCCTATTGCAACTTTAAATTAAAACATGACTATAAAGAAATATATATTAAAATATAAAACTTTTATTTTAAGTTGAAATTATATTCTGCAATGTTACTGTTTTAACTATTTTCAGCAGCTATATTTTAATACATTTAAATATATGATAAATACATCATAAATATGTTTTTGTTTTGTTTTTTCAGAATTTGATGAATCATTCTGGTGATTTCTTTATTTCTGCTGATAGATTTTAAATGTGTGAGCCACAGGAGCTCATGTCTATATCCCAGGTTTCACTGCTGTTTGTAGCTATTCTGGAAAACAACTGAGAGGAACACGGCAGAGGACAAGAGACATTTGAAGGGCTATCTTAAGTGGTGATGGGAGGCGGAGCTTCCAGGAAGATGGACATAAACCAAAGCAGTGCTGACAGCATTAACCTGACCTGCTTCAGCATCCTAGTCTTAAGGTTTGTTCTGCTGAAAAAATACATAACACACACATACAAGAAGACACACACTACTACAAAAATGTTCACTGAGAAAACATCTTTGCTGTAATTTTGAAAATTGCTCTAAATTTGACAGCGAAACACTTCCCTTTTTTTCCTTTTTCTTTTTGCACTTAAATTCTGAAGACTTCTGTTTCCTTTGAGAGCTGAAATAAACCCAGAATACTCTCACTCCAAGCCAGCATCTCTAAATGCTGCATTTTTGTGGTTTCACTGAAAAACCACAATTTATAAAATTAGTTGAATTATGGAATGTTGAGTATTTGTCAACTTCAGTAAATCTTTGACTGCCAGTGACCAAAGTTCAGACCTGAAGCAAGAACAAGTGTAGTTACTTTATTAGCACAGTTAATAAAACTTGTATCCTAAGGTCAAGTCCATGCTGAAGTGATTAGGATTTGTAATAAAAGCAATTTTTGTATCAGAACAGTAACTTACAATGGACTTAACAATTTGGGTCTGTTCGTCACACAAAGCTCATGGCTTCAGAAGACTTATAGGGATTTATGTTGCTTTTTGAAGCTTTATAACCCATGGTTGCTAGAAAAATATTTAAATATTTAAATGTTTATTTTTTTATTTGTGTGTTCCACAGGGGGGAAAAAAACAAGAAAAAAAAAAAGAAAAGAAAATTAATTTGGAACAACATGGGGGTAAGTAAAAAAATAATAATAATTTGTTTTCGTATACACTACCACTGAAATTTTGGACAGTAAGGTTTTTTTTTTTTCCAAAGAATTAATATTTTTAATCAGCAAGGATACATTGAATTGATCAAAAGTGACAGTAATGACATTTATAATCTAAAAAAAAAAAACCATTTCTAAATCAAATAAATGCTGTTCTTTTGAACGTTCTATTCATCAAATAATAATAAAAAATCAAAGTTTCTACAAAAATATTAAATAGCAAAACTGTTTTATAACAGCATATACCAAATCAGATGATTCTGAAGGATCATGTGACCCTGAAGACTGGAGTAATGGCTGCTGAAAAAAATTCAGCTTTGCCATCACAGTAATACATTACATTTTAAAATATATATTAAAATAGAAAACAGTTATTTTAAATTGTTATAATATTTCACAGTATTACTGTTTTTACTGTATTTTTGATCAAATAAATGCAGCCTTGGTCAATATAAGAGACTTCTTTTAAAAACACAAAAAAGATCATACCGATCACAAACTTTTGAATGGTACTGTATAAATAATGACATTTACAGAAGTTATCCATTTTAATTCTTTATTTTACTGGACCGAAGAGCAGGCTGTGGAAGAGCTCCTCTAGAAATACAGTATGTAGTGTATTCCAAAGTCCGCTGAAAATTTAGGATGAATAATACTTAAAGCAACAGACTTCATTAACAAGCGATCAGGAAGTGAATTAAATGCTTACTTTAAAAATGCTTACCGCAGTCACTGTTTTTAGTAAGCATTAAGAGAAATCGGAAAATCACAGATGAAAAACAGGAAGACTGATGCACCCATAAATAAATTGCCTATGAAACCAACCAACGTATTAACTTCACACATAATAATTTGAGTTGCTCTTTTTTCATGATAGTGTAGCATTTTTTAAAGAATATTTAGGAGCATTGCTGTAAACTGAACATTATTGGCTTATCACTTCTAACCTCTTCCCATGGTGCTCTGAGCCAGCGGCTGTGGCTCTGGTCAGTTTCAAGTGCAACTACATTCTATCTTTTCTCTTCCCTCCCGCTCTCCCTCACTCCCTTCAGCAGTCCCTGATAACGTGACATCCTGTTTAACTCGGTCAAACTCCTCTCCGACAGACTAACCTGATGTTTTGATAGAAATAGTGTCTTATTCTTCTGTCTGCCCGACAGCGCTGTGAAACGCTCATTCATTCCCGCTTTCGTCCTCCTACACACTCCCTCGCTTATCATCTCTGCTGCTAAATCTACCTGACAGGCCCCTCACAGGTAAACTTAATCCTCTCTGTGGCCTCTCTCGCTGTCTTTCTCTCTCTCTTGCAGTCTGTGTCTGTAGTGCCTCACACAACAGCGGGTGGGATCAAACATCCATCCTCTCCTTGTTGGTGCAGTCAGTGTGCTTTACAAAAGAGCTGACATTTCATCAAGGCAGAATCTTCTTTTCTGTTGTGTTGTTTTTCTAATCGTTATGACAGGATCTTTTTTTACCACTCTTAGATATATTTACATTTAATACATGAACATGACAACTGAATAAACAGATAAATGGCCTGATGTACCGTATTTGCCGCGGATAGTAAAAAAATATAAGACCAGCTAAAACATCCTCTGTTTTAAAGCCTGAACATGTCAATAGATTTCTTAAGAAAGAATAGAGGCACATATTAATATTAACATAAAACTTAATGTAGAAAGTAAGTCACAGACACAAAGCATTAATCTCTTTTTTTAAACATGGTTAGTATCTATATGTGGTTACTTTACTACACTACATTTTGCTATTCATTACCCATAATGCGATTCTACTGAAGAGAATAAATCACATTAGGAAGACATTATTGCAGCATTGCACATGTAGGGAGGAGTGGAATAAGCTGTGTCACTTTTTATTTTAGATATCTTCTAGGCCAATGAGAAATGAGTTAGAAGACATCCTGAAATAATTAGCTATCAACCAAAATTAGAATAATCCATCTGTATCATAGAACTATAGAAACATTACCATTAAAATTAGTTGTCTATTAGTGAAATATTGAAACTATTTACATTTTAAATAAAAAAATAAAAAAAAAATAAAAAAATGCACTCTTATTTAAAAAAAAAAAAAAAGCATATTAAATCTCCAATATTCAGAATTTTTTTTTTTCAATATTTTGCATTTTATTATTATTTATTTTTGTATTTATATATTGTTTATAACAATATACAGTCAAACCAAAAATTATTTAGACACTAGATATATATTTTTATTTTTTTACTAGTGGGTACAGGACACTATAGTTCATTTATGTAAGTGAGGATAGCAAAATAAAGTAAACTGTGACATATTATACCCAAAAATTCTTCATACAGTGGACTACCAGTAAAATTAATACAAATTTGGGACCAAAAATTATTCAGACACTTTGACCTGACCATGTTTTGCTTAAGTGTTATCTGACATAATTAAGATTATTTTTTTCTGACACAATTTAACTCTGAGATCTTGTCATATTTTATTACCATTTTTTAAACTATAGTGAATAAACTGTAATAATGAATAAAATGTTCAAGGTGTCTGAATAAATTTTGGTTTGACTGTATATTGTTATCAGTGCTGGGAAGTAACTGATTATATGTAATCTTGATTATGTAATCAGATTACAAAAATTAAACACTTGTAATTAGAATATAAAATGTTTAAATAATCATAATCAAAATACACGATTACATGATTACATAATATTCACAAATTGGTAGTAAATTATTCAGAATTCATTGATTCTCCCTGAGGCAGTGTGTCCACCAATGCGTTTTTTCCAGTGGCTAGCGTACTTTTACAATTGTTTTCAATCGCTGAGTGCTCGATGTTTTTTTCTTACTGCTCACCACGAGTTGATGAACGTTCAACTTTGAGTGTAACGCTGCGCTCATCACTGTCACTTTTTAGCCAGCCGTCCATTCAGAGTGGAGGGGCGGGATAAATACAACACCGATCAACTGTCACAACATCCTCGCTGTACAATGACATCAACAAGCAGAGAACAGAACAAAATGGATGAGAAATTAATTTTGCTGGTTTCCGAACATACATAGCAAGTACTCTACGTTGTGTCGTCATTTTTAGTCTGAAACAAATTATCTGCAAAATCAGTTACAAGTAACAGTGCCTCGGATATTCAGTATCATAGCAACAAAGCGTCTCAACTGCAAAAAAACACTGCGATGCCGAAGCCTCTCAAACACCTACAGATATGCGCTTTCAGCAGTTTTCAGATTGCTAAAAACACTTTGGTGGACACATGGCCTAATTCTTCTTTTATATCTTCTAAATTTTCAAATTAGGTCAAAAGTAATCTAAAAGTAGTCATATCATCTAAAATGTTACTAACTACAATTTTTATCATGTAATTTGTATTCAGTATTTGGAGTACAATTTGTAAGTAATCTACCCAGCACTGATTGCTATTGTATTATTTATATTTTATTTATCTAGTACATCCTGCTTTTTGGAAGCTCGCTATCACTATTAGTTGAGCCACTGACACATCTTACCCCAAAGCATCTGATACATTTTACCCCAAATATACCGTTTTAGGAAAAATACAAGCTTAGTTTAAAAATTTGTGAGTAGGCCAAATAGTTGATATGGTTTACGTTGACAGTTTAGCAACATGTAATATATTATTTTAGTTTGCTCTGACAAACTTAAGAAAATTTACTTTGACATGCAAAAATGTGAAAAAAAAGCAGCTACATATCATGGGTCCTTTCTAAATGTATAGTAATGTGGCAAATATTATGCACAGCTTGCTAGATTAAATAGGGTGACACAGCTTAACCATCGACACATCTTACCCCTTCCTCCCTATTTATCAGAATTCCTTTTTTAGTGTGTGTTTAAGCCTTTGGAGATCAGTAGAGAAGAGTCTGTGTAAGAAACATCAGTTTAGCCTGATAAACTCTCTGTTCCAGCACACTTTGTTTGACTATCATAGCTGAACGCACTTCCGTTGTGAGCAGGCTGCCGATAATGAGCCTCATACCTCGCCTCATTCAGCACACGCACAACACAAGTGAGGTGTTGACAGTGAATGTACAAAAAAAAAATAGTTCAAACACTTTCTTTCACACAAACGCACACAGAGAGGGTATGATGGAGAGAAGGTAACCACGTATAACACACTCTCCGAGTGTAGCGGGGGAGGTGATGACGGCCGTGACAGCCGTGTGTACAGTAATCAGAGGCTGGTCACTTCCTGCAGACTTCCCTCTTCAGCCCACCAGGCTTCACCTCGCTGCTTCCCCTAGAAGATTAGTTCTGCTGTTTCCTTAGCACCGATTAAGGGTCCAACACAGGGCTAAAGCTAACCAAGGTTGTACACTTCTTATGGGGTCATATTTGGGCATATGTGGAACAGAAAGAAAGAAAGTTTGTGGCCTTTATGTTTGGACTATTGGTTTTGCTGAGGCCGTTACAAACCTATGTACTCAAGGCGAGTGATAGGGTTACTTTCAAATGCTTTTGCCACATGTGTTATCCAGGTGGCTAGCTATAAACATGTCATCTTTAACTAACTTTCTCAGCAGGACATTTATCAAAATGTTGTCCTGCCATGACAGTAGTTGAACTGATATGGAAAATGGACTGTAAAAGAATATGGTTTATGACAGACATACGCAAACTTTTTACTACGAAGGGCCAAAAATCAAACTTGATTGAGGGCTGAGGGCTGAAAGTAAATGCTCTATAATATCCAACTATATTATATTAAAAATATAATAATTTTTTCATTATTTTCATTCAAACAAATGAAATTCAGTGATATTCTCTACATTTCAAGGTAAAAATAAAACAAAAATGGTAAAACAACAACAACTTAGAAATGAAGATATGCTTCAATAGCATGTTTTCCCCTCCTATTCAAACCACCTTGTGCTTTGGCATGGCAGGCCAAATCAAAGGTCTTCATGGGCCAAATTGTTCTGTTTTGGGCATCTCGGGTCTACACTAATGTCCACTAATGCCCTTGTAACACTGAAAATACAACATATTTTATGTTATATATCAATAAGCGTTTGTGATCATACAGTCTAAAAAATGCTGGGTTGAAAATGGACAAACCCAGCAATTGAGTTGTTTTAACCAAGCGATTGGGTTGTTTTAACCAAACAGTTGGGTTAAGTGTTTGCCCAACGTGCTGGGAAGTTTTATTTATCCCAACTATTGTTTAAAAATTACTATATGGCTGGCTTAAAATGAACCCAAAATAGGTTGGAAATTAAAAATCTGACATAATTACTAGAGGCAACAATAATAATCAAAAGGTAAACATTTATTAGTAAGGAATTTTATAAATGTTTCTTGTTTAATTATTAAACAAATTTAATTATTAACTTATTAATAAATGTTCAATTATTAAACATATTAATAAATGTTAATTTCCAACATATTTGGGTTCATTTTAACCAAGCAATACAGTAATTTTTAAACAATAGTTGAGTTAAATAAAACTACCCAGCAGGTTGGGCAAGCATTTAACTCAACCGCTGGGTTTGTCCATTTTCAACCAAACTTGGGATGTTATTAACCCAGCATTTTTTAGAGTGTATACTTGCACAGAGTGTCCTTAAAGGGTTAGTTCACCCAAAAATGAAAATTCAGTCATCATTTACTCACCCTCATGTCGTTCCAAGCCTGTATGACTTTTGTGTCATCTGTTGAACACAGAAGATATTTTAAAAGATGGGGTTCATAAAACAACACTGGACCCCATTGACTTTCCTTGTTCAGACAAAAAACCATTGAGACATTCTTCACAATGTCTCATTTGGTTGTGAGTAAATGATGACAGAATTTTTAGGTGAACTAGCCCTTTAAGAAACACAACAACTAAATCTGGAGATAATCAAGCTGTGTGCTTGAGTCAATATATCGATCACAGGTGCCCACAGTCTCAGTGGTCCTTGGAAATGTGTGAACTTTATAAATATATGTTCGGAAGGAAAAATGGCTTTCCATGCTCTTTCAGTACATCTGGAGAGTGCAGATTTCCTGTATCATTCTTCTCTCGAGCTCAGGGACACTGTGCATCAACACTGTCCACACAAACACACACACACACACACACACACACACTCCAACCTACTGTTCCTATCCTTTGTCAGACTTGTCAAGACACTTGAGTATCCGGCCTTCTTTATCGGCAAACCTGAGGGCAGCTATGACAGGCCTGAGGAAACACCAGAGACCAGCTCAAGAGTAAATTTAGCCCTGACCTGACAGCCTGTCTCTTTGTCTGCCTGACAGGAGCTCGACACATCACTCTGGGCACCATTGATTACGATTCCGAGCTCATTGTGGCTTCTGTGTCACTTGAAGTGATATTACTTGAATATTTCCTCTCTCAACCGTCTTTACCTCTGTCCTTTAACTGACAACAACATGAGCTAAACTTCATTAGCACAGGTTTAGCAGTCACGCCAGAGGCAAATTTGTTGTCTGGTTTGTAATTATTTGCTAGTTCGTCTTAAAAGAGAAATTGCTTTCAAATATGAATGTGAAATGAATGGTGATTTCGCAGCCTATTCATAATGGCTTCCCCTGAGGTTGGCAACAAGTTACTGTAACTTTTATTTGTATAAACTTTTCAAAGATGGTTCAGAGTGCAAATTGAGAATCATGTTCTTCTTTTTTCACTTTTGCAATGAACACTAGAGTTTTGTTATGTGGTGTCAATTTGCAAAATATGAAAGCAAAACTAATATACAGTATTTTACTTGTACAGAATGTGCAGAATTTTCTTGTATTTCAGTATAAATGTGGAAAAATGTAAAATAAAAAGTAATCTAATTACTAGCTCAGTGGTGAGCAACATCATGAAGGGGTGACCATTAGTAGGTGAGTGATTAGCACAAGAAAGGAGATAAATGTATTAATTAAATAGTTTATTTTAGAAATTTTGATTATCCCTTTTTATTATTGGAATGGCACAGTGATTAACAAGAAAAATAAAAAATGAAACTAACTGTCATAAAAGGTTGCTGACCCCTGCTCAGGCTCATGGACATTTCAAAGCAATTAAAAGTTACAGATTTTTTTTTTTCTTTTACAATTAGAGTCTGTTTAGCCGTATCAGACACCATTGCACATTTTCCAGTAAGAGGTTTCATTACCTTTTCCACATAATCATGACCTTTTATGCACACTTCAGCACTTTAGTTCATTTACCTCTGCTCAAGTACTGTCGCTGCAGGTCACATATTTCATCTACGTATACTTCCTGCTGTTTTTCGCAATTGTGTTTTTCTCTTTGCATGGCTTATACTTTTTCCCATTTATCTTAAAGTAGTTTCTTTATCATATTTACTTAAAATAAAATTCTTTTTTTTAACAATCTAAACCTTTTACTTCCATTGCACCAATGCTATATGTCATGTACAGTATAAAACTTTGAACTTTGAAGCTGAATTTGCAGACTGTTGGTGTGAGACTGCTTGTGTGGCTCCCCCTCACATTACTGTTCTTGTTTGTCAGAATGAAGAGGCCAAAAAAAACTCCCATCTCTCTTTCAGAACAATGATGAGCAGAGCAAGGTTTGACTCATTGAGGTGAACACACCAATCTCACTAATGGATGGCACTATGCCAATAAGTATTTGTATTATTATTATTAATTATTATTATGTATTTATTTTTTAAACAGAAACTGGTTTAAATTATTATATTTTCTTTATTTCCATGACATTAATAACATTGATAACAGATTATCAAATTAAAATTTAGAAATTTCATTTTTAGAAAATCCTTGTTACATCTGAAATTGGTTGTTTGTCATATGTTTTAATGCATATACTTTCTAAAGGTGTGTTCAGTGAATAGAAAAGTATTATAATGTATTATAACTGTGGATACAATTATTCATGATACCACACAGTGCATCATAAGGTGCATTACAAGGCATAATTAATGCATTTAAATACTTTTATATACATTATATATAAAGGCTTTAAGTGAAGTGCTACCTTAATTTTTATGCTTTTGATTTTTTTTTTTTTCAGGATAATGTGGCAGATTCACATATATTTTTTGTGAATACATCCCCGAATTCCCATTGTGAATGAATTCCTGCCATCAGAACTAAAGGTCAGTAAAGGTGTGTGTGTGTGTGCGTGCGTGTGTGTGTGCGTGTGCGCGTTTTTGTGATTTATGAGGACACAAATTTGTATAATGACATGGGTATTACACTGGTATTACAACGTAAACATGAAATATGAGGACATTTCATGAGTCCTCATATTTAAAATAGCTTTAAAAACATACTAAACAATGTTTTATTAAAAATGCAGAATGTTTTCTGTGATGGGTAGGTTTATGGGTAGGGGTAGTGTAGGGGGATAGAATGTACAATTAGTACAGTATAAAAACCATTACGCCTATGGGATGTCCTCACTTTGATAGCGAAACAAACCTGTGTGTGTGTGTGTGTGTGTGTGTGTGTGTGTCTATATATATATATATATCATTATTCTGTCTTCATAGCTAAATTGATGATGATTCATGTCAGCATTGTCAGCCTTCGAGTCCCCAAGAATGTTCACGACTCTAAGCCACTCCGCCACTGATGCATCTCAATCAGAAGACCTTGTGGTATCTTGTGTCTAGCCCGCCCAACATGTGGTCTGTAATATCCGTCTCGTTGTTGTCACTTGCACCTTGTGCGTTATCCATATTTGAGGTGTCATATTTTACATTGTTGTTGACTACATTTGATTTTAATACAGGCAACAAAACATTTACCCACCTAATAGCATTTTGTTCAATGTTTTTTTAGTTACAACATTTATTTATAATTAAATGTCTTTTATTTAGAACTTATTGTTATAACTTAAAAGGTGATCAATTTGTATTTACAGATTGAAATCAATGTTTTTGTTTAATTAGATCATTTCTACATTCTCGAAAAGTGTTCTCTTGTTCCACTGACATCATCTGCCAAGAAAAATTGAGCGTAGGTGTGTTGTGGCAGGGATTTACTGATACAGCTTATGTTAGGCATCCTATCAGGGAGCTCATGATTGTGCATGTGAGTGTGTGCATGTGTGTGTGTGTATATGTAAACGTGCATCTGAATGTCACCACCTGGCACGAATCACGCGGGCCCCACGATTTGATAGACCCACAACAGGTGTGTGGAGGCACAGCAAACACCCTTGACTCCTGACAGGTGTTGAAGTTTGGGTTTCAGCCCAGACTGCGCTGCATTTGCTTGTGACACTCACATTAGTCACCGACTCACTCGCCGGACCTCTGACTCTAATAGCCAGCTAGGTATTCTAATCCCTCCATGGGCCATAAATGTTAATAGCTTACTAGGTACGGTAATCTCTAGTGGTGACATTTGGTCTACCTTAATCTGAAGATGTATTAGAGGAGGAGGGGCAGAGAGAAAAGGATGGAGGGATGGTAGGATAGATGGATGGCTGGGGATGGGTGGAATTACAACGATCGTAGTGAGGCATACGTGAGTAAAATGTATCATTTGGCTTAACCCGCTACATCATACTCCTGTGCGTGCTGGGGGGTCCAAATCCGGTTGGCTGTGGGGGGTCCAAATCTCAGGCTCTATGGGTAAAAACAGCAAGCACTAAAAGACATAATGCTGTTTGAATGATGCTGTACATTACACCATTAATTAATACTTATATGAAGGTTGTTGACAAAAAAATTTTTGGGAATTTTTTAATATAATAGCTGATGCCACTATGGAAGTCCATTTTTGCCTCTGAGTAAAAAAATATATTTGTGACTTTTTATATCACAATTGCGACGTTATTCTCATAATTGTGACTTTGTGTCTCCCAATTATGATTTTATATCTTGCAGTTTGACTTTTTATTTCAAAATTGTGACCTTGTTTCTCTAAATTGGCTTTATAAATTTACATTTTGACTTTCTATGTCGGGATGTGACTTTATATCTTTGCACCTTTATTTTTTTCTGATTGCGATTTTATTTCTCACAGTGCGACTTTTCGTATCCTTTATTATTTACTTTGAGGCGGAAACATGTTTCCATACTTTTTCCATTAAGCCACTACAATAAAAAGTTGTTCTCATTTTATTATTACCTCTATTTTTATGATAATTTAGAAATAAAACAAAGCAAATGATTTGACAGTACACAAAACAAGTGCTAGTACAAAGAAATGCTGCAATTGTGTAGTCATAAAGTCTGATTTATTCATGGAAACACATGACATTTACAGGAAGGCCTCTAAACAGGAACCTGGGCAGGAAAAGAGCTGTTACACCATATTAAAGCAGTAATCAGAACGAAAGTGAATCATACAGGGGCTAAGGTGTGCCTTCCATCTGTGCTGTCCTGATGTCTTTCAGAGAGGGTCAGGAGGTCACAGTCTTGCTGCACGCACTGTAAGATTCGGAATGAAGAGTCTGCGTTATGTTCAAGTCTCAACATATAGAATACAAAATTCCATATAGACCTTAATTCACTCCCTTTTCATTAAAAAAAATGTGGGACCCTGAAGTTGTGTAGCACAAGACTTGATATTAGAATATTTTACAAGCAAACAGTGAAGATTGTTACACAATTAATAGCCCCTTAACACAAAGTCTTTTCCAAGACACGAGTGTAATCACGTCACAGAACCTCGTCCAAAAGCACTAATCCTCCTTTATTTTGTAAGCTGATAGAGCAACCATATGCCCCTGCATATCACTCACTCAATTTTAGGTGAAACCAAGCCCTGACCTCCCCTCCCCAAAATAGTGTTATATTTCCAAGGTCTATTATTAATCTGTACTTTTCCCCCCTCAGGATTAGGCCGCAGCTCTCCCCCACTCTTCTCTTTTCCACTTAGACCGGTATTATTGCCATAGATGCACTCAGATTAGTCATGTGTTTATGTTGACAGCGGTTGTAGCTGGATTAGGTCATGCTTGTGGGACGCAGGGGAGGGATGTTTGTGTCCGTCTGCGTGCACATCAAGGGCCCCCGTCTCGTTTGACCTGCACCTAGAGCCTCGCCATGCTAAACCAACAATAGGTTGGGCAAGACCCTCGCCCCACGCAGACATCCATTGTCCTGAGACATAGAGCGGCCCAGACACAGAGGGGGGTGGAACGTGTGCAACTTGATGGAGCGAGAGTGGTGACAATGAAAATATGGGACAGAGCAGCATCATAGGTGTCACAGAAGTAGTTTGAGTTAAAAATTGACTGTCACAAACAAGACCTCAACACGCATGCAGTATTAAAATGCATTGTTTTGGGGAAAAAGGTTGTTTTTCCAGTGTCTCACCCTGGTGGGCAGTTCATACGGAGGTTGTGTCTCTTGCAATGTTGCAAGATGTACTTAGGCAACAGTATGCGTGTGTGTGTGTTGGTTTGATGGGGAGGTGACTAGGAGCTCACATGGTCACAGTATGGTAAACCTTTCCTCAGGTTTTTGTTGACTCATTCTCTCAGTTCTCTTTTATATTTCCAAGAATTTGCTGATTTTAAACTCACATTGCCTAGACTAAACTTTGTCACTCACGTCTACGAGGGGATAATGGTGCTTAGATGATGTGGCAGAACTTCCCTCTTTCCATTTTGCGCCCACAGGTATTTTGTCAGCAGTCTATGTTCTGTGTTTTTGTGGTATAATAAGGCCAAACTAGTTCTTCAGTACTATAAAAGACAACGTAAAGACCATTCAGTTGTCGCCTTGACTTTTTCCGACTGAAAGATCAATGATTGTGCTTTCTGATATCCTCTTCTAAGTGAAGACAGGATTTTATTCTCTGCTCTCATGTTTTCTGAAAGCAATAACTCCCACAGACTGATGATGCAACAGGAAGTGTCAAACAATTTTTCTCTCTGTAAATGCTGTGATAGTTTGATTTGTTCTCAACACTTGGTTCATCAGTGGTTAATGTTTCTGTTTTCAGCCATTTCACACTTGATCAATAGTTGATAGATTTTGTTAGATCTGGTTTTATTATTATTATTATTATTATTTTTAACTACCTTCCTTTTTTCAGTGATGCCAAAACAAATAGTTAAGCAGTAGTAATAATTAAATCCTAACAATTTAACAAAACTAAATTCAGGGCAAACCAGAGCAGAGGAATCTTGTTATAAATGAGACAAAGGCATCATTTGGGAACAGAAGTATGTGGGTGAAACGTAAGAATATGAGGTCACGTTGGTTTCTATCATTGCGAATGGCAGTTGGAGAATCAGGAATTGAATATATGCCGTTTTATCCTCGGAATGTATTAGTGAGAAATCTCGCGAGGGGAGCTGATTCCAGTCAAAGTGAATGAGTAATACAGCAGAACTTCTGCTGCCAATTGACACAACAGCACACACAGAACGGTTAGCTGAGCACCGTCCTGGTTGCACTCGATTCTTTCGTTTACTTCTCCAGAAAATAGGTCATAGTGTCTCAGAATACAAAAAAAATAAAAATAATAATCGACACAAATAAATTTCTAGGTTAGGGTTTTATTCTCTCGACTATGATCCAATTTCACGCCACACTCTGCAGCGGCACAAACACACATTCATAAAAATAAAAATGCATGAAGAGGGAAAAAGAGTAAAAGCAGCGTCTAGTGTTCCCATGTTTTGTGAAAAAAAGGGTAGTATTTCATATTACAATAACAATAATTACAATAATAATTTAATAATTATATAATAATAATTTTAATATACATGTAAAATTATTATTATTACTATATGCATCATGCGCAACGAGGGATTCTCAAATAAGAGCTCACTGCTCAATGTCTAAATAAAATGCATCGATTAATATAAACGCCTCCAGTGAAATCCAATTGGTCTTTAATGAGTACATCAAACAGCACTGGCATTTTATTGGTCAATTAGTAGTCCCTACAAAAAAAAAAAAAAAAAAAAAAAAAAAAACAAGAGAGAGGAAAAAAAGCTTGAATTTAGGGAGGGTAAATTTCTTCACACTGTACCAATCAGAGTGCCTTTAATATATCACGGAGTGCTGTATTAAAATGAAATATTGAGGGTTGAAGAAGGCTGAGGAAAAACGTTTGAAAAAATATCGAGATTTGATATGATAGCTTAGATTTTGGTGGAAATAAATTATTCTTGATCGCCTGCTGCAACGAAGTCATCAGGTCTGGCTTGAAATATGCAACATAGAGTCACTAAACTATCACTTTTAATTGCATTGTTCACCCTGGAGATTAAACAGCCCGTATTTTATACAGTGAATCACACATAAAACATATGCGTGAAAATTGCAAATGCAACATTTATCACTGCGCAAGACAAGAAGTAACAATGAAATGTCAGGTGAAAGAGCGCGCGCGCGCACACACACACACACACACACACACAGGTGAGCTACCTGTCAGATCAGTCAGTGCAGCACCGGCAGCCTCTCATGCATCTTTTCAGCTTCTCTTCCTTAAGATCATGCTGTCGATGCTCGAGTTCTAACCATTCTTGCTTTGTTCCGTTTATAGGATATAATGTCCATATAGCCTCACCTTTCCAAAGCCCCACCTGTGTTGCAGAACGATAGACGCGAGCACCTGATCTGGTTCATCAGACGACCTCGGCGTTTCTCCATCTATCCCGCCCTGTAAAGATAGGTGGCGTGTGTGTCAGAGTCTCGGAGCGCAAAAGTAAAAGAGAGAGCGCAGAAATGTCATCTGAAGAGGCGGAACACGTCAGTGCGTCCTCAGGTTTGTTCCGTGTTGTGGCTCACAGAGATCAGTCCAAACCTGTCCATCAGGAATAACGGTCCCTCATTATAGAGCAGAGTCCTCCTCAGCGCTCCAAACATCTCTGTGGCGTTTTCCTCCCCACTAACCGGCTCTTTGGGGAATTTTCATATAGAATCGGGTAGGTGAGCCTGTTTCGTGTGTACTTGAGTCCTTGTGGATGCTTTTTATACAGCCTATTTGACTTTTTTTTAAACCCCCTCCCGAATATGAGATTGCAATCAACTTGGCTTCAGCCGGCTCAGGTGGGAAAGGTGCGCGCGCCTCACGGATGCTGACACACCGGCAGCTTCACGCAGGGATGGTGGTGATGATGTCGCTCGTTAAATTTATCAGTGCATGTTTACGTAGATCTCATAAACGGATGCTTTCCCTTTAGAAAACAACACAACACTTTTTCTTTTTTTTTTTTTTATCTGCATCTCATTTCAATCTTATTTTCGATTTTAGGTACATGACTTATAGTTTTAGGTTAAATATTTAAACATATTTGATTGCGTAAATAAGCTAAAAAAAATCATTTAAATTTTAAAAGTATTCACGAATTGTTCGAGACTTGCATGTGACGAGAGGCTAATGTACCTTGTTTATTTATTTGTTTATCATGCTTTTATTCCGTGTTATTTTAAGGGTTCGCCTGCACAATGCTGCACATTTTGTTACATTGTAATAAACTGACTATTATAGATTTCGAATGTAAGATTTAGCTTATTATAAGTAATTATTAGAAGACAAATGCAACACGTAATGTTTTGGACCCTTTTCATATTTTCTAAAGAAAAATAAATAAATTTAAAAAAGGGAACTATATGCAAACATTTTTAATCAACACCGTATCTCTTAGTAGTTACTTTAAAACATAAACTAACTGGAATCTCATGCCAATTCCGAGGAAAAGTAATTATGCTTAATTAAATTCGGTCAATCTATAACAGTCAGACAGTGGGCAAATTATGAAGCCAATATTTACATCCATCAGACTCAAAAAGAAAGTAGCTCACACGATCTGATGTCTATAACAACTTAAAGCAAAGAGAGAGAAAAGTGAAAAGAAAATAAACTACATAAAGCATGTCCACTAAACACAAGTTGCCGGAAACTTTCATTGCTTTTCATTCTATGATATGCTCTATACGCACATGCTTTATGGTGACTTGAAGGTGTCGGTGTGTCCGTCCCCCTTCATTCGCGCACTCACGCGCTGCTGTCCGATCACACACACACACACACTTCAAAAGATCAGACGACGCGCAGGACGCTCACGGTCCCTCTAAACAAACCCTCCTGGATAACTTCATTCGGACGTCTCAGTCACTCTACCCCCCAAATATCATTTGCTCTCCTGTGAGCGACACACATCCTCCTTCCTGCCCTGAGAGTCCAATTGTTGCCGTGTGTGTGTTGGTTGCTAGATCTTGGATGAAGGAGCGGAGCCCATGCGGACTGCTGCCATCTGACCCACTCTTATCAATGAAGCAGGAGATCATGGCGGAGGGTCCCCGGTGTAAGAGGAGAAAACAGGCCAACCCGAGGAGAAAGAACGGTAAGAAAGTGTCTTATGTCGAAAAACTTGTTCTCGCGTCTTTAAAACACAGTTGGATTTGGGTGAGATTGTGCGTTGTCAACTGAAGCGCTGTACAGAAGAGTGCGGAAAACTCAACGACAGTGTAAACTATTTTGCTGTGTGCTTAAGGTATAAGTCTACTGTTTTGAGTTGTTTTCATTGCCGTGGAAATGTTTAAGTTGTAATAGAGTAGGAGTTCGAGGGAGAGTTCAGATGTGAGCGTCTATTATCTCACAGCACAAAACCGTTATGTGTGTGTGAGCGCGTGCGCGCACGCGTGTCTTCTGCTGGACACAATACGGCTCTAAAATACCTTAAAATACTTATGAAAGTTGTTTTGGGTGTTGTATTTGTTTTGTCAAACTTGTACACTTGTAATTATAATGGACTTCTGTCTTCTGTGGAGTTGTAAATGAGTGAAGTAGTGCTGTACTGTTACAGGTTATGTGTTGGGACACTTTTCGTCACTTTCTTAACTTATAAATAGTCGCAACCGTTATGACTTATTAAACACATGACTTTTGATTTGTGTTTAAGAGATCATTGGCGTGATTTGAAGTAACGATTGTTTTTGTTGGGGTCCTAAGGAAAAAAAGACAAAAAGAAAGTCCTGGTGTATGCTATTGGCCTGAGGAGAATTTTAGACACAAAGAAAAACAAACTCATCTACAAACATCTTCAGACTATTACCCATGCTTTTCCGTCCTTCTTTTATAGATAAATATGTATTTTTTTTGTAAAAAGAAAAGATTTATTGTAATTGGATCAGAGTGTAATATTTTTTAAACACTTCTTATTATGCTGATCAAGCTGTATTTTATGTAAATAAATGTAAATATTGCTTTGGTTATTTTGGGAGTCGAATTTACACATATTCCCGGACTCTGTAAGCTATGTTTGACCTCGATACTTTATTAAATGCGATCTATTGATTTTATAAAAGTCAATGTAGTCTGTCGCGGAGTGTATGACACTAAATAAAGTCGATGGGTTGAAACTATTTTCAAATGGGGGCAAAAATGAGTGAAGCGGTCAATCAGTTCTCGTGATTCGGATTGAAACAGAAACGCGTCACATTGAGTTTATAATTATTTTCAACTATTTGAAAACATTTGCTAGGGAAAACATTTAGTTGCTCTTTTATTTCACTTTTGAGGAAATCTGACTTTTTCCCCTTCTTCTTAATGACAGAAAATGCATTTGAGGAGTAGATAAATAATAGACTACATATCGAGCGATGACTATTAACGAGTCTTGAATGATGATAAGTGAGTTGAGTAAAATGTTTTGAATCGTTTTCACTGGCCGTTATTATACATGTAAATAATAGAAAGAATGCACACACATTAATAATAGCTATTGACTAGTTGGATATTTTCTGTTGAACAACTGCACTCTTAAGCCTACATATAATTACGTAAAATTATATTATTATTTTAAATGATCCGTTAAAAATTATTATTGAATGTATAAATTCAATTGTTTACATTATCGCCTCATTAACTCGAAAACACATTTTATCCAATTTAAATATGATACTGAATATTAAAATGACAGATTTGTTAAAAAATAAATTCAAATGTATTTTTATAGTTTGTAGTTCAGGTCCTCTTCTCTTTGCAGTACGGCCCCACCCCGCTGTTTTGAGGGCCCAATGGGAGGTCACATTAGGCCCTATGTGAAACTCGATCCGCTCTCTGGCTGCAGTTGTGTTGTGGTTGTCATTTACCCTCCCACACCCCCAACCTCCCCCTTTTTTTCACAGCACGTCACATCCAGCTGTGAGGGCCAGCTTGACAAAACTGTCAGAGGCGCAAGACTATAAAGTTGCAGCGTTCTATAGATTGTCATGGTTCTGTTGTTGTATGTCGCTTTCTCGTTAATGACAGATCGCTGTAAGCTTGTTGTGATGCTCCGCTGCATCGGTTTTCAATTTCTCTCAGGTTTTTCTTTATTAGGCATAATTTGTCTATGATGTGTACTACAGCTGTCACTTTAAAATTTATTTGTGATTCATTCTCGTTTTTTGGCTCCTTTAGAAACCGATGCTAGAGCTACTAATACAGATGATCAGAAGCCTTTGTGAGAAGTCACTGTATTGAGTCACTGCAGCTAACAGATTAAATCACTTGTTTCTATGAAGGGAACATTGTGTGATATTTGTTCGGGTGGCATAAAGAGGCTAGCAGGTTCACCGAGACAAAGCGCTAAGACAATGGCTTGTCATTGGGGCATCTCATTGGCATGCTCTTATAATCGGCAGTACCAGGGTGTCTAGTGTACTGTCTTTGGCACGTATTGCGCACAACCGGGCCATTGTGAATGCAGCTGCAGCAGATACCTTTCACCCTCCTTTAACCACTTCCTACTAAATATGCCTTTTCAAAAAAAAAAAAAAAAAAAAAAACATAAATTCTTACAATTATTTATTTGCACATTTACAAATAGAAGTCTCACTCTCTAAAATACGTGCACACACCAATCTCAAGTAGCTCCCCAGCAGTACCATCATCTGTGCTGACCTGAATGCCTTTCATATCTGCTATGCCATGTTTCAGCCACCCCCTTTCCTTCTTTCTCTCTCTCTCCTTCTCTCTCTCTCTATTTTTCCCTCCCTCACTCCCTCTCTCCCTCCTCCACCACACACCCCCTCAGTAAACACCCCCGAGGGCAGAACAAAGAAAAGGAGCTCCTCTCCTCCTTCTTAATCACAATTCAGCCCTTTCACTGCCGCCAGGCCACTCTCTCGCTTTCAGCATCCCAAAGCCAGAGATGAAAAGAGCGCAAGAGAGAAAGGAGAAAGGGAGAGCGAGCGAGTGAGGAGAGAAAAGGTGGAAACTATGATCTAGAGCTAGAGGTACAGAGGTAGAGTGACATAACTTTGGTGCCTCTTTGCAATTGTTAAACTCCCTTGGTAACGCTGCCCACGCCAGTCAACTGCCCCAGCGAGGGACGGGGTCCTTACTAATGGCTAGATAATGTTACTGGATGCCAGTCTGGAACTATTAACGGCCGAATAGCAGACGAGAGAGAGCAAGAATAGGGAGGGACTTTGAGAGACAAAAAAAAGAGACACTGATAAGGTTAGCAAGAATTGAGTGAGAGAAAACAAGTTAGCATGTGTATATGGGATGGTAGCTGGGGGCCGGGGGGAATGGAGGGGCAAGCAACAGATTGTTTTATGGACCCAAAAGAAATATCACAAGTGCTTGAGACTAAGTGGAATCCATTTTTAAAGTGCCGTTACAGACGTTAGGTGTTAGTTGTTTATGTTGTCACTTGGTAGCAAAATCACACGCTCAATTTTAGCTGACTTATTTTGACTAGTTTTATTTTGGTAATATTTTGCCCCCACCACCACCACCACCATAAAGTTACCATACATCTGCCATATTCAAGATAAGCCAACGACCCAGATATAGAGATAAGAGAAACGGGACATCGGTCTTTAGAGATTCATGGATTTGTATGGGTGGCGGGACAGATGCCACTCTCAGGACCGACACTTTCTAGCAGTCCATCGCTTTCACGAAGTGAGACAAAACATCCAGTCAGGGGCCAAACGCCTGTGCCTTTTCACTGACAGACAAGACATCCATTATTGTGTTAGCCTTTCATTCGCTTTTCCCCCTGTACCTCAATAGGTCAGGGATCACAAATGCAAATCCACAGGCATACCGAGAGAGAGAGGGAACGTAAGAATACTCAAATGCACCATGTGATATGAATTCTTAATTTTATCTGTTTCGCTCCCTCCCCCCTCGACTTTTTTTTTGTTTGTAAGAAAAGGAGATTATCTGTACACCTTCATTCAAGTCCCCTCCCCTTTCAGCTGGGCCAAGCTGTGCAGGATTTAGGCCGATTTACTTCAGCAAACACCTATGGACACTGGGGAGGGGACGGACCCTGCTTGGAAAGAGGGGGTCCTTTGTTTGCTGGGGTGCAGAAGGCCTAATGCTTCACCGGGCGGCCGTATTATCGCATTAAGCTGTATGCTGGTGGCCCAGGGAGGCTGGTTAAAGCTAAAGCAGTCTGCTATCTGCCAAAGACAAGGGAACATACATTAGTGTAGAGACGTGCCCCCATTGTGTGCCTCAAACTTCTTCTCTGGACGTGAGAGATTAGATGGGTCTAGGTAGAGGAGTTGTCTCTGGAGCATCTGCACAAAGTGCATTGTGGTCTGAGTACATGCCGATTCAAAGAGCTCCCGCTGAAGCTTATGATATTTTGGAATATTTGCTAGGAGATGCTTAGATTCCTATATAATTTGTGGCAGGAAACTGTCTAACCGTGGCATAACTATGGTGTTTTTATTCCAAGTTAAGCTACATTAAGCCCATCCCCCAGTTTTTTTCTTTCTCCAAGCTAGTGCAGAGAGCTTTATCTGACTCTGTTCTCCTAGCATCTGTCACTGCTAAGAGGGACAGGAGAACACCACCGGAGGCTTCGTTAGTCCTGTGTCACTTGTGACTAACCGGAATGGGCAATTCACAGTAGTGAGTCTGTTCCCTCCTCTTTTCTCTTGCTCTCCCACTCTCTACTAGATGATACAGCTTCAAATACCACAGCTCTTGTTTTATGCAGTCCATCGCTACGTTGGGTGTGGGTAGTTGGCCTAAGAGTGCCAAAAACACCCACGTCGGCCATGGTGATCAAGATAGCATGTGATGTTTCCATAGTCAGAGGCTGTACTTTACAAGTTATCTGTTGTTGTTCAAGGTGCTCGGCCGTGGACGTTTATGTTTGTGGTTCAAGGTGACTGACAGAGTTTGTTGTGTGTCTTCCCCCTAACTAACCATGTGCACATTTTCTTCATGAGTGAGTGCAGAGTAGCGCTGTGACATTTTGTGGCGCCGAATTGCCGTTAGCCTAAACAGCGAGGATTTACCAAGGTCAATAATGAGGTATGTCACTGCAGGCAGCAGAAACAACAGTCCCGGTGATAATGAATGGAACTAAGGTTGAGCTTGACTGGGATGTCTGTGTGTTTGTGTTGTTGTGAATATAAAAAATTGATAAGCTAAGTTGTTTTTCATGCATTTAACCCCTCTATTTTTCACCATTTCTCGACAGTTTGGAATCACCGTTAATTCTTCCCTCAAGTCCGACTTATGTTTGCCTACACATATGGATGCTCTCTCACAAACCCCACACGTACACCGTACGCACTCACATGGACATGTCCCGTTTGATTAGTGGAACACCTCCGGCAAGGTCACAGACACATGGAACAATCAATAACGGATCGGTGGATTAAGGTGTCATGACATCTGTGGGCCCAGACCTCCCATGTATGGGTGAATGCCTCTTAAAGCCCACTCCGTTGACAATGCTCCCGCCCTAATGCCAGATCTATATTACAGGCCCAAAGAGTCGGTGTCCATGGGCTGCGGCCTTGCTGCCAGTCATCTGCGTTTGAAGGTTTCCCTTCCCTGAGCTGCTAGGAAAACACAGGCTGCGTCTGTCGGCGCATATCTTCCCTTTGCTGTGATGAGGGTGGAGATGTTGGCCTGTGATACAGTGGTTAAGTAATTGGAATAGATTGCTCTCAGAGATTAGCTTGAGTGTAATGGCCTCTTTCATTCTGACCCACAGTCACAGGCACTGCTCTGAGATCAGACTAAACATGCACGTCTATGTTAGAAGGGCCAATAGCTGTAATTACATCAGCCTTGTTATCTAAACTCATACTTGTTCAGTCATCAATTTGCAACATAAAAGTGAAAGTAAAAGGACTGGCAATGGGTTCTGACATCTTCCTATGACACAGATGTGGCTTCTAAAGTGTGAAAGTGTGGTGCTATTCCCAGCACTTGCCTGGTACATAGGGGCTGTGGGCACTGTCATAAGCAAATGTCAACCTGCTACCTCAGGAAATGAACACTACTGAGGAATTACTCCTGACAGCATTCCTTCTATGCCTTCCGTTTGACAGACAGACTGCATTTGTAGCACCTCATTCCCCGTCACTCCTCGAATCTGCTGTGTCTTATCATTATCTGAGGTGAGGTTTTGAAAGCAGTCACCGAGCTCTGCCTTTTCTGTTTTACTGCTTTTCCTACTGTCCACCAGCAGGGCTCTCATCTGAGATTACAGGGCATAACTTTTTTTGAGGGTTGCAGGTCTAGCAATTAAAGTAATGAGGAGACTCTCCGCTCACAGAAGCCAAGGCCTGAGTGTAGTGCTGACTTGCTGCCTTTCAAGTCGATAACTCCTGGCCCACAACCTCGGGCAAGGCATGCCTGCTCCTTATCAGAGAGGATGTCCTGTGCTTTACATTCCTGGGCTAAATGATCCTCTTCCTTAGTGTAAGCGCTAGCACTCAGGAGGATTGGATCTGATGGCCCCGTCAAAGCAGCCTCTGGTTGCTACAAATGAGACACTAGCATGCACTAGCTCTTTCACTCACTTTAACTGGTGCGTTTATTCACAATAGGGAACCCGAGCTGCTCAAAGGTGTTTAAAGTAAAGTTTATTTAACAGAGTGTGTGGAATTTTAGTTTTTTTTTTTTTTTTTTTGATTTGAGAATTTAAAAGCAAGCAGGGTTTGGTCCGTTTCTTCTTAACCTAGGCTGTGAAGTGCTAAAGTTGTCAATTGCCTGACTGAATGATGCTAGACTTCCTTATATTGATGTACAAGGTGCCCTGAGGGTCTACTGTAACTGAATGATGTCAGGCCTTAATTGTGTTCCAATTGCTAGGCAGTAGCGGCATTGAATTGCCATGTGTGCCACAGATCCAGATGGTACAACTGAACCCACCTTTTCAGGCTGGCAAAATCACTGGTCTTAATGCCATCGGCTTTTCAAGTTTTACAATGGGCCAGGCCTCGTTATTACCAGTGGCGGCCTCTTTGGCGAGACTGCCATAAAGAAAGTGTTCCTCAGCAATTAAAGCTAATGAAATATTCATGTGTGGCACCTTCCTCAGCCATCCTCGCAAATGAGCAAGCCATGCCCCCCCCCACAAAAAAAGCAACTCCCAGCTTTATTATGGTGGTAGCCTGGCATGTCTGCAATTAGTGCGCTGTCTAGCAGCGCTGACTGGGTATGGCGGGTAGCGATTGGAGGAGAGGGGAGAGGAGTGTTAGAGATGTTGGAGAGGTCACGTGATGCTTTAGGAAGGTACACAGGAAATGGAAAAAGGGGAAGGACCAATCAAGCCATTTGTAATGCGAGGGTGGCACCGCCTGCTGATTCACTTCACACTCCAGCTTTTGTGCAAACATGCAGGGAGGCAAGGATAGTGATACTTGTGTAGAGGTTTGAGGTGTGAGACAGAGAGTTATTACATGTTATGTGTGAGGAGTACTTAATGATTGTGCAGAGCTTATTTTCTCCCGTTTACAATGCTTTCCATTTGTATGCGATGTTTCTAGTATTGGAAATTCCTTTTTACCACTTTGTATTAGAAAACAGGACACAGCTCAAAAAAGCTCACAGCTGTCGATCTTTCTTTCTCTCTCTCTCTCTCTCTCTCTCTCTCTCTCTCTCTCTCTCTCTCTCTCTCTCTCACACACACACACACAGACATACACAGAATATTTCTTTCTCTTCTTCCTTCTTTCTTTCTCTAATATCTCACGCATTGAGACAGATGGACACGGATAGCCATGACAATGTTGTTTTGTTAAACCGGAGACAAAAGTGGGAGGAAACACTGAATAATTGCTTATTCGACCGATCAAACTTTTACCTGTGAACTTTCCAGTTATATAACACACTATTTGTTATGGCAGTCAAGACTTCAGCATTGATTTAAATTCTTTCATCGCACCAAATTGAATTTGCATTAACCAAAGACTTTACCCATCTCCACATCAACCTGGAGAGGCCTTTGTCATTTTATGAGGTTTTCACTTTGCCAGTGACCCCTTTGCATCTCAATGAGGTGCCGTACCCTCTCCTCCCTCATTCCCACGCAACAAGGCCCTATCCATGGTGCACCTTTCCTTGGAGCTCTGTGAGAAGTCCCGTGCATCCTCCAAACAGGCCGGCCCTGCCGTGTTTACTGTGGGATTAGGGGGGTGAAGGGGGCGGCTGCGGGAGGGTCTGGGGGCAGCTGAGGAAGAGGTAGCCATGGGAAGGGCCCCCCAAAGGCATGGAATGCCGGTGAGGTCAGCAGGGGTTGGTGCGGGGGGAACCAAAGAAGCTCTCCGGGGATGGAGCAGGTGCTTTTGTGTAGTCCGTCAGGCATCAAAGACGTGACGAGGCTGAAAAGGTTAGTGCTGGCGCTGCAAAGCGAGCACTCCCCCCTCAAACACATACTTTTTTTTTGGCTCTGTACTTGTGAGAGTGGGTGCAGGAGTGAAAGTGAAGGCTGGCTCCCATGCTCTGGTGTTCAGAGGTCAATTTTTGTACCTGAATGGGCTCCAAAGGAAGAGAGGTCCATGGCAAATGCTCAAAGTAAAGTTTTCCGCTCCGTAACGGCCTGTTTGCAGGCCTGTCATCACAAATGCGCTTTAGTCGGATGCATAGGGGTCTTGCAAGTCCCATCAATCTTTCAGATGACAGTAAATTCATCATACCTATGGAGTGTTTAATTAACCAAAGTCGAGTGATCATGTTAAGCTACATTTTATTTTGCCAGCTTTGAAATGTCACTTTAGATTTGTCTAGGTTAACAAAATGTATTAACATTATTATTTATAATTATTATTTTAAATTTCCAACAAATACATTTATGCTTTTTGGAAACTTACAGAAAGGAAAGTCTTTCAAAAAACTTTCTTATTTTTTTTCCAGTTTTGGGGCCTGTCACTGCGCCGACATGGCATTGGGTCAAAAAGCCCAGTCAGGCATAATGCTGAGGAGTCTTTACAGCCTAGCGACAAATTGTCTTGCCTCTCTCTGCACTTGACGTCCCAGCCTCACCCAATCACTGCACCTCATGTCTTTTTTTCTCCCTGTTAGGATGGGCAAAGCAGGAGGAGGAGGTGAGGTGAGGAAGCAGGGGGGCGGTGGGTTTCAGTTGTTGCAGGTTGCGTCATGGGACCCGCGGTGTCCCCTTTTGTGCAGCACGTCAAATGTGGTTAACATGCGGCCATTTATCTGCAAAGCCCCCTGGGTGTACAATGGCCTGGCTGTGTGTGTGTGTATGCAGAGGGGGAGGAAATGGTAGAGCGGTGGGCTTAGCATCGGAGCGTTCCCATTCTCTTTCCCTGTCGCTGTCACCTCCCCTCCTCCCCTCATTTCTCCTCTTGGCTGCACACAACCCCTCAGTCATTGTTTCGTTCTTTTTTATTTCTCTCCCCTGGGGTGCTGTGTGGAGCGACTAGGTCAGGCGGCATCTGACAAGGTGCTTCAGAATGTTGTGAGCTCCCGTGAGACGGATGGTTCCCCACAAACGTGGTGTAAAGCATCAGGGTGATAAAAAGAAGGTGCTCTTTAATTCCCAACAGCACCTAGCATATTGCAGAGTGCTTTCTGCAGAGTCAGAGGCAAAAGACGTTCAGTGACGCTTAGTCATCCTTGTGTCTGTAATGTGAAAGGTTCCTCAGAACGTGAGGTCCTTTAAGGTCCTTCAAAAACAACATCATAGCCAGCAAGACAGTTATGGCTCTTTCGATCACCTAGTTTGTTTTGCCTGAGCTAAGCCTCCTTTTCAGTAGTTCTGCACCAATAGAAGTGGTATGTATGCATTTCACAGGTAACAAGATTACTCAGACCGGTGATTGACTCATTTGCCAAGGGAGCTGTTGAAATAACCGCACAGGAGCTCAATGTAAGATTTGTTAATTTTATTTCTTCAGACATGATACAGTCAAACAGAAACTTATGGTGTCAGTTCTGACAAACAGCCTTTGCTGTTTGTGTATGTCTCCCCTAGAGAGAGCAGATGCTAAAGGGTCAAGGGTGTGTGTGTGTGTGTGGTGGGGTATTTTTTTCCATGTGAGGCTTCTCTTTTTGCATTGGTATGTGGCCATTATATCTATCACAGTCTGATGAGAGAGATGACTAAAACAGTACATTGATAGACAGTTCGCCACAATCTCAAAAATTCTGCACTTCACGGAACGGCACATTAGAATAGAAATTAAATAGGTGGAACTGAATTGCTTTTTGCTGAGATATTTGTTATTGAAAAGCCAGCTCATTTTAGCTTGGACGAGTCACTGCTTCAAACATTGTACTTGTACTTGTACATGTTGTTTTCCTTAGAATGGGTGGTTACTGTCCCTGGAGGCGAAGAGCTCTGAGAAGCCACAGAGAGCACTACCATTTTCATTTTCCATGTTCTCCCTAAAAATACACCACAGTACATCCCTGCATTTTTGCGGTGGGCGCTGTGAACCGAGTCCTGTTGGTTGGATTTTTGTATTTCAATCCCATGTCATGTAAGGGTAGCTGATGTCTTTGGGACCAGCCAATAATTTCCCATTTCATCTGATTCAAGGAAGAGTAGTTTACATTAGCAGCGCCAACAAAAACCATCGGCCGAAAACGTTCCAGGAACCTCCCAACTGACCGTGAATGTTATCTATAAATTTGTCTGCACAAGCTATTTACCCTTGTTCACTTGTTGTTGCTTTTTAC
The DNA here is from genome assembly GCF_019924925.1 of Ctenopharyngodon idella. Taxonomy (NCBI): domain Eukaryota; kingdom Metazoa; phylum Chordata; class Actinopteri; order Cypriniformes; family Xenocyprididae; genus Ctenopharyngodon; species Ctenopharyngodon idella. Next base: position 13,524,344 of record NC_067228.1, read on the forward strand.
CTTCGTTTTCTTTTCTTTCAGCTAAGCATATAGTCAACAGCGTGCTTGCGTCGAATAAACAGTTCCCAGGCCAGCCCTACACTTATTTCCCATGACTGCGGGGCAAATGTCTTTTAACTGGCTTTCTTGTGATTCTGAGTTGACTAACACAGAATAGTACAAGGTGAGAAGAAAGCATATGTTTTTGTAGCTGCTCGGTTACAATTATTTGCTGGAAAGCAGCTTTTTTGGTCAAAAGTTGCAGCTTTATGTTTGAATTAGTTACTCATAATGTTTCTCAACATAGGAAGTGGCATAAAACAGTCATACCACATGAGATAACTATGGTCGAATGTTTGAGAGAAACAGTGTGCTCCAGCTGTCTGTTGCTACTCTACTGACGGCAATCAGCAGCGAGCTGTTGACACACGGCCATCTGTAAACATTTAAAAGGATGAGTTTGCTTACAGTCTCTCCCTTTTAATTAAAGAACCGGGATGGCGCCCACCCTTTTCCACAGGTTATGTGATAACTGCACCTCTCTGTGAAGAATGAGAAGGTCTGCTGACGTCTTCTCCAAAACACTTTAGCAAGGGTGGAGATTCAACCATGTCCTAAATTAGGCACTCTGACATGAGCCATTACAGTGTGTGGGGAACTTCCTGTTGCATTGATTTGAACTAGGCTGTTTTGAAACAGGGCTCATCTGAAATTAACTGGAGTGAATTGGATGAGATATCAGTGACCTTTAAGATTACACACTTTACATTTGCTTGGCTTCCTAGGATCATGTAGAAGTAGACATATTTTCTGCTAAGTTTGTCATAAGTGTGTGTGTGTGTGTGTGTGTGTGTTACTATACATGATGAGTCGTTTGTTTATGGCAGTCACTGCTGAAATGGAAGGGAACAGTTCTTTCTGTCTGGCAACCGAGTACGCAGGGAGAAGCAAACAAACAAATAAACAATGTGGGATGAGACAGGACGGGAAGGGTGGAAGGAGTGGGAATCCTTCTGGGGCACCATGTCAACCAGTTCACCTGAAACTAATGCCCCAGCAGACACTCTTCCTTATGCAGGGCCCTAATGAGTATGAGGTTGGCGTGGGAAAGAAGACGGGGAGGCACAAATAGGTGACCCACTAGGCCAGGGTGGGGGTCATACCTCTTGTCTAAGGGGGTCTTTTGTTTGCATGTCTGAGACATGGGAATTAGTGAGACCATAGTGTTGTGTGTTATGCCTGGTTTGTTATGAACAGCTTGAGGGAAGGCATATTACCCACGGATTAACAGTTTTGTAATTATATACTCAGTATGATGGGTGTTATCAATAAAGAATATTTTTCCCAGTTTTATTTTTATCTTTTCACATTGTTAGAGCATTAGACTTTGAAGTCTTCTCTTGACCAATTAAGTTCAAACATCTGTGTATTTTTACTGTTTTGTTTGTTATTTTTTGATCTAATAAGTAATTAGATGCAGGAAACATAGCAAAATAGGACAAAACTATAAATCCTATCGTTTATACTTAGGCAGAAGTCTGTTCTGAGTTTGTAGAGGTAGTCTGTATTAGTTCATATTGACCACACCAATCACATGGTGTAATCCTTGTCAACTGGAAATCTAGGTTAAATGCAAATTGATTCAAGCAATACCAGACAGTAATTAACATGTTAGATGTGTATACGTTCACTAGACCAGAAGGTCATTCATTAAGATCTGGTTATGTTTACAGTTACTATTTAAACCAACTGAAGGAAAAGTAATTATTTTTCGAAACACTCCCTAAAGCAAGAGCCTTAACTGTCTGGAAATGTTTTAAAAAATATATCTGTGAGTGTGAACCTAAGATCAAAATAAGTGATATGTTGTATAGCCTTGAATATGGTCATCCCATATAGAATAAAGTATCAAGCATTTTTTTAATGGCAAAAATAAGTGTTTAAAAATTGTAATATAATCGAATATATGGCGAATATACATAAAATTATATTATTCATATAATAATTCCTTTTATGTGTTTAGTCATTATTTTAAATCTGTATGGACTAATTCTCTCTTTCTCTCTTCTCTCTTCCCCGGTGCTGATGGTCATCTCATCTGTTCATCAACATAGGTAAGAACATCTTCATATAAACACATATTTCACACAAGCTGAAAGCTTGTGTTCTTCATTGTCTGCTGGTCAAAGACGCCCTAAAGAAAGCTTTAGACTTCCTCTTTATTGTACTTCCTCTCCTCTGCCTAGTAACAAAGTCACAATTGCAATACGGTTTGCTAATTATTTGACTCATCCCTGATAAGCAGCCTCACTGTGCTTCAGTGCTGTGTGAAGTCTATATTGCACATCCAGCTGTTCATACGTGATGACTATCTGTGCTTGTGTGGAGCTGTGTTTATTATTTGATCTTAACTAGCTACAAGTTTACTATCCTGCTAGGTTGGCAATGCAACAACTGGTCTTCAGGAAACCATTCGTTTCTTGATTCGAGTATAAATTTTAATCACTACTAATGTTTTGAGTCCAATAGAAGCTTCCTCAAACATATGTAAATAAATAACACTCTAAACAAACAAACTTTGAGTGTTTACCAGACACGCTGTGAGCATTTCTTGTCTTAGTCATTTAGCTTTTGGTTATGAGTGTAGGAAACAGCTTTTCTCTCTGTCAAAGGAGATCTCACAAGTGGAAATATCTGTCCTGGATATAAGGGACGTGACACTGTGAAACCTAAAGTTGCTTTTCACAGCAGCTAACAGAATGATTAATATTAAACCGTTCTAATAAAAGCTGCACGGTTTCACAGGCCCCTTTAAGTGAGGCAACAATATCTCTTTCCACCTGGGGAAATGAATAAATCCCGTTTCCCAACTGTGCAAAATCTGTTCTTTAATGTGTAGCACAGCCTAGCCTGCATCATGTGGGTGGGCCTGTGTTCTTCCCACTAAAATTCTAGGATACTTCTCTCTTTTTTTTCCCTTTTTGCCTGGCTGAGAAATGCATTCCCTCGCCAAGATGGGAGAAAGCTTCAGAACCAATGAAAAGGTGTCCCCAAGGAAGCTGGAAATGATTTGCAAAATATAACCCAGAACTCAGAGTGGTTATGGGAAAATAATTAAAACAGTTCATCTGATTTAGTAATGTAGTTTTTTTTGTTTTTGCTTTTTGTTTTTATTTCTCAAATATAAATTTTATCTGTCCTTGGGTGATAAAAATCAGACATATAATATAATATAATATAATAGTTATTTATTTTTATATGATTAATGTATTTTATTTCGCCCAATGACACAGCAAAAATAGCTGAAAATGGGCTTTAAAAATACATCACAAAATAAGCCAATCTTATTTTTAAAATGTTTAATGTATTTTTTATATTATATTATATTATATTATATTATGTTACGTTATGTTATATTATATTGTTATTTTATGTTATGTTATTAATTATATTATATTATATTATATTATATTATATTATATTATATTATATTATATTATATTATATTATATTATATTATATTATTACACAATATTTAGGTTCTCTGCAGTTGGACAACAATAATAATTTGTCTTTTTTAGTCAGACTGCAGTTGTAATGGTCTGATTTTTGAAATTAGAATAACAGAGCTAGATAATGCTATTGTTGCTTGACTCAGTCCAGCAAGTATACACGTTAATCAGGCTACCATTGGCCTTGGTGTTATGCACATCCTCTGAAGGAAGACAGAGTGCATTTAACTCAAAAGTCAAACGCAACAAGCGAGGAAGAGATATCGAGATATCAAATTTTCAATTGTATTTATACTTTAAAAGACAGATGACAACTGTAGACCAACTATGCAAAAACCTGCTGTATCTCGATTATAACTGCGCATATAAACTTGCATTTGTGTCATTTTTAAGCTGCCTTTCTTAACCTATTACATGGTTCAGTTCTTTGAGGGCATGACTGTTCCACACCTATACCACAGAAGCTGACAGTGAAGGCTATTTTGAAAAGTGACGCTACTGAACTGATACAACTGAACTTACAGTGTGAAGAAGTGGTGTGCAAGTGCTTCCTACATACATGTGCTGAGTGTTTAACAGACTTCATGTAGGATTGTGGCTGAAGAAAAACAAGACCCGTGTTTAGGGGGAGTAAAACGTGGAAATGTGCAGAGAGTGAGCGTGTGCTTGAGGATGGGTGTGTGAGGTACAGAGAGCGTTTTCAGATAAAAGCTGCAACTCATTTTGCTTTTCAGCGACACTTCTATTTCAGATACGATAATGTCCTCACACCGATCCCTATTTCTGCTGCACTATCAAGACTCTTAAAAACGACTAGTGCTCTTAAAACTATTCTAAGCAAAACAGCTCGAGCATTTTGAGAAGTCCCGTTTTAAGTGGCAAATTGTTTTCCCACAATAGAACCAGGCAATTGCTAATTGGAGCCTATAGTCAATTTGACCGAGGACTGATTGGGAAAGAAAGACAGGAGAAGAGAAAGAAAGAGAGAAGGGTCCTCCACGCACTTGCTTTAGAGTGCACCTTGAGTGGGTATGCTAGTGTCTCAGTGCTTTGGGATTTAAAGAGCAGAGAGATGGTGGCGCAGGTCCCAGTCTGTGGCTTTGGATAGTTGCGCTCGGGTTTCCATTTTCAAAATGTTTATCCCCCTGCAGACTTCACCGGTAAGGCAGCCGGTAAGCTGCATGACTTAAAGGTGTCTGTGGCGGGAGACGTGAGGCATAATCTGCCGGTAATGGAAGGATTTATTTGGAAATGCACTTCGATCTTCAAGCTCCACCCCCTATTTCCTGATTTACTCTGTACTGCGACACTCCCTCAGTAATAAGTATCTCCGGGAGTGATCTGCCGGGCTAAAGGCAGTAAGATGCCAGCATGACTCAGGAATGAGACGTGGCGGGTTGACATTTCAGTCCTACCTTCTGTAGGTGTCATCCCCCCACTCCTTATTCAGACATCTGGAGTTGATCAAGCGGTCACTTCCTAGTGCTTTTAACCACCCTCACAGCTTAAAGGGGGTCGACAGCTGTTAAAACACCTGAGCACGCTTGCCGGAGACCCCTTCCTCTCCTACCTCCCCGCAGAGGTGCACACATTGCATGCTGGTGCGGAGAAAAAGGGCCACATGCTAACTCAGGTGGCCTGGCAACCTGACACCAACAGTGTTCATGAGTCTAGACTAAAGTTCTGGCCTAATTTTCAGGGCATTTGAGTGTCTGCTGGGATTACAGCCCTACAGGCCTCTCCTACAGCAGGGAACTGCCGTCTATGGGTAGATTGTATCAGCAATTTAGGTCTTGTCGGCGGGTGATCTTTAAGGTTGCGAGACAAGCTGGGGTTCAGACAGCTGTAGCCTTTTTGATCTTGCAGTCTCCCACTGTAGCGGTCCAAAGATAGCTGTCAGTCACATACACCTAAAAATAGTAAGTCTGGAAAACAATATGCATCAAAGACACCTTACACTGTAGTGCATGTTCACAATTATGTGACCAGCTAAATGACAGAAGGAACTTCGGATTCAAAGGGTGTTTTTAGTGTGAGAACAAAACAATGGCTTGGTGCTGAGGTGATTCAAAAAGTAGTTCATGACCTAGCCTTTCTTTCGGCTGCGACTCAATGTAACAGAATCAGTGTTAGCCTCTAGCATCCCTTGGGAGAGGGCATTATGGCTGCTGTATTGTTGGCTAACCTCCTGCCAACTGTGCGGGGAACAAAAGGCCGAGCGTTTATTACCAGACCCTGCTGTGTTAAAGGAAGCCCAGACCAGCCCTCCTTTCCTGGGGATGGCCTTCTTTTGGCTGTGCTTTCATCAAGCAAATGTAGCTTTTGCTAATAATCAGGTAGATAGCGAGTTCTCAAGAACTATGTGTCATTTTGTGTTTTCTGTGAATTGGATTACTGCTCAAAATGTGTAAAAGATCACAGTAAGGCATGTCACTTTGTAATACGAGCACTTCTATATACTATTTCTCTGTTTTTCAGAGAATTATGTTGTAATCGATTGATATTTTAATATAATTTCTGTGAATTAGCATTTAACAGCGTGTTAATGGTTTCTTATTGGGCATCATATGGTTTTCATGAATAATTCATGACAATGATAATACATTATTTTTATATATATATATATATAAACTAATTCCCATAACATCTTGGGATTTCCTCCCCAAATTAGTCTTTTAGGTTTTCACATTAAAATCAACTTATCAACTTCTGTATTTTAGCGCAGTCATGTGATAAAACTGGAAGTGGCAAAGAAAACAACTGTGGTAGGCTAATTATTGATAAAAAAAGGGAGGCTGATTCAGTGACTCTTGCTTCATACAATCAGAGTTGCTTCCTCGCATATCCACTTAAATTTTACATTTAGCACAGTGCGTTTGTTGGTTAAGTGTGTACTTGTTGTACTGAATTTCTTCGTTGTGTTCCACATGTTCCAAAGAAAGACATGTTTATACAAAGCTGGACACAAAATGGCAGCTCAGCGCCAAGAGGTGAGCTTGCTTAGTTATCCCTGTCCATCCCTGGCTGCTAGAGCACATTTTTGGTGCTCGCCCTTGAAATCATCTCCACCTGGATGTTGTAGGCTTGAGTCCAAACACAATAAGGAAATAAAATACGAGTGTGAAAAGCTAGCAAGAATGGCTTTTCCCCCACTGGGACCCACTGCACTCCACAATGCACTTCGATGACAGGAAAAGTTTATGGCGATTTGTTGAATCAAAAGGAGGAGGATGGGGAAAAATGCTATGAGCATGAGCTGTCACATTCCGCACCCATGATGGAGGCATGCGTATTTTTTCACTAGCTTAGTCCAGCTGCTACATGCTAGCCTGAGAACTAATCGTCAGTGTTGGCCACAGGCCCACATGGAGGAAATTTGGGTTGTTGTTAAGTGGGAGTGAAAGTTATTTCCACTGAGATTGATCATTATTGTAAAGTATGACTGAGGGAAACAGTTGTGTGGGCCATCTCAAAAGACTATTTTACCAGCTCTTCAGTGTTTTTATTAACATTATGACCCACTGTAAATTTTGATAGGCTATACATTTTACTGTGCAGCCAACTCTTCTCTTTTAATCTATGTTCTTGTTATCATGGGATAGATTAGCTAGTTAGTCTTGCTCAATTAGCTTTTTAAGGCTGTATTGGACTTTAGGGATTGCACATAGACAGTGGGTACGGTTGGAGCTAATGCTAATGTTGTTCAGTTGCCAGGACAGAGTCTATAATATTTGACCGAAATTAATTTAAATATTAAACTTTTAAGGAGTGTTAAGTGTTAAAACCTTTTGCCATTCTGATATACAGTATGTATTTTTAAACTCACACAAGAGAAAAGGTGTTTAAAGTTTAAAGTTATCATGCTGCTTGCAAAATATGACGTGCCAATGAAGCAACATTCTTTAATAGTCCCGTTAAATGCATGTGGGTGTGGAACAGGAGATTTTTTTTTTTCTTTTGAGGGGGGAGTAATGAAGACCAAATGACTATTCAGAAGTCATTTATTAGATTTTTTTTTTTAACCTTCATCCTACCGATTCACTTGGGTGGAAAGTTTTGCCCTGGGGAGTCCATGGTTGTCAGTTCCTCTTACCTCAGACAACCATCGCCATCGACAGTGTCGAATAGGAACAGTGGGACAAATTACCCGCACTGTGCCCAGGGGGCAGGTGGCTTTTAGGGGTCGTTTTCTCAGGTCACATGTAGTAGACGTACATCTGTCACTGTGAAGGTAGCACTGGGGGACACACGGCTTGCCGTTCCCTGATGTGTAAATTGATTCAAATTGACAGACGGTGGTACCTTTTGCTTCGTTACTCCCTGTGCCCTCTTTAACCGGAGGACAGGATCACAAAGCAGGGTTTGTTAGGGTAATCTAGGTCTTTGTCCACTTATCAACATGACGAATCATCTGTGTAGAGCTAGACGAGGTATAATGCAGTTCCATTGAGGACCCGTTAATTCAACACTTGAATTAATTCCCCCATAGGACTTTTCACATTATCTTTTTGGTACACAGTAGTCAGACATGTAAGGGTTGGGTACAGGTTGCTGAGGACGACAGGAAGATATTTGCAAAGAAAAAAACAAGTGTTAAATAAGTGTGAAAATAGTCATCCTTTAAAAAAAAAAAGTATTATATTCAGTTCCGTTTCCCATAAGTGATATCTGTAAGCTGTAAGCTCAAGGACAGGTGTTAGGAGACCAGTATCAGAATTTACGTTTCACTGGTCTAAACAAACTTGTTTATCTTCATTTGTTGTTCACTTTCAAGTGTAGTTTATCTTAAGCAAAAATGAGACGGCTCTAATGAAGCAGGTTTTGTGAGACATTTGCCTTTAGTGCTAGTGACTGACAGTGAAAAAAAGTATAGATCTATCTATATTTATCTGTATAGATCTATCTATCTATATTTATTTTATTCATTTTATTTAAATATTTGTGTGTAAATATAGATTTTTTTTTATTATTATTATTTTTACTGTTGTTTTATTCTATTAATGTCATGGTTGCTCCTCAAAACCCACTGATAGTGTGGCAGTTTATGTTAGAAATTTCATCTTGTTTAGGAAGCAACATATCTATTTCACTGTATATAATCATATAGTACACATTTGACATCTGGCACATTTGACATGTTTTTGGTGATGCAGAGGAATCTTTAGTTGTGGTTTATCACCACCATCAGCTGGCTTGTACAGTGGTGATGTACTGTAAACATCCCTTTAGCAACTGACCCATTTTAAACGCAAGTGTGTGGCTTAGCGTGCAGTGGTAGTCAAACATGATGGCTAGAGGTCAGATTTACATGGTGGAGGCCTGCGTGTTATTGGTGGACATTCATCTGGGCCGTTGAGCAGCAGTGGCCAGAGGTCTGCTGAGTTATATAGTTTCACTACTGCAAAAATTTTTAACAGGAAATCAACAAATAGGTGGAAGGACATGCTAAGAGTGGCTAAAAATTGCATTTTGTCTGTTTAAGAAGGACAAAAAGATGTTTGACACTGTTTTTTGCGCATACACGCATACATGCTTGAATGTGTGCGATATATATGTGTGTGTGCATGCAAGTGTGTGATGTACTGGAATGGGATCATTTCATACAGTGACTTTCTCGAATATTCATGAGGCTCTGGTGATATCTGTAGTGTTATTCATCATAGAATAATTGCATAAATCCTGTTCAGTGAGAGAACCCCAGATGCCCCACACATTTAATCTCAGATATTATACTGTTCCCTTGATCTACTTGAACAACACTTGTACTAGAATATCCACAGCAAACAAGAATGAAAGGTTTTGGAACAATTTGTTTTTCTTATTTACATCACGGCACTATCGCACACACACACAAAGCTCCAAGTCAACCCCCCCTCCGGTTACACTAGTCAAAAATTGGAAAAAGAGGAAAGAACATACCAAACAATATTATCATAGAAACGTCTATCCATTTATATTTCCTAACTTTTTAAACATGGTGAGATGTGAAGTCTGCGCTCAGAAATGTAGATCCAAAAATGAACTCCACTAACAGGGCATGCTTCTGTGCCAGCACGCATAAATTACATCACATACAAACCAGTTAATATTTCACAAGGGAATGAAAAAAAAAAAAAAAAAAAAAACCCAGAACGAATTCTATGCCCTGGACCAATGCAAGCCAGTTGCAGAGATTACAATACATAGTAAGGTCTGAAATGTGTTAGATGTGAAACAAAGGGTTCCCTGCAGTCAGCCTCTCGGAGGTGAAAGGTCAACCCGGCACATCTGACATACTGCACATTAAGATGTGTGGGCCAGGGAGCCTTGAGGTACTATTTGCCACCTGGCAAAGATCAAGTCGTAATGCTTTGTTTGTGTGTGCGAACGTGAATGTGTGTTTTGAGGGCTACAATTGTAAATCAGGAACTCTAATATAGCAACAGAGTAAAAGAACACTGCACACTGTTTGCCTGTAAAGTCATTATTAAATGATGTATGGAGAAAGTGAAGATGGTGTATTTTTGATTTGATCTGAAACATTAGGAATTAAACATGTTGCTTTCTTTTGTCAAAAAGGGTTTGAACATTTCCAGAGAGCACTCCCACCTAGGTCAATAAATAATTCAGGCTTTTTGGAAGTAGGCCTTGCGTCCCCATGAGAGGCTAGCGGGCTGCTGAAGCCGGAATGGCTTCATCATTTCTAGCATTTACACGGGCATACTGTATGCCGTTAGACTGGAGCTCATCTTCTCTGAGGCAAATTTTCAGGTTTGAAGAACATCTAGATTTTCGAAACGGCGCGAGGTGATTCCCCAAAGCGGGTTTTCTTGCAAATGAATGTGATATAAAATGTGTAAAAGTATAATTAGTTACAGTTAGGAGAAAAAGGGAGAATACCTTTCTCAAACACACATATACTCACATACACAAACAGAGCAGTTCATATCTTCATGTGTTGTGGCCTTATCAGAGACAAACAGCTACAGAGCTTTCTTTTTCCCCTCTCTTTTGATAAACGACACACTGTTGCAGCAACATTACCGGTATGATGAGGTGCAGTGTTTTTTTTGTTTTTTTTCTTTTCTCCTTCTACATGACTGTGCTTTGTTCACCTTAACCAACCTTACCACAATATATTTGTACTAATATTAAAGGATAGTTCACCCAAAATTAATATTCTGTCATTGTTTACTGTCATGTTATATTAGAGCTATATGCGTTTATTTCTTCTATTGAACATGAGAGAAAGTATTTAGCAGAATGTCCAAGCTGTTTTTTTTTTCATACAATAAAAGTGAATAGAGACTGTTGTCAAGCTCCAGAAATGTAAAAAAAAAAAGAAAAAGAAAAAATGCCTTGTTGTTATATTAAGAATCTTTTGAGCAAGCTGTATATGCATGAATGTATGTAATTTAATGAAAATCTTCCCTCTTCCCCCTTTATTTAAACATGACCAACAATGTTCAGCATTAACAATGGCTAATTTCACCAAATTTTTGATTTATTTACTTGACCACAACCTAGATGAAATCTGCGCGCTCTGCCGGAGGCGATGATTTTTAATGAATAACAGCTTATATTGTGGATTGTGGTCTGTTCCTCACACAAATATAATATAGTATAGTTTCAAAGACTTAGATGAAAAGAAGAAGAAGACTTGCATGATTTATATGGACTTCTTTCATGATGCTTTTAGGATACTTTTTATCATGTTTAGAGCTTCTCAGGTCCAGTACTTATTCACTTCCTTTGTATATGGAAAAGATCAGCCTGGACATAATTTGTGTTCCACAGAAGGAAAAAAAGTGTCTGACTATAATGTCAATATTAGAATATACATGTTAACACACACTACTGTTCAAAAGTTTGGGGTCAGTAATGTTTTTGAAAGAAGTTTCTTTTTCTCACCAAAGCTGCATTTATTTGATCAAAAATGCAGTAAACAGTTATAGTTACATTTTAAAATAACTTTTTTCTATTTTAATATATTTTAAAAATTAATTTATTCTTGTGATGGCAAAGCTGAATTTTCAGCATCATTACTCCAGTCTTCAGTGTCACATGATCCTTCAGAAATCATTCTAATATGATGATTTGTTGCTCAAGAAACATTTCTTATTTTTATCAATGTTGAAAATAGTTGTGCTTCTTAATATCTTTGTTGAAACCGTGATACATTTTTTCAGGATTATTTGAGGAATAGAAAGCTCAAAAAACAGCATTTAACCATGTAGAAGACTTTACTGTCACTTTTGATCAATTTCATGTGACCTTGCTGAATAAAAGTATAATAGTATAGTATAGTAATAGTATAAAAGTATAATATCTTATATAATATCTTGTTCATATTACAGTTTGTTTTAATTAATATTGTGTATGTTTAGAAAAATGGTATTGGTTCAGAAAAAGACATGAAAGTAAATCCCAGGGGTATGGCATTCTGATATAACAACTTTGTCTATCAACTATAGATTCTCTTCTTCATTTGAAAGGAAGTTGAGCTCAATCAAGTGACACAGCCTCTCAGTCAGATGTTCGCTTCTTTCTCCATGCGATCCATGGTAACACAAAATATTTGGTAAACAGGCAGAGGACCCAAGGAAAATGTGTGTGTAGCTGTGTGTGTGAAGGCACGGTAGCGCACATCAGTGGCCTGTATATCACATGCTTTGTGATACTCTATCTGAGTTCAAATGAAGCTTACAGTGACTCACAATTTCACCAGGTTGTTTACGCCAAGAAACCTGAATAACGCTGCTAAGATTGTTTCAGGGCTGACTTCACTGTATCACAAGAGGACATACACATTACATAAATGTATATAAACAAACCAGAGAAATTAATGTTTATTTATTTATTATTTATTTATTTTTATCTTTTTGAATGGCAGTTAATTTACCAACAACCTATAGCTGGAAAGAATTTCTAGACTTCATGACTATAAAAACTGTAGTCCGTGTTTAAAAGAGGTGCAGCTGCCATTTCGGTTAACGTCTGCTCAGCGCCCATCTCAAGGTGCTAAAGGCTGATTAAGTTCCTTCTATAAGCGCCTCTGGCTCAATTGCTGGGCCCCAGTGATCACACCTCTGAAAGTGGAACTTGCCACCCTTACCAGGTCACACCTTATCCCCCTCATGACTGATAAGAGCAGCACAAGGGCAGAAAAGAGCTCATGTTAGTGAATACGTGACAAACAAAGCAGCAATAGTTTTTTTTTTTTTTTTTTTTTTTTTTTTTTTGCCACTAAGTCACTGTGACATTCGGTGTACCAAAGAAAGTTGTGGTTTAACGTGCAAATGTTCTATTTATCAGCTCATGCTTGAGAGATGTTAAGAAAAAAAAAGGGAAGTGATTAAACTCTTTATTTTTCATTCGTAATGCCTTGAAATATTATTTCAATGGAGCTCAAACAGTTAACTGTCTTATAAGAGCTCAGAAAATGAGAAGCCGTATATGGGAGAATGTGACCTATGGTCCTTCACCCTTGTTTAAATAACAGGTTTTGAGACCGTGGAGGTTTTTCTTGGCACCTGTTGAAGTCAAAACTCCCCAAAACAGACAGTTTCACAGGCTTTTGTATTTTAAGAAAACATGTATTTTTGGCCACTGTCTAGCTCTGGTTTCCATGGAACTCTGGGATAAGGTCAGAAATCAGCTTTCTTTTGAGGTGACCATGCGAAGATCGTGTTATTTATTGATGTATTTATTTAGCCATTTTTAACTGAAAGGTTTGAGCTGTATTGCATTTTTAAAGGCACGGTTGTATTACCCAATAGCTAAAATCAACAATAGCAGAGCCAGCGTTGAAAGTTTATGAACATAATAGGGATAATTATACAGTAGAGTTGTGGTGAATGAAAAAGAACAATAAACATTGGGGTGTGAAATAAGAAACTCAGTCTTATAGGGCATTTATATGCTCCCTTTTAGTCTGTAGGTTTCAGCACAAACTACCTGATGCCATTTTTAACAAACAAAGAGTTTTATGGTGATATCCATATAACTTAAAATGAGTGACCATCTGGTAAAGTTTTGTAGACTATTGCAGTGAATATAATTGCAATAATTTGATTAATATTTTACAGCACGCTCATTTGTTTTTGGTGGTTCCTCCTGATGGCCATTATCATGAGGGATTTGGTCACAAATCAAGCTGCATTGAGCTGCATATGCTCTTGAAGTGACTGTCCAGGGTACAGTAACTCTAACGCCAATAATTCAGCCTGTTTGTAAATGGCCTCGGCTAGCTTTATTAGCCTAACGCTTTGCCACTCCCTGCGTTAAATCATAGATGATTCCCTAACAAAGCGGCAAACCCTGGCTGCTCAGGAGTTAACATGGGTCTTTCCTGTTCTGTGAAAGCCCTGCGGTCCTCAGCATTACGAATGATGTGGCTTCTGAGAGCCTTAACACAGTCGACGGAATGAATACGACTTCCGTTTTAGACGATAATATGATCCGCGTGTGCTCCCTGGAGGTGTCATCAAGGGGAAAGACGAATCCTCCTCGCTGAACAGAGGAAGTGAAGGGAACAATGGCCCCCTCAATATTTACTGGTTCTCCACTCTAAGCCTGTCTTATAATCGCCTGAGCCAAGGAGATGTTTATGGCTTCCCCCTGGACTATTTGTATGTATGCTCTTGTGTGTGTGTGTGTGTTTGTGTGTGTGTGAGAGAGAGAGAGAGAGAGAGAGAGAGCTTACCCAAAGGAGTGGTTACAGAGGGAAGCTGTAGCTTTAAGCTCTGCAGTACCTTTTGATTCCTGTAATCGGCATTCTAATTATCCACTTGAGCTAATTAGCACCTTACGTTACCCCAGGTGTGTTACTGTAAACATCATCAAAGTAGCTCACTTTCACACTCTTTGATGTGCTCCTAATCCAGCACCTCCTCCCAGAAAACTAGAGATCTCCATCCTTTGCATGTTTCCTAGTTTGCAAAATAATGTTAGTTTTATTAATCATTTTGAACAAGTTATGTATATATATATATATATATATATATATATATATATATATATCTTAAATAATTTAAATCCTTTTTATTATGAATTTATATAAAAATCTCCATATTTGTATTTTAAGTATATATAAAAAGTTTTTTGATATTTACACACACAAACAGATTAGATTTAGATTTTAAATAGATTAGAATTTAGAATGTTTAGATTTTTTTATTTAATTAAATTAATTAAATTATTTTTTATAATGATTTAAAATATATAATATATTTTTAATTAGATATTTCAATGTATGCATGTATGTAAATATCAAAATATTTTTTTATATTTTTTATATTTAAATATTTGTTTTAATATTTATTTTATATGCCTATATCAATAAATCAGTCAGTATTTCTTTTTATGTATATAAATTAATTCGGTGCAATCTTATAAATGCTCAAGCCAATACGAGTGACTGATCAGCACTGTTTTCAGCATTGGATATTGTAGTTCATTCATTCTGTTCTTGCCTCCTATAACAATTCTGACAATACAGAAGGGACAAATATGGGTCCCTGGTGCATCCCATGGGTCATCTGACCTTTGGTGGTAGTTATGGGGAAAGGGCATGGAAAGGGTTTTGGAAGGGTCAGAGAATGACCACATAAAGGGCCGAATCATTCCCTTGTGTGCTACCTGCTGGGGAACTATTCAGGTGACCAAACTCCTCACTAAAGTGTGTATGTGTTAGGATGTGTATACGGGAGGGGGTGCTGAACAGATGTGTTTTACTCCCTCATTAACATCAGAAAGAGCTGCTCTGATTGAAGGTCCTGGACCAAGGGGGCTCTATTTCTCATTGGATGTGGACTGTCCCCATTCACTCACACACACTCACACACACTGACCTCTTTAAAAGGCTCCCACCTACACTGCCAGCTGGCAACTGGTTAGGTTTTGCTGTGGTCTCCACAGTCCACACCACAGATCCATGCACATGAGCTCTCCGAACACCTCAATCGCACACACCGATAAACATGTTGGCAGCCGAACACAGGCATGCACTTGCTACAAATGATCTTCCCAGTGTAACGTTTCTGCAGGGTCAAATGATCCATTTGAATCCATTTCGAAAGTATCTTAAAGCTCTGAGATATTACGTATCAGCCACAACCCAATTTCAAAAACCTTTTTAAATTGAATACCTTCGAAATCCCTGCTAACTGTTAACTAGTTGAGAACACGGCTCCCGCAATCGTCAACAAAGTACTTAAGCGGCGAGCTGCATGGCGATTCAGGTTTCGCCCGACTCTTTTTCAAGTCAAAGGAATAAGGCTTACTGTAATCTGCACTGGCAGCGCCGTATGTTATTATCGTGTCCTAATTAATCTTACAGGAGGTGTAATTCAACTTCAGATTAGGCCCGCACCTCACACAGATTAATTAATGTCTCTAATCAGCAACAGCAAAATTAATTTTGCCCTGATTACGCGCTTTTGAATTTGCATGTGCTTAAAGCAGGCTCTTTATTTCATTATGATATTGAGAGCGGATTCTTGCGCGCACATACACACACACACACACACACAAAACAGGTTAGGCTGCTGTAAATGGACATGCATGCGTACACACAACTGGATGCAGGCATAATCTGTGTTTTTCACTCGTGTTTTGGCACACACAGCACACAAGGCGCATGTACACACACGCTCGCGGCGGTAGCCAGGAGCTGTTTGCAGTAGAGTGTTATTGATGGAGCTGTGGGAGTGATGGAGAGAGAGAGAGGCTAAAGAACAACACAGCAGATGCGCTGACAGTTGTTCACAGGCAACCTTGTGCATGTTTAATACCACCCCAGCTGATCCTGGGCCTGCCGAACACAGGAGAGCACAGCTTCCATCCAGCGTGCATTCGTGTTTGACAAAGCCATATTTGCCCCCTCAGCAGCAGATACGAGCGGCCTATGTATGTATGGAGAGATAGAGGGAGGGAAATTGCATTCAGCTGAGCTAGAGATGGGTGAAATGGTACGGTAATGCATGGCCTGAGAGCAAGACGCCAGTCTCAGCTGTTAAGGTGCATTCACATTACAGAAATTTCAGCAAGTCGCCAAAAAAATATTGTCAATAGTGTAGAGTATGAAGCACAGCTCACAGAGAAGTCAGTTTCAAACCAAACAGCGTTCTGTCGATCAATGCAACCAACGTTGTGAAATCTGCATGGGGAAATCTTTCACCTTCAAACAAAATTCCTGATCGCGTTGATTCCTATTGAAATGACTGGATTTCACCCGTGAAAATTTTCTGAACAATGTAAATGTGACTGCACCTCTAGGCATGAATTATTCTCTGTGAATCAAACGTACAACTCTCTATCCATAATTGAAGCACTTACCAACTCAGAGAATGTGAGGGATTTTTAGGGAATTGTTATAAACGAAATGTTTCCCATGCAGGCAGCACTTGTGAAAGTACAATTAGTGGTCATATGCTGTGAACACTTGCCAAGACACACTGAAGAACGTCCAAAAAGGAGAAGTTTTGAGAAGAAGGCTTGAAATCAAACCATGCATCGCTAAATTCTCTGAGGGTTTCTTATGATAAGGTAGAGATTGAGTTCGTCTTTGTGGTGCCAGTGAAAGAGTGCTTGTTTTCTTATTTTCTTTTTTCTTCTCAAATGAAGTGCACCATAAAATGGTGGAGGGCAGAAGAAGGAAGTGTGGGAAGGTTGTGGGCAGGATGGATGGATAGATAGATAGAGCCACTCCTTACATGAATATTTCATTAGCAACCTGTCTGCTGGTCTGGAGCCTTCATTTAAAGCCCCCCTTTGAGGTCTTTTTTTTTTTTTGCTCCATCTGGACCTGTTAGCTTTCAGAAACCCAACAAGCACCTCTGGCAATGCCACTAAGGAGTCTTAGCAGAACCCAAGCTGTTTCCTTTTAGTTTCGCCTTTTGTCTGATAGTAAACAGGTATTAGGGAAAGATCATTGCGTTCCGTGAAATCAGCCTTAAATAAAAGTAACCAAAAGACTGGAATCAATTTTTCTGAAGTGGAGAAGTTGGAAGCTGTTTCAGGCAGTGCAGTAGGACTTATATTGATGGCCTGTGGGGGGATATAATTGTATTTACACCATAAATATGTGCTTTAAAGTGATAGTTCACCCAAAAATGAAAATGCAGTCATCATTTATGCAACCTCATGCCAGTCCAAAACTGTCTTTATTTCTTCTGTGGAACATAAAAGAAATTTTAAGAAATGTCCTAGTTTTTTTTTTTTTTAAACTGTCAAGTCAATGGTAACTAAAACTGTTGTTTGGTTACCAACATTCTTAAAAATATCTTCTTTCGTGTTCCACAGAAAAGTGATATAGGTTTGGAAAGTCATGGGGGTGAGTAAATAGTAATCGAATATTTTCATTTTTGAGTGAACTACCTCTATAAATCTTAAAAAAAAAAAAAAAAAAAAAAAAAAAAAAAAAACAAGTATGGTAGCTGTTGTTTGAGTGCTTTGCATTCTTACTTGAGATTTATTTTTTCCCTCTCTAAAAAGGACAAAAACATTGCTTATGTAACAAAAAAAAAAAAAAATGATGTAAAGTGTCTCTTTGGTTTCTCTCCGAGAGGGAACCTGGTGTTGTTTTGCTCGTGAAACTGTTTGAACAGCTAGTGACCGACGGGCCAATCGCATGCTGAGAGCCACCGAGCATCTGCTGGGAGATTTGCATATTAATTGACCCATATTAACTTCCAAAAAAATTGATAGACTCCGAAGTCGGCCAACAAATTCATCTGCCTGTGCTTCTAAACCCTCACCTGCCGATTTTATGGTAGAGTATCATGGTACAAAGACGTTGTGCTCAAAGGAAAGAAAACCTAAAATTGCAGGTTTTGTTAGCGTGTGTAATTTGCGTCGTCTCTTTTCAGCTCTCTCGCCCTGAGGCGGTTTGGGCTTTTTGTGGTTGTTCTTTTCTCCCAGAGTGCAACCTGACTGATAGTTCGCCTGAGATAGAGGTTGACTTCTTTATCTTCCTCTGTGCAGCATATTGTGTTCTCCTCTCCTCCTGTCTTTTCTCCTCCTCAGGGTAGCCCAGTGAGCTATTGTGTGTCTCCAGCCCTACGAACTTACACACACACATACACACACAGGCACTCTGAGGCTGGTAGAGGCCCAGAACAGTTGTCGAGAGAGAGAGGGGTAACATGTGCATGGGGTGGGCACAGATGGTGGGTCTGCGTGGGGGAGGAAGGGGGAAAGGTGGGCCGTCTGGCGGCATGAGCAAGCCTCAGAGAGCTCTCTCTCTCTTTCTCTCGCTTCCTCTCTTCCCCTTCTCTCCTTCTTGCCTGTTGCGTTGGGTCCTATAGTAGACAAATGGGAGTTTAATTCAATTAGGGCCAGGCTACTGTTGCCGCTTCACGGCAGGGTCTGTGGAGCACCGCCACCCATTTACAGATGGGTGCACAGTAGATAAGTGCGCGCGCACAAGCCATCTCTCTCGCTCTCCTTTTTTCACACTCACAAATATTGGCAAGTACTGAAATACTTAAATACAAGGAAAACAAAGACCAACACAGTACACACACACACACACAGACACACACACACACCCTCTCCAGGTTTGCAGTAATGGTTCACGCATAGCTGAGTTTTCACTGAGGATCACCGCAGCACAAAAGCGGCCCCTCTCTTCCTGGGCCCTTTGTTCCCTCAGCACCAGTGTGACCTCTTCGGCTGCCCGGCCTTAAAACAAACATGGAGAGCCTTCTCCCCCATCACATGCACTGTAAACAAGAGCACTTTCACCAGCCGTTATCTGCGTGCTAACCCTACAAGAAAAAATAGACTCAATCCAGACACTATCTGTCAGGTTCAAGGCCTTTGCTGATATAAGCAGCCTTGCGTGGGAGTCACAGATTCATTGTTGAAAAGTGTGTAGTTTTTTACAGAACTGATTTTAAAGACTCTATCATCATAATCATAATTAAAGTTTTGCGACTTTTTAGTCTGTGTGTTAGCTTTGAGGCCATTTAAATGCTAAAGTATTCTTGACGAGATTGACAAGTTTAATTTTTTAGCATATATGCATATGAAAATACTCTCGTTCCCTTCTCAGAAAATTTACCAAAAAGACTTGTCCTGCATCTTTTATTTTATTTTTTTTTATGCTAAAATACTCTTAAATCCTGTATATTATTTTATTTTTTATTTTATATTTTACTCTTTAGACCTAAAATTGGATACATTATGCAATACAACTTGTTATTGTGTCCAACAGGTGAAATCATACAATTTCCAGAATGTGGCAGTTCCCTTGCATTTAAAAAAAAAAAAAAAATCTCTGAAATTACAGTTATTTCCCATTCATTTTAGATGTTCTTTACCTCTGTGCTGTTTTTTGAAGCATGAAACAGGTAAAAGTTTGCCCTCCCTCATCCGTTTTGTGCATGAATGGAAGATGGCTGATTTGATTTACATGGATCATTTCCAGGCTATAGCCACTAGGCAGCGACCTCCTTTCAACTGTTTGAAGTCTTACCTAGTCGCCCCCTCCCCCACTGCTCACTCAGGTGATGCGCACCGCACAGGAGAGAGAGAGAGAACAGAGCAGTTATTTTCCACCGTCTGTTCCGCCGGGTTTCATTACCGTGGCAGAGAGGCACCTGGGAAAGACCTGCGGCAGGCTGTCTGATTCTCAGTATGGATGTGGAATACGCACTCACCTTTCTGTTTCGGCCGCTAGGAACAGACGGAAAGGAGATGAAAGGAAGGGGAAAAGATGGATAGCAGGCGGATTACCTGTGAACAGGGAATGTTGAAAAGGTGTGTGAGCCAGCGGAGGTGTCGTTCAGTCCAGATGGATGTGATTATTGAGCGTTCGCCGTAACAGAAGCCTTTCCTGTCTGAAATAATCGAACGCTTGAATCATCCTTCGCCACGTACCAGTGAAGTGGCTCCAATGGACATGTGGCTTTGGGTTTGCAGGTGTGTCTGCAGTTTTTCCCCGAGCGCTGGGAACACACTCCGCATATGAGATGAGAGGATTGTAAGAGATTGTGACAGAGCACACACATACCTGTCTAAACAGCTAAACTGCTCAGAAGAACATGTGTATGTGTGTGCGCACACAACTCCAGGCTATGGAATGTGTGAATCTCTCCCAGTTAGCGGAGAGACTCTTAGTGTGTCCAAACTGGATAGACACAAGGTATTGTTTTTGTAATTATATTAAATGTTTGTTTTCTAATTCCACCATCAGCATTTAAAAGATTCTGCCTATGTAGTTTGTTGCTGAGTTCTTGTTAAGGATGACTTTTAGAAACATCATGAGATGCATTAATGGCTTATTCTCAGAGGACAGCTAGCAGAATGATAGGTGGGGTTGTTCGAGAATATGAAATAGCACACAGAGAGAGAGAGAGAGAGAGAGAGAGAGAGAAGGAAGGGAGGGGAGAAAGGAGAAGTCAGGGCGAGAGAGAGAAGAGAGGTGGCCTCTTTGTCTCTAGGGTGAGCACAATGGACCGTTCACTGCAGGAATTATACAGCAGGACAGCTGCCGGAATGACACACTAAAATGGCAGCCAATGGAATTACAATGGGGGCTGGTCTACATGGGGGGGAAGCGCCTTTGATTGGTAGATCCAAAATAAAGTTACAAAGTATCGGTATGTTTTAATCATACTTTTATTCTTTAGTTTTACTAATATATTAAAAATAATATTAATAATAATGATAATATTAATAAAAATATTGAAAATTGAAACCTGCAGGAGTTCATTCCACTTTTTAATCAGTTTGAATTTAATTAAAGATGAGGATCATATTTTATTACCTGAAAATGCAAAAACAATATAGAAATGACATAAATTATTGTGACTAGTCAGATGGATGAAAACAAACGTCTTACCGGTATTACACTGATGAAAACATTTATACAGTGATATCTTTTCTTTTTTTCTTTTTTTTACTCCCACTGACACAAGTGCACAGCTGCATACAATATCTCGGTCACATCTGTCAGACCCATGTGACCTTAGAGGGAAATTGTTTGATGGATTGCTTTGAGTGCCCATCACTTGCTTTTCTATCACACACACACACAGGCAAAGTATCTGCTTGTCGGAATTCAAAACATGCCTGTTCCTTTTTCCGAAATGGTTTTCAAACCTCAGCATTTTCTATTTCTATTTGTGTCATGAGCGAATCTATGCAATTGTAGTAAAATTAGAACATACTTTCAGAACAAACTATACTGACTTTCTGTAAAAACAAAACAAACAAACAAAAAAAATAAAAATCTGAAGTATCCACTCAAGTATTCAAGCTATGTCATTAGGAATGTGAATGGCTAGCATATGCTGTCGAAAAACACAAGGAAGAACAGGAAAATATGATGTAAAGAGTTTAGTGTTTTGTGTGGGCTTGAAGTCAAACCACTCAGCAGTTCACTATTATTAATATTCAGCTCTGACCTCTGTATTCATCCTCTTGATTCTTTTCCCAGTCCTCCCACTTCTTTCTTTTTCTTCAGAACACTCCCACCATTCAAACTCTGAATGATTGGCCGCAGCTTTTTAGCTCCGATACCAAAATTCAGGCTGTACGGCACCTGTGCAAGAAAGTGAAGTGCACTTATTACTTGGCTAAGGATGAAGAAATATATGGATTTGTTTGAGCGAAAGGGATGAAACGTGGGAGGAGGGAAAGAAGGCAAGATAAAGTTGCTTTACGTCCAAGGTATACTCGGACCACACAAAGAGCCTCTCATGTCTTACTTTCAACCACTCCCTTTATGTCTCTCTTTTGCTTTCTCTTGCTCGCCTTCTCCTTTTCATTCAAGGAGGGGGGGTCTTCACCCTCGGCCTGAAGTCGCTCCTAAATAATCCCGCTGGTCACACCTCTTAGTTAGAAAGCTTTTTGTCCCACGCCCCTCACCCCCGCCATACCACCTCACCCCACTCTTTGGTATTCAGCCCGGGTCAGTGCATTTCGACCATCCCTTGTACCCGAGATGGTTCCCCTTTTAATTTGCACCTGTTGCGCAGTTGTCCGGGGGAGCAAATGCAGCTCCACGGATCAGACAAAGATCATATTATGATCAGATACGTGCGGCTAATGTTCACGTCCTCTGCCGAGAAACGGCAAAGGGAAGCGGTCAGCCTTTTTTGCATGGGAACCTGTGAAAAAAAAGACGTCATTGGCATTTTTTTTTTTTTTAAGTGAATTGGCTCCTAGGGAGAGATTAAGGGGTAGTTAAGGTACGGAGGAGGGAATGGAGCGTTCCACAGCCCAGTTGAGCCCATTTGACGCCAACGAACTGGGAAATAGAGCACTGATGGAAGGGAAAGTTTGTTGTTTTTTAAAACTCTGTGTTCATAAGAGGGAGAAAATTGTCCCGAAATCAGCAATTAGGTTTTTTAATCTAACCATTAGAGAAACTTCCCACTAGTTCTCACTGCTTTGGCAGCGTGCCTCTGAGATAAGGTGCTCGGAGAGCCTGGGGAGATGTATGCTGTGTTAGGCAAGGAACTTCAAATGAACCTGAACGTTAAACTGTTGTTCCCATGATGTAAGCTTCATAGTTTATTAGACCCTCGCCACCTCTCACACGAGAGTTGTGTGGGTTTTTGGTTTGCTTTATCATGCTCTCTTTTATTGTATATCAAGCAATCTGGTCTTGGGAGTTTTCCATTACCATCTATAATAATCTATTTAATTAATTTTTTTATATTATTTATATTATCCCTGGGTCAGAAAAGGTTAATAAACCTGCTTTGTACTTTTTATCAGGTATTGTACATTTTACACAAATGCCTTTTATAGTTCACCAAAAAATGAAAATTCTGTCATCATTTACCCACCTTCAAGTTGTTCCAAACCTGTATATATTTCTTTATTCTGCTGAACACAAAGGAAGATATTTGCAAGAATGCAAGCAGATCTTCCCCCCATTGACTACCATAGTATTTTTTCCCCTACTATGTTAGTCAATGGGGGGGGCGAAATCTGATTGGTTTCAAACATTCTTCAAAATATCTTACTTTGTGTTCAGCAGAATAAAGAAATATATACAGGTTTGGAATAATTTGAGGGTGAGTAAATTATGACAACATTTTCATTTTTGGGTGAACTATCCCTTTAAGCAAGCTGCTGATTTTTTTTTTTTTTTTTTTCATCTCTTTTCTTTTCACTGGCAACCTCAATTGTCCTGCTCTGACTGTATTACCATGTGCTTATTGCATATGTAAAGAAGTGGAGTAACAGGCCAAGATTGTAGCCATATAGCCATACCACTAAGATTGCACAAACTTCTTTTGAGACGTGGGTAAACTCACATAATAACATCTGAACTCTGTTCTGTCCTCAGTGCTGAATTATGAAAACGTGGTGGATGCGGGTTCAGGGTCCGATGAGGAGGACAGACTGCTGGGTTCTGAGGGCGAAGGCAGTCCAGCAGGTGTGCCGAGTCTGGAGGCCTCACCCCGGGTAGCCCATGCCCTGCTCTCCTGCCGGGGGGATGAAGAAAACGAAAGCCAGGATGGGGCAGGGGCCCATGTCTGGCGCCACGGAGACCTGAATGGTTCAGGTAAGAGTGAGAGCTGAGAATATAAGACCGAATTGTGGTTCTTTTTATTTTAATCTATCAAATTGCAATTTTCATATTACCAGGACAGAGCAGCTTTATTTACTAGGCCAACACCTAGCAGCTGTCTGGCATTTTTGATGTAATGGCAACTTTTAGACTATTAGCTCACTTTTGTACTTTGGTTTCTTTCTGTTGTCACAAAGTAGGTTACACCTAATCTTTAGTGCATCATCACTCCACACCCCTTTTTTTCTGGCTTCGTTTTGACTCACCCACCCAAAACCAAAAGCGATCAAGATCACGAACAAGACCCAAGCTAGTGAGGCTTTAAAGACAAATTCTCTTAATTAGGATCGCAGGGCTATCATTTAGCAGGAGCCTGCCCTGCTGAAGACTCATTAAAGGCCTTAAATGAAATTTTTAGCATTATGATGGCCATTTACATACATAATAGGCCCACAATTCCCTGGGCCTGGCTGACAGTTACAGAGTGAAGGGAGAACTCATGCGAGTCGCCCAGTTTGAAAAAATAAAAAAAGAACGAAAAAAACCCCGACCCCCAGCAATCAGTCTCGGCTAATGACTAAACCATATGCATCACTTAACTTCAGAGAGTGTCACAGTCACAGAACTAAACAGGGTCTTCAGGGATGTGTCATTCGCTTGAACAGTGTTTTGTTTAGTTGATGTTCACACCATGATATGCTAGATTAATGAACGTCATCTGAGTTTATTCGAACGCCACGCCTCTGGCAGCATGGCATTATTTTATCTTAGTGATTAAATACAAAGAGATGAGTTCGCTAGCTGGGAAAACAATACTGTGGTATATGCTGGTAAATGCAACATCTTAAAAGAGGCTGTATGAATCATCTTGTGTGGTGCTTCCTCTTTGCTGTGGTTGCTTGAGAAGATGCACCTCAAGTCTCTTTTATATGCTTTGCTGAGACAGTGGGGTTCAACAGGTCACTTTTGGAAATGCTTCTAATTTGCATTTTTCGGATTTATATAAAAAGTATTTTTTAGGTAAATTCCCATTAAAAATTATATGATCAAAATTTTATTTGAATTGCAGTTGATTTGAACAGAAAAGTACCAGTTTCATTTGAATTAAATTGTTT
This sequence comes from Ctenopharyngodon idella, assembly GCF_019924925.1. Taxonomy (NCBI): domain Eukaryota; kingdom Metazoa; phylum Chordata; class Actinopteri; order Cypriniformes; family Xenocyprididae; genus Ctenopharyngodon; species Ctenopharyngodon idella. The sequence continues at coordinate 13,549,462 of NC_067228.1, forward strand.
ATTTGAATAGACAACTAAATCTTATATATATATGTACATGTATATATACGCAAAAAGATTTTATATATGATTTGTTTTTTTATGTTTTTTAAAAAAGAAGTCCCTAATGCTCACCATTTTCCTTCAGAAATCATTCTAAAATGTTGATTTGGTGCTCAAGAAACATATTTTTATCAATGTTGAAAACAGTTGTGCTGCTTCAAATTTTTGTGGAAACCGTAATAATTTTATTCAGGATACTTTAACAAATAGAAAGTTAAAAAGAACAGCATTTATTTAAAAAATAAATATGTTTAACATTAACATTGTAAATGTTTTTTACTGTGACTTTTTAACAATTTAATGTGTCCTTTCTGAATAAAAGTATTAATTTCTTTAAAAAAAAAAAAAAAAAAAAAATTGTAGGCTACTGACCCCACACTTTTGAGCGGTAGCATATATATTTATATATTAAATATAAATATATAAATGATGTCATTTTGCATCATAACTTTTCATTGTTTTTTTTAAAGTCCTAAAACTTTGTTTATTTTGAAGTTTAAACAAACAAAATTCAGTGCAGTATCAGACTTTTGGACCAGACTGCATATATTACTATGCACAGGAAGAACTGTATAGCAGTATCAGCACTTGGTAGTATCAGAACTTATCAGTACTATAGCTCCAGTGTTTGCGAGCATATTTACAAGCCTAATATGTCCATGTCAAATTGACCAATTGAAACAAAATGTCATTTAATTGCGCACCAAAAGAGATCTGGAACTTCTCTTGTTTTGCAGTGGTTAAAATCACACCATTACCTCAGGGGGCCTGCAGATACCACAAGCAGAACTGAGACTCTAATGTAGTTGCCATTTTGTCCCTCGAGGAAATGTATTTACTCGAACTTATTCTCTGATACCTCTTTGGCTTCCCTTCAACTGGGTTTTCGGTGTGGCATTCGGTCCTTCGTATGACCTTAAAATATCCACATGCCAATACTGCTAATCGCTAACCCTCCCAAAGAAGTTTTAAGCCAATGTACCTCAAAGGAAAACACAATGCTGAGAATATTTTCGCTGGCTCCAGGCCTTGCACTTTTATCTGCACAGCACAGAAGGAGACAATTTCACCAGGAAGGGGTTTCGCAAAGGCAAGCCCCCTATTAGCAAATGAATTGTTTTGTAAAACTTTGTTCAATGAAACGCATCCCAGTCTAGTAAAGCTTTTGATGCTCAAAACATCCCTTCAAGAAGCGTTGCTCTGAGAAGTTTCCCTTACAATGATTTCAAATTCTGCTTTGAAAGACATCTCTTAAATGTGGTGAAAAGTGAGAGAATTCTCCGACTTTCAGAAGTTCTCTCAGTTGTCATACTTAGATAATGAGGAAGGAAGTGGAAGGCAGTTTTGAAATTAAACAGTACTTATGCCGTGAAGGCGCACGGGTGTGTGTGTGTCAGGAGTCTTGAGTACCCTTGTTTTCCCCCTGCGATGTGGTGTAAGAGGTGCTGTATATCCTCCTTTTGTGGGGGAAGCTTATGATACTTGTGACTGCCGGTACGAGGTCACATGAGGGGGAGGAGGAGGAACAAACACAATAGCTGCAGTATATGAGCAAACTCCTCTCAGACCACCCTCCTCTCCTCCCTAAATACCTTGACATGATTTCTTATGCCCCACTTAAGAGAAGCGTATCATTCTCTGAGCTGCTGTCAACATGTTTGAGATTTATCTCTTCCTAATATGTCCTCTCATCATCAGGATGATTTTTTTTTTCATTTGCTGTGTCATATTTATCTAATTTAAATACACTTAAACATATATTAAACATGTTAATTAAAATAAACTGATAAGGCAGTTCATTGTTTGTGATTATCATTATCATTTAAAACAAAAAATGTTTTCTCTCTTCTACCTGGCATTATTACAGAGGAGAGAAAAGCTGAGTACAACTCCATGAGTCCTGACATCTCTCTTCATGGAATTGGAAATGGTACAGGTGAGATCACTTCACAACATGTTGAAATATTCATGCATACAGTAGATACACAAAAAATAACTATATTTAGAGAGTTAGGTCAACAATTTTAAGTAGTAATCAAGATACTTAATAAAATCTTGAGCATTTTCATCATAAAATGCTTCCTATCTAAGTGTGTAACGTCTCTTAAGACCATACGTAAACGCATGTGTGGCACACACTTGAGCATCTGAGATAATGCTTCCTCGTGTGTCCATGGGAGATGGAAAGTAAACATTTTTTAGTTGAGCGCGAGTGCATGGCAAATCACATTTTGCAGCCAAATTGAGTTTAAGACCAAAATCGAATTTGTTCAGTCCATGTACTTTCAAATTGATTACAAAGAAACAATAACATTTTCATTTGCTTACCCAAATGGTCCAGTCATCTAAAGAAAAAGTATAATTTGGAATAACTTCTTTCATTTTATTAGTTATCTACCCACATTACCTCATGTTTTATATATATATAAATCTACATTTTTATAAGGCACTCTTGTCTATCCATCCTGTCAGTATCTTTTAGTTGTTCTCCATAAAACATCCAAAAACCTATTGTTTACGAAAATCACGTTTAAAATCTTGTTCTGTGCAATTACACGTAACACATGATCCATAATTAGATTATTGGGTCCGATTTTATGTATACGATGAGCAATACAAAGTGAGATCAGTTACCCCGGCACGCCTAATTGCCATATAACTCAATTACCCATAATGCTGGAAATGTTTAAAGCATTTTCAAACATGCAAGAGGATGCTTAAAGAGTGCTTGATGATCAAGCTGGCTCCTATTAGTCTTTGAAGTGGCCATTATGTTGTAACTTAAATAAATACTTCCACCTTGAAAGGCCTTCTAATGGTTTGGTCTCCACTACATCACACTTAGAGGGGCCAGTGTCCTAATACTCAGCTTGGTCCTTTCCAATGACACTGAGCATCAACCACTGGATTCAATTGTGCTTTTTCTCCCCACTTCCTGTGTGCAGTTAAGGGTATTGATGCCTCTTCAGAGCTGGAAAGCTTCTTTGCCAAGAGGAAACTGGATGACGGTGAGGGACATGCAGCGAGCATTGCAGAATACCTGCAGGATACTGTTATCATTTATCCAGAGGACCCAGAGGAGGGTACGCGACTGGGAACACCAGAGGCCAATGGACAAGATGAAAATGAAAATGGTAGGCATTAAAATAAAATAATAAAATAAAAAAATCGTGTAAAAATCTGTTTCCATTTTTTGCCAGTAAGAAACATTTTTATTTCTAATTTTGTACAATACGTTTTATTTTATTTTATTTTATTTTATTTTATTTTATTTTATTTTATTTTATTTTATTTTATTTTATTTTATTTTATTTTATTTTATTTTATTTTATTTTATTTTATTTTATTTTATTTTATTTTATTTTATTTTATTTTATTTTATTACAAAATGTTCAAATTAGTCTGGGTGGACAAAGTGCAAATATTTGCTTAAAAAATAAATCTGCTAATGCTATTTGAAATAAAATAATAAAATAAAAAATAATGTAAAAATCTGTTTCAGTTTTGGCCAGTAAGAAATATTTTTATTTCTAATTTTGTACAATACAATACAATTGTTTATTATTTTAATTTAATTTAATTTAATTTTTTTATTTTTTTCATTTTTTTTAATTTATTTTTTATTTTATTTTCATTTCATTTCACTTCATTTTATTACAAAATGTTCAAATTAGTTTGGGTGGACAAAGTGCAAACATTTACTTTATGATATCTTAAACTGAAAAACAAATCAAAGTAATTTTTGGCTGTTTCAGATTTCTGAATGCAGTGCTTTACCTATCGTTCTCCCATGGCCTCATATGGCAACTGTTTGTCCTACATATGCTGTTTTATTTTTTTATTTTTTTTCTTCAATCCCCCTCCTTCACTCTGTTTGCTCCTTTCAATTTTGCCCAGATCTGGCACTGAGGACACCAGATGCCTTTGCCCAACTGTTGACCTGCCCCTACTGTGACCGGGGCTACAAGCGGCTGACCTCTCTAAAGGAGCACATCAAGTACCGACATGAGAAAAACGATGAGAGCTTCCCCTGTCCCCTGTGCAGTGACACCTTCGCCTACCGCACCCAGCTAGAGCGCCATATGGCTACACATAAGCCTGCCAGAGATCAGGTGAGACAAGGCCCACCTCAGTCAGTACACTCATTAGATCCTTATTATGTTTTTTAGGATTATTATACAAATTCATTGTAAAAGATGCTGCATCTCTCATTCCGAGCATTTACTTAAGTACATGTCAGAGGAGAATATGTTTTAGCCCGTCGATAGCTCCAGCATTGTACAAGCTCCTCCGGAAGCTCCTTAATACTTGAATTCTTCACACCGGAGCCACAGCTGTGCACTGTCATACTCCCCTGAGTGTCCGCCCACAGCCGGCCATGTGTGGGCTGTTCTAGCACATTGAGTCCTATAGGCCCTCCGACTTCTCGCATCAGCTGTTGGAGTGGAGTCAACTCAAAAGATGCAAGGAAAGCTGATGTTAATTCTGCCTTTTAGGCTGGTCTGAACATGAGCATGCTGTGAAAAAACGCAGTGATATGGATTTATTTTGAAGAGGAAACTCTATATTGCTTTATTACTGAAGGAAAATGTCTGTTTTTGATGTGGTAAAAGGGTTCTCGGTTGTTTGAAGGATTATAACAGGATATCCCGCATTTAGGCTTTCAACTTTGAACCTTAAGCAGACTTGGGGATGTTGAAAAAGAATTTGGAATACTTGCCTTGCACTCTCATCTTACTGGCTGATTCACACTCACACATACACACACACACACACACACACACACACACACACACACACACACACACATATGTACACCTCTCCAGACTGAATTAAACACGACCAGATGGCTTTTTTTTCCTGGTGATCTAGAGTATCCTAATCCTTAAATGACTTTAAGTGTTTGTTTATTTGCTCTAAAGGGATATTTTCCTGAAGGCTTTGAACATCAATTCCTGGTTCACCTTGCTAGGCTTAGTTTTACATTTCAATGTGCATTCTTTGTATATATTTGCATACACTCCTACAGTAAATAGAAACCCCAATACAAATCTTAAACAGGCCTATGTGCACGAGTATGAACTTTTGAAGACTTCTGCCTCGTACTGTACATAGTGACTATTTAACAAACGTGAACTCCCACATATTTTTCTCAGACCTTTTGTGTCTGTGTGTGGGGTGCAGGGTGAATGCTGTTGTTTTTGTTGTGCATCTGGGGCCCACATTTGAATTTCAAATAGAGGATGAGCACCTACGTTTAACTTTAAATGTTGAATAGAGATACAGCCTACACTGTTTTAACTAAACCTAGACAGTAAATGTTTAAAGCGTGTAGATAGTAGTTTAATGATAATGTACTGAGAAGGTAGAAATTGACCACCAATTGATCATGTGAAGTTAAGTATGCAAAACACATGCACCTATTTTCTGTGTATGATTCTTGATATAAATACATGTATTAAATTTAAACAGATTTAAGCTTCAGAAGGAATTATAAACTCTATCATGACGTGATACGTTTTCTTTCACGTTTTCTACCTGTGTCAATTTCTATAATCTTTCTCTCCCTCGCAGCCTCAACTGCTAAATGAAGGGGCTGGTAACCGCAAATTCAAATGCACAGAGTGTGGAAAAGCCTTCAAATACAAGCATCATTTAAAGGAGCACCTCCGCATTCACAGTGGTAAGTGTTTCATTGAATAATATGTGGAGAGCCTCCTTTGATAAGTGCTGTCAAAAGAATGCCAATAATGTATATAATCTTTTTCATATGTCTCCAATTTGCCTAATGCCAATTCAGTGTGGTTTGAATAGTCTGGATAGATGATGAATATTTAAAACCATAATTGTATAATTATGCAAGAATTATTTGTTATTGTAGGATCCCATCATCCTATCAATCATTAAGTTGAATGATGGACTGGGGGAAAAGTAAAATGCAATTCTAACTTAATGTGCAAAATATGTAAAGGAACATCACTTAATTTATGTATTTATGCAATAAAAAAATAAGATATGTTTTGATTTTTTATTTATTTTTATTTTTTTTAAAGGTGAGAAGCCATATGAGTGCTCCAACTGCAAGAAGCGTTTCTCCCACTCTGGCTCCTATAGCTCCCACATAAGTAGCAAGAAGTGCATTGGCCTTATCTCTATTAATGGACGGGTACGCCATGGAGTCAACAGCAAGCCTGGCTCATCACCAAACTCTGCTGCATCCTCCCCTGGCAGTCCTGCCTTAGCTCAGCTCCGTCACAAACTGGAGAATGGCAGGTCCATGAGCCTTCAAGACCCATCTGCCCACCCAGACATCAAGTCTGAGCCCATGGACTTCAATGAATACCGTCTTATGATCGCATCTCAACAAGAATATGGTGGGTCAGGAGCCTTTCTCAATGGCGGTGGCCGTGGAGGTAGTCCTCCAGGGATGCACAGTTCATCTCAGAACCCCCTGCAACATCTAGGCATTGGGTCAGATTCTCATCCATTGGGCTATCCAGGGTTCATTAACAACATGAGTGAGGTTCAGAAGGTTCTTCAGATTGTGGACAACACAGTTTGCCGACAGAAAATGGATGGCAACCCTGAAGAGATATCTAAGCTAAGAGCATACATGAAGGAATTAGGCTCCCAAATGGAGGAGCAGAATCGGTTACTGGCCTCCCAGCAAGGCTTCCCTCGCGTTGGACACAACAGTCCCACCAAGACTATCATTGACTACACACTGGAAAAGGTCAATGAAGCCAAAGCATGTCTCCAGAGTTTAACAGAAGATTCTAAGAGACGGGCGATGGATATAAAAAAAGAAAGACCCAGCCACACCATGGATGGTCTATCTGAAGACAAAGCACAGGAGAGGGATGCACAGTACGCACCATTCTCTTGTCAGTATTGCAGGGAGACATTTTCTGGCCCTATTCCATTACATCAGCACGAGCGCTATCTCTGCAAGATGAACGAGGAGATAAAGGCTGTCCTCAAACCTAATGATACTGTACCAACCGGCCGCAGGGGGCTTATCGGCTCAGAGCAGCATGATGGTGTGATCTCCTCATCCTTTGAGAGGAATGCCACCAGCCCAGTCAACCCCTACAAGGATCACATGTCAGTACCGAATGCTTCCTTTACCATGAACACTGAGCCCAATTTAGACGAATTGAGGAAGATCTCATTGGCAGTGGGTCTTCCTGAGTTTGTGCAATGGAAAGCTCAATCTCACCATGGCATCCCAAGGAAAAGATCTCCTCCTCCTGAGCGAAGTGGAGAGCTAAACCATGGCTTGAGCAGGGAGTCCACTTTTGCCCGGTCACCTGTCTCTCTGGGTCAATATGGCGACTCAACAGCGGAGATCCAAGCTATCACTAATGGGGATTCAGGGCACAAGTTGTCCAAACCTCATCATATTACAAGCATCAGGCAGACCAGTGAAAAGCCACTTGACTCTGTGGACCACTTAAGAGGTGAGACACCCTCACCTTTGAATCTCTCATCATCATCATCCAAACACTCACATAGCAGTTCATACACCCCTAACAGCCTCGCCTCTGAGGATGCCCATGGGGAACCACTGGACTTGTCTTTGCCAAAACAAGTTTCCAAGGCAGAACGGAGGCCCAAACCGAATGGTTTCTCTGTTGACCACACTAGCAACTCCTCTGCACGTGAACCAGGCACAGAGCCTTTAAATTTGGCCCACATCAAGAAGGAGTTCAACGGGCCCAATAGTTTGGGCAATGAAAATCAGATGGAGAAAAGCTCAAGCCCCATTTTTAGCATAAACCCCTTCGGTGGTGGACATATGTACACCTCGCTTCCACCTCACGGAGCATTCCCTCCACCTACTTTTATGTCTACGGCTCAAGCCAGCATCCCGGGACTCAGGCCTTATCCAGGGTTGGATCCCATGAGTTTCTTACCACCTATGGCTTACACTTACGCAGCAGGGGCAGCCACTTTTGCTGAGATGCAGCAACGGCGGAAATACCAACGGAAACCAGGCTTCCAGGTAAATTGAATGTTATGGTACCGGGAAATAGAATTCCCAGTGTATTCCCTTCTATTTTTGTTTAAACCTTTCAAAAAAGTGTGATTAAGCACATTAAAATTCAATGTTTTGTCATGCATTTTGTCTTAACCAAAGTTTTATTTATTTGAATATCTAAAATAAAATAAAGAAATTAATACAAATGTCTATACATTAAATTATAGATGTTATCAAAGGTTATTGGTAACTAAAAATATGTTGTCTACAGCATTAATTCCTTCTACTTTCTGTACTAAACTGAGAGAGCCCATGTAAAGTCCCCTTAATATCAAGCCATATGTCCTTCTTTTGAGACCTCTTCAGGCGATAAAGGCCTTATACAGGTTACAGAGATAAGCTCTGTCCAGACTTGGGATCAAACACGGGGCAGGGGCTGTCTCTTCCAAGGTGGCAGGTTAGGATTAGGATTTGAGGTAGGTTAGGATTGTGTGAAGTGTCTAAAATCTGTTTCTTTTGCAGGGGGAGCTACTGGACAGCGCAGGGGACTATCTGTCAGGGCTAGAGGACCTGACAGACAGCGAGTCGCTGCTCGCCCGGAAGAAGATTAAGAAGACTGAAAGTGGTATGTACGCGTGTGACTTGTGCGACAAAACATTCCAGAAGACCAGTTCCCTCCTAAGACACAAATATGAGCACACAGGTATATCACATTTAGACAACTCTTTTTTTTTTTACCCTCGTCCATCCCCCCTCCAAGTAATTCCCTTTGACCACATTGTATTTTTTCTTGTTTCTTTCATTCCTTTCCTTCTTTATTTTTTTTTCATACCTACTTTTTTTTTCTGTCCATTGCCATACTTTTGTTGTACATTTCAAACCCATGACAAAGGTGTAACGGTTTTCTTCCTTTTGACAGGCTCAAAGGGCAAATTTTTTAATTTAGCACGTGACAGACAATACTTATAATCCAGCTAAAATTTACAAAAATAATTACCACTTTAAATGACAGATGCACACACACAATTTGCGTTTTGTTCAATGAACCGCAAAAAATCTCACATTGCTTTTAAATTGAGCATTTGGAACACTAGTCGATATAAAGACACATACCAACATGGCGCAGTGTGCCAGGTGTGTGAAAGCCTGATGTGTGCGTGGCATTTCTACACCACAATGTGACCTACCCTCCTGGGGGACTCCTCTCTTTCACACGTTTGCATCATCCTCACTTACATTCTTCGGTCGGAATTCATAGAGAGGAATCTGCCGTCTCGTCTATTTTTGAACTTGATGAGGGGAGGTGGGGAAGGGGACCATCTCAAGTATGGCTGCTATGGAAGGTGTTGCAGGCATGCCAGGGCTATTCATGGCCAAGAATATAGTACATCTGTTCATGTGCTTGGAGCTGATGGCGAGTGTGTGGGTTTTTATGGCAAGTATGTTACTGGTGGAATTACTGAATGCCAAATGGCAAGTGCCTCCTACTTCACTGATTAGAGTAGAATTCATTTCCTAGTTTGTGTAAGTAGATGACGTGATCCAAGCTGGTGAAAGAGGAAGGTGTGCAGGAGGTGAAGCGTTTGGCGTTTGTATTACACAAGGCATCACGAGACACGTGTATGCCTTATCTAAGCATTTTCATATCCCAAGTCATGATGTCATAAACTCTGTCAGGGATGCTGACTGTCTCACTTTCACCTTGTGCGGCATGGAGAGATAATCATCTGATCTTCTTGGCTGCATTCAGAACAGTCACAGACAACCTCAGAATAGCACCTCAGGACTGTGGCTTCCCCCTCACCTCCCTGCACTGTTTTTGGTAACATCTAAAATAAACCGGTGGGGTTTGTCGCTGTTTGATAGGAAGGGGTTTTTAGTCAGGACTTTTTTTTTCTCCAATTTTTAACCCAAACTATTCCCAAACAAGAGTTGTGTTTTTTTTTTTTGTTTGTTTTTTTGTTTTTGTTTTTTTGTAAAATTCATCATGAGGTACAAGTGAGTAAGGAGGGATTACTTGTGTGGTTACTTCAAGGATGTGTGTCTTAGTAAATTGTAATGTTTTACCTTACATTTGACTGTAATGCAAACAATATATATGACACAAGTTTGTGCATCGTCCACAGAGAAAATTTTCAAATTGCTTTTTATAGCTTTAAGATGTTATGGATGCTTTGCTAACCTGTCGGCTCCTCTCTCTCTTTGTGTCTCTGCAGGAAAGCGGCCTCACCAGTGCCAGATTTGCAAAAAGGCCTTCAAACACAAGCACCACCTCATCGAGCACTCACGCCTACACTCGGGCGAGAAACCCTACCAGTGTGACAAATGTGGCAAGCGCTTTTCCCACTCCGGCTCTTACTCGCAGCACATGAACCACCGATATTCCTACTGCAAACGGGAGGCGGAGGAGCGTGAGGCCGCCAAACAAGATAGCCACGACAATGGTGGACCCCTGGAGCCCACGGAGCTCCTAATGCGTCGGGCTTACCTTCAAGGCCTCGGGCCCCTGGGCTTTTCGGATCCAGAGGACCAGATCGAGGACATCACGCGAGAAAACACCATCTTGAGAGATGGCACTGAGGGTCGGGCCAGGGAAGCAGAGGAGGCGTATCCGGAAGTGACTGACAGGAAAGAGACAGGGTTGGTGGAGGAAGAGGAAATGGAGGTAGAGGGGCGGAGATTTGAAACTCGGAGCCCTGAAGGGACAGCAAAAGATGAGAAAGAGAGTAAAGTAATAGGAGGGACAGAGGACGAGAGCTCGGAAGAGGGGAAATTAGCGAGCAAAAGAAATCCTGATGGCGAGAATGAGGATGCTGATTAACTACTGCATTTCGGAATAAGCTTCTTGTTTCCTTTTTCCCTCAAGCTTGCATCGTGCCCTTCTTCCGCCCCTTTTGGAGGGACTTTGAGCCAGATTCACATTTGTACCACACTGCCACGTCTTGGTTATCTGAACGTGCGCCTGAGGCTTGCACTCATCGATATAAAGAGTGGAACTTCAAAATCAGGCATCAGAAACTAGGATGGAACATGAAGGAATCCATATTATGCAAAAATACAAGTGTTAACGATTGTCAGAATAAAAATAAAAGAAAGGTTTTTAAAATGTACAGAGTTTTCAGCCAGAAAGCTGTGCGGTGCTGATTTCCATATAACTCCTGTGTTTCATTGTGGTCGTAGCACAAGCCTGGAAATTGCACTCTGAAAAAAAGTATTAGAAAAAAGGAAAAATAAAAAACAAAAATAAAATGAACAAAAAACACTTAGGTAAAAAAAGCATTGCCTATATGTACTTATACTGCGCTTGAAGACGCAGTAGTGTGTAAGTGTTATATTTCGTCTATCACTTACTGTGATACCCTTGTTTTACCTTTCTTTTCCTGACCAGCCATTCAAGTTTTGGCGTCTCACCATGGCTTTTTTTTATGAAGCGACTTTAACTAAATAATACCTATATGATTCTTAAACGTACAAAGTCTTAAAGTTGGCCAGGGGTGGATGGAAAGAGTCTGGGTAACTGTAATGACGAAGGCTCATTGTATGAGGTGACGTCAGAACCCCTGTGTGTTTTTTTTTCGTTCGAGAAAAGCCTTATATGCAAACCCTTTCACCTGTGTTTTCTGCAAGTGCCATCCTTGTACAGTATAAAGCGAAGTCAACTAGTGTTCTCTTTGCACCTGCTTTAGTATTAAATGAAATATTTCACCTTGTCGTTTGAAATACCTACGTCAGTATTAGTATATCTAGACTGCAGTTGTTTAGTTTACATATTGTTTGTGCAATTTTCTGTATTTTTTTTAAGATCATCTGTCAGTATTATCTTGGTTTGTTTTGTTTTGTTCAATACAAAATTCATTTTTTATTTTAAACTACCATTTTATTTATGTGACTCATTTTATATTTCCTAATTATATTTATTTCATACTGTAGTGTACAGTATTATAGTTCCTTGATATAGATATATTTTAGTAAATAAGGATCCTTACAAGTGGAGCAAATTTTACGTAAAGAGAGCATTTATTGTATCTGGAGCGATTGCTGTGAATTGCTCTTCATACTACACTTACCTGATGAAGGAGAATCTACAATTTGGGAACTTTTGATACAATATTGTGAAAACACTGTATTTTTGACTGAAAGGAAAAAAAATCCACTTTATTCATCTTACTTGTTTTTCCTTTTTTCCCTTTTTTAGCTAAAGAAATAAGGGGGGGGGGGGGGTGTTGGGATTTTTTGAAATGTCTGTTGAAGTATAATTTAATTTTTAATTTGTAATTTCTCTTGAAAATGACCTTGCTCGAATAAATGTAGCCCAATTTAATTTTGAAAGCCTGTGTTACATCTCACTTAACAAGTCACTTAAATTTCCTCACAAGTTGACAAATATTGACACATTTAATTTATTGCTTTAAATACAAAATAATCATTCCCATATAGCCAAGAAAAAAAATGTGTTCAAATACTTGGCAATTTAGTATCTGATTTAGTATCTGTGATACATTGTGCGCATGCATGTGTGTGTGTGTGTGTGTGTGTGTGTGTGCAAGTAATAAGTAGTGTCATCCATATTATAATATCACCTCCATAAATTGGAGAAAAATAGCTATCAAACATCAGACTTTAATATTCCCCTGTATCACTTTCTGTGCTATCATTTAATTAATTACTGGAACCTTTACCTTTTGATGTGGATTACACATAGCAATATAATCCACCTTATCAAAGTCTCTCACAGTATGATAGCCTTCTATTAGTCTCTTTGAAGTTGAATGATGTTGGGTTGCGCTAAATTAACGTCAGCTGCAGGCTGCTAAACTGGCTGTGAAGTCTCGATGTTGGAACTCTAAGGAGTTCCATTAACCATGACCTTGCTAATTTTCTCAACTCACATACTCATCTCAAGTTTAATTTTCAAGGAACTATTCAAGACACTTTTCTCCCTGCAGGGATGTACAGTCCATTTCGTTTTGGAAGCTAAGGTTACTGTATAAATGGCCCTATCAAATTGAACCGCATAGTACTTATACATAAGCTACATTCTTTTGCGATACACATTTTTTCTGCTGTCCAAATTTTGATGGGGTAACTTATAGTTTGGGGGGTGGGGGGGGGGGGGGGGATAAATAAATGCATCATGCATGAGTGGGAAAACCACTTAAATGTTCTGACGCTGACACTGAATGATAATATTTGCGATACTTTACATGAAATATAAAAGTGTGATTGATCTGGTCTGAGACTGTAGCTGTATTTGTTCTATTCATGTGGTTTTCCATTCAGGTGATTATCTGAAGGAAGGAAATGCAGTTGACCACACTGTACTTCACCTACGCTGACCTCAGCAAACAACACACTTATTAAACACACACATCCAAATAATAATAATAAAAAAGGTTATGATATGCTGGGGTACATAATCAAAATATAAAACAATCAAAACATGAAATAAAATGAAGTATACAAACCTCCACAATTAAATATGAACAATAATTATGTCCCTTTTGGTTACCAACATTTACCATTATAATTGTACAGTAGTTTCCACCAAAAATTACATATTTACTACTGTAAAACTGTGGTCACTTAGTATTAGCACCACTGTCATCAATAAAACAATCAATAAAAATGCTAAAAGCTTTTTACGTCATTTGAAGGATGGACAGATAGGCTAAGTGTGTGTGAGAGCAGTGTTGTAACATTTGCAAAATGTAAGTATACTGACAACATATTAAGAAGATGATGAAATTATAGCAATATAGGGTATATGATATACAGTATATGATAATAATACCAGCAGATAATAGTAAATGCCACAATTGTCTGTCATTTCTAGAGATGTTTTCAGTTGTCTTTGTTTCCACATATAACTGCTCTCATAAAAAAAAAAAAGAAAGAAAGAAAGAAAAGAAATAAAGAAAATCCACCAACAAATAAGTGGTTTTATATGAATTCTAGCTAAACCAAGTTGGTCATTTATGGCCATTAGCTGGCCCAAGCCGATCTAGGTGAGGGATCAGCTGGACTACCAGCTGGTGGGACAGATATCATCCTTGTAGACCATGATCAAACTGGTTAGGGTTAGTAGACCACCTTGGAAAACAAACCAGCTACCATGTTCCAAAACACGGCTTAAGCTGATATGACATGAGATTTCCAGCATAAAACAAATTTATTTTGACAAAATTCTAACTCTGTCACTCTAAACAAAATATGTTTATATTATAAATTAAATTTACTTTTTAAAATCATTGCTCCGTAGTGAATTTACAAAAAAAAAAAGAAAAAAAAAAAGACACGTCCCACGTCTGCATAGTTCACACTAGCACATTTGACGCCAGCGAACGACTTCACGGTACAACGCTGGAGAGCGTAATCACGCATAGTGACGTCATGACGTAAACACATGCGGTGTTTCCCTATCAGGAAGAGGTAAGACTGAATTAAACACGCGAATGTTTGGAGATTTCAGCTTTCTTTACTGGTTTAAAACATACGAGTGAGTCCTTATCAATAGATCGACTAAAGGCAGAAACGAGTATATGAGGTTGTGCAGTTTTAGCGGTATGTGTCTTAGTGTCTATTGTCTTCTAAACAAATGTTAAAGTTAATTTGTTCTCATTGCTGTGATGTGAATTAATGTAATAAAAAGCGCTGTCTTTTGTATAAATACAACGTTACAACTGTCTCATATAGTGGCTCAAAATGTATTTGAAGACTGTGTTTGATGTCTTTGCATTAGATAACAACATATAAAACTAATTGAGTTTTTTTTAAAGCACTAAGTGGGTTTTTCTAAGCAAAACATTTAATACAAAGAAGTTTGCTAGGTTTGAAATGATTAAACTATAGATACAGAGCTCAAACTAACGACAGAAATAGAGAATCTTTGCTTGTCAAACGTTAGTGGAACACATAGTTAATTTGATGAGTTTGGATATTCTGTTAGCGAGGACACCTATGTGAACATAATAACTTACTTCATACATTCACTAAAATGATTAAAAGTTGGTTAAAAGTCATTGCAAAAATTATTTAGAAACGTGAAGTTAGTTCTGAGAAAGGCTTTGCCATCATTTATTGGCATGTTATTTAGATGCCATTTGGTCTGACATTTTATTATCTTTGCACTGAAATGAATAAATTGTGGGTTTAGCTTCCTACACCTTAAAGGGGGGGTATCACACACAGTTTCTGCCAGTCTCATCTTAATCTTGAGTACATCTAGAGTAACAATGCATCCTTCATATCTCCCGAAAAGTCTTTAGTTTTATCATATTTATAAAAGATATATACGCTAAACCGAGTCTTTCCGAAAAAAGCCGAGCTCCTGGAGGCGTGCCTGCCGTCAGTGCCGTGGGCGGAGCTAAAGAGTCACGAGCGCACGCAGCTTTTGCATAGAGATCGTCTGCTAGCTGCAACAACATTATAAATACAAAGGGAACAAAAACATTTGTGGCGTTTACATTTTATGTACTTCTGCGCCGATTGCCAACAAAACACAGACACCTGATGCAGCTTTACTCACCACCCCTGATCTGCAAATCCAGCACTGAACTGGGACTTGTTTACAAAGTATTCATCACCGAAATCCCAGGAACAAACAAACATACGTGCACAACTCCATTGCTGCCCCGGAAAAACAAACTTCATCCACTGTTCCCTTAACGCTGCGTTCTTTGGGAAGCTGAGAAAGGTCATCTTTCCCTCACAACCAAAAACACACTCCTTCGGTGACAGGAGCTGTGTCTCATTTCGGACTCGGAGGCTGCGTCCTTCGGAGATCACATTTGAAGGCTGAATACTTCATCAAGGATGTCATATTTAAGAAAAGTAACCGTAATAAAATTGACTGATTTTCACTGTGAGGTGTAAAATACTGTCATTTCTTTCTTACGTTGCAATCTAATGTTATTTTTCTTAAATGAGACTGCCTCAATGATGTATGCAGCCTTCAAAGGGTGCAGCCCCTGAAGTGGGACACAGCCATTGTTGAAAAATCTATCGGCTTCCGTATCCCGAACGAAACATGTTGATGGGCGTGCTCTTGCTTTGGGTGATGCATGTGTGCACGCTTATCAGAGAGAAGTGCCTATACAAAGAATTCCACTCTCTTTTGACGTCATACAGGCCATAATCGAAAAAAACTCTCCGAAACCGGATGTAGTGTATTTGGCACAGAAATACTCCATCATACATCGAACTCGTGTTTTGAAACGTTGGCCATGTTTAGGATGAGAATGCAACTCTTTAACCGTGTAAATAAGTCAGAATGCATGAAATAGTATTATACCCCCCCTTTAATGTATGTTTGCTGAATAGAATGTTTTTAAACAGCAGTCAGGTTGACATGACTGAAATAAGACATAAAGCTTTTATGAAATATTAATTCAGAATTATTATAGCTATTATATAATTAATCATTAGTCACAAAGTTGCTATAATAGAGGACAAATGCAATACATGCAGATAAGTGAGACAAATGAGAGTTAAAATCATATATATATTCAGATCCTGTAGTGGTTTTATTTATTTAGCTCATCAATATGGTACTGAATATGATAATCCTTTACTCTAAATGCTGCAATATGATGCAGAATAGTTTCTTCAGATCTTAATTCACTTGGTTTCAGCTGGACCAGCTGTGTTTTGCTTGAAATGAGTCAGCGAGAGGAAATGGAGAATGTAGCCTCGAAATGTCGCAAAGTTGGTCTTGAGATTGCTATCACCCATTTAGCTTAATGTGCATTGTGCTTGATCCCTGTTGTCATATTGAAAAGATAAAAGGGACGTAAAGGTATTTTTAAAAATCTCAGACTATTACAAATAACCCAGTATTTACCTGCTCTGTGCCAGAATTTCGGAAGACAACAATAGGCAGCAATTTGTGCCTTTATTTTACTATTTTTTATTTATTTATTTTTTTTAATTGATTTTCTTATTTTTGTAGGTCTGTTTTCCTTAATTCTATTACTGAGATATCCAGGTCATTTCTGTTCGCTGTGATAGTATGCGTGATATAACCCATAAATGAAGGAGAACCTGTGTGCTGCATTACACTTTAAACAGGAAATGATCTCTTACCCACAAATGGAAATACATAGACATGGAAAGCTAATTAGAAATGTGGGGACTTTTGGTAAAATCTTTTGCTACTTTTAATCCATTCCAGTAAATTATATCGATGAGGAATTTGATTTTACTTTCCTAAATTGTAACTCTCAATGCTAGTGATAAATAGAGAAATTCAACATTTTCTGTCATCTTATCAAATCTTTACCGGTAATAGACACAGTTTTCTTCCACTAGACATTTGAAATTAGCCCTTTCTGAAATCTGAAGGAAATTTTCTTTCAGACGATCTATACAGAAATCAAGTGTTTAGCTTTTGTATTATTATATCAAGCCTAGTCTAATTCATAATGCTGTAGTCTGTCACCTAATTGTCACCCATAAATGATAAAGAATCAGGTTAAACTCTTCAATTCATGGCACATGATTACCGTGCCTGCCGTTTCACCGCTTCATCTCTGTCAGCCGAGTGTGCAGTGATTAGCATGTAAGTGCTAGCATGTAATTACAGAGCAGCTTCCTTTCCTTTAATGATTACCGTTAACACAAAGCCTCTGACGAGGTGAATGAGGACACGGCTCACTCTATTAAAAGACAGAACAGACACTTGGATGGTCTGAAAATTTAATTCGTGGAAAATGTGAACTTCCTCTCGCTTTTCTAACGTGAGATCAAAGGCATTTATGAATAGTACTTTGTGCCCTCGGTGCGTGTGGTGAACCTTCTGAAAGTGGCAATGTCAGTCTAAGCACTTCGAATTAAAAGGTTTCAAGAACAAATGACTATCATTTTACAAGGCTTAATAGTGTTTTAGGTGATTGGGATGCCACTCAGTTCAGCAGAGCCTGTCTGGGGGTTGAAGAGGTTGTGTTGGCAACATTCATTAGACCAGTTTGTTAAACAATATCATTGCAGAAAAGCTTTTTTGACACAGTTATTTCATGCTGCTTGAGCTGATGAAATTTTATTACTCATATCCATTGACATTGGGAATGGAAGTTAGGTTGGATAGTTAGAACATTTTTCATTAATTAGCTTTTTCTTTTATTTGATATGGTTTTTAACAAATGTTAGGACATATAATATAAAAGTTTTCACATCTTAGGCGGTGTAGAATTATAGCCATGGTATTTACAAGGTACGGTATTTATTAGTGTTAAAATATTGCTCAAATATGAAGTGATCTGAACGCAAGCAATGGAGACGGCCCACTGTCTGAATTTATGAGCACAGTGAACATTGAAACAGCTCCACAGTTTGCCAGTTAACTCAGTTTTCACAGTTTACTCATTCGTGACCCAGACAATATGTGATGGCACTAATATTTTTTTCCTTCTGTGTGTAGGTTTCGCTTTTTTAATTTGAGTGACCAACTTGTGAAAACAAAGTGCATTGATATGTGTCTACTGCAGCTCTTTTATTGTGCGTGCCTACCAATCGTGACTTGACTCGTTTGACTTTCAAAATGAGCAGCTCAGTGGTACATGGGTCAATAACAAAGAAGAGTGTTAAACAATAAAAAAAAAAAATAGTTTAAAACACATGCAGGTTCGTTCCTTTCCCTTACACCTTTATGGAATATGTGTGTGTATCTTATAATAATCATTATTAGTGTTATGTTTTAGTCAAATTATCTGACATTTTAAGAAACGTATTGATCTTGACACATAATCATGAGGGTCTATTTAACATCTGAGATCAGATTTTAATGACTTTTTTTATGCATGTTGGCTGCAACAAGCGACCCTTGTTGTTCACACCACATTGCTTTGATTTTCCAACAAAAGTTTTTCGATTATAAATAGGCTAATATGTAGTAAAGTTTTTTTTTTTTTTTTTAATAGTTTTTAATAATAACACTAATACTAATACTACTACTAATAATACTCATCATTATAGTCATAATCATCAATATCATAAATAAATATTTATTGTGATTCTAAATAAATTCTAAATATATAAATAAATACAAGATTACACAATAAGGTTTTCTAATATAATGAGGATTTTTTTTTTTTTCATATATTATGATATCAGGACAGTTGAATAACCCATTTTTGACTTTATGCATAAAATCAAATGAATTTTAATTCAGAAATTCAAAACATGCTTGTCATAGATGAGGTTTATGGGTCATTGACAAATAAGATTTTTTAAAAGTGTAAAAAAACATAGTGGAGATATAATTAATTTTGAAATTTTATTAAGTGTTAAAAATTAGATTATATGGTTTTTATAATCAATTAACACTGCTTTTGTCATTTTTTTTTTTTTTTTTTTTTTTTACAAAATTTGTCACCAAATTTTTGTCACCAAAATTTTTTTTTGTTTAACAAAAATTTCAGTTATCCTGAATGACGATATTTTCAATATGCTAACATGATGATATCTAGCTAGCTTGCTAGCTAGCTAACAAAAGAACAATCAAACATTTTATATTTAGTACAAGTTTTTAAAATATTACAACATTTTCCATGTTTTATAGCGGTTGTATGACCTGACGTTTCGGGACATGCGTACAAGCAAGTGAAAACATGAATTTTTCAAATAGTTAAAAGAGAGTTAAATACTTTGCTTCACGACTATGTGGTCCTTTTGCAGGTGTCTAAATGATGTCACATCCTGTCACATGATACTGACCGCATGACTTGATCCAAAATGGTCCCTTTTTTTTGGTTACTCCGAATGACATCAATGAAATTAATTTTTCCGGACATTCTTTCTCATAACAAAGCAACGACTTCTATATATAATTTTAGTACCATTTTGCACTGTGTAGATATATGATGTCATAAAATAATGCCAGAATAAAAAATATATACATTTATTACATTTTAAGATATTTTAATCACAAATTAAATGGATGTATTGGCCTTTGGACGGTTAAATCGAATGACTTTTTGACACTTAAAAATCTTTAAAATACCTTTATATGTAGCAAAATATAATGAAATCCTTTTGGATTCAATAAAAGAGATCTATGTTCTACCTTACATACTTTGGATGTCAAATCTTTGTTTTTTATTATTAATAAGGCCTTTGGACAAAAAAAAAAAAAAAAAAAATTGACCCATCACATCATTGACCCTTATTCAAGTCATTGTATGAATTGTATTTAATTAAAAGATATTAGAAAAGAGCGTACATCATTTTAATAGCCCAGTTTATTTTGTTTGGTGTTTTACTTTGTACACAATCCTGATGCAGCACGGTCAAGGCTCGTCCTCATGTTGTTCCTCGTATCGCTCAAGTCTAATTTCAAGTGATCAGCTGTGGCTTTGGTCTGCTGTGTGGGAGTACATAATCGGATGTTTCATTCTGGCTGAATTAGCCCTCCAGAAAGACCACATCACTTTAAGGCCTCCTCCTGCCCTGTCAGAGTCCATTGCGGGTGATGACGCAAACACACACACATTCACACACGCATACACACTTAAGACATCCACGGATGGCTAGAGGCTGTTAAAATGAGGTGTTGAGAGTTGGCTCACACGCTCCAATGCGCCATGTTTCTGGGTGCTTGTCATTGGGCAGTGCCATGCTATCCGCCCCCCTGTACTGGCACTTATTGGTGCCATTGGTAGAGTCACTTTTACTGATGGGTTTAATCGTCAGGATTGGTACTGGCACTTGATATGACGTCTTCGTGCACTGCCCCTGCGGATGTATCAGCTGCATCCCGGTTTTTTCCTCTGTACTCTGAGGCTGAATCTCTCCAACACTGCCCGTTCCCCAGAATTTTGAGAGCCAAAGGAAATCCTGTATTTCATCTGGAATAATGCAGATTAGATAATGGCCTGTCTCCTTGGGAGGGGGGTGTATGCTTTTCTACGAGAAAGGAGGAAGGAATTTCTATGGTTAATTCTGTAGGTGAACATATGGGTAAACATGCCACCTTCGATGTTAGTGAAGATTAATTTCATCAAGCTTCTTATAAATGTATTTAAATGAGTAATATGCAGTATAAATAGTTCAATTTTATATGCCAATTTATTCTGTTCTTGTTTTAATGCTTTTATTTTTCATATGGTCATGACTTGGCAAAAGGTTAGCTAGTTATTTGTAATAGTCTTAGGCATGTAAATGCAATTTTTCATGCCGCCTTCAAAGGTATTTTGACTAAATCAGTAGAAATTGAATCCCCGCTCTGGTGTTGTTATGGCGTCCCATTGATTTGATGGAGTTAAAGCTTACACAGGCGAGCCTTTTGAATGCAGTTGAGCAATGACTCAGCATCCATAGACAGACATGATGGTGATGCTTTTTGGTTGTGAGGCCGGGCACTGCGGGGTTTCCCTTTCGCATGAACCGTGTGGGGGGCTGAATGCGACAACATTAACCCCT
The DNA here is from genome assembly GCF_019924925.1 of Ctenopharyngodon idella. Classification (NCBI taxonomy): domain Eukaryota; kingdom Metazoa; phylum Chordata; class Actinopteri; order Cypriniformes; family Xenocyprididae; genus Ctenopharyngodon; species Ctenopharyngodon idella. The sequence continues at coordinate 13,570,898 of NC_067228.1, forward strand.
CACTTTCCTCTCCATCTTGAGGTTGAATGATTTTCACGCCTTACCTGTGTAAAATGGAGGCTCTGAGGTAAAAGGGTAGAGGTAAATCACTGTGTGAGAAAATCCCACTCTGTGTATCCGAGCGATTGGAAAACCCCAGCCTTTCAGGTTAGACGTTTAAACCTACTTAAGTTGTTACATTTCCAGTTCCCTGTTGCAAAGTTTTGATTCGTTTTCACAGTTCTGCTTGTTATGAAGTGCTTTGCTCAGCAGTGTTTATCACATGGGTGTTTAGACTTGTAAAGAAAGCATGGTCGATGCACCGCAAGATACCACTTAATTAAGTACAAAATTAGTACAAGTTATTGGCATTTTGAAGTTAAACTTGAGTATCATTTGAGAGCGTCGGCTTATCTGTTTAAATTGTTTAATGTTAAGGAAGTTTGAAACTGTAGCTTCTCAAGCTACAAGCTTGAAATTAGCTACAAGCTAACTACATAAAGTTATTTAAAACATAGTTAGCTACAACAAGATGCTAACTACATTGAAGCTGTGCCTTATGCGTAACTGAGATGCCAATTTATTTTCACAAATTAGCTGTATTTATCTGCCACGTAAATAATAAGGGGTTTCTGAATGAATGACTCACTCATATAAAAACAAAAAAATACCCTGATTTATACAACAGTCGGAAACTTAGTGACAGCAGCATTTAGCTAAATATTATGCCACTGAAAAGAAGACCTAAAATGCTGTGTAGGAATATGGACAGTGAGTCTTATTTTTTTCTTTGTCCAAATGAACCAGTTCACTAAAATGAATCCAACTTCTCATTGCTACTCGAGGAAGAGCTTTTGATTATGGCCTTAGTGCATTCAGTAGTAATATATATATTTATTTGATAGAGCTACATGCTTCCTGTTGAACAAAGCTTTTTACCGGAAAACCTACACTATTTTGAAAAAAAAAAAAGAAAAAGAAAAAAAAGAGAGGTTGTCATCTTGACTGAATAAGTGAGTTAAATTAGTAACGTCGCTTTAAGTTAATTTCCTCGCTTTAAGTTGTCAAAACAACATAATCGAATTGCGAGGTAAATTTCCAAATGATCAGCTGAAGTTTTTATTTTTTTTTGCTGCATAACTCATTATGCTCTCTAGTTATGACTTAACCGTGACACATATATGATGAAATTCTAGGTGACTCGGAAAGTACTGTACGTAGGCGAATTTTGCCAGTGCAATTATTAAACACCCTCTCCAATACGTGGTTATTAATCATAGGTTATTAAAATATCATTTTCGTTATGATTATTGTTCATGGTCTTATTTTTTTATGTGAGTCATTGTAATGTGATGTTTTTAGTAGTTTTTCTGATTGTTTTTTTTTTTTTTTTTTTTCCGTTCTTTTGAACTCTACAGTAATAGCGTGCATTCACAATAAACATCAGGTTTGGTTGGGCCTGTATCCATGAGTGTGCTCTTGCTGGAGGCGTTCTATGGCGGCTCCCACAAACAGCTGGTTGATCTTCTCAAGCAAAGTGTTGAAGACTGTGTAAGCTTCACTCTACCTGCGAAGAAATGGCACTGGAGGGCCAGAACTTCTGCTCTGTACTTCATGCAAGCTGTTCCAGCAAGTTCCTCGTACAGGTCAGCAGAGGTCATCAATCTGGTTGTGTCCATTAAAGTAATTTTATAGGATTTTTTTTAAAAATTCCACTCAATTCACATTTATTTGTATAGCGCTTTTCACAATACATATCGTTATAAAGCTGCTTTACAGAAAATGCATTACAATTTAGAGTAATCTGTTATCAGAGGTGACTGTATCCAAATTATGTAATTTCAGAAATGTACATATACAAATCACACAGTTAGCTAACAATGTATTAATTTAAGCGTTGTATTAAAAGTAGAAACAATGAGCTCATGGAAGTAATGAACATATGTTAACAATGATTAGGATATATAGAAAAATTTGGAATGGTGCATGTTGATCCAGAGTTTGCGTCTTCTGAAGTCCTAGAGATAGGTTTAAGGATTTAAGAGATATTTCAATATATAGGCCTACTGGCACAAAATTAGACATAACAAATTATTAATTTCATTGCATTAGATAAAGAATGTCAAAGGAAGTGTCATCTGCAAATAAATCTACATGTGCTTATTGAGTTCTCTTAAACATTTATGATCATTTACCAGATCAAATAACACCATTTTAGACGATTGCATGACCTTAAATGTTGTCAGGTTATGTATAATCGTTGTGCGCTGCACTTACTGACTTACTCAGTTCTACTGTACCTCATACTTCAAACACTTGTCCTCCCCCAAGTCCCATACATTAAAGCCACATAGCTGTGGTTTTCTATTTACTGCAAAGCATGGCTGTGGATATTGTAGCTGTACAACTAACAGAACTTGCAGGAGCAAATATTTTACATGCACGCATTTACCAAAACTTCAGAATTTTAAATTCTGTCTGAATCTAACACATTTCTGCATTTCCTGCACAACCTAACTCTAACCTTTTTATACATTATTTTGTATATTATTATTTTTTTTATTATTTTGCGTTATGTATATACACAATACTTCATGACCTAAGATTTTTACTAACTAATACTAATTTTTTATGTGCTGCTGGTGCAAGTATATTATAGAGCTTTTTGTTTTTTTCTGAAATCACATACATAGCTTTCTAGCAATTGTCATCTTTTTTAAATGTCTACTAACACATCACAGTAGCTTTATATAATAACAACAGTGTAATGTGGTTTGACATTTTTACACGTAATACTAGGATGTTCTTAAAAGTCAAAAACAAGCTTTATCAAGTTAAAGATGTATCTGGTACATGTGGGTACACAGTTTGATAAGTCACCATATGATCTCCAGATAGCTGATGCAAGATGAACACCAACGCTGAGGTAGATGGAAGTATAATTATAGCTGCCTGTTTTAACTTCAACATAAGAACCTGTGTAACACTTTACAATAAGGTTCAATTTATTAAAGTCTGCATAACACAGAAGTTGCAATAGTCTTTTCTTCCCTATTGTGAAATATATCCGAGTGATTTTTTTTTTTTTTTCAAACAAGAAAAAATGTAGGACAAGACTTGATTTTATCCATTGGGAATTAATTGGATTTTGGATGGTTGTGGTTTGCTACTGTTTTGATGTCATGTGAGTGACAGGTTGTCCCGCCCTCACGCCAGTAAACACGTCATCAGAGAAGAGATGTTGTTGATAAATCATTTAGAATGAATAAATATGGCAATATTCCATAAAAAAAGAAAAAGGGAAGAAAAGGGGAAAAAAACAAAAATTGTGGATTTGATTTCATAGTGACTTTAACATTACTTCAGATAAATCAGATATCATGAACTGCCTTTTTTTTTTTAATTAATCAGCATTTATTAATCTAAATTAATATTCATTGATAAATATGCTAGTGTTTCATGTTCATTCAAAATATACCTAATGTTCATTTATACAAATATATAATATATATATATAAAAAAAAAATGTTTTAGTAAGTGTAGGAATGAACATAAATCTAGATTAATAAGTACTGTAAAAGTATTGTTCATTGTTAGATTATGATATTAATGCTTTAACTAATGCTAACTAATCAAAATGTATTGTAAAGAGTTACATGAGTCAGGCTATTTTCAATTTCTATGATGATATTTTAAAATTAAAATACAGGTAAGTGTGCCTGCACCTAAAGTGCACAACACTTATTATACACTACATATTATGCACTTATATTACTTAATGTAACTGTGAAGTGTTGGTTCAAATAAATTTTCTAAAACTGCATAAACAAGGACACAAACACATTTAGAGACTAGGATCCGATGGGGACTTTCTTGCTTCCTTTTAAGGGACGGAGAAACCGCAGGTGGGTGGGGGAAGCCCTGAGCATTCCTTCAGCTGCAATCTCATCTCGCTGCACTCGAAGTTAAGCAGAAGGCGAAACATACATTTCATTCCTGAAGTCAGGTATCATATATGCTCAGTGATAACCCTTCACGTGTCAACCGCCTGAATGCACTTTAAAAATATATATATAAACTGTCAGGCCATTTGCAACTTGCCCTCATGGCAACAAAATATTTGAAAGTGGTCTGTTTCATTGAATAGTGATTGTCAAAATGACTCATCTCATGCTTGTAAAACAAAATAATGAAGAGACGCTAAAGCTACATTAACACTTTACAATATGATCCCATCAGTTAATGCATTAACTAACATTAACTAGCAATGAGCAATACAGTATGTTGGGACAGTAATCTGTGTAAAAATACAATTGTTTATTGTTAGGTCAGGTCCATTATTAACAGCTACAACTTTTGATTACTTTTGATAAAGTATTTTTCATAAGTATTTTCATTTCACAACTAACATTAACATATGAAACTTGTTTGTAAAGTGTTACCAAAACTACAGTACGCCAAAAGCAATGCTGGCTTTTCCAGATTTGCACCTTTTGATAATGCAGTTACAAACCTGACTCAGCACAGAGCAGCTTGCCCACCCACCGTGTCTCTTATCTTACAGGTTCTCACAAGCCAAAACGTCTGGTTTAGTTACGGTTAATAGTCTGTGCTGGAAAAAGTCAGTGGGCGACAGTTACAGTTACGTCACAGTTTAATAAAAACCAATAATGGCTCCTGTGAAGGATTGTTTACTCACCTTGGATGAAGTTTATATCTATCGAGTGCAATAATGTGAGATGAAACTGTTTTTTTTTTAAGTTCTTTCCACTGAAATAGATGAGTCAGATGTAGCTTTTGGCCTTTGGTGGGCCTATCGCTCATTAAGGTTTCTACAACCAATACCGTTACCATATGCCTACTTATCAACCACATCAACCGGACTGACCTAAAACGATGCATTAGACTTGAGTGTCTGTCCTCACCTCCAGTTCAAAGGGAACCAAAGTAAGCCTTCCTGTTTCATTATTATTGGACGCACTCTACTTGACAATTTCAAGAGGAAATCAAGACTAAAAATAGTAACTTCCATCATCTGGTTTGATTTCAGAGTTGTGTGCAAGCAAGGATTTGGGAGGTGCCGTTCGGCGCTCGTCCTGATGGAGTTGAGGAATGGATACGTAATCCTGCAGCACAGTTACGAGGGCACGGGGTGGTAGAAGTTGCCCCTTCACGCTGATCTTAAAGCAGCGTGATTGGTTTTTCGTATAGTTAAGATTAGGAATTGGTTAGGGGGAGCTGGTCGTAGATTAGCATAAAAGGGACACTTCTGACAGCGACAGAGTCACGGTCGCGAGGCCGCGGGCTCCCCACATCAAAGAGACTGGCGAGCGGGCTGGAGGGTTAGACTGACAGGCGGTGGGGGCTTAGAAGAGGGGGCTGGGTTCATTTAGGGAGACCAGAACTGAACTTCAAAGCCCTTGTCCCATGGCTCTTAGCACATACAAGGGTAAAATTTTCAATGGTTCCCTACTTGTGTATATAACATCTTAAAGGAGTGTTCATTAACCTCAATAATGTTTCTCTCAGCATGGAGTGTGAAGAGATTTCTGTGTCCTCTTGTGTTTCAAATGATGCATTTTTACTTTTGCAGTTCTAGGATTTCATTTTTTACTCTTAAGTCAGTTGAGTCCTCTGTCGCAGGCTTTTTAAACATTTTTGCATTTCAAAAAGACTTTTTAAATGTTGGTTATATTTACACTACTTTTTGAAAGTTTGGGGTCAGTAAGATTTTCTTTTTTTTAAAATTAATACTTTTATTCAGCAAGGACACATTAAATTGATCAAATGTGAGAGTAAAGACAATGTTACAAAAGATTCCTATTTCAAATAAATGCTGTTCTTTTGAACTTTATATGCAACAAAACTTGGGGGAAAAAAAAAATTCCACAAAAATATTAAGCAGCACAACTTTTTACAACATTGATAATAAGAAATGTTTGTGTCAAATCAGTGACACTTAAGACTGTGGCTAAAATGGCTAAAAGTCAGCATTGCATTAACATGAATAAATAAAAATAACGTGAATAATTTTGAATACATCTCAAAATACTCAAATATGGGTTAAAACCACTTACACCAGAAACTCACACTCTGAAAAGTAACATAAGGACAGTTTTGACTGGAAATGTTTGCAATTTGAATCTCCCAGCATGCCAAAATCACACATGATCACTGCATAGACTGTTTAGCATCAAATCTAAGCAGGGAGGTTTTTTTTTTTCTTTAGTTCCCAACATGATTATTTAATAATTTTTCAAATAGCAATGCCTTGAAAAAGGGGACATTAGCTGACATTTTTTTCACCATGCAGAAGACCTTTGTGGTCAGAACAATTTTTATGTTACAGTGAGTATCAATGCTTAGGTCTGTGATGGAACATTGATATTCAAGTAGCACCATGGCAGACAGTGAACTAATGGTTCCTTCTTTTATCTGTTTTTTTCTTTCTCTGTCTCGCAGGGTTTTGTTCACAAGCTCCGTTCTCAATCTCGCTGAGCTTGTAGCCCTGCGGCCCGATCTCGCTCATCTTAAGAAGGTTCTCTACTTCCATGAGAACCAGCTGGTCTATCCAGTCCGCAAGAGCCAAGAAAGAGACTTCCAATATGGCTACAACCAGATCCTCTCATGGTAATGGCAGAGTCTGATGAAGTACCTGTGGAAGAAAAACATACCTTTTGGTTACCAGGCATATCTAATGTGCTGGATATTACACATGCTAGATTTATAAAAAAAAAAAAAAAAGAAATCATAGCACACGGTGTGTAATTTCAATTTCATTATTATTTTCCACTGTAGAAAAAAAGAATATGCAGATTTGTGCAGAAATTAGTATATATAATAAATTATATAAATTAGTTTAAGGAGAACAAAAGTTACTCTAAATAGTTTTTACGGTGTGCGCTGATGACTAAATATAATTTAGAGTCATATGGCAGAGTATATATGCCTTTTTTTTTTATTCATAGCTTATAACATTAGAAATGGTTGAACTAGAAATTTCCCAGATTTTGATTTTCAGAAATCTGGTCACCTTATCGTATGTTAGTATATCAGTACACTCTAAAAATGCTGGGTTAAAAACAACCCAAGTTGGGTTAAAAAAGGATAAACCCAGCGGTTGGGTTAAATGTTTGCCCAACGTGCTGGGCAGTTTTATTTAATCCAACTATTGTTTAAAAATGACTATATGGCTGTCTTAAAATTAACCCAAAATAGGTTGGAAATTAGAAATCAGGCACATAATTACTAGAGGCAACAATAAAAATCAAAAGGTAAACATTTATTAATAAGCAATTTAATAAATGTTTATTGTTTAATTATTACTAATTAAACTTATTAATAAATGTTCATTTATTAAACATATTAATAAATGTTAATTTCCAACATACTTTGGGTTCATTTTAATTAAGTAATTTTTAAACAATAGTTGGGTTAAATAAAACTATGCAGCAGATCAGGCAAACATTTAACCCAACCGCTGGGTTAAAACAACCCAATCACTAGGTTTGTCCATTTTCAACCCAACTTGGGTTGTTTTTAACCCATCATTTTTTAGAGTGTTCAGTCTGTGTATAACAAGTACCATTTCTGTACCAGACTGGATTTTGATTCACAAAAGAGACAGTGTGTCTGAGACAGGATAGTTTATCATGTGCGTTACTTGGCATGATGTGATTGGTTAATTATGGGATCGTATAATGGCGCTCTAATTCTTAAGAACTCAATGTTTTAAAGCCTAATGTCATAATCAATCTTGATGCTTGAAAGAAAGGGTTTTAAGAGCTCTAATTGGAATACATTGTGATTGTTGTCTGTCAGAGTATCATGTCAATAATTCAAAGGCCCTTTACTTGCTCAACTTTATTAACGTGGCAGAACAGTGACACAAAAAAGAGCTCGGCTCCTCTAATTCACTCTCTAATTGAGCGCAATGCAGTGATTGATTCTGGCAATTGGGGTTAATCAGTGTGCCATTTGAAAACATGGTGTGTTTGTGTCTGTGGATTCTAATCAACATGTATTAGATATTTTAAGTGACTACTTACTGTAGACGTCTGCTAAGCACGGCTTTCCATATACAAGTGAAGTTTGCTTTTCAAAACGAATGTTGTTTTTAATAACGCTTATTTTCGAGAATTAATTAAGGAGCATTACTGTGCTAGCTATTGTGACATTTTGTGGCTTTGTTTGTCAGTGTTTTTCTTTCTTCATCATCTGAAATGGCAATGTTTTCCCAGTCTGGTTGCGAATGTGGTGGCGTTCAACTCCTCGTTCAACATGGAGTCCTTCCTCTCCTCCATCTCCACCTTCATGAAGACCATGCCCGACCATCGGCCCAAAGATCTGGACCGACTCATCCGGCCCAAGTGCCGTGTCCTCCACTTCCCGATTCGCTTTCCCGATGTCACAAGGTCTGTTCTTTATATCCCTCACCACAGCCTTCTAGGGATCACTCCTCCACTGATTAAAAAATGTGCTAGCAAGTTCACTCTTAATCCGCCCCCAAAAGCTGATCGCGTATGCAAGCGTGGTTAATGGCGAGTGGGCAAAGTTGTGTAAGAAAGTGATTAGAATAGACAGCTTTAATATCCTGTGTGGATCACTTGACACGCTCCGGCTACAGATACGTGCTTGTGCTTGGGCGCACATGCATGGACGTACACAACATGCCCACTGGGATAGAATGCAATTTTTTTGTGTTATAGTCTGTTTGACTGTAGTTATTTGTGTTTGATTTTTGTGTGACTGAGCGACCGCAGTATAATAATTAGTAAGGATTTTTACTCAGGGCATTTCATCTGCATTGAATGTCAACAAAACAAACTACATTTTATTGGACAGGTTATTAAAATTCAACATGGTTTCCAAAATAATTTTTTTAGAAACCTTTTTGCTCATGTGGATGCAAACAACTTTAGTGAACTGACTATTCATGCTGTGTCCATTAATTATATATTGCTTTTTAGTTAGTTATCATAACTTAAATTGCATTTTTGTATTTAAAATAAAATCCTGCCTTTTGAAATTGCTTGAAAAGAGGACAAAACCAATTAAAAGCAAATATTTAAAATGCGTGATGTCCTTGTGGTCTCACTCGCCTGTCCCTGAATTGATTTTTTTACTTTTATTTAGGGTCTCTGAGCACACTGCTCTATTTTCCCCCCTACAGCTTTAAAATCTCACTGTGCTGTGTACTTCGTTTTGACTTGCGCAGTCTAGATTGGCTTCAGAATTTGCTTCCTCGAACTGTCGTCTTCGATCAGCAAGCATGGGTGGTGCTTTTTTCATCGCCCCGTTCCAAAGCAATGTCAAGAATAAGTCGGCTAGAAGCGACTCCACGGAGGGGTCTGCGTCTTATTACATTCCTAATGAACAGCAAGCAGGACCCGAAACGAGTGGAACAATATTGTTAATTCATTTTGATTCAAGGCATTCTTGGGCTGGCTTATGTGTGCTGGTTTAAAGATTAAAGAGGCTGTAAGCATGTAGTGCATACCATTTCACATCCTCCCATAGCCTTATAGCAGTCTTTGTCATTCTGATGTGCATGTCGCTATTGAATTAGAAATATGTGAAAAGTTGTGGATTGCTTGCAAAATTAGTCAGTAGGTTTCATAATAGAAACTTTATATTATTCTAAAGAGATCAGTTTGTGCCCAATCAAATATGTGAATTAAAATATTATAAATATAATATTATAAAAGCGTAATCTATTCATTTGAATCTGAATATCATGTGTTCTATATGTGTTAGCTCAGCATAAAAGTCATATATCATTATTACATCTTTCTGTTTTATATGTTTGCAGTCCATTACTTTTCTGCCTTCTCTTTGTTCTTTCAATCTGTATATCTAAAATGTTTATCTTCAGGTCTGAGCGGGGCATGTTTTCCATTATCTCTCTGATGCATGATTTTTTTCTGCATTAGTCAGTTCTTTGTTGACAAAATCAAGATTTTTAATGCACACTTAAAAGAAATTTCCAGCCGCTTTGTGTTTTCAAGTTTGTTTTTCGTGATTTAGAAGAGCCAGACCAGCGCAGACCACTGAGGTCACGTTTCAGTGTTTGTCATCACTAAAACAGCTGTGTACGCTTTACTGTATTTTTTTTAATGCACCTATATTGATAACATAGCTCTCCATTTTCTCCTATTTACCAACCATCTGCAATCCAATTTAACCAGGTGCTAAATATATCTTGACTATTAAAATTTATAATTTTTTAAGCACAAACACTCCTTCCTTCTGTGCTAATTATGCTTACTATTGATTGCAGCTTATTCACAAATTAAAAAAAATAATAATAAGCTATTTCCTGAATTTTATTTAATATAAATAAAATATCAGAAATTGTGTTAAGCACAGATTGGTGAGCACTTTTGTGTTCTTACCTGATTTGCATTATTCTCTCAATGAATCAGGCAATATAGTGGGGCATTAACGGTTCAAATTATTCATTATTCGGTTTGTATCACGGTTTTAGGATATGGTATGTGCTATGTTTAGAAAAAAAAAAATAAGAACAAATGATCAAACTATATGTAGTTGCACAAATAAATACAATAGAGCAAAGATAGAAGTAAACAGTGCTTTCAGGTTTTTCAGGTATGTCTAACAGTACTTTTCAGGTAGAGAAATTGAATAAAGTAATCAAATGTAAAATAACTCTGCATATAATCTTCACTGCATAAATTAAATAAAGATTAATCCTTATTAAATTTACAAAAGTTATCCAGTCAAGTGCAGTGAGCAATTTCTTTGTCTTTTGTTTTTTGATTAACATTAAAAACAAAGATAGTAGCAGGAATATTAGGCTGTTGTCACTTTAAGACACAATGTATGGATCCAATATACTGATACTGTACACATGCGTTGTCTTTCTCAACTATTTACGTTGACTTAAGACAACCTACTATGTTTGCTAGGATTCTCGCAAAAACAGATATGTTGACAATTTTTACAAAAGTTTATGTATATGTATATGACCAAAACTGCTACTTTTTAGGAAATGAAAAAAAACACTGTATTTTTGAAATAGTCAAACACTGTGTTGTCAGAGTTTATATTGTGGCACTATATATGATCATATACTTGCATGTGTCATTACATTATTAACATTTCACGAAAATCCAGCTCAAATTAAGTTACAAAGTTTTTGACCAGCGAATGTCGTGTTTTTTTTTCTTGTTTTTTTTTCTGTTACTAGAAATCTGAGGCAGTGAATCGCATTAGGTTTTCATGAACTTACAGGTTATGAAGGTTATTGTAGCTGTAAATATGTGGCTGTTTTTTTCTGTCATGTGGTCAAAATCTCATGTTATAAAAAGATGTAGTGCTGCGCACAGTCTATTTAAGACCATATTGACTATGACTCGACCACAAATACTAGACTAAAGGCACCCACACACTACAAGATAATGATATTGGGCCCAATTCTCCCCTTCTGACAATCTTAGGTAAAGTCCTGATTATTTTGATGGTTCTACAGATTATCTTATCAGATTTTTCTGTGGTGTGATGTGTGTTAAGAGCAGTGTTGGGGAAAGTTACTTTTAAAAGTAATGCATTACAATATTGCGTTACTCCCTAAAAAAGTAACTAATTGCGTTAGTTACTTTTTATGGAAATTAATGCATTACATTACTTTTGTGTTACTTTTTCTCACCTGGGCTGGGCTTGCTTGTTTGTTTTTTAATAACAACTTTTTAAGAAACATTCTATTTTTGGAAAAGGCCCTTTCACACCAAAAGTGAAATGAATAAGCTTCAGGCTGATCACAAATGTGATGTTTATCTAAAGTCATTTTTGCTTATTGGTAAGGTTGATTTGGATCAGCAAAGGTCAGCAGCAAAGACATTGGTTAATAAAGTGAGATTAAATACATAAAGTATATTTTCTTAAGTTAATAAATATACTTTACTAGTTACTTGAAAAAAGTTAACTAATTACATAACTCAAGTTACTTGTAATGCGTTAACCCCAACAATGGTTAGGAATGATGGATTCTGCTCGCAAAAATGTCAGGGCTGCACCAATCTCAAATCGTAAATATCCAACAATGTTTACCATCAGAAATCCTGTTGTGTGGGGAGGATCCCCGAGGACAAACGTTCATACACTCTGTAGATTGTCACGTGGGACAAAATGATACCAAATCAGAAAGTGAGCTGATGGAAGACGGAAGCATAACACAACTTCATCCAACCCTTTTTCTTTTTTCCCACAAATATTCTGTAAAAAGCAGTGCAAACACTATTATCACCATTTCTTCTTGCCCAACATCCATCATGTTTGTGTATTCCAAAGTCACATTTGACTGTGAGAGATTTTGCGAGATTTCCCGTGTTCACAGTCGGGAATCTGGTTGTTTGTGAATGGAATCTGTTAGTGTGTGGTGTCCTGTCTTGGTCACATCGTGGCACTCCACACACTATATTATACATACTATCGCATACGGGACTTGCATTGAAACAGCATATTGGGGAAGCCAGAATGTTCCCAGATAGGAGATCTTTTGCTTGTCTCTTTTGCTTGCCATGCTGAACTGCAACACACCAATACGTGAGGAACTGTGACATCAGCAATAGATGTACATACTAACAGTTGATTGGACAGCTACTCTCATGTGAAATGCATGCGGAGCATTTCCAGATACATACGTTAGCGGAACTCTGTCTGTTTTATGCATTATTATAGATGCCTCGTCAGATTAACCGTTGTCAGTTGAACCGTGGGTGAAGAATGGTACAGTTCTTTTTTTTTTTTTTTTTTTCACAAACCGTTACACGCCTAATAGCATGTACAAATAAACAGCACTAGCAGTGGACACTCTTAATTGAATTCCTCCTTCTGTCTTTTAGTGTTTGTATGTCTACGTGTGTGTTGTTTTTTGTGTGTTTTGTTTCTATGAGGGGATGGATGTGCCCCTACGCTTGGTTGGATGACAAATTTTCCCTGTGTGTAAAATGTGGGTTAAGATGACATTAGTAATGTTGGTCCACACTAGTGTGTGTGCATGTTTGTGAGTGTGTGTGTCCGTATCATGGGTAAGAGACGCTGTAAGTAAGCTGACACTGATGACGCAGGGCTCTCGCCTACAGTGTTTCTCAGCTCATTTTCAGATGGTAATTCGCCCCTTCCAAAGCAAACTCACAGAGTGTAAGGAAACGATTATATGCATGGCCAGCCATCCGTCAACATGCCCTGGGTTCTTTTCTCAGCAACCAACTTTGTCCAAGCCTTTTAAGAATTTAAAAATATTCCCAGAGACAAACAAGAGAAGAAACAGAGTATTTGATATGAAATATCTCACAGGTGGGCTCCCGTTGGTCCCTTGTTTGTGTGATGCATATTTCTTTCATTCTTTTGTTCTTTTTCTGGCAAAACAAACAACAAAAAGTAGTAAAATTTTTATAATTCTGAAAATATGGCTCTAGTGTCATACCATATTCACAAACAGATGCTGTTGAAAACAAAAGAAAGACTGAAAGATGTCAAGAATACTGATATGGAGCGTACTGTATAGTTGCGAGAGGACAGCCCAGAAAGGTTAGTATAGGGAAACTCCCTTTAAAGTAAATAAAGTACAGGGTTAGCCTGCAGTCACCATCCCCATTTAGTGGAGAAAGATGGAGAAAAATAAACAAGGTAAAAGTAACCTCAGAATGAAAACATCTTTTGTAATATCTCATTGAATGTAGCATATTCCAAAGAAATCTCTCTTTTAAAGGCTTCTATTCCCTCGCAGTGTCCTTTGGATCAACTTCATCAGACCTCACTTATTAATTGGCTTTCTGCGTATAGCCGTAATTCAATCTCGATTGACCCTGGTGAGCAGGAGCCCAGCTGAGAGAGGCCATACCACATCATCAATCACCGAAATCCACAACGCTGGTGGCCCCTATTAAAGGCCAGTCTTTGTATTAAAACACAACAGGCCAACTGGGCATGTTTGCATAAAGTCACATGACAATCAGGTGTCCTTTCAAGAGTTTCAGCCCTACGGAGCCGCCACATCACAAAGACACTCCTGGAAAGACTCGAATGTAATGCTGCTCTGATTTCCATTGTTCTCCGCTCTGGCAGAAGAGTGAATTTGGTTTCCATAGCACTTAACTGGCATCAGATGTTTGCAGAAAGTCCCACGCACCCGATTGGAGTGGTAAGATTGATGGCCAGCACTGTATTGATCCCAATGCTGTGATCTAAAACAATGACAGTTTCCCCTAAGACGGGGACCACAGTGCTATCAAGCTCATCGAAGGGAAAATCCATCACAGGAATCTCTCGCTAGACTCTCGTTGTCAGGCGGACCAGGTTTTCATTAGCCCATTTAACTCAGCACAGATAACTGAAGCTACTTTTCAAAGTTGGTGGGGAAAAGAGGGTATTTGGCTGCTTTTTAAAAAGCAGTTCAAAGGCATGGATGTGACTCTCTGTAAGGCGGCCTGCCGCCAATGACTGACTGGCGGAGCGATTCTGTTACTGAAGCAGATGGCAGGATATCCTGCTGTAGAGATTGTCTCAGAACGGTTCAAAGGGAACAGCGCAGTGGAAATTATGCGCCTTGGTCCCATATCGAAGTAATAAAGTCGCATCAAAGACGCCGATTACCTTGTTACATAAAACAGTGCCACGGCTTCATAGTTGTGTGGGTTACATTATTTAATTGAAGCGAGCGGGTGTGTTTTTGTAGAAATGTGTGTAGAACATTGAGTTGTGGACTTCACTCAGTGATTTTATCCCTGGACGGCTGAGGAAACCATTCCAATGTATTGGAAAATTTGCTGTTGGTCCAGCGCAAGCATGTTTTGTAAATACGCATAACTAATAAAAGCTGCTTTTGTGATATAGCTGCGATGTATCTGCTGATGTTGAACTTCTGCTAATTCTGCTTTTCATACTTGCTGAGGTCCCCGTGGAGGCCTTGATTATCACTCTACTCCCTCAGAGTCGGTAGCCACCAGCGGTCAGAAACTCATCACTTGGCACCCGAGCTTCAAATCCTCATGCGCCTTGCTACTCATCCCGTAGCACTCTCTTTTTTTTTGATTGCTCTTAAGCCTTAATGTGGGCAGGATGGGGTGATGAGGAGATGGGCTTTCTTAATCAAATCGCTGAGCGTTTAATCTTGTCGGTGAAACATCTGGCGGGCACCTTTTCTCATTTGTTTCTTTGACATCGGATTCCACCACCTCGTGCTTGGAGGACATTTTCAAAAGGGATCTCTATCCTTGTGGCATGAAGACTCTTCAGTATGTGCCCTGTGAAAATAATCCAATGGTAAAGCCCAAAGGTATGGCATGCGTCTGATCTCCAGATCACGTGTGCCAGGAACGAACCACAATTGAGTCCATATGGTGCTTTCAAGTGCTAGGAGCGAACCGTGATAAATAGGAATGAATCAAGGATAAAGCCCCTGTCTTCAGAGAATTTGTCCCAAGCAGCTGGCTTGTGGCCATAGGTTTTGCCATGATGCAATCAGGACATGCAGGTATTTATAAAACACAAGTAAAAATATGCCTTCTTTGATTGTTTGCTCTTGATGAAGGGAAATATGTAATCAAGTGCATTACCAGGTATGAATTTTCTAGTCTCAAAAGACCTCAGACTAGGGCTGGGCGATATGGCAAAAAAATAAAATCTCTCTCTTTTTTTTTTTTTCTCAGAACGATTGACCGATACACGATTCCGATGTTTTTTTTGTTTGTTTTTTATGTTTAACTAGTCAACTTAAAAATGTAACTACAATAAGATTCAAGTAACATTCTTTTTATTAACCATCTGGTTTCCAAGTGCACCACACCTGAAGTGATCAACATGGTGTAAATGTAAAACAAATTACTTATTTGTTAAATATCTTTGCAGAAAATATGCATGGAATATGAAGGCAAATGTTGTACAATCTTATCTTAAATCCTATACTCAGAAATAATATAAAATAAGAAAAATACTAAATATTTAGCCAAAAAGTAATAGCAATAAATGACACCAGTAATAGGCTGTTATCAGAAAATAACAACACCTTTCAGCCTATCACCATCATGCAAACATGAAATATCAAACATACAGATACGGTAGTAGTTCTTTATTTTTTTTTTTTTTGCATTCCATTGCATTATTTTTCCTATTGTTTTTATGTTTGGCGGATGTGTTTGGCTGTTGAACTCGTGCCTTGCGTCTTTTGCAGCGTCTCACCCATGAAACGGCATTCTAAAAATGCGGCGGTCAAGTAAAAAAAAAAGTTCAACTTGCGTTTAATAACTTAGCTTTTTTTTCCCCATTCTGCTGCCCGCGTCTCGTTTTTTTTTTTTCTTTCAACACAGTAACGCATTTCTGAGTGAACAGCCGCTTAAAGCCTGGAACACGGGCTTTAAGCGGCTGTTCACAGCGGCTAGTTCGCCGACGCCGACGAACTAGTAGCGATGAAAGCAGACTGCGGCGTTGGCTCACGTCGGTAGCGTCTGGGTCCAAAGTTGCCCTGACACACCAAACCGACGCTCGACACCCGACAGCCAAGTAGCACAGTAGCAGTAGTTCTGCGCCTGCATAAGAAGAAATGCATTCCGTACCAGCAGGTGGCAGTAGCTGAACAGTCAATCAGGGGTGCGTTTCCCAAAAGCATCGTTAGCCAACTAACATCGCAAGTTCCGTCGTTACTTACATAGTTCAACGATTTGGTGTTTCCCGAAACCATAGTTCAAACGAACATTTGCAAACTGCATCGCAAACTTGTGTGGTTGGAACGACGGCTCTCGAGCTGTAGTTAGAAGCATAGTTTCTTGTTTTTATGACATGTGGACTTAATAAATCATTATTTTGAGCAAAATAAGCAAGCTGACATTAAGTACAATGTATATCTTTTATTTCGAATATATACAAATGTCATTTATATATTTTAGTTTGTCAAGAGATTTAAAGCACTGTTTTTGGAGAGTGCGCATGTGCATACGTGCTCTAGTACGTCAGAACAAGCATTTGATTTAATCTGGAAATAAAGCAAAATAACTGAGGAAAATGAGAATTAGTCCTCTAATGCCATGTCTGTAATTTATAGCAAAAAATCTAGCGTTAATTCGATCTCAAACAGATTCATTTAAAGAAGTTATTACTCACCACCTGCGTGACGTCATTCACCAACGTGGTTGAACGACAGGTTTGCGACAATACGGTTTAGAGAAACAGTCGTGACTAGCTAGTTGATTTGTTCAAAGATGCATCGTACTGTGGTAGTTCAGCAGCGAGTTACATCGTTGTTCGGGAAACGCACCCCAGAATTATCAGATGGCCCGACTGACCGACGAGTTCCGACGCCGATTCAACATGTCGAATCGGCCGAAAAAAGCAGACAAGGACCAACTTCTGCCGATGGTGCGGAACACACTGAGAAAACTTAGTCGGTCCACGAACAAAAACTGCCTGACGGCCGACCGTCAGCTTGGTGTGTTCCGGGCTTTAGACTAGCGATAGCAAAGCCACTGGAAGGCAACCTTTAGCCAAAAAAGCGTAACGGCTGGGGATGGGCGATACCACTTATTTTGTTTTCGATACGATACCGATACTTTCAAGGCCAATATCGCCGATATCGATACCGATACGATACCTCTAATATAAATTTATAGATTTTAACATTTATTCAATTAATGAGATTCTAAGAGTAAAATGGGTTATGATACCCACTTAACATTCTATTTGAAAGGCATTTTAACATTCAATATGCCTTAATTGCAGTTTATTAGATTACATTTTTGTTTCCACATAGTTAAAATGTTTACTTGGTAAACCAAATCTACAAATAAGCCTACTATATGCCTAGCTGAACTATGATCACTTTAGTAATGGTTCATTTTCATAAGCTAGCAGTGACAGGCTGTTGCACCCATTTAATGCAACATTTGTATTCTGACAGAACATCAATATGAACTTTTAACCTTCAATGTAAATAAATGTAATTGCACAAAGTATGTAGGCTACTATTTCATTTTGTTTATTGTGAAATAACTAATAATAATAATATTATATTTTTCTGTCTGCTGTTAAGCATTGTTCTGGGCTGCGTTTCCCAAAAGCATCAATGCTTTTGGGAAACGATACTTTCTTGCGATGCTAATTAAACGCAACCCTGTTTGAATGTAGTGTCGGCAGTGAGCGAACACTCTGTGATTGATTGGTTCTGACTTGCAGTATTTGCGTGTTCAGATGAGCAGGAAAATTCTTCTGCTACAAATTATTCGCTAACATAGGTTATTTGTCCAATTCAATGTATATTGTATGCATTAAATTTATTGTTAAATAAACAAAATAACTGGTTAAAAAAAAAATAACATTTTTTTTTTTTTATTTGAGTATCGATACTTTCAATACTCAACTTCAGTATCGATATATCGATACTTCATATCGATCTGCCCATCCCTAGTAACGGCTAATGCTAACGCTCCGCCTCTGGCGGTACGCAGGGAAGGAGACCAGAGGCCGTTTTTTGAATGGATGTCAATGGAAGAGAGGCTTCACTATGCTGATTAAACAGCTTTTGTGGGGAAGTAGCTAATCATTTAATTAATCGACAGCCTGTTTGCTAATCTTCAGCATGTTTTACACTAAACAATACTTTCGTTGGGAACTATATGTAGATTTTAGCTTGATAAAAATGTATTTTTTAAGAGAAGGCAGACTTGGGAATGTTGTGACTGATGTCACTGCCGTTACACGATAGGCTGAGTGGTGCCGCACGTGATTAAGTTAGCTGTTATGCTTTCTCCAGTGGTAAGAGATACAGACCCTCAATCTCTGGCGATAGTCTACACTCAGAGCGTCACACGAGAGCGGTTAATCAGGTGCGCCATCATGTGGTTGGATCATTTTCTTCTCTTAACGGTTATCATTGCTGTATTGTCAACATGTCTAATTGTAACGTTTGCTAACATTTTTATTCAAAATCGCGATTTCTCGATTTAAAAATAATAAAATCGAGGCAAACATTAAATTCAAATTAATCTGAAAAATGGCTCAGCCCTACCTCAGACCATTTTAGAAACCCAATCAAACTGAATAATAATAATAATTATTATTATTATTAAAATGCCCAGTGTCCGAACCCCTGTTTGAGAAACTTTGGCTTACTAGTTTGAAGTGACCGTCGTATGTAGCCTATATTTTGCTATCAGCCTTGTGAAAAGACTGAAGTTAGATTAATTTGGTGACTTTTTTTACCGCAGTGCCCAGCAAAGGTTCAAAAATGTCTTTTGGAGTTCAACTGTTGTCTTGAAAGACAAATACTTGACTTCTCTATTCGATACAGACATTTTTTCATCCTGCTAACACCTGCTCAGCTTCTTAACAAAAAGAAGAGAACATGTAAGCAAAGTACAGACAGTGAAACATGGCATCATGGCTCATGTTCCATATATAATTGAAACAGAACTGGGCATTTTAATGTTAACATATTGTTCTGTCTCTATGGAAATACCACCTTTACACACATTGTTCTAACTTTCTTATGATCATTTTAAACTAATTTCAATCTGCTATCTTCCATTAAGCAAACAAATATCTTTGTTTAGAATAAAACAATACATTGCCACTGTTAACATCTAACATCCTACTACAGGAAAAGATTGTTAGATGTGATGAACAGCTTTGTGCTTGTGACTAAGATGTCGAGGTTTTGTTTGAAGTGATCAGGCTGTTATGTGTCTGTTTCACATGACAGATGTCATAGAATGAGCAGATTTTGACACAACTGCACAAGCTATGTCAGATTTGGTAAGCCAAATGCAGATTACATAATATGGAAAGTCTGTCATTGTTAACGCATTCCATAACCCGATACGATCATATCCGTCATCTGCGTTAAATGGAAATGGGGCAAGGCTGTAGTGCCGCTGGAAACCACTACTAGCCTTCTGTTTGGTTACCTCCTGTGACCTACTTTAGCTGTACCGCATGTCAGTCTTTGTCATTAAAATTTGGAGTCCTCGTCCCAACGCCCTCAGAGGTATGATATTTTTATTCTCAGTGTCACGTAGAGTAGACTAAAGTCCAGGATGTGTGCCACAGTTGGGACAGGAAGTTTGGCGTTTGACTACGAGGTCAGTTGGTAATAATGAATGTAGATGTTAATGTGCAGTAATGACCTTCTCTGTCCACATCTCAGAGGCTCTCTTCAGGTCTCCTGTGCCCATCATACCAGACCTCTGTCAAGCCACCCTACAGGGCACCCACACTGATGAGACTAATGCTGGCCACCGTGCTTTCAAAATGACACACTTGGCCGCATTGAACCTTTGCGTGATCGGTCGCTTTAGCTCAGTGGGCAGAGAGTGTTATAGGGATGTTTCAGGTTCAATGTAAGTTAAGCTAAATTGACAGTTTTTGTGACATAATGTCTGTTACCACCAAACATGATTTAAGAAAAAAAGAAAACATCACGGTTACAGCATCATAAATAGTGCTGATAACATACAGTTTATAGCCACAAAACTTAAATATTGTACCCTGCCATTCAAAAGTTTGAGGTCTGTAAGGTTCACTAAGTAGGATGGATTTATTTGATAAGAAATGCAGTAAAAACAGTAATATTGTGAAATAGTTTTACAATTTAAAAAACTGTTATCTTTTCAAATATATTTTATTTATTCCTGTGATGGCATGCTGAATTTTCAGTGTCACATGATCTTTCAGAAATCATGCTAATATGCTGATTTGATGATCAAGAAACATATATTTTTATCATCAGCTGCTTAATATTTTTTTGGAAATCTTTTGTAACATTTATAGATGTATTTATTTTAGTTAAATATATTTTTGGTAATCAACATTATGCAACAATTGAGCTTAAAGGGTTAGTTCACCCAAAAATGAAAATTCTGTCATTACTTACTCACCCTCATGTTGTTCTACACCCCTTACCTTTGTTCATCTTCGGAACACAAATTAAGATATTTTAGATGAAATCCGAGAGGTATATGATTCGTCCATAGACAGCAAATTAACCGACACTTTCGAGGTCCAGAAAGGTACTAAAGACGTCGTTAAAACAGTCGACGTGACTACAGTGGTTCAACCTTAATTTTATGAAGTGATGAGAATACTTTTTGTGTGCAAAAACAAAACAAAAATAACAACTTTATTCAACAATATCTTCTCTTCTGTGTCATTCTCATAAGTTGTTCACGTCCAGCACTTCCAGGTTCTACGTCTCATTATTGGCCGGTTACTGCGTCAGCAACACATGCATGCATCGTGCTGCTCACGTGATAATACTGATCCGGCATTTGGACATAAAAACGGAAGCCTTCACTGTGCTTACCTACGTAAGGTTAATGACAGGGAAGAGAAGAGATTGTTGAATAAAGTCGTTATTTTTGTTTTGTTTTTGCGCACAAAAAGTATTCTTGTCGCTTCATAACATTAATGTTGAACCACTGCAGTCACGTCGACTGTTTTAACGATGTCTTTAGTACCTTTCTGGACCTTGAAAGTGTCGGTTATATGTCTGTCTATGGAGGAGTCATATACCTCTCGGATTTCATCAAAAATATCTTAATTTGTGTTCCGAAGATGAACGAAGGTCTTACGGGTGTGGAACGACATGAGGATGAGTGTTTAATAGCAGAATTTTTATTTTTGGGTGAACTAACTCTTTAACTTGTAATGAACCCAGTTACTTTAAGCTGTCCTGAGCTACCCAGAAGAACTGCCCGAACTGCCGGAAAAAGTTTGCACGGCTCACACGTAGCTCTCTCCGCTTCTAAGCCGTCACAACGGCCAACCTCAAGATCAATGGAATTTTTCATTAGCCTGGGAAAAAGAGACCGCTTGTGATTATTGCCAATAAAGGAAATTAGATGAAATGATTTTTGACTTTGATTTTCTTTCCTCCCTCTTTTCCCCAACCATCCTTTCACATTTAATCAAATGCAAGGTAAAAGTCATCTCTGAAATTGCGCCTGATTTATAAATAAGCTAATTGGTGGCATTCTCCCTCTCCTGTCAGTGGACACGGCTGTGTTTTTATTGCCTAGTCAAAACCTCCTCATGTAATTTTCAAAATGGCCCTCGAAATGAAATTTTCCTCCCAGCAAGCAAGGCAGCTCCATCCCTCATACCTTGCCGCAGCCACCTTCTTGTCATCTCTTTAGTGCAGCTTTATGTAGCCTGGCTCCCCTGTCCACATCTGTTAGTTAATTCATCCATTGCGAAACTCTTCCCTGGCACTTTTATCAATGGCTAATCTAATGGAGGTGAACTGTTGAGTGACTGCTCTCATTGATACTCTGTCTTTCTCAGGGACGTTTGGAGAATAATAATGGCACCGTTTCATATTTGGATAGCCATTGATCGCTGCTGAATGCATATTTACTGAGATGGATACGGGATTGGAGCATTGCGTTTGAAACGACAACTTCAAAAGAGCGAATAGCGAATGCTCTGTGGACAGTTATTTTGTGGCTTTAACAGCTTTCTTTGAAGGTTCTTCCATACACACCACAATTTACCTATCTGTATTTGACTAATGCTTCCCCAGCTTGATTTCATCTACGTAAATGAAAGTGCAGTCAAAATGCACAAACACATGCACATGTCCTGTACCCGGAAACGCTTTCAACACAGTTGAGAGGATAAAGAACCAATGAGAAAAGGGAACTAAAATGCTGTTTTCTCTTCTCGTATAATTATTTATGACTGGTACACAACTAACTTGGAAAAAGTGGGCGGTAGAAATACACCCAACATTGTGGTGAGTCGAGGCAACCATCTGTATGTAACTCAGAGAGAAACTCTCTTTACACTCCACTGCCTTTACAGCCTCTTTTTGTTTTGAAGTCGATGAGTTCTCCAGCACTTGGAAGAATCCACATATATTATAAACATATTGTGGGAAGTCGTGCTAAATCGGTTAGTAGTTCGTCATGTTGTATTGCTTCCCTCCGCCACAGAGACTTTGGCTCACTGAAATACATATATAAGTGCCACTTAGGACATCCTCTTTATTCAAGCCAATTTAATGAACTGTACTATTGCATTATCTTTATTTCATTTATTATTTTTTATTTTTTTACTTCTATATTTTATTTCATTTTTCCTTCCAAAATGTGCCTTGTTGCAGAGTGGCAATGTTAAATTATTTGTTTTAAAAAGAAAGAAGATATACAGTAACTGTAATGAAAGCTTGCATCAGCAGCCAAGTGTTTGCTGTTAGTGATCTGCTCATTAATCTTTGGAAAATGAAGTTGCGTCATGAATATCTTGAATGACTTTTGTAAATGTTTTGACTTGTTTTGGACTTATTCAATCTGGACTAAAGATAGTGCCATATATCTGTCATTTCATAAAGCAATACAAGGTTGTTTCTTTTTGGATTTTACCATTGCCTTCGGTTTTGCTCCACTGCAAAAAATAATAGCGCGTCAGTAAGCATGGGGGAATCTCGCTCTCAAGCAGCTAATTGGCTCGCGTCCATCACACAACCTACAATTAGGACTCACAGTGCCATAGAGGCAGCGCATGGGCTGTGCAGTCGCAGAGAACGGAGAAAGTGCTTTCTGCATTTTATGGATTGCTTTTGGCAGAGAATTATGTGAAAATGTGACTTGTTTTAACTTCTTTAACTTGTAATAATCATCGCGGTTGCAGAATACATCAGTCCGACTGTGTGCTCGACATATTTTAAGGCCGGGGAGAGAGAAGTGCCACATGAGGGCCCCTTTTTCTTTTTTAAAATGTGGTTTTAGTTACCTTCTTTGTTTATTTTGCTCAAACATGTAATGTTCTGACTGGTGTAGCATATGAATTATTTGCTCCTTATGTTGTTTTTCATTATAGAAATCAGTGAAGGTTTGAGAAAAACATCTTTGAATTAGGAATGTGTTTACAGTCGTAGTGTGTTTTTATTTCTTTCTCTTTTTTAAGAAATAGTTTTTCCATTTTCTCTTATGTTGTTTTATAGGGCTTTTCCCCTCTCGTCCTCAGATTCCTCCCTGCACACAAACGTCTCAGGCATTCAGTGCGGTATGATGATATCCACGCTCAGGCTGCTCAAAGCCACATTCAAACAACAGGTCCAAGGTAACACACTGTAGCACTGAAGGCTGTTTGTGCATTAAAATGGCTAAGACTGGTTATTTCTTGAGTAAATGTTGGGGGCCTAACTAATGATCTTATAATAAACTCCAGCAGTTGTCCAGACCTCACGATAGACTCTGAGCCACCTGAGAAGATTCTCAATGTGGCGGGGCCGCAGCAGTCCTTGAAGCTCACACCCCATCAGGAGACGTTGGGGAATCAGCCAGTGTCCCATCCGTATGATGATGAGAGAGAGAAACTTCGGCCACTCCACATAGTCTGGCCACATCGCTGGTAAGACGTTCATGAAAACATTAGAAACATTTATTCATCAAGAGCTCATCTAACATGCATTTATTTATAGAAATTTGGATTTAACAAAATACTTTCAATATTTCACTTATTCTTTTCATTAACTTTTCAACATTAACTGACTGATTCTTCATTTATAATTAGAATGAATTTCAATGCAGAGTATGTAAAGATATTTCTTCAGCTTTGGGCACGTTTGGTCTTGTAGACTTGCTTGCAATATGTGTATATATATATATATATATATATATATATATATATATACACATACATACATACATACTTTAGTAAAACACATTCTTACATCATTTGTGTTTGATAACACTATGTGGTTAGATGACATTTTAAATTTTTTAGAATAAAATGTATGACATTTTTTTTTGTATACTTAAATACACACAATGCATATACTATATTTCAGACTTTTGTGAATTTGTTAAAAATGCTTTTTTCACACTGTAAATATTGGAATAGTTTATGATTATTTCTCTTTTTGTTTATATAATCATAGGGTTTAAAATGTAATAATATTTATTTCATGAACTTCTGTCTGAGGCAAGGGTACAACAATAAAATGTTAGGCATAATGCGTTTGAAAAGTAGATAAATAACCAAGGCATGCTAAAATAAAGAGTTTTATGTGATCTTCATTTAAGAAAAAAAAATCTTTGATTGTTGTCATAAAAATCAACCCATGGTACATGAAAGTGCTGACACCTGTATTCCATACAATTGTGGAAACTGCAGAATTAAAAATTCTATGTTGAATTAATAGCTTTTTCTGTTCCCACTAAACAAAGCACTGTAACGCGAGGACCTTGTTTCTCTGCAGACTTCAAACACATGCGACATGAAAGCGCCTCAAACATCAACCTGTATACAACTACCATTCTGTGAGTTATTTGCTTTGGACTGTCCAGGGAATTGTTTGACAGTACGGCAGAGGCATGGAAAATGGATAACATGCTTGTTTTGGTACAACATGTATAGATAGACCACTGGTTTGAAGCAGTTCTAAGCGTGTGTAATGTGTCCACCGACCCCCTCGATGCAGGATTTCAGCATCATCTCATCGTTTCTCAAAAGCAGGCGAAAGCCACCGTTAGAATATTATCAGTGACATTCCTCTCAAAAAACATGTAAAAGTTTGTACAGAATCTCAATTGCAGAGACGACAACAGAAGAGAACGTCTGTGCCGTTGAGTTTTGTTCACAGGGACTGATGGGGGAGGGATGAGAAAATATTTTATTGCCCACAGGATTGCTCTGTGGTTTTTGTTGAAGTTTAAATATCTTCCACTCCCCATATTTTAGACCTCCTCTTGGCATGAGTGGAAACCAAACAGCATTGTATCTCTACCTCATCTGCCATGGGCTGAGAAAAAAAAGGAAAAAAAGAAACTGTTGCTCAAGCCACATATTTCTCCCATGACTCTTTGCTCATCTCTTGGCAGTGATGATATGTTTCCTTACCAAAAAACACCCATAAATCAGATTAACAACCGAAAAGACCACCGGTGTGGAAGTTTGATGCTGGCACAGGGATTTTGCAATGTTTGTTTGTGTTATGTATCTGTCATTCACCTACTCTTGTATCAGTAACAAAAGCGCCCATTGTGTAATCTCTTCAAAACTGAGCAAAACACAGATGGATTAGCGCTGTTAACATCCGTGCCTCGTAAACGTTGGCTTTGGTCCGAGTTAAATTGGGATTTACACGGGGCGAGAGCTGCTGGAAAATAAGAGGGGGCTTGGATTATCTTTGACAGTGTGTCCCATTTCATCCTTTTTCCTTTTTTTCCAGCCTCTCTTTTTGTCATCATCACTGGTTGCAGATTGTTAATCTCCATGTGGCCTGGATAGGTCTTCATCCGTTGGATTACAGGACTGTCTTATTGCAGGCGCTGACCGGGGCGTATGGTCAGAAAGGGCAGCTGTTTGCAGGTGCATGTGATGAGGGCTTAAATTTGCTTCTGAAAAGCCCATTTACCTAAGAGGGCAACCTTGTTTTTCATGGTGACCAACAAGCACATGTTCTTACCAAAAAAAAACTGCAGTGAAGAAGACATTTACTAAAGTACACCATCAGACAGTCACATGGGCTGGCATGGGCTTTCCCTCTGCTGGACCTTTGTATTTTAGGCGATCATTCTCTGGAGGCAATTACGCAATGCTTTTTTTTCTTTTTCTCTTGAAATCCAGACATATTTGTGTATCTCTCGTTCTTCTCAGACTGTGCAGTGGGCACTAATGACCAAGTAAAAAAGACTGACACGTCACCACACTGTGCTGGCATGGATCGTGACTTGTTCCACAACTCCTCCTGTGCCCTGCTCATTGCCACAGCCGTGCCTCCGAGACCCCCATTAGAGAGGGATGGTGCTTGGAACGACATGATATGTTGGAATTTTGAAAACGGCACAAAGGATTTAAAGCTGACTTGCAAGCAAAGGCAGAATTCCAGGAAATTTTTTACTTTTGATGTTTGCACACAATTAAAACTAATGAATCAGTGTCGCATAACAGTAGAAAGTGGAAAACGAATCGTTTACTGACAGTCGAAATGTAATGAAAGAAAGTCAGCACATACATTTTCACAGCCGTTTGTGTATAGTTACCCCCTTATTAGGACCCCAGCATGCACCCCTCCCTGTGGAGGAACAGTGAGAACGATCGACACGGTCATGGTTTGTTTTGTCTTGTTTTACCGGAGGCTTTGCCTCTGCTATTTTCAGCTGACCCTAATCAATCCCCAGATAACTGAATCCTGGGCTTTCAAGAGCCCCATTAATTAGCCCTTTCGCTTCCTTCTGATTTGAATCCTTTAACGTCATGCTTTTGCAGTAAATAGAGTTTGAATTTTAAAACATGCACCTCATGGGTGCGACTTAAAGGGGAATATTTAATCATAGCTGTCTAAATGAGAGGATCATATTCTTTTAAGTGGTACCGGATGACTGCTAATGAGGATTCGCCGGGTCCCTGCAGAACCCTTTTTTCGTATTTGTTTTATTTGGTTTCTGTCTCATTGCACTCTAAGGTCAAAGGGTAAGAAAACCCCCTATTTTAGTATTGGGAAGTAACACACACATATTTACGTGGGCATTTACACTACCGTTTAAAAGTTTGGGGTCAGTAAGATAATTTTGTTGTTGTTGTTGAAAGAAATTATTCAGCAAGGGTACATTAAATTGATCAAAAGTTACAAAAGATTTATATTTCTCTCTGTGTTTGTGTGTGGTTCAGGTATTCCCTACGTTATAGGGACAAAATGTCCTCAAAAAGATGGCAATATTCAAAATCCTTGTCCTTGTGGGGACATCTTTTTGTCCCCATGAGCAAAAACAGCTTATAAATCATATTAAATTATGTGTTTTGAAAGTGTGAAGATGCAGAAAGTTTTCTGTGATGGGTAAGTTTAGGGGTAGGTTTTAGGGATAGAATATATAGTTTTTACAGTATAAAAATCATTATGTCTATGGAAGGTCCCCATAAAACATGAAAACCCAATGTGTGAGTGTGTGAGTGTGTGTGTGTGTGTGTGTGTGTGTGTGTGTGTAATTGTATTAAATTTATTTAATAAATTATTTAATGGTTTTAAAAATAAATAAATAAATAAATACTTTTTAAAATAATTTCATAATGTAATATATAATAAATATATCATAATAATAAATACAAGTATTTATTATGAATAATGCTTAGAAACTAAGAGCAATCTTGATTGATTTTTTGCAGTGTGTGTCCATACTAGCGGTTTAATCTCCGCCTCTAACTTTATTTGGGTCATCCATGTTTGCCACTTATCATTAACATCTGCATTTAAAATGTCCCTTAAGTGTAGCTTGTAGAAAGTTTCTAATAATTAATCACTAATATGCTTGTTTTGTACGTTTATTAATCTGCATTAATGCCCAGACCAGACGTCACAGACCAGCAGCAGCCGCAAGTGCGTTTTAGTGAACTTGTGTTTGTGCGGGTCTCCACTCTTCCAGTTTTAGTGCGAGAGGCACGTTGAGCCCCAACAATCCCTGCATAACATAACTGACATATTAATTAACCCTCCGCTATGCTGTCAGTAGGAAATAAGGCATCACGACCCTCATGAAGGCTGTTTTAGTTACTAGACTGACAGGCCGGGTAATAGGCATCCCTGCAGTCGCCATGTCACCTCCCCGCAGGTCAACCAGTCTTAGTCCGGAGGAGGTAGCAATCACATCCACAATGTAGCGAATCAAAGAGGCTGCAAAATTAATGAGGGAATCAACGTCAAGCCATGGGGGAAAAGGCAACATAAAAGAACCGGAAATGAGAGGAAATAAGCCCTCACTAATACCTCATCTAAGGAGATTCCACCCAAGTGGGAGGTGTCTTTTGTCAAAGCGCTTCTGCCCCGGTAATTGTTTTTGACCTTCAACATCGTCATTTTTGTGAAGAGAGCTCTTTCTCAGACAGTATACAGAACGGCAGTGCTGACGAGCTCAGAGATTTGTCAAAGCCTCTTTTGTGCAACGTGTATGAGCTCTGTAAGGCCGTTGTTCGGTAACGTACCTCTGCTTTATCAAGAGGATGAGCCACATGGATCATCATTTGACTGTCAGGGTTTTGAAAGGACTTTAGGCGCGCAGTTTAGGCCAAAGAGAAGGATTTCAAACCAGTGCGTCAAGGGTGTTTGTATTCAGAGGGAAGCTTCTTCATCAGATGTGCTGTCAGCATGTTGAATAAAACGGGGGCTCGCACTTCCGAAATGCACTTAGAAAGTAATTCCATGAGAAAGAGGACTTACAAGTTTGCGGTCATTTGATAATAGAATTGTTTAAAGCAATTGATTTTTATTTATTTATTTATTTATTGGAAAGTGTGTAATTTCTGCTTTGACATTTTAGACACACTTTTTTTATACCAACATTCGACTCAATTATCAAAGATATAAAAGATATACAGTATTTTTTTTTAATTTTTTTATTAGTTTATTTGGATTTGTTTTATTTTATTTCTATACATGTACATACGATTAGGCAAAATACTCACTGATCTTCTCATAGTACAAAATAAAATTGAAAATGCATTTAATAAAACATATTCTTTGAAGTACTCCTCGTTTAATCTTCTTAGAACCTGTAAAGTGTGTCTTGGATTTAAAGGCACACTTTAGACTTCAGAGTGAACTATTTTTGAGGTAATGAAGCCTTGCCAGTGATCGCTGTGAAGCTGCTCACCAGATCTCTTGGCTGAGCTCAGAGCTTTAATGGAAGCACACCAGCAATCAGCGGCCTGGCTGGATCACAGTGACAGAACATGTGGCCTCAGCTTCAGATGTGTAATTAAGGTATACGAGCTGTGATTCGTAGAGGAACTTTGAGAACTCATACCACGCACCTCAAATGTAAATAATTGTATTAGCATTTCCATTTGTTTACACGTTTCTGCGAAATCAAAATTAAAAATGTCAAACATTGAAATTTCATCAGAGTTTGTTTAATCAGATTTTACCTTTTCTCAGTATGTTTTTTATTATTTCAAGAATAACATTAGAACATATGGGTAAACAGAGAAAAGTTGAAGGTCATTTTAAAAAAATAATGAAAAGCAGAAATGGACTTTTGGTCGCAAAATTTGCATGGACATTTTGTGGTTGCAAAAATTAAGATCAGTTAAAGATGCTAAAAAAAAATCAAAGTGATAAGTGTAATACAGCTTTGAATTGTTGTTTTTCAATATATCAGAATGGGTTCTGTTTATTTATTTATTTATTTATTTTTTCTGAGCAAAAATTAAATATACATTTTTACCATGATTTACAGAAGACACCTACTAAAATGTCATTCAGTGTAACAATCTTGTTTATGCATATTTACAACAAAAATCTATTTATGCCATATTAAAGACTAATTACTTTTCCCCAAATGCTAATTACTTGTAATTTTACATTTTTAAACTTTGCCACTATCCCAGGTTTTGCCAATTTGTCAGCAAGAACTTTTTACTCATTTAAAATGCAATAAAATTGAGTGTGCTCACTTATTCTTTTACATATTTTAATACATACAGGTCAGAACAAGTATGTTGTTTCAATTTTTACATGAATATAAGTGTTACACTGAATGACAATGTAACATTATTTCACCCACATTTTGACATTTTATTCTCCCAAAACTTATTTGAAACCTTAAAAGTAGATGTTTTTCCTGCATTTAATGTGCTTTCTATGTATATAAAATCACTTTTGTAAATTTCTGTTGATGCGGACATCTAAATGTCGTTTACCCATATATAGTGCGTATACATATAATAATAATAATAATAATAATAATAATAATAATATATATATATATATATATATATATATATATATATATATATATATATATAACGGTTAGTTCCTGTCCTTGATTCTGATTGGTCAATAGCTGTGTTTTATTCATGATAAAACACGACTATGACCGCTTCACCCAGCAGTTCTGTGTATCACTACACAACACCCTTAGCAACCACTCTTAGCAACGTAAACTGTTTGTTCTCAATTGATATTGTTCATTGAAGCTTACTGTATTATGTAGAAGAGTATTGTGAGAAAGAGATCGAGTGAGCGAGTTTATTACCTGCATTCAGATTTAGCATTTTCCTTCAGGTCAGTCCTATGTTCATAATAAAAAATCTGTTTAAATGTCCGCTGCAATATCTTGTCCTTTTAACAGTTAAGGGGTTTTCCCGTGACTGACAGCGCTAGTCAAAGCATTTGTTAGTTGCATCTTGTTCCGTGTTCACAACAATTCAGTTTTTTCAATGTAAAAGTCTTCACTACTGACTGACACACTGATAAAGACAGTCTTTGCCACCATCTAATGGCATAATAATGTAACTTCTGTTGCTGTTCACGGTCAGGGACTATTTTTTCCAGCGGAAGGAATGCTTTAGTGAAAGTTTACTTCATGAAAGTTGCATTGATACATATTTTTGGCTTTAATATTTGTATTGTGTGGTAACCGTTTTATAAATGCAATAAGGTACTCGAGGCTAGTGCTGTATCGTGAATAAGTCACGGCTGAAGGGTGTTGCAACCCCTTCAGCTGTGACTTATTCACAATACAGCACAGCCTCTCATACCTTATTGCTTACATATATTATTGTTATTATTATTATCATTATCATTATCATTATTATTATTATTATTATTAATAATAATAATAATAAATAATTTAAAAACAAATATGGTTCCCATAACGTAGGGAATACCAGGACCACACACACACACAAAATATGCTATATGATTAAATGTTAATGTTAATATGATGGGTACTGATTTTTATTTTCTACACTTTATTTTTGAATTCCTATTTCGTAATATTTTTGTTACTTTCCTGCTATTAATTAATTTGTATTTATGTTATTGTTTCCAACTGTGAAATAGTCAATGTTTTGTTTCTGCTTTTCTCTTTCTGGCTAAAGGGAACATGACAAAAACCCACAGCTGTTCTTCCAGACCTTACTGAAACTCAAAGAGCGACAGCTGAGCTTTGAAGTTTCTGTGCTGGGAGAGACCTTCACTGACGTTCCAGGTACGTCATATGCTGGAGGGATTAGGGACGGGGATATAATTAAGCAATTATAGTGTGATATTGCTTTTACACAACAGTTCTTTTAGACAAAATTTTCCAGTTAGTAGCCATATCATTTTTTCTTCACCAAAACTGGATTTATTTATTTATTTATT
Organism: Ctenopharyngodon idella; assembly: GCF_019924925.1. NCBI lineage: Eukaryota > Metazoa > Chordata > Actinopteri > Cypriniformes > Xenocyprididae > Ctenopharyngodon > Ctenopharyngodon idella. The sequence goes on from NC_067228.1 coordinate 13,602,969, forward strand.
TATTTCCCTTTCTCTCCTTACTTTTCATAGAATGATTTAGTTGTTTGACACCTCTGATGTCATGCAGAAATGTAATTACATGTTTAACTTTGAAACAAATTTGTTAAGTGCATCGCTTAAGGTTCAAAGTTCGTCTGTTTATCGCACACAGGCAACATTTTTATTGGCAAAATACACTCCTCATTAGCGAACAATTATGTTTTAATATCTTTCGGACAGTCTTAAGTATTTATGGCGTCGTGTTCATTTCGTTTATGTGCCCGCACACTCTAGTGCTGCCAAAGCGAGACTTACAGGAAACACAATCTCTTATATTGAGATGCAAAGTTTTATCGTGGCATAAACAGCCATGGGACCAAAAGAAATAAACAGATCGTAAAGGTTGCTCATGTTATGAAATTATGTTTACGATTGCTCGGAAGGCAATCACTTTGAAACGGTTTTAATCTATTTTGATTTTGCTAATAGAATCATGTTATTGATTATTTGTGCCCTTCTCCATTTTATGTCCAAATTTATGATGACCTTGCTCATTTTATCTCCTCGCAAAATATGACCAAAACTTTAAACATCCCTCTCTCCGCTAATTACTACACGTCGATATTGAGGCCTCTGTCCCTTTCTCTGTTCCTTCCCACTATAGACATCTTTTCAGAAGCCAAAGAACAGTTGGTTGACCACATCCAGCACTGGGGTTTCATGCCCAGTAAGGAAGATTACCTCAAAGCGCTGTGCCAAGCAGATGTCGTCGTTTCCACAGCCAAGCACGAGTTTTTCGGAGTAGCAATGTGAGTTTCATCTGCTGTCTGTCACAGAAATATGTTCTCCCCAAACATAAATTCACCACAGTGGTTTATTTATGTTGATTAGCGTAAGTGTTGTTTGCTGCTTTTATGAAATTTAGGAAAATGTATCAGTTTTAGTTTATTTAGTCATTCATATTAGTACAATACCACAGAATTCATAGTAACTCCCATTTGTTTAGCAGCCAAAGTTATGTGAAACAATACAAAATCAACGCTAATACAGAAAGACAGCTCCATCATGCCACATTTTAACACAAAATGTGAAGATTACCTTGAGCGCGTAATTCTTCAAACCCCACACAGGCCCAGAAAAGTTCATGGCTTAATTGAAAGGTTGCTTTTAATCCCAAAGGCCGGTCCTCCCCTTCTGGGGGTGTTTCAGAGTCAGGAGGGTACTGCGTGGGTTTTGGAGCGACCTTTGAAAGCACCAGCCTTGATGTGTTCAGTATCGCCCGGATCAATATCTTCAGTCACCTGTGCTTGACTTTTGAAGAGTTTGTTAGATAATGCCCAGGGCCAAGGTAGCACTCATCCAAAGTGTGCTAGCAGGGGCTCGTTCTACACAGGAGACTTCAGTCATCCTTGTTCTGTATGTTAAATGTATACATCCTATTTGATGACAGCACTGATAAATTTTCTGGGCTGTGATATCGATTGGATGGAAACATCCTTTGCTTTGCGAGGTAACGGTTTAGACTCGCGTTCCCTCTGGGACTCTTACTACATACGGCTGAGGTTGTTCTCGATTTCATTAGATCAAAGTCCAGTGGAGAGGAGGAATAAGGAGACTCCTCAGCTGTGTGTGTTTTACGTTTATGTCCTCAGGCGATGTGTGTGTTCAAACACTGATCAAACACCTGCTGTCGGCTTTTCTTAATAATGTTTAACTTCCAAAAAACATCTCTTTGAATTGAGCTGAATAAGGGTAATTAATGACTGGGTGTTTCTTTAACTATGAGCACACCATGGGAGTATTGTCTTTTTATTTATTTTTTTTAAAGAATTTTCTTTTTTTTTTTTTTTTTCTTTAAGGAAAAATCCCTCCACAGTTTCATTTTGCACCACATCTCAAAGCATGTTTTTTTTTTTTTTTTTGACTCATTTGTATTGTCAAGGTGAATGTCTAAAACTAATAGCTAGTATATTATGTATCCTAAGTACTTGGACAATTCACAATTGCATAATTTAACAAAATAGCATCTTGATTTGAAATGAAGCACAATAAAATAATTTATTATATATATTTTTTTATATTTAAAATAATAATAGTAATATTTATCTTTAATATTTATCACTTCTTATACTTCATCTCAAGCATACTCTTTACTGAGACTGTTGAATCCTTTGTAAACAAGTGAACTAAATTTAGAAGAAAAAAAACCATTTGTGTGCGATGGAAATTATGCCACAACAAGTTGTTATTTTTGGAAAAACTGATATGCATCATTTTCACAAAACAAACACTGAGATTTATCATGTTTTTATTCACTTAGATTATCATAATCATATCATAATATTTTAAGAAATATTTGAATACTTTAAAGGGGACCTATTATGCCCCTTTTTACAAGATGTCTCAGGTGTCCCCAGAATGTGTCTGTGAAGTTTCAGCTCAAAATACCCCACAGATCATTTATTATACCATGTTGTAAATGCCCATTTTTGAGTGGAAGCAAAAACATGCTGTTTTCATGCATGTATCTTTAAATGCAAATGAGCTGCTGCTCCCCGCCCTCGTGCCTCGGATACTTTGCCAAAAACTAACAAAACCTCTGTTTGGTTTTGATTATCATCTCTATCATACTCATGTGACATTGCAGTCATCATGAAAGTTTATTATTTGCATGTGTTTTAAAGCCATAACAGTTTAAACTTCTGATATATGGTTTTCTAAGCGCGCACATCCGAAGCACGCGCACAGAAAGCTGGCTGTCAGACGGCGCGCCCTGTGAGTATTAAACTAAGTTCTCTTTCACGTCTTACTGCACTTAAACTTTCAAATACACACAAGGTAATGTCAAAAACAGTTGGGTTATGTCTGTGAACGTAAACCGCAGTGAAAGAAAGCGCCTTTAAATAGCATGTATATATTAGTTCTGTTTATTAAAGTGACAGCAGCGTAATATACAGTATCTACTGCTGTATATGCTGTTAATATGAATAATACAACAAAAGAAATACAGAAAATCACTCACTGCTCTTGACTGAATAATTTTAGTAGCTTTAATAGGAGTACATTTCTTACTTGAATGCTGCTGTTAGATGCTCTGGCGAGGAGATAAACATGGTGGTCTGTGTACAGCTCACTCAGGGGAGGAGCTAAGCTAATAGGGCAGATTCTGTCACCAGTCGTGGGCGGGGCCTGTTCCAGCGTGACATCATGGCTCCTGAACGGCTCATTTTGAGGCACTGTTTCAGATTTATGGGGAAAATAAATAATGGAGTGGATAGATTTTTACCACAAGGGTGATTGTGTACACACATTGCGGACACACAATTATGTTTTAAAAACAGTATAAAAGTGAGTTTTGCATAATAGGTCCCCTTTAAGGTATAAAATCTGAAAAAGGGTAAAACAATGAAATCTGTACATAAGACATTTGAAAAGAACAATGTGACCGTATAAAAAAAAAAAAAAAAAAAAATTGTTCGTTTTAATAAAAATCAACCCCTGGGACATAAAAGTGCCTGAAATTGAAGAAACATCCACTTACTAAATCAATTTTGCCTCAAAGGACTGATGACATGAGAAAAAGGCCTCAGAACTTGAATCACCTGCTCAAATGCTTTCGCCGATCAGTCCTTGCGTCTCATTGGTCAGCTCCGCGCCACGCAAGGGGACTTTTCTCCACCGTGTTCTGTCCTCGTTATTGTGGAAATTAGCCTAATCTGATTAATTGTCAGCAGACGCCCATCCGTGCCCTCCAGAAAAACAGTAAGGCAGCCAAGCAGAATGATCGCCTAATTATATTTGAGATGAAAAGCCTGATAAGCATTTGCACGCTCACACATTAACTGCATTGACATGGAACTGACCTTAATCAGTTTCATACGACGGGCTGTCATAGACTCCAGCCGAGCAACTTTGATTTACTGTGTTCACTGTGAATTTGATCAGGGAAAGGGATGTTGACGTTGCAGAGAAGGTAATACTACCCTAAACCTTCACTGTCTGGTGTTTGCTCAAGGATGGTGACTGTTGTGCTGTTGTTTTTCTTTTCCTTTGCAGAGAAATTATAGCTAGGCAATGTGTTTTTTTCCTCCTCCAACTGGCCTATAATGTGTTGGAATAAAGAGATGTGAATAAAAATGGATATTTTATTGCTTTGGTGTGAATAGAAAATGCATTGGACAATGTTAGCATGCATCTTCTAGCTGATAATTAATAGAACATGTTCATTTATTCTATATATTAACTGCTCGATCTATGACTCCTGAAACTGCGAAAAAAAGAAAATGTATGCTTTGTTTTCTTTTCACAGATCTGAAGATTTGCTGTTAACAGTATATGAGTGACCATTAAATATGTAACAATACAAACACAACTTTGTGACTCTGAGACGTTTCACAAATCCACAGGATTGTTTGAGAAGATTTGTCCCATTGCTCAATCAGAATCTTGAAATTTCTGCTGTGAATGGCAGAGGGCTAATCGGATATTAAAATATGCATGGTTTTAGCATGGGAAATGAGATGAGGATCTGATGGTGAAGGGAGAGATGGATAGACTCATTAAATATTAATACTCATTCTACAAAATATTTAAACAGCCGGTCATTTCCACTGCCAGCAATAGGGGTTCAAATGAGTTGAATCAGTTGGGAGCAAAGTTTGCCCTAGATTGAACTATTTGATGAACTAAAAGCATGAGATAGTGTCAAAACTATGCCATAGTTATGAGGTAGCTTTAGTTCATTAGGTATTTGAAGTATAGAAAAATTGAAACTGATGTAGTCCAGGGTGGCGCTTCATCTGTCGGGTGGTCAGTTGGGAAAATAACGAGATACCAGCTAGTTATTATGGCTTTGTTTAGTATTGGCAGCTGTTTTGGTTTTGTTGTCAGCCCCATACTGCTGAAATTTTATTGGTGCTGTTTCAGAAATTGCTAATTGCGAAATGGAGCCAAGTCATTTCAATAGATTTTGTCAATACAATACTAATGCAGTATGGAATCGAACCTTATATGACATAAATCTTCTCTTTCAGGTTAGAAGCGGTCCATTGTGGTTGTTATCCCCTGTGTCCGAAGGCTTTGGTCTATCCTGAAATATTCCCTGGTAAAATTCTTCTCTCATTTTCATGATTTGCCAGTGATAAGAAGACTAGCTCAATTTCATATGCAAAAGAAGATTTATTGTCACAGGCAAAGCTGATATGTTCAACTTCTGTGTATAATGACTTATTCATCTTAAAGCACAATCGAAGAATTTGCCATAAACCATTCTGGCATTTTTATATAAATAAATAAATATAACCACAGTTCAATAATGTACAGCATCACACACAGCATGGTGTCAGCTGAATTTTTAATGCGGAAAGTGCCTGCGATCTCATCTGCATTTTGAGGTTTCTTACTTATCAAATATGTATTTTCCTCTTGTAGCAACATATCTGTATTCAACACCTGAACAGCTGTGCAAAAGACTACAAGACTTCTGCAAACGTCCACAATTAGTCAGACAACATGTTATACAGGTAAATAATGTTCATTTCACTGGAAATCATAAAAAACAATAAAGACTTCTACAGAGAAACATGTTTAGTGCTTTTTAGTCATAAAATACTGTGATTTGTACATGAATAAACATTCAAGGCTAATACATGTTGGTTAAAGGGTTAGTTCACCCAAAAATGAAATTTCTGTCATTAATTACTCACCCTCATGTCGTTCCACACCCGTAAGACCTTTGTTCATCTTCAGAACACAAATTAAGATATTTTTGATAAAAGCTGATGACAGCAAGATATATTTAAAACAGTTCATGTGACTACAGTGCTTCAACCTTAATGTTATGAAGTGACGAGAATACTTTTTTGTGTGCCAAAAAAAAAAAACTAACGACTTTATTCAACAATATCTAGTGATGGGCGATTTCAAAACCCTGCTTCATGAAGCTTTACGAATCTTTTGTTTCGAATCAGTGGTTCGATACAGCAGTTTGATACACGCTCCAAAACCACAGTGTTTTGAAATCGCCCATCACTACATATTGTTGAATAAAGTCGTTTTTTTTGTTTTGTTTTTTTGCGCACAGAAAGTATTCTCGTCACTTCGAAATATTAAGGTTAAACCACTGTAGTCACATGAACTGTTTTTTTAATACATCTTTAGTAGCTTTCTAGGCATTGAAAGTGTTAATTATCTTGCTGGCAATGCAGGCCTCACTGAGCCATCGGATTTTATCAGAAATATTTTATTTTGTGTTCTAAAGATGAACGAAGGTCTTACAGTTGTTGAACGACATGAGGGTGAGTAATTAATGACTGAATTTTCATTTTTGGGTGAACTAACCCTTTAACGTGATCAGTAATCAATGGCTCATATTCATAACTTGCCTTTTTTTTTGGCCCTAAATCCCTTTAAGGTGTACTATAAATCAGTTAAGTCAAGGTATTTATTGTCATTGAAGTACAACAAGATTAATAAAAGTCATCAACTGGTGGATCACAAGTCTGTTCTAAGGTCCTGTGGAAAGCAGGAGAAAAAAAGCAATGCTATATGCAAAATATACATGCAATACTATATAATCGTGCACAGTTAGGAGAGAAAAATAAAGTCTTATTTTACACAGGAAAAGAAAATGCTCCATGTTTATTTTGTTGTTAAGGTCAAAGGTCATGCATCCACTGTATTTTGAGGTGAATTTGCCACTTGTAGAAGTTTTAATGCAAGATAAAAGAAAATATGAACATTAAATATGGTTTGACATCGTTTACGCTTTGTATGTCATCCACAATTTAAGTTATTGAATTATTAATATACACATTTAATAATAATAATAAATATACAAAATTTCGTACTTTTTTTTTTTTTTGTTACATAAAACAGTCGTGGTTCTGGCTTGAGTCTCACTTGAAGTTGAATTTAAAAGGATGAAATTATTAAAATCTACATCCTGAAGCTAAACCACTTGAGAACCACTCCTTAACTAATCATAAAACAATCGGATTTCAATTCTGTCATAACACTTTCACAGTTCTCTGCTTTTTCCATCTCATTCCTATTATTCTCTTTGTCTCTCTGTTTCCTAGGTGAATCTCAGCGCTTTCTCCTGGGATACTCTGGGGGATGGTTTCAGATCTCTCCTGAGAGCAGACGGCGACATGATGTTAACAGGGGAGCACGTCACGACGTGACCCCCAAGAGATACATTATGATTTAAAATTCAGCCTCATTGTTAAAGAGAGTTTATGACCCTGAAAAAAACCTCTCTACCTCTCTGCTATTACTTAAGAAAAACATGTATATGTGATTTTAATGTCTTTTGTGTGCCGGAAAAAAGCAACTTTATATTTGTGGTTAATGGAAAAAAGAACAAAGTAAAAATAAACAATCAAAAAACCTGAAACCGCTTTCGTGTCGCGCAAAGGCGGGCCCACCTCATATTTCGGTTCATATCCATTTTTATCCTTTGTGCCGGAGGACTCCAGCCTGGAATTCTGGAGTCTTTGGTTCCCACTCCGACAGAGCGGCAGCCAAGTTGCGGCTTGAAATGTTGTGGGCTCTTTCTCCACCTGAGGTTGCCAGGTTGTGACAAAGTCCCCTGAGGCTCAGTAAAGGTTGATGCAAGGCTTCCCCAGGACTGTGGTTGAATCTAAATATGGTTCTTTTATTTTCCTTGCATCTGAGATCTGGCTGTACGTTGCAGCTGGGAACCCGCTACATAATTAAGGGGGCATGGTAACTAGCTATTTATATGTGTTTGCAAAATGTAAAATCTGGGCAAACTAACAATGGCCTGTCAGATTTTCCATAAAGATATAAGTGTCTGCTTTCACATCACAGCAATGCCACAATCACACGGCCCACTTCAGGCCTGCCAACATATGTGTTATTAAAAAAGGCCTGACTTTTATTGCAGGAGTTATTGAAGGATTCCTCCTTTATTATCAGACATTCTCTCAATATAGCGGGGGACTTTCTGGCGTTATTATTTCAGATGCATCGATTTTTCAGGTGCGCCGGACGGAGGATTCGAATTAAAGGCTCAAATATAATCACATCGCCATCTTTTCGCGCACAGCCGAGATTAGTCTCATTACTCCTCATTAAGTAGGATGCTTCCTTTATAGCTCATAGAAAAAAATAGTCTTAATATCCTACCTCCATATGTAACGTATTTCATATTTTAGGGAGTCAGTGAGTTTGTGTCCCGTATGATATTTTGAATGAGTCTGCATTATCACATATGATTTGCCTCTTTGTGTTTATCTCAAAGAGAATACTTGTGACTTGTGTTATTTATAAGGAGCAGATGGATGTGATTGCACCTTATCCTGCATTGTCAGATGAGTTTGCCATCTACCCCAGGCCGACCTGAGGTCAGGACCTAATGACGCCATAAAGCCTATAACCTGCCGTTTCGGCACAAAATGTCACCCCACATATAAAAAGTTAATAGCAACCTCTATAAACCCAGTGCACATTAAACCATTTCATTGGCTTGTTGCTGTTTTCTCACTGATGGTGTTCTAGGGAAGCTAATTTAATGCCGGCCGAATTCAATGGCAAAACAAATGGTATTAAGACTTGTGCGGTCTTCTTATTTCCCCAACAGTTCACGTTTGGTGTCCCGTTGGAGCAGCACAGAGCTTGGAAAGCTGCCATTCATATTATATGACTATATTTGTAGATATATTAATATCTGACAGGGGAATCACTAAAGTGAATTTGATCTGATACAGCATCAGGTATAAATACTCATCAGTTTTGAGGTTAGTTATGATATTCAGACCTTTGAACGTTATCAGATAATGGTATCTCAATTACATTCTTGGAAGAATACTTTAAGCATTCTCTCTGTCGTTTCTGAGATCATTGCTGTAACAGGAACAGAGTTCAGAGCAGCAACTCGCTGCAAATGAAATGCACAGAATCATCACAGCCTCCTCTGAAACCAGCAAAAGGATTTAGGAAAATGGAAAATGGAAATGGCACTTTAATGAGAACCCTCAAGTTCTGAATTGGGCAAAATTTAGTGGTCACAGTACAGTTTGAGCATGGCTGTCACCAAATTAGGAAGGATTTATTTCTTCATATGTATTAAAAGTGTATTTATTTTAATATGTTTTTGTAATTTTTGCTAAATAAATGGAATATTATTCCAACCTTCTAGGTCAACAGGTCAGCTCTCGAATTAACCCCACTGACTAGCACCTGTAATATCTATCACCTTATTTTTGTGAATTTCATTAGATCACAGTTCTTATTCGTCAAATGACATTGTTACTATCTAATAATATAAATAACATATGATCATTTTAAAAGAATTTATTTTCTAAAACAAGGGAAGGACAGTAAGTAAAGGTTTGTAAATGATTTGTTAGGGATGGACTGTACATGAAGAAGCTTTTATTTGCTTTGCGTGCTGCTCGATGCCAGTTTATTTATTTTAGTCTTTTTTTTTCACACCGGCTCATGTTGTGGCACGCTGTCCAATTATCCCATTACCAAGGGGGAAGTGTGTACTACTGTTTGTGGTTGTACAGTACGGTTGTGTGATTATATCATTTGTTTGTTTCTCCTCACAAGATGAGGAGGCGGCCCTGGCTGAAGTGACAGGTAGAATACTCATCATTTCACTTTGAGTTTTTATACCATTGCCCTGATCTATGATCTTAAAGGAAGACCGGAGAAATGGATAAGAGAGAGAGAGAGATGTAGTTGTCCTCATGTGACTCAGTCATATGCTATCAATATGCTGCCATGTTCTCTTGGAGCCCAGGCTCTTTTTAATGGGGCCTGGTGGTTAGAACATGGCAGGCATCTCACAGGGACACTGTATTGTTATGCTTTCATTTACTTTTGGGCCCTTTCTTGAGTTTCTTTTTCTGTTTTTTGCGGACTTACAAAGACGCTCGTTTCCATGAAGCTCTGCCAAGAAGGATGGGAAAACAAAATGTGGGGGTGGGGTGTGTGGGAGTTTGTCGGGGTTCGGAAAAGCGCAGTGGTCTCCAGTTATTACATGAAATCATTAGACGTGGAACGTCTTGGCTTACGTAGAGAAAACATGAAGGCCGCAGTTTCATTCGGCTTTGTGCGTCCCTCGCCCACCGACCGCATGGCGTCAATAGAGCCTTTCACACTGGTCACAATGGTTAGCAGACCTGATAATTTGATCAACTTGTTGCTATTTGTTCCCAAACATTATGACATAAGTCTATATAAATGCCAGCAGTATCCAGAATTCAGCTTCACAACTGTTTCCAAACATTGATAAAAAAAAAAAAATAAGAAATGTTTCTTGAACTACAAATCAGCATATTAGACTAATTTCTGAAGGATCATGTGACACTGAAGACTGGAGTAATGATGCTGAAAATTCAGTTTTGCATCACAGGAATAAATTACATTTATAATATATTACAATAAAAACAGTTATTTTAAATTGCAATGTTTTGCAATATTACTGTTTTTATTGTATTTTTGATCAAATAAATGCAGCATTGGTAAACATGAGACTTTCAAAAACATTAAAATCTTACTGACATCAAACTTTTGAAAAAATAGTTCATTAAGCCCTCGTCTAGCGATCCCAATGCTCCAAATGGCAATTAAACATCTAAAAGTATCTTTATTTGTACGTTTTCGGAGAGTACCTTTCCTTTGACAATGAAACATGCCGTTTTTCTCTGCTCGCTTCTGGACTATTGGTGCTTCCCTCAGCACAAGTTTGGTATCATTGTAAAGCGCAGCATTCCAACTTTGTGAATATTCATAGCGAATTCTCGATGGCATGAGTCTGAACCAATGAAATGTTATTTTCAAACTCATTCTGATATAAACAAAACGATCTTACTCGCGCCGACTGACAGATCCGAAGCGCGCTCACAAAGACGCCTCAATATAAATATCTGTCTTGAGGAGTATTCACACAAACATTATCTGTTATGTCATAAGTGAATGTTTGGTTAACCGTTGGGGAAAAACATCTGATGAGTAACGTGGTAGGCTACAGTAGGTCTTAATATATAGGCTGTCTGTTTCATTAATGTTAATCAAACAATTGCGGAATCATGGAAAAAAGTTGAATATATATATATTTTTTCTATAGATATTTGGTTTTGACTTGGTTTGTGTCAAATTTGGTGGTATTACCAGGGATTTTAAGGTATGGTTGCTAGATGATTTTGTTTTGGAGCCTTCAGAAAACTTTTTAACTTGATTTTTCTCAAAATTGACTTTGCTGACTTTATCGACTTTATACAGTATACACACACACACACACATATACATATATATATATATATATATATATATATGTATATGTGTGTGTGTGTGTGTGTGTATATATATATATATATATATATATATATATACTTGGCAAGGTCAAAATCCTGGCAGCAAACAATCTGTGTGAAATACTGATTAAATATTTTTTTTTTTTTTTTTTTTTTTTAGATTCAGTCACTTCACACCACGTTCCAAACACTCAAAATGCACCACACCTTTCATAAGCCAATTTGATGAGAGACGTTAATTTTGCACATATTAATGAGCAAAAGCACCACCTGCAGTACGACGGCTCTCAAAGTGTGAGCTGTATTGCACAATGCCCAGTGTCATGTGACCATGGGTTCTAGCACAAAATAAATCTGGGCGTTCGCTTCATGTACACAGCAAATATCTGCCAATATTCTCCCCTGGGTTACTTACCACCTCAGTCCATCCACCCACACATTTTGATTTCTTGTTATTTGAAGCATTTAATGCAAGAATGAACTCTACAGCGTGCCCTCTCGTCTCTGCTTGGGCTGCGTCTGCAGCTGATGTTCAGTGCCTGTACTTTTGACCAAGACCCACACGCTGTGAAATAAAGCACTTAGGTGTACATCTATCATAACATTATCATAATCATGGCTGTTTGTGCCATCTTTTTTGCTTTTGCTTTTTCCTTCTCGTCAAGCATTGAAGCAAGTGAACACGCCTGGCATGTGAAACTTTTTTAGGTGTCGAGGCATAATGACAAACCAAGCCAATGTGTTCAATACAAGATCCAAGCTTTCTGTAAACTTTTTGTGGAGAAAAAAAAAACGAACTGTGTTTCTTTTCAAAGGTTCTGAGATGAAGGTCTTGGTGGCCTGCCGAACTCGTTAAGGTCCCTGAGTGAGGCGCAGCTGTGCCAGAGAGGTCACTAAAAGCTGCATCTCATTTCACTGCGTTATTTTCAGTCGAGATTTAGAAAGACGCACAACCCGCAAATCTGGTTTATGTCGCCCTCCTGTTCCTCCAGTACCCCTTTATCATTACTGCTTGAGATGCCAAACTATGAAGGATCTGATGCAGGGAAAATGCTACAAGGATGGATGGCTCTTCCCGTAATTACAGACTCTCTCTTATCTTTGGGATGGAATTAAAAACACATTCCATGCAGACAGTCTCAGTACTGGCCTGCGGGAAGCAAATAAAAAGAGACTGCTGTTCGAGAATTGGAGAGGACTTTGGCAGTTTGATTAGAAACCGATGTGATCACGCTGCACGTTATCTGACAACGCAAAGAGAGTGACAGAAGGAGGCTGCAGAAAATGCAGAATAATGCAAACCACGTAAGAGAACATGAAATATTCTTGAAAGGCATATATATATTTTTTACTTTTTTAATGGAAAATAGTTTTACTTAAAAACAACCAAATACATGTACATATCTACCATTGAAAAAAACACAGCATCGCATATTATTTGCAATAAAGCAAATACCTGTTGCAACAGCAAGTCTTCGCTGCTAAAAAATAACCACAAGATGTGGTTTATCATCTCAGGTTTCTGCCAAATAAAAGTTTCACAAAAAAAAATAAAAAATAAAATAAAATTGCTTACAGCCAAAATTAAAATCAGTATACAAAACCCATTTACAAAAATGTTTTATTTCTTGTGACAGGCTACCATTTCTATCATTACAAATATACAGCTTTTCAACTTTGTCAATGATGTTTTGAGGTATGATACAATGTGAAATTTGCATTATACAAAAATAAAATTATAAATTTATATATAAAAAGTATAAATGTGACTGTTAAAAATCTTTTTCAAATGGCAAAAATATCATCATGAGCAAGAAACAATTTTACATCTAGCCAGCCAACTTTTTTTTTCTTTTTTTTTTTGTAGTCTCTTTCCAGAATACTCTGGGGTCACTTTACTTGCCGTCTGGTCCAAAGATCTCCACACATCCAATGAGAATGGACTCCACTATTTGGTTCTGGTACACCATATTGACTTCCATGTTTCCTAATTCAAACTCGGGCCACATGAGAGTCGGTCCAAACACAATGCTGATGCCCTGGGTTGACATTAAGTTTTTCTGTGACTTCGTCAAGACTCTGTAAAACAGAAAAACACAGGATCATTTATGTAATACGATAGCAATGAATATAGTTTTTTTTTTTTTCAGAAAACATCTCGTGAAGATCCTTAATGGAAGAACTGACTACGGCATACAAGTACAATAATTTCCTCCAAGCTTAAAGTGTGCACGTTTCCTGTCATAAAATCCTACTTAGAATGTCGGTGACGGACCATCGGCAGGGTGTTTTTGAGGACTTGTGCCTGGTCTTTGGAGGCATCTAAGCGCACTTTAAGCAGAATGCCTCTGAGCTGAGGTTTGGCTGTGGTGGAGAGACAATCAATACTGGTGTATTGGAGGACTCTTAGAAGGAGCCAGATTGGAGCCCTCTGGCTCTGTTATGGGTTGAGGCCTGGAAAGGGTGGGAGGGAGGGATTGTGGTGGAGGGCTGCCTTCCAAGTTGTCAACGGGATCCTGACTAAGAGGTGGGAAGCAGGCTTAACATTTTGAAGTAAACTTTGTACGGTTTTACAGCGGCCCAATTCTGAAAGGTACTGATTAGGAGTGTGTTGGGTTTACTGCATTCACGTATATTGTACCGTAGTGTAACTGACGTCCTGTGCCATCTACATTTATGGTCACATCTATCAAAATAATGGTCTACAATTATGCAATGCAATTCAACAATCTATAATCCCTGTGTTGTTGTCAAAATACTCACGCACAGGCTTCCTCAGCAAGACACATTCAGCTGTAACAAGGTAATGATGGTGCTACATGTGACGTCCCTTCGCGTGTGTTATTGAGACTTTGGGAAGCCATTTCAGCTGAGAAACACAACTTAAGAGGCAGGCCAAGCGCTCTCAATAATTCCCCATTAATGTGTATAATTAACCTCGGCCATTTCGTTTCCCCTGTACATCACAGCTAGACGCTTGTCCTGCCATGAGCATTTTAACCTAATTAGCGCACTATGATGTAAGGATCTCGGCTGCCATTGCTAATGGTCTGCTAATGATCTTAAGGAGAGAGACTTCATTTCCCGAAGTGATTTTTCAAAACATTAAATATGAAGCTTTTTGTTGAACCTTTTAGTGTTTTTTGGTAATTATGCCACTGTGTCACCACTATATACATGACCCCCACACGTCCCCCCCCCACCTTCACATTCATCTCTGCTATCAGTAATGGGAGATCGATTAAAATCATGATAGAAGCTTAATTACAGTCATTATCATTTTCAATTACAGTAGTATCACATATTGGGAAGAAGTGCAATACGAAGACGCTTTCTAGGAGGCAAAAAAAAAAAAAAAAAAAACCCTGTAAACACATGCTATGTCATCAAAGAGAACCATGTAAACCAAGGAAATGACAGTCTTGAGCATATTTAAATATTTTATATATAAATTATATAAAATGCACATAAAAAAAAATAAGCATACATATTTTTTCATTTTATTTTTTTTCTATTTTTTTCCCCTCAAATATAAAATACAAATAAAAAATAAATGTAAGTGTACATATATATTTTTTCATTTTTATTTTGTTCTAAAATAATATATAACATATATATATATATATATATATATTTATAATTTTATATAACATTATTATTATTATTATTATTATTATTATTAAAATAATGTCTAAAATAATGTTGGATATTAAAATATTATTTTTAAAATATAAAAATAACGACTGTCACCAAAAATGACAGTCCTGAGCAGCACCTAAAAATATTTATATAAATATATATATATATATATAAAATGCATATAAAAATACAATGTGATTATTTTTTTTAATATTTCTGTATTTCTGTTTCTCTCTTTCTGTGTGTTTGTGTGTTTATAATACGTGACCCTGGACCACAAAACCAGTCATAAGGGTCATTTTTTTGTAATTGAGATTTTTTGAAAATAAATAAATAAGCTTTCCATTGATGTAGGGTTTATGATAGGACAATATTTGGCCGAGATACAACTATTTGAAAATCTGAAATCTGAGGGTGCAAAAAAATCTAAATATTGAGAAAATCGCCTTTAAAGTTGTCCAGATGAAGTCCTTAGCAACACATATCCACTCACAAAAATAAATTTTTTATATATTTATGGTAGGAAATTTACAAAATATGTTCATGAAACATGTTCTTTACTTATCCTAATGATTTTTGGCATAAAATAAAAAATAAATAAATAAATAAATTTTGACCCATATTATGGTCCAGGGTCACAAATATATCCATTATCATTTTTTGATCAAAATCTTGTGTTAAAATAATATCTATCACCTACTTATCCCCAGATTTGTAAGAAAATTTATTTTTGTACACCTCATCTAAATTAACTCTTTCAGTAAAGAAATGTGTTGATTTGGAAAAGGGAAGGATGCAATCTGGTCCTCAGTATCTGGGTATTTATGGCAAAATGCGCTCATTAAACCATCAGCTGACTGAGCCCAGTGAAGTTGCTCTGGTGTCTGGGTAAGGGCCAGGCTGTGGGCAGCTTGACCGGAGGTGACTGCGTTATGCTTGGTTGAATCTGACAAATCATTGATATCCCGTACATAAGCCGACGTGTACGGCTCAAGATGCCAATGGTTATTAATTAGCATCTCGTTTGCAAGCGGGGCATGACAGGAAATGGAGGATAGCACACAATGCCGTCATTCCCCGCCTAGGAGGCCAGTGCTAATTGGGTCAGCCTAACTGGCTCCTGAAGAATCATGGGACGAATAATAAATTGAGGTGGGGTGGGGGTTACAGAATCGCTCCAAGCTTTAAACTGTGTCATTTTCGTGTTATAAGACGACGGCCTTGACTGAACTAATAAAAGAAAGGCTCGCTATTATCAAGGGGGGCTTGAGCTTGATTTTGATTTTCCACAATATTTGCAGTTTGGGCATTCATTTTTTTTTATTGTTTATTATTATTTCCTGTCTACAGGTCATAAATTGTGCATATACTGTTGTGGATATCAAAATTTGCACAGCAGCACTTCTCTGCAATCTAATTTAAGAAATACCAAACATAGATGAGAAGAAATTTCTTTTTTTTCTTGGCTTTCCTGATCAGAGGTTTCTCCAGGTTTCTTTTCCAGCACAAAGGCAAACGGAACCTTGAATTACTAACAAAAAACAAAACCTGTGGCCTTTTAAATCACTTGTGGTAAACGGGAAATATGAGCGGTGGTGACAAAACCTCCCACAAAAAATGACATAAATAGCACTACTGAGCAAGTGTACTGTTGAGAAAATCTGGTTGCCTTGACCACATCATCACAATGCGAGCACACAACTGGTTATTGAATCCAGGCTCCACGAACCAAAAGAAAAAAAAATGAACATTGGTTCCATGCGGGCAAAGAAAGCGCCCACAACAAAGAGCTTTTGACTTTCACCACTTTTTAGATGAGCCAAGTCAGCGCAAAATATAACCTACAAAGGCATTACAGTAGGAGTTCAGAGAGCCTCTTCAGTTAAGTATACCTGTTTTAGAGGATAAAAGACAGGAAGTGTACAGGCGAAAAGTGACGTTTGAGCAGATATGGAGCTAAAAGCTGCCAACATACCTGACAAAACAAGCCAATTATGTATGCATTATTATCAATACCATTTTTTGCATTGTACCATAAGCTGCATGGCACCTAACCTCATTATTCTCTCTTCATCTCACCCTGGACTTCAAAATGACTACATTTGTCTTACAAAACATATACAACACACTTTAACCTAATTCACTGTGACCGCACATTCCTTGACTTTATTTATGGGAAAGTCATCCTGATATTTAGAGAGGGAAAGCAGTAGACAGAAACAAGTATGACTTAAGTGAGAATATAAAATAAACAGAACCACATCACTTGGCCAGGGTGTGGTACCCACAAAGCAAAGCACTGTGCTTTGGATTCGAAGCACTTTATTGCTCTAATAGTGAGAGAAAGGAGCAGCGAGAACGTCGCTGTGGAGAAGGAACAGACTTGGTGGCACTACAGGGATTTTCAGTGTCACCACAAGTTCCACTGTAACAGCTTTTTAGTAAGCAGAATAAAAGCTGAATGAATTTTCTAATGCCGCCATTCAGTGAATTTGTGGTAATGCTTTAGTCTCGTGCCTGTGTGTAGATTTGACTACAAATTTGGAAACGGTGCAAAACCAACAATAATTCCCAACTATGGGGGCACTTTGTTGATGCAAATTGCAAAAAAAAAAAAAATGCAAATTGCAAAAAAACAAAAAAGCAAGTTCAATACAAACCTGCAGTAATTAAATATATAATAATACAACTACTATAATAATATAATATAATATAATATAATATAAGTAAGGAATAATTGACGATGGACCGTTGAATTATTAGAAAATAATGTACACCCGAGGTGGTAATGCACCTCAGGTGTGCATTATTTTCTAATAATTCAATGGTCTGGAGTCAATTATTCCACTTATACTATGGTTACCACACCTCAAGACATTGTTCCGATGTTGTATTTAAAGACATTTGTCAGGTTTTTGTCCTTAAAACACTCTAAACACTCTTCACCCCAAGCCTCTGTTGCTAATTCCAAAACGTCATTTCAGAACTAGTAACGGAGGCTTGAGCCATTGATAGCAGACAAATACAGTTATTAACGCAGTTGAGAGAGAGAGAGAGAGAGAGAGAGAGAGAGAGAGAGAGAGAATAAGCATATGTGAATTAGCCTACCTGAGTCTGTGCGTTTCTTATGACAGCAGTGTCTCTACTAATTGTGAAATTGTAAGTTTATCTGTCTCAAGAACCACACGAAGATGTAGCTTTTAAGCTGCTAAAATATTTTACTGATTAATTCGTCAGAGCAACACATTTCTGTGCGAGTGTGTGTCCGTATTGTATGTGTGTGCGTTTGAGAGAGAGAAAGTGAGAGAGAGCGGGAAAGAGTATGTGCTTTTCAGACACAATAAAACGTATTTTGTGGCAAAAACCATGACAATAATTTGTCGTTTTTATCCTATTGTTTACTATATTTATTTTCTCGGTCAGTGTTGCTGTGGGTTTTGTTTCTTTTGCAGTTGTAGGCTGTAAGGACCTTTTGAAATAACTGAAAACATTTGGCGAAGTGATATGGAACTGTATATATAACAACCTTGATAGATTTGTGGGGGTAAAACAAAAAAATCTCAGTACAAATCTAGAATAATGACATTCAATAATAATAATAATAATAATAATCAATATTAAATGTTAAAAAATATTCAGAATAATGTTTAAAATAAAATAAAATAAAATACTAAATTTCTTTAGCTGTGGCAAATGCATTTATAAAACTCATGACCTATGTTATAGGAGAGGAGGCAGCAGGTTTGCGTTGCATTGCGTTTACCAGAAATACATTTAAAAAAATCATCAAGCTTTATCATGGAATGCAGACCTAGTTGTCTTCAGCACATTTTCAGACTCTCAGAATATCATCTAGAAATCGACTGTCGTTCAATGAGTGTGTCTCTCTCAGTCACACATTAGTGTTTTCTGATTGGGAGACCTGGCATGGGCAACCCAACAGACTTTAGCACTAGTGCCAAAGGGCATGTTCCATTGGGGGAAGGGAGGAGGGGGTGCTCATCAATCTGAGATGAGTCCTGTGGCCCTCCTGTGCAGGGTGGTAAATGTGCAGAAGGGTAAAGTGGGATAGAACACCCCTCCTGGGAGATGGAGACTAGCCATATGGCCTTCTGGCTGTGCCAGTAGCGCTATCATGGACAAGGACTTGAGCGTTGACACACACACACTCACACACACACACACACACACACACACACACACACACACACACATTATGGTTCATATTAAGTCCTCTGTTCATGCTGCATCCTGTTTACTGAGGCCTTTCATAGATGGTTTTCAGATTGGGCATTATTTGTTGGTCTCACTGAAATAAACTTAGTAATACATCATAACTTTAAATTTGTATAAATTGGAAGTTCCCTTTACAGTCTAGTCTGGTTTTGTGGTGCACAACATACACAACCTGTGAATGGTAATTAGTAGATAGTCCTCAAAGGGATAGTTCACCCAAAAATTAAAATTCTATTAATATTTACTTCATATAGAAATGTCATTACTTCCTTCATGAAGAAAGCTGAGTCATACACAGCTAAATGTAAAGCCAGAAAGCCTAGCTAGGTCGTTAGATCGCAAGATAGTGTAAATGTCAGTCCTGTGCAATTTCACAACGTAGACATGCAAAAATGAAAAGTAAATGCCTAATGAGAGCTCATATGCTGAGACATGCAAAGGTCTTTTACATTGAGCTTGACTATCATTAGTGAATGGAGCGCAAGATTTCACACCACAGAAGTTTGTGAAAAGTTTGCACAAACTTTCTGAAGCTATCAACAGACATCAGTGAAGCTCAGATAATTAAAACAGACACTGAGAGGAGAATACAAAGATCTAACATCTGAATTTGAAAATGGTCAATTTATTGTGTAAAATGTCTTACTTGTGACTTTTGACAAGAAAACTATCAACGTAGATGGTATCCGCCCACCTAAATGATTCAGGCGCTCCCAAAAAGTCCTGTGGGATCTAGTATTTTGTGTTACGCCCCTGGTTGTGTGTATGGATGAAGACATACCTCCTCAGGTGGTTGAAGAGCAGTTTCATGGTGTTGTGGTTGGGTTTGGGGAGTTGATGGATCAGTTTCTTCATGGCTTGAACCTTCTGTGTGGGCTCCCTAATTTCTGTTGGCAGGGAAGAGATGATGAAATGTTTTGATTTGAGTATTGCTCCTTCATTTGAACCTCTAGGTTCAGAGAGAAGTTAATGTCTTTTCCATCACTTTTTCATTAACATAGCTCATCTAACATCAAAATTTTCCCTAATACTGGACCATTATCCCTCTCTCTATTAATTATATAGACATGCTTGAGAAGGCCACATGCAGAATGTGTCCCATTCCAAAATGCTGACTTACCAGAAAGCCAATATGTAATCGAATAGATTACTCCATTTATCAGATGATTTCTTCTTACTTTCGGTATGCTTAATTGTTAATTATGATCGTTTTAATTTTCTTTCTAACTTGTGTACAACATAATCCCTTTTTAAGCTGCCAAAAAGGAGCAATCAGCATTTACTGTGTCATGCAGTTATAACCTTTATGCAGTTATGAAGCTACAGTATGTAAATATATTTAGTACAATTGCATGGTTATCTGACACTATTACACTCTTCAGCAATATTATTTTGATTCTATGCAATCACTTTAAAAGTATCTCACCACTAGAAATTAAAGATGTTCTAGAAAAATAACCCTGTCCATCTGTAAAATCAAAGCATATACACCCCTATAATGCTGTAATTTTGCAGTCAGGTTTTCAAGTTTCCTACATGAAAGCACATGTGAATGGTGCTAATGGTCCCTAATCGTCAGCGTCCATTAAAAGCTGTTATGCTGTAACACAAGCTGTAACCGGTGACCTCCTGACCCCTCTGCTCTTTACATGTCAGATGGCTGATGACCTCATGGCAAACTCCTGAGAGGCACCAACCTGTGCGCTGACTGTTCTACATCAGTGTCAGTACCTGACCTTTGACACTTTGAAGTTCTCTAAATCCATTATGATGGATATAGCAATGTAGCTGATTGTATTATTTCAAACACTGCTAGTGTAAAGAAGATTGTATGGTAAAATAAGTAAAAGGGTAATTTATTGTTGATAAGACTTTAATTTGGAAGATTAGAGGGTATTTTAATAATTTAATCAATGCTTTTGATCAATATCACTGTGTACCCTGAGCAGATGTTGAAATGGAGCTTTTACGGGGCCACCTGTGTGCACTCCAAACTCCCTCAGGTCAAATTTCACCGTAACGGATTTGTTTAAAAGAGTATTAGCGGACCTCCAAGATTATAAGTCACCAGTTCCTCACATACTGTATATACACCACCATTCAAAAGTTTGAGATTTTTTATGTTTTTGAAATAAATCTCTTATGATTACCAAGGCTGCATTTATTTAATAAAAATACAGTAAAAAATATAATTTTTTTTGCGGCTAAATGACAAAAAAGGATGGTACCTTTTGACATTATACATTTTTAACATTTACCTATGACTGCACAAATGTGTTGGTGCCATTGCAGTGTACATTCTATAAATCCAAAACCGAGAGCATCATTATTTGATAAAACAAAATGCAGTAAAAAAATGTACAATTTAAAATAAATATTTTCTATTTTAATATATTTATTTCTGTGATGGCAAAGCTGAATTTTCAGCATCATTACTCCAGTCTTCAGTGTCACACGATCCTTCAGAAATCATTCTAATATGCTGATTTGGTGCTCAAAAAACATTTCTTATTATTACCAACATTGCAAAACAGTTATGCTGCTTAACATTTTTGCAGAAACATTTTTTCATTATTCTTTGATTAATAGAAAGTTCAAAAGAACAGCATTTATTTGAAATAGAATTATTTTGTAACAATGTAAAAGTCTTTACTGTCAAGTTTGATCAATTTAATGTGTCCTTTATTATTTATTATTATTCATATTATTTAAAAAAGTAATATTTTTCTGACCCCAAGCTTTTGAATAGTTGTGTACACTACTGAATCCTTTACATCGGTACACGGTACATCAAGTACACCAATTCTGTGATACATTTTAATTATTTTTTTTCATACTTAAGACATTTTATATAGAATGCTTACAAATTATCTTTCGAATTACGTTTTTACAAAAATTGCCTCACACCATCAGTTTAAACATGAATACAGGGGTCTACAATATGCTATCGACATTCACATTATAATTTTCGATAACACTTTACAATAAGGTTTCATTTATTAACATTAGTTAACTACATTAGATAACATGGACTAAGAATTAACAATACTTCTACAGAATTAAATAATCTTAGTTAATGTTAATATCAGCATTTACTAATATATTATTGAAATCAAAAGTTGTATTTGTGGTAACACTTTAGTAAAGGGAACACATAAACTATTAACTACAACTTTTCCCTCAATAAGCTCCTAATTTACTGCTTATTAATAGTTAGTAAGTTAGTTGTTAAGTTTAGGTATTGGGTAGGATTAAGAAAGTAGAAGAAGGTCATGCAGAATAAGGCATTAATATGTGCTTAATAAGTATTAATAAACAGCCAATATTGTAGTAATATGCATGCTAATAAGCAACTAGTTAAAAGACCCTAAAATAAAGTGTTACCGTATTTGTTAACATTAGTTAATGCACTGTGAACTAACATGAACAAACAATGAACAGTTATATTTTTATTAACTGATGTTAACAAAGATGAATAAATACTGTAACAAATGTATTGCTCATTGCTAGTTAATGTTAGTTAATACATTAACTAATGTTAACAAATGAACCTTATTGTAAAGTGTTACCTAATTTTCATATGGGAGAGAAAGTTTTATAGCATGCAATTTATTATAGATACTCAAAAAATGCACCATCAAAAGATACCTAGTGTATCTGTATTGATAAAAGAAATTTGCAATGCTGTAAATCAATTCTACACATTTTTAACAGAGCAAAATCTTGTCTGTCTTCGTCTCTCTAAGAAAACATCACTGGTTATTCCTACTGAGGATGGCTAACAGCTACACCATGCTATTCATGGGATGTACCATGGAAGGGAGCTGGCAGTAGTTATGCCCCCAGTCTACTGTACTGCCCAGGATGCCCCCTGGGCACTAATGGAGCAGATGTCTCCGTGTATACACCGCGCTGGCACAGGCTCGGCGAGCAGATGCCCCTGTCAGATGCCAGGTCTGTCAATTGAGCACAGACAGAGACCATGTTCTAGGACACAGAGTGAATCTCTGACCCGCTCCTCTAGGTACCACTAGCAGAGTAACAAGGTTTTGTGCTTTTTAATGGAGTTAGTTACAACGTTAGGCCTTGAAATCATGCAAATGATGCCCTAAACCAATCTAAATAAAGTTTTAACACCATTTTTAATGTCAAGGCCACATAATTAGTGAAACAATGTGTGTTATGAACTAAAAATCCTCACTACAGTTTTCATCAACATTCAGTCATTACTTTATTCAAGCAATATCTTTTTTATGACTTTCTCTTCAAGCATTATCTCAGTGGAGGCCGTTAGCTTTCTTTTGGCTTTGACACTGCATGGCAGTCGGCCTGTAAAATATTTAATCTAGTCATTATTGCTGGCATTATTGCTGTCATTAATTACTTTGCCTTTGGTGGCTAGCATATTGGAGATGGTCCCTTGTCCTGTATTTTGGACAGATGGTGGGACAGTGTCATTAATATAAAACACATTCAAAATGCCTACACCCTAAATCAGCATGAATTCACCATGGTAAGCATTATACTTACAGTGCTCTGATCAAAGAGGATTGCTCTCAAAATGAAGGCAATGTTTTGATGAAGGCATGCAGTGGGCATTCTTAGATCAAATCCATAATGCATGCATTTTTTATTTCATTTTCTATAAAGCTAATGTGAAAGTACAGGCACGCAAACTTATGTTTAAAATATAATATAGTATAATATAATATAATATAATGTAATATAATAAATTAATATACAGTTACAATTTAGTATGTATTTTAATAATTCAAAATTATATGATTTTACAATTGTATGCTGTTTTCACCGTAGAACAAAACCTGATCCTAAGTGATTACGAGATAAATCTGGTGTACTATTTTTCAAAATATTTTTTTTTTTTTTTTTTTTTTTAAGGTGTCATTAGTAATTGCTGTTAAATGTGTTTTTCTGTGGTTAAATGACAAAAGATGATGTTACTTTTTGACATAATACTTCA
Organism: Ctenopharyngodon idella; assembly: GCF_019924925.1. NCBI lineage: Eukaryota > Metazoa > Chordata > Actinopteri > Cypriniformes > Xenocyprididae > Ctenopharyngodon > Ctenopharyngodon idella. Next base: position 13,627,092 of record NC_067228.1, read on the forward strand.
GATGAAACATTTTAATGTACCTATGGCGGCACAAATGTGTCATTGCAGTGTACACTCTATAAATCAAACTGAGAGCATCATTGTTTTATGAAAAGAGCTGATGTACAGTAAAGAATAGATGTACTTTTGGTTACAAAAATCTGTGAATATAATCCAATTACAAACAATGAGACCATCTTTACTGCAGTACAGCTTTGCTTCTCAGGATAAGCCCATCTGCGAGCTTTGTCTGCGGGCTTCTTTAAGCCCCGTCAAGGCAAATATTAGCACACTGCAAATAGTCCTGCAGGTTATGATTAAGATTTTAAATGTATCCCAATTGAATACTTTGCTTTATGAATAACAAAGTCTTAGAGGATCGGCGCTGTAATTTATTAAACATGAAAAACTTCTTGATGAAATATAGAGACTGGGAAGAGATTTATGCATTTGAAAATATTTCTGCATGCTAGCTTTGCATGGCAATGAGGCCACATTGCACAAATGAGGAAAGCTGCATAGAATGTACAGACTTGTGATTCACACACTGCAGTTTGAACTGTCAGCTGAAAGAGCATAACATCAGAACAGGCAAACAATTATGTTATGACAGATGTACTGTCTGACGCAGCTCTGATTGGCATTATTTCTGCACATTTCACACTACCATTGTGACAAGTTTCATATGAAATAACATTAAAAGTCAAACTGGAAAATGTTACCATCTAGTTTTTTTTTTTTTAAATATGCAATTGGTCATCTTCAAATGTGATATAACGATACAGTCCATCTTTCCAGATTACTACACAAACGTTGGATTGTGTGTGTGGGCCCGGAGAACAAAGCCTCCATTTGTCAACAAGTATGTCTTCACTTTGTATAACAAGGCGAGCTTGTCTATTGGACAGGTGGCAGGACAATGTCGCTAAGATACCAGGCAATATGAATAATAGATTTAGTCCATCGTGAGCCAAGAGCTGGTGCCTGCCACATCCACAACAGGCACTGAGTGAAAAAATGGAAAATTAGGCCAACTGTTCACCTGAGGACCCTGGGAAGCCCAAATGTTGATTTGCGGGAGCGAGCACATATTTTACATAAACACACATTGCAAGTGAGAAGATAAAATGTGCTCAGAGCTTCTCACAAATCGTGAGAGAAGGGGCCGTTTAAATGTTGGGTGAAGTCTTAAGCCTGAAGATTACATATGAATAATTTGCCAAAATGTCCAATAAGCCTAAATGAGTTTGAGTTCCACAAAGACTTCCAGAAGCAGTCAGTGATTGGGCAGCTGTCCTAATTGAATGGATCCTTGTCCAAAGTACCATTCCAGAGACCTTTAGTTAATACCACCCATATAAAGGGCAGCCATGGTTAGAGAAGCTGTCCTCTTTTGACAGTGATGGACCAATTTAGAAGACCTGAGCCACTCAAATATCAGCAGGATTCACTGAAATTGCTTGTCAGTGATCTGGTGAGATCAATGAAACAGGCTCTTGGACAGTTTCAGTAAATTAAATGTAAGACGAGCTGCAAGGTTCATTAAACCATTCCAGTATTACAGACAAGGGAGGAGCTTAGTAACCTACATACTAGAAATCAAGACTTTATGCCAACAAGTTACATTTCCCAAGTCTACAGTGTAAATAGTCCTGTTCTACAGTAGACTTGTCTCGCATAAAAGACAGCTTAAATTACTGCCCTGTAATAATAATAATAATAATAATAATAATAATAATAATTATATATGTAAGCAATAAGGTATGAGAGGCTGTGCTGTATCGTGAATAAGTCATGGCTGAAAGGCGTTGTTAGGCACAACACGAAGCAAAGTGCCTGCAACCCCTTCAGCCGTGACTTATTCACAATACAGCACTAGCCTCGAGTACCTTATTGCTTTTATAAAACGGTTACCACACAATACAAATTAAAGCCAAAAATATGTATCAATGCAACTTTCATGAAGTAAACTTTCAATAAAAGCCGTCCTTCTGCCAGAAAAAATAGTCCCTGACAGTGAACAGCAACAGAAGTTACATTATTACGCCATTAGATGGCGGCAAAGACTGTCTTTATGAGTGTGTCAGTCAGTAGTAAAGTCTTTTACATTTAAAATACTGAATTGTTGTGAACATGGAACAAGATGCAACTAACAAATGCTTTGACTAGCGCTGTTTATGTAGCTAAGAGTGGTTGCTAAGGGGCCGTTCACATATCACGTCTAAAAACGAGTGGAAAGCGTTCTCCTTCTTTCCAAAGCGCTTGCACTCCCGTGACGTCTGTCATTGCTATGCAAACATGAACTGCGCTCTCCACGAGGAGTAGGAAGTTTCTAGCCCTTGCATTAGCTTTACTACTAGATATATTTATGGAGATGATATATAAAAACCACCCTGTACATCTATGATCAGCTGTTCGGCTGAGCTTTTGATGTTTTGCTACGGAAAGGCCGAAGCTGATCGGTTGGTTCTTGTCACATGACGGCGTCGATTCCATTATGAGCGCGCCTGCCGCGCGGCTACGTTTGAAATAACTGACTTGACTTTTCTTGAAACCCTCCCAAACAACTTTTGGTGATGTAGGTGCTGTTTGGTAATTTTTTTTTAGGCTTTCTGACCCCAAGACTCACCTAATTTTTGCAATTCTCCATCTGTGATCCTTGGCGAGTCTTTGGCCACTCAAACTTTCCTCCTCACCGCGCATTAGAACAATGTAGACACGTCCTCTTCCAGGCAGATTTGTAACATTTTTAGTTGATTGGAACTTCTTAATTATTGCCCTGATAGTGGAAATGGGGATTTTCAATGCGTTAGCTTTATTCTTATAGCCATTTTCTATTTTGTGAAGCTCAACAATCTTTTGCTGCACATCAGAACTATTTTCTTTGGTTTTTCTCATTGTGATGAATGATTAAGGGAATTTGGCCATTTTGTTTACACATATTTGTACTCCTGTGGAACAAGAAGTCATCATGGCTGGACAATTTTATGTTCATGATCACCCTGGTGTGCTAAAAAATGTAAATATTATTGGGAATATACTTCAGAGATATTTTACTCATAAGAATTTCTAGGGGTGCCAATAATTGTGGCCAACATGCATTGGACATTTATAAAACATTTATTTCATAATGTGAGTTTCAATTATATTATATAGCAGAAATAAATATAAAAACAAATAAAATATATTATTTTTTTTCTATTATATTTATATATTATTTTTATTTTTTGTAAAAATATCATGAAAGCCTTATCAAATAAGTCAAGAAAGAGATCACAATAAGTCGATGTTAATTCTGGTTTACTCATACAGCACGAACAATGGAAGGTCAAGTTTAGTCAAGTTATTGTAATATATAAATTAACTTATTGTATTCAAGTCAAAAATAATTTAAATTAGGTTACACTAGGGGTATTCAAAGTTTGGGCTGCGCCTCCCCAGGGGGACGCCAGAGCATGTCAGTGGAGGCGTGCAGAACGGTTTTAATAAAAAAAAATAAAAAAAAAATTAAATTAATTAATTATTAATTAATTTCAATCAATACTTAAAAAAATGAAAAGAAGCAGGTTTTTGGACAAGAGACGTTGCTATGTTTTCGCCCCTCTGTTTTCAATCAGATCATTTTAAACCATAAACTCCTGGAAAGTTTTCAGTCCAAAGATCCAGCATGCGAATGTATTCAAACAGTCAGTCCGAAACAGCCCTAATGCAGAGAAAACCTGACCGATTTCATCAGAGAATAGTGTATTTGGCTTCAAAGCACAGTCCAAGCCGTTTCTCATCGTTCTGTGAAATACAAACTGAACGGCGGCTCAAAATACCCAAACGCTGCATGAGCCTATGATACACAAACTACATCTCTCTTGGATAAAGCAAACCAGTGTTGCGCTAGTAAAGTTTTGATGGATGACGATTGTAATCGAGGTAAAGACGATTACATCGGCATACAGGAGTCGTACACTAGGCACACGAGATGAGAGTCGGTTATTATTGATGAGCAAACAAACTGTGTGCGGCACTCTCTCAACACACTGCTCGCTATTGAAAATTAGTAAATATTGGGGGGTAGGGAGACGCTATTGTGTATGGACGCCCACTGTCTTTGACTTTGAAAACACCTGGGTTACAGCAATGAAGTCCTATTCACAGTAAACATACTGTATAAAACAGCACGGGTAGTACAGTATATGGTATTACCAACATACTCTCTGTTTTGGTGAGACATGTTGCAGGTTGAACTAATTATACCTCCTGCTATTAGGAGCCTTTTGCCGTAATAATTAGTTGTCTAAACACTATCTGTAAGTGATCAGCCTCATCTACTGATTAATTGGATACAAGCAGTTTGCGGTACACTGGCCTACATGCAGCGCGAGTAAATATTTATTAGCAAATTACAACATCACCCCAGGCCTGTTCCCATTCTGTCTCACGCACTTCTCCTTCCAGTGGGGATATTCTGAGATGCTGTGCTAATAATGATACCCCTGCACTTATTACAGTGAGCACACTGGCCTTTTGGTCCATAGTTCAAGATTCAAAGACTATAAAACATTCATTAATTTAAACAAACTAGTGAAAATCAAACAACTTAAAACTGCAGTGAGTACTTTTATCAATGCTAAAATAAAACAAGTATGCCATTTGTAGGTTGATTTAAATAGCGTAGACATAGTGACACTGTAGCACTAACAAAACATTGAGGGGGAAATTCTGGAAACCTGTGAGAAAACAATCCTGATTTTGGGGATTCCGAATGGTCATGCTAACAATGCAAAAAAAAAAAAAAAAAAACTTTGGAGGTGAGGTCTTAAGGGGTTACCTCATAAAAAGAATGCTTTACATTCACTGTGTATCCTAAACCATTCCCCTCATGGGGCCACAATGGAACTTAAAGGTATAGTTCACCCAAAAATGCTGAACACAAAAGAAGATATTTTGAAGAATATGGGTAAGCAAACAGTTGACAGGCCCCATTGACTTCCATAAAATGGAGGGGGAAAAAATACTATGGAATCAGTGGAGCCCATTAACTGTTTGGTTACTGACATTATTCAAAATATCTTCTTTTGTGTTCAGCAGAAGAAAGAAATTCATACAGGTTTGGAACAACTTGAGGTAGGGGTGGGCGATATGACCAAATTCTTATTTTACAATATGAGAAACTTTAATTCATTAAAATGAGAAAAAAGAAGCAAATTACAAATAGGACATATACAATATAAAAAAATATTAATTAAATTAAGTTTTTCAGGTACAATACGTTTATTTAACATAGTTAGAATTATTACAGAAATGTAATTATCAAATGTAAAAATAAAATATTGCATAGTCTTCACTGTATGAATTAAATTTAAATGTATTCTTATTAAAGCTAAAAAAAAAAAGTTATTCAGTCAAGAGCAGTAAGTTATTTTCTCTTTTGTTTGATTCTCATTAATGACAGAGCAGCAGGTAAAAAATATTAGGCTGCTGTCACTTTAAGACCAAAAGCACGGATCCATTATACTGATACACATCCGGTTTACACCAACTGTTTACTTACACTTCAGACATAACTGGCTGTGTTTACACGAATACTCCACTCGATGGGCATTTTGACATAACTGAATGTGTATTTGACCATTTTAAGCGCAATAAGACATTAAAGAGAACTGAATTCGCAATGCGCGCACTTTGGCAGTGGGCCAGTCAGCACGAGCACCGCACTGAGTTCCTTTTCAGTATATATTGTGCTCTTTTTTAACATCAAGCACGTCCCACTCTTTATATTCTCATTCATTAAGATTTTTATTTGTTTTTGTCACTTTTTTCATTTTTTTGGCCACGTACAGAACACGACTCACTCCCAAAACTGCATGATTGACACCGTGGTAACCATAGCAACATTCTGGTGTCTCGTGTGTTTGATATCTGCTATTCTGACCAAAGAAATATTACAGCGACAAAAGACATGTTCAGCAATTTTAACTAAAGCACAATTGACGGAGGCATCATGTTTTGCTTATGCTTGGAAAGGCTGCTTGACAGAGCGCGCTCTTGTAGTGTTGCCATGTCCATTTATTATAAGCATTTTTAGGCTTGTTTTTTAAGTTTGGCTCATAAAGCTATCAAGTTTACTGAGTTAATAAAGTGAGCAGTTGTGGATTCATGATATTTTGGTATTATTTTCAGCATAAATCATTTGGATGTATTTTGGTTCATTGTGGGCTTGTTCTTGTTTGTTGTTTTTCTAGCTAGATCTGATCTGGCAACACAAACGAGTCAAGGCTTGTACCGCTTTCCCTGTGATTTCTTGCACCGCACATAAAGAGGAGAGAAACATTTCTGATGCGCGTTAAACAACGTCATTAACAACTAGTTGTACAGTTCGGTTCCGTACACCCTGTGTAGAATTTTTGTAAATGCAGTTGTATTTTTCGGGAGTTAATTTGATTGTAGAATGTGGTTTTCACTCCCATAAATTACTGAACTGTGTGTGAACAGGATTGAGCACTAAAAGGTGAACTGACAACCGAACTAGCTGCAGTGTATATGTGGCTTTATACTCACCAAGGCTGCATTTATTTAATCCAGAATATATTAAGAGCAGTAATATTGTGAAATATTATTACAACTTAAAATAATGGCTTTCCATTTAAATATATTTTAAAATGTAATTTATTTCTGTAATGGCAAAGCTGAATTTTCAGCATCAATCTTCAGTGGGACATAATTCTCTGCTAAAGAAACAATTATTATTTTTACAATTTATTATTATCAATGCTGAAAACGGTTGTGCTGCTTAATATTTTTGTGGAAATCAAATTGAATGGTAGTGTAGGTCTTTATACTTGAAAATATATAGCTGTTTTTATATATTAGAATGGGGGTTTGGGTGTTCTCTACACTGATCTTCCATCATTCCTGTTCACAGTGTTTAGGCCCATAAAGCTGCAATTGTGCCTACAATGTTCTGCACTCCCTATTTGCTCTATACTTACTCTCTATTTACATGCCCATATACAGCTTAGTACATAGTTTATCGCCACTATGTAGTTCACACGGCCACTAATCTGCAAGTGTTTGTTTTTAAACTAACAGGGCGTCAGAAATCGAACAAGTCATAAAACAAAAGTGCAGGAAAAATGTTGTTTTAAGCACAAAGGTACATACATATATTTCAGAAGGTACATGCCTTTCAGAAGGTAGATTGCCCAAGAGAAACACACTGGCGTCAGCTGGACGCTCGAGATGAGGCCCAGAGTTTGCTCTGTGTTGCTGGAGGGAGGTTACACGTGACACTAAGGCCGATCTGGTGACAGTTTCTGTCTGGACCACAGGCCCTGACTTTGCCCTCTGGCCTGAGAAATTCCCCCATTCCCCAAACAGGGAGTTTGAATAATCTCAGCACCTCCCTGTCAAAGAGCGACCCCTTTTGGCTGACAGATCTGCAAGAATGCGTCTAAGAGGGTCAATCCCAAATAGCACAACTCAACCCAAGAGTGGCGAGCGGTTTAGCCATCCGTGGCTTAAATTACAGTTAGGAGGACATACGCTGTAAACCATGAATAGAAATAACTTGATGTTGCCGTGGAATACTTGAACACATTTTGAGTATTCAGAAGTCTAACATCTCTGGGAAAGGTAATTAATCATTACTTGTAATACATTTTAAGGTTCTAATCCCAAATATTCATAGCAATAACACTGATTTGCTTGTATTGATTTCAGTACTTACTAGTGGCTTCCACAAACAAGTCAAAAAAGCGAAAAGGAAACAGGGGCTCTGGCAGTTCACGGAAAAACATCTTTAGCGCTCCGGTGATGACATGGATGTCCTCCCATTGGCTGTCGCCCAAGTCAAGCTCCTCCTCTGGGGAAACAGAGAGACACAGTCAGAGAAGCCAACAGAGAGAATTAAAACAACAGTCGTTTGATGAGGAAATTAAAAAATGCTAATCATTATGTCAACGTTAATACGCCCCTAGAGAGCCGAGCACATTGTCCTGCCTGCATTTCACTGCATATCAAACAACAATAAAAATCCTTATCAAACAATTTGTGGTGCCTATTACAAACTAACCACTTCATACCTTTCAGTTAAGTCTTTAGAACTAAAACGATAATACGTCATTCAGATGAACACTGATGCAACTGTTGGCCTTAAACCAACCACTTATAATAGATAATTACTGAATTAAACTTACCTTGGTCAACTAGGAAGCGTAGTTTCTGGATAATGGCCAAATTGCCACTCACCCTGTATATCCCATCAGCCTCTAGGCCTGTGAGGACGGGGTAAAGACATCTGTCTGTTAGTCAGCCAGGCATGTAATAAAACCTACATCCATTTTTTTTTTTTTTTTTTTTTTTTTTTTTTAAAAGGATCCTTTTTTAAGCCATACCTCGTTTTTCTACTTCCTCCACACACAATTTGACAAATCTGGGCACAGTGGTCTTTTCTCTCTCGCACAGGGTCAACATGTGACATCCAAACACTCGGTCTATGGAAAAACATGTTAGTGAGAATATTTACAAATGTATAAAGCTAAAGTAGGATTTGCTAACACTTGCCACAGGTGTTCATTTATTAATATAAAAAGTATCATTAATATTATCAATAACAATTAATAACATAACAACTAATAATATCATTATGTAATTATTATTCATAATAATAAGACTAATACAATAAAACATATTAATAATACAGCAGAATTTATAATAATAATAATAATAATTAATATTATTATTATTAATTATAATAACATTAGATCTACATATGAATTTAGTACTATTAATTGTGAAAAATAACAACAACGCATCTTTATTATTATTAACAATAACAATAATTATTATTTTATTAGAACTGTCAATTTAATGTGTTCATTTGGTACAAAATTAATTATGAAAAAAATAATGCATTTAACTTATCTCAGCATCTTAAATTTGTGTGGCTCATAGTGCAAGACATTTTTATGCTTATGTTAATGATATGGAAAATAAAATTCAAATATATTGTCTTTTTGTATTGTCTATTCAATGATTTACTCATCTGCTACCATAATGTCTTTATCTTTATAATGTCTTTATCATAATGTAATTATCTTTATTTCGGGGCTTTTTCAACAAATATATAAAAAATAATATTTGTGATTAATTAATCAGCATAACATTAATTCATTCATTTAATTTAAAAAAAAATATATTGACAGCTGCAGATAATAGCAATGAGTAATGACAAGCTGCTTCACAACTAATTACAGATTACGAGGTGCTCAGTAGATCTACTTATTTAAGGATACATCACTATAATCCACCATAATGTAAAGTGTGACCCAGGAATTTCACAGCTGAAATGCATAGTGAAATGTTTTGGGGCAGTCATATTTCAAAGACGGTCCACAAAGGATCAGAACGCTCCATAATGAGCAAAACTACAGTCGTCAACGCAGAGGTGTAAGTGTCCTCATCATTTGGCTTTTTGAGTTCATATAGGACCGGGCGAGCTGTCCCAGAGGCTTCTGGAACATCAAAGATGTCCTGCTCTCATTTCGGCACCCGCGAGGAACGGGGGAGGAAGTGGCAATGTGCTAAATGCATAAATGACTGCAAGCAAGCCACCTTTGCATACAAATGTGCATTCAGAACTTTCCTAGAGAAATATCTGGCAGGAGGGGCATTTCTAAATAAATTACTATTAAAAAGCATTGGTACAATACAGAACGTTCCTAATTTCAAGATGGTTGTTTAGCAGGCTAGCTCGCCTTGGAGCTCTGCCAGTGATAGCTGTGTTAGGGGCCACCTGCGCTACTCTCTTAATCCCACAGTAGTTTTATTCATTCCCTCAATATTGTCCTCTTTGATCTCCCATTTACCCCTACAGATACTACATTAAAGGGTCTTTTTGACACCAGAGAAAATTAAAGATATCATTACCTTCATCCGAGAGTTCCAAGCATGCTTAAAATATCCTTTAATGTTAGGTTTGGTGTATGCCATGAATGGAATAAATTAGTTACAGTCTTTAAGAATCCACATCAGGGATTGCTTCTTGAACTGGTATAATGTGTAAATGAAAAAGAATGTCTTGCTACCTTTTTTTTAACTGGGTCACAGTTGTGTTTAATATGGAAACACACAGAGCCAAAATAAACTAATGTCCTAAGATTGCACATTCATATGTCATCACGTAATATGTAACCTGTAATTATGTAGCATGTAATTATGACTATTAACTGGGCTACAAGAGTTGTTAAATGAATAGGTAAAAAAATGAAACTGAGAGTTGGCAATGAGCATCACGTAAATGTACGGAGTGCACATGGCAAATCTTTCACCTTTAATAAGGCCTTTTTCCTGTAGCGTTTTCATGGAGGGCCGTCTGGAGATGAACTTCTTCAGTCTGTTCTTAACTCCATTCTTGTCCGCGCTGTCTGAGGCGCTGTAATTCAGCTTGAACACTGTGCGGGGGATCAGAGGAGACACAGGAACAATGCTGTCACTGAACACTCGCCACATTCTTTTGAGGCTGTCTTTGTGCAAGTCCTCCTCATGCAAATAAGACTGTCTCCTTTCTCCACATTGTTCAAAAGCACACCAGAAAAACTACTTCTGTCAAAATATTCTCCAGTGTATGTGAATATCTTGTTTCACAGCATTTATTTATTGATTCCGGCCAATGTTAGTGTCAATATTACACCATCTCGACAAGTCCAGTGATTAGTATGTGACTAGCGAGAGCTCGGAGCTTCTGCCCAGTATTCGGTATAGTAGTAAATGAATTCTCTTTGATACTCATTCAGGGCAGAAAATGCTGCAATTACCAATGACAGAAGTGCTTGGAGAGTGTCAAGTAGCTTGTAATTTATAATAATGATTGACAGAGAGCAGACTGACTCCGTCTTACTCAACATCTCAGTGGAGTTCACAACAGTCGTATATATTGTCTGAAATTCAGCTTCTGTTGGTCTCTGTCTCATATGGTAAATGATGCGATGTGCTAACGTGTCTGCATTTTATTATAGTTGTCATGTTACTGCAGATGCGGATGTTCTCATTACAGTAACCAAACTGCATGTGGTCAAGGTGCTGCTGTGCTTCCTGTTCAGAATGTGACCACAGTCGCACAAAGAAAGAAGCAATGAAAAATGATATCATAAGAATGAATCGTAAACAAACATGAAAATCAAATCAAAGGAAAATAGGAAATTATATATATTTTGCTTAAAAATAATGAAGCCTATTTTCAGGACCATTATGATTTTTATATAGTAGCATGACAAAGTATTGATTACTGACAATTAAGCACATTTTATTCATTTTGCTTTTGAGTTGCTGTTTTTTTTTTTTTGTTGTTGTTGAAAATTTCCATTATTCTCATTTTTCTTGTTTCTGTATTATAATGTTTTACTCTATCTTAGTATGAATTAACAGAAGTGAAAAAAGATAAAAACTCTTTCTTATGTTACAGTATTGTGAACTGCTTAATTGTCAAGAAAATAAATGCAAAAAATCCTAAAATAGTGTCCATTTAAAAAAAAAAAAAAATATATATATATATATATATATATTTATTTTTGATTTTGAGGTAAAATATGACCTACATTTAATTTGGTTTATTTTACATAAAACTGTGAACAGAACATCATCTGTACTGTTAACTCATTAATGTGGATATTAAACAGTGGAGAAGCAAGTCTGCAACCCCGACACACTCACTGTTTCTGAACTCTCTGTGCTGATTGCCAGTTATCACCCCCACTCTCTCTCTCTTTCTCTCTCTCTCTCTCACACACACACACACACACACACACACGTGTTACTCACTGATGGAGCGTCTGTGTTCAGACTTGGTCTCTTTTGGTTTAGGTTTGGAGGGTTCACAGGTTGGTCTGGGGACACATTCTGTACTGTTGGATCTGTGTAGGGCCGCTCTACCACAGCTCTGGCCTCCAGCTCCACTCGACTACACCACAACATCATATAAAAGATTCATCAGATAGATGCAGAAATAACATCCAAAAATATTGCTTATTTATCCCAGTGTTAGATGCGTAGCTATTAATGCATTAGTGTATTTAACCATTTATTTGCCTATTCCAATTTTTAAGATATAGTCCTTCATATAAAGTATAGATGAGAGATGAGTACATGTTAATGTAAAAATGTGCAAAAAGCTATTTTGTCTTTTAAGAAATGACATACCAGACTGTCCACTGCTTTCTTGATGGCATCATGCCATTTACAGATGGTTGGGAAGTGATCTGCCTGCAGCAAAAACTCATGACCAGTTGGGGTGGTTATCTGTTGGTAAAAGAGAGTTGAAATTAAAGTTTAAAAAAAAAAGTTAATTCAAACAAATACAGCTGGCAAACTATGTGTGAACACTCCCCTGCCAATTAAAGACCCGTGTATAAATAGAGTAATCAAACTGTACTACATCATAATCCTAGAATTGAATAGAACAATTATTTTTGTATTTGTGTCTTTGATATCTACCTTCTGCACACTATTACTGATTTTACATATTTAATTTTAAGCTAAAATCTAAAAATGGTGTGATCTTTTATTGCTTGCTTTTTCTTATATAACTGTAACCAAAGAAATATTGGTTTTATTTTGGAAGAAAAGAGTATTTCAAAAGTTGGGGCCAGTATTTTTATTTATTATTTTTTTTATTTTTAACTTCTGAGAGAAATGCAGATTTGGTGAGCATAAGAGACTTACCAACCCCAATCGTTTGAACGGTAATGTATAAGAAAAATATGCAATATATTAATAAATAGTATACTTATTTATTTATTTATAAAATTATTTATTTATTGAAAATCAATAATAAACATTGTGTGAAGAAGGCAAATCTCAGTGACACAATTACACGCATAAAAAGGACCATAAAATGAGAAATGAGAAATTTCAGATGTACTAAACCTTTTGACAAGTTATTAGTGTGATACCTGACTAAACATTGGACTTATTTCTTGAGACTGGCATAACGTCACATGGCACAGTCGCACAGAATAAGTGACATTCCCAGAATAATGCAAGCAAACACCAACGCTAAGGTCAGAATTGTCAAATACCGTTGCACAGAAGAGATACTTGTTATTTTAAAGAGGACTGACACTGCATATTTCTAAAACCTAAAATCATTTTAGAGTGGTCAGTCTCTAAAAATACCAGGCCAGATCACAGAATACCCCATAACCCCTCTCCCCCCATACAGTCACTACACATAGACGTCCAAAGTTTGCCCCGTTTAAAACAGACTTTTCTGACTTTGAGAGAGGGTGGCAGGGGGAATCAAGCAGTCTCTTTGGGGATGGAGTGAATATAGAGGGAATGGTTAGGGGCACAATTCTTGTCAGAGTGTGTTTGCGATCCCTCTATTCTTCAGAGTGGAACATCCGAGAGAGCATGTTTGTTCTGAAGCTCCTTCTTTCCTGGAGGGTGCCTGCGGACATGACAGTAATAGTTTGGAGTGGGGTGGACTTGTTGGAATCCTCATTGGCGGTTCGAACGGGTGAAACAGATCCACTTTAATGACGGATATTTGTGCTGCAGGTCATCAGAAACTTTCAATGGCAGTTTCACATCTCTTTCTGGATTTGCAATGCGTGAAGCTCGTGCAGTATCAGTGATCCCCTTTTATGCAGATTCGACAGATATTTTATGCATGTGACACACAACATTCTTTTTTCTCATTCTTTTCGGACATTCAAAATTAAATGAACCACTGACGTATTGCCGGTCGACTTTGATTCGGAAGATAGCACAGTGATAATGTTTCACAACCCAGCACGCAATGTATCAAATAATTCAAATAGTATTTCAAAGCCAAACCAGCCTTAATAAATTCAACACCAAAGCTCGATTAAGTTAAACTGAAACACATTTTACACGTCTTTCAAAATAGCTCATCCTGTAAATCAAGCTGTTTCAAAACCAAACATCACATTGGTCTTTGATTTCATGAAGATTATCTGAGAGCGTTAGCTGATGAGTCATGAGTTCTGTCCCCTCTGTTTCTGAAAAAAAAAAAAACAACAACTACCCATTGCTATATTCACCAATACCTCCCTAGAATCAAGCTCTCATAATTTATGCCATGTTTCATCTCTGCATGTGGTGCTACCCATGGAAACGAAGGGCCCATAGATATAATGCCAATATTTGCAGTATGCGGTATGCGCACATATTTCTATGGACAGTTAATGCTGTTATGGGCAGCTTACACAACAAATCTTGTACTATTTATGCTGCACTATTTATGATTTTACTGCTGCACTGGGCTTAACGCTATATATTTTCTTCTCAAAGTTTCTCAATCTTTCTTCTCCTATCCGTTAACTTTCATTTATTTTGTATATACATAGCTATACATATTTTTTTTTCTTACTTTTTACAAGAAATGCACAGACATTTCACGGTCTTTGCATCACAGTGTATGTGACATATTAAGCTTTCAACTTAAACTTGTTATTGTGGGCATTAAATATTAGTGAAAGTGACTTAATAGGACCATTACAGTGTAATATTACATACACTAACATAACATTACAATCCTGTATTAACCATTGGTGAATTCATATTTAATCCTCAGTGTTTGTTACTGCCATTGAAAATAGCCCCAGATAGCTTCACTGTAAAAAAGAATAGTTGTTTTAACTTAAAAAAATAAGTTACCTGGTTGCCTTAAAATGCTGAGTTCATTGAACTTAAAAAAGTTAATACAATGAAGGTGATTGATTTAATCAACAGAAACTTAAACTATTGTATTTCCTGAACCACATTAATTATCTAAGTTGATTTGACAACAGAAAAATGTGTTGTGATAACAAATCATGAATATATATATGCTAAAAAATGTTGTGAAAGAATATTATTGGTCAGGAAAAAGTAGCTGATTGGAAAACTGGGACTAGTGGAAAGTTTTGTGTTGTGTGAGTGGAAATAAGAAAGAGTATAACATATAAAAGCACTACGCTTTTAATCACGCTGTTTAATGAGGAGGAATTTGAATATCTGGGCTCTCACTTTGACTCTTCATTAATTTTTAATTATGAAGAGCGGTACAAAGACCAGAATGCCATTTGTGACTTAACATTTGTGTTTTGCTGTTAAATTAAACATTAATTTGAAAGCTACATAAAGACACAACTCAACTTTGAAGCGCATTAGATAGTAGGGTTAATTATCTCCAATTTTCCACAACTCCTGAGATGGGTCTGGGTTAGAGAGCTGCTGGCTTCCCGGAGAAAACAAAAGCAAAATCAGAGGGAATGGAGGAAGATGCACTGCATTCCCCTGATGCTTTCTCATGCACAATGTTTAATTCAATGGTTTAGACTGCATAGGCCGCATTCAAAATATTAATAATAACAATGACAGAAACAAAATCTTCGTAAAGTGTTTCACGAGTGGCAATACTGTTTCTGTAACAGACATTCACCAGATTGCAGTTTTAAATGAGCAAGCTATTCTCGTAAAGGACTGAACCATCAGATCGATCTGATTAAAATTGTGAGTTGTAATTTGCAAATACAAAAAGTTCCACAACTGAACAGTTGAATTGAAAGTCAAAGTGAGAAATAACATAATAATGATACTTAAAAGCGAGCAGGGCTAGCTGTCAAACTGGAAAGATGTCACAAGAGCTTTAATGTCAAAAGTATTGTTACACAATGTGTTTTCTCTAGCAGTGGTTTTGTATGTTGGTTTGAATTAAGGGTTCAAAACCCTCTTAAATTGAAAAAAAGCAAAACAAAACAAAAAGTGAATTCTTTATTTTTCCTGGGCAATAACTATCTGTACTGAGGCGTTGTAAATCGTATGTTACTTGCTACGAGAGAGTCATTTTGCTGCTTTAATCTCCTTTGTAATCTATTGTCTGAATCTCAAATCCTTTTGTTCACCCCATGATTATTACAGAATATAAAGTATATTGTTTTGTTATGAATACTGAAATTAATGCTTGATACAATGTAAGCAGCTTTGAGGGCAAGCAAATACCTTTCCTTCAACCCTCTTGCAAAGTGGTCTTAAGAAAAAGATTGCGTGATCGCAAGCTTAGAGGTGCAGTAATATATTTAATATCTAGTGCTTGAAACTACACAATGTCTATTTTCTATTAGAATCTTATACTGTATGTCAAAGGAGTGTTTTTTTATTAAAACAGATTTCAACTTGAAGGTGGCATTAAGAGTTTCTTAGCAACTTTTTGGCATATATTCATTATTTATTTTTCAAATGTCTTTTATGTGTAGAGTTTATTATTTTACCCTTGTCTCAGATAATATTATACATTTATTACATTTTAAAATCCAAGATAAACTAAACTATTTCTAATAACTTCAATTAAAATTTTTGTACTGCACTGTAAAAAATGATCGTGATTTTAAAGGTAAAATACGGTAAAAATGCTACGGTGAAAAACAGTTAAGTTGTTTACAGAAAGTTTCCGTAGTATATGGCGAATAACTGTAATAGATCTAACGGTACATTTAATGTAATTTTACAGTAAAATAGCATTAAATTTAAGTTTTAAAGTTTTTGGAAGTGAAAAATAACAAGTCATTGTATAATTTACAGTGAAAAAACGTAAATTGACATTCCCTGCGTGACACTTCACATTTGATGTATTTTCGTTGAAATAATTAATGTTTATTGCATTTTTAAAATTTCATGTGTGTTACCATGATGGTGTTTAGTGTTTGTGTTAATGACACTGTGTGCACCTTCTATATATTAGTACTGTCTTTCATGAAATACGTTGTTTTTTTTACCGTAAATTTAACTTAATTTTTTTTACAGTGTGTAAAATAAACAGTTATGAACCGTAATTATCACAATATAAACCTTTAAATTATACGGTTTGAACTGTAAAATAGACAGTAAACTAAGTGCTGTCCCCTAAAACCTAAAACGTTGCTACCGTATTTTTTTTACGGTAAAGTTCTGGCAACCATAGCTGCCGTTTTTTTAGCGTAAATTTTACTTTTAATTACCACAAATTGCCAAAAAGGGTGAATATATTATTTAATTATATGTATTTAGGATACATTAAATCCTAGCAATGGAATTACCCTTAGTAAGGAGTTAGCCATTTTATTTAAAAATGTCAAAAATGTAATTTCCATCACTTAAGTCTAATAAACACTAAACATCATTTGAGATATGGTGGAAATGACACTGTGATGGAATAAATAAGAAGAAGAAGAAGAAGAAGAAGAAGAAAAATGAAGAGATACTTTTTTTTTTTTAAAGAAAAAATGTCAACATTTAAAGTACTTCTTAAAATGGATGCTAACATTGCTCACAAATAGCTAAATACACTTCGCCTTTAGCCTGCAATTTTATGTCATTTGGATCAAATGTATTTGGATAGAAAGTCCAGCGTTGAGCGTCCCACTGCTGTGACAGTCAGGTTAAGCCTGTTTACATATACCACAGTGAGTGACAATCTAAACAACATTCTGTAATTAGACAATACATCACTTCATTAGCTCAATTCTGTAAAGTGTCCTTTCAAAAGCACGATACTTAGCAGTCCTTCTAGGCAAGCCATTTGAAGAGTCAGATCTCTACTCACTGTAAGCCTGTCAGTCTGTCATAATCTGCAGTAAACATGCCCGAAAGGTGCCGGATGCATGAGACACGAGATCTGACAGTGCCTGCCCAAAGATCTTCACTTCCACGGACAGTTCAGGAGATGGCGTATGGACATCAACCACATGCTATTTATCATAGTGCCTATAAACATTGCAATAGCCTCCACTGGCCTCGTTCCAAACAGTACAAATTGGTTCATAATTGCTGCTTATTCTCTGTCCACTTTTTGAGGAAGGATTTATTTATTCATTTATGTTCGCCCTGTCTGACTTGACCTCAGCCAAGGATTCCCCCTTTAATTCATGTTCAAAGTATGTGTCAGGTGAAAGGAGAGTGCAATAGTTTGAGTTTTAGCTCTGCTGTCTCTCCAGCTTGACGCCACATGCCAGCATATGATATTCAATCAACTTCAGATGTTTCCTCTTGATTCTCAAACACTCATGCCGGGCAACTATTGTCAATAATATGAGGCGGTTGTAAGGTCTTAGTGCAGTCGCTTTTGTGTAACAGGATTGCTAGATTTGATAGTCTTTTACATGCAGGTGACGCATACACGGATGCGATGAGAATTGGATTTCCATTGTCTGATGTTTTTTGTTTCCTGCTGAACTGAAACTGATAGGCTGTGCAAGAAAGGACTTTGGTGTTCAGGATGAATGTTTTGGAAGATAATACTTTTTTGTGGGTTGTTTAGTACAATGAAAATACTCTGTACTTGTTTTTTTTCCCTCTCTCTCACACAGGTAAGATGTAAAGGGTTAATCTACCCTTTAAAACTGCAAGGGCTAATATTTAGTCACTATTTTTTTAGTTAACAATAACAATGCTGGTTCCAAACCTGTATGACTTTCTTTCTGCTGCAGAAAACAAAAGAAGATATTTTGAACAATGTTTTAACTGTCCATACAATGAAGTTTTGGGTTGAAATTTGTTAATCTGACTACACAAATGGTGAAATTAGAAATTTTGCAGATTCAGTCATACTTTTAGTTTCGTGTTGAATTCAATGTGATGCTAAAATCAGTCGTTTCAGTGGTCTTTCTCTAAAAGAAACGTGGTGTTCTCAGAAGCTCTAGAGTTTCATCTGTGCATAGGAAAACAGATTTAGTTTGGGAGCTTTGAAAGTGATAAATGCATGTCTCTCTGGGTTCATAACCCTTTTAAATGAACCAGAAAGTCTGTGAGAGTCAAACTGCTAAACAACATTGTGATGAGAATTTTTATTGATTCTTGGTTCAAGAACAGAATAAATGCATCTTGATTTTTACTCACTAGTTGCTATAAATGTTATGTGCTTTGCCACATATCACAGTAATATGAAAGATTTCTGACACTACCATTCAAAAGTTTGGTGATTTTTTTTATAAATAAATTAATTTTATTCAGCAAGGAGTGGCAGTATTTTTGCTTCAAACAGATGCTGAACTTTATATTCATCAGAGAATCCTGAAAAAAGTTTCAAGATTGCCACAAAAAATATTAAACAGCACAACTGTTCTCAACATTAATAATAATAATAACAAGAAATTTGTCTTCAGCACTAAATCAGCATATACTGGTAGACTGATTTCTGAAGGATCATGTGACACTGAAGACTAGAGTAATGATGCTGAAAATTCAGCTTTGCCATCACAGGAATAAATTACATCTTAAAATGTATTAACATAGAAAACATTAAATTGTAATAATATTTCACAATATTACTGTTTTTATTGTATGTTTGATCAAATAAATATAGCCTTGGTGAACATAAGATCTTTCTTTACCGACCCCCAAACTTTTGAACGGTAGTGTATGTCTTCAGCAAAACTTATATTCCAGCCCTTGGTGCACAATTTCCAAATTTATGGCCATTTTAAATAAGTTAATTTGCAAAATTGCTAAATAAAGTACCTCCAGCGTTATGATTGAGGTTCAAGGCTGCTAAGTTTCAACTGATAAATGCTGTAATCCTGGTATTAGCAGAGATATAAGGATCTGCACCAGCATTTAAGGTTAATATCAGCAGTGACAGAAGCACAAAAAGGAATGAAAGTCAACTCCAGATGCTTAAGACACTGATCAAAACCTCCAATGAAAGAACGTGAACTTCCTTAATCACAACTATCCCTCAATCTGACACAAGTGTTTTGTCTTGCCCTAAGCCGAGCAGATCTTCGAGACCTCGGATGAATGCCTCACAGATTGCAAATCTAACTCTCCACGCTGCTGAATTAACGAGCCTGCACACTAATTTCTAATCCCGGTTGAGGTTGATTGACAGTGGTGGCAGACTACGAAATGGCTTGGTACCATCATTACATGCACTTTTTTCTGTGTGAGAGTTTGGGATTATTTAAGATTACTGCTTAATGCCTTTTTAATCTCTCCTGCAGAAAAAAAAAAAAAAAGATTTCTGGGCAAAATACTGGACAGCAAGTACAGTGGCGGTGATAAGATATTATAAGTGCGCAATGAGATCAGAAATCGGCTTTTTATCCTCGCTTTGCCTCATTATGAGAGCTAACTCTGCTATCAATCTATTGATAAGCATTTTGCACACCAGTCGAAAGATTATCTCTCTTTAGATAAGTCCTAATAAAAAGTCTTCATCACAACAATGACTGGACAGAAATGTCAGGAGATGCTTTTGGATGTTAAAGAACTTTGCATCCTGAAAGATTCATCCAATCACTAGTATGCAGATGAAAGACTGTGTATATTTTCTCTTAAGGGTTTTTAAGAGGTATGACACCATCTTCGACAGACAATATCAAGGCTGGTGAAAGTGGACGCTAAGCTCACTAAGCAATTGGGTTTCTCTGTAGATGTTCCAATCCCTTGAGACTTCATAAATGTATTGAGCAGTTTGGTTAAGCTGTGATCTTAAAAAGTATGAGTTGAAAAAGGAAGGACAGATTATTAGAGATGAAGCAGGAAGGCCAAGATGTTATTAGAAGTGAGACCTTGTGACACAAGATCAAGACCGATGGCACTTCCGGCAAATCTTCACTATCAAGATTTACTAGATAATATGCATCTGTATTATATAGCTACTGAGACTGCAGTGCATTTATTAGTTTCTGAATAGTTTTTCCTGTTTTAACGGACAATAAAATGGATGAAAGGATGAACTTTGGCTCAGTGTGTTCGACTGTCCTACCTGAATCACGTTCTTTCGACTGGATTTCTCTGTTGTCCACTCGATTACAGCCCCACACAGATCCACGCCATCTGCTTTACCACCTGGTTTCTGTGGAAAAAGTACAATTACATTAAAATGTTTGCCAAGATACTAATAGAAACACCACGTTTCTCATGTCTTACGTGACTCTGTGAAATAATAAACAATTGACGAACACAATGTTTTGATACAGGACAGGCCGCCTATTAAATCAAACATTTTATAATAATTGATGACATTTTGTCAGGAGATTTTCACATTTATATTTAAATTGCTTTGTTTGTGCTCAGCAGAAATAATACAAAAGTTCCATGTCAGGTTTTTAAGCTATGTAAAGAGGCATTTCATACAGTCCTACGGTTTTAATGAGGTGGCAAAAATACTTAACTTCATCCTGATAACCTCTGTGCGTATTGCCCTAAGAAATGGCAGAGAGCTCGGGGGCTTTATGGCCACTTGACCATGAGTGATGTTGAAACTAATATAAGTTGACCCCATCGATGGCCTCGACATACCATTTACAAGCATGACAAGTACGTGAAGGTAGTAAACCTCTATTCTTCTTTACCTCATGTCTCTATCACTGCCACATGCTGCTCAAATCAGCAGAGTAAGAATATGGCAGTAAAGTCCTGTGCATGATATCCCATGCATGATGAATATTTCTTTTTTCAGCAGTGTTTTAAATAGTCAGGATCAAAGCAAAGTTAAGAACTGAGACGAATATGGAAATCATTATGCTTCCCCACCCAGTTGCTAACAGTTATGCTGCTTTACGCACAACTGTATCTATTCATTAAATTCTTTTATGTTTTATTTTCCTCATTTTACACATTATTCATATATTTGTTTTATTATAAAGGTAACATTTATCAGTTGACAGAAATATTTGTTCATTGTTTTTTTTCATTGGATGTGTGCAAATATGTGTTCTGGTCTTACCAAATTTGCCACAGCTTCTTGTTTGCTCTCTTTATAGAATAATAGTTGATTGGAGCAAAGTACAACCCAGGTTGAAGTCCAGTTTTTCCTGTGAAAATAATTGAGGTTATTACACTTTAAACTCATGGTAACACTTTAGTTTGGGGACCAATTCTCACTATTAACTAGTTGCTTATTAGCGTGCATATTACTTGAATATTGGCTGTTTATTACTTATAAAGCACATATTAATGTCTTATTCTGCATGACCATATTCTACATCCCTTAATCCTACCCAATACCTAAACTTAACCACTACAACAACTAACTATTAAATTAGGAGTTTATTGTGGCAAAAGTCGTAGTTAATAGTGAATATGTATTCCCCAAACTAAAGTGTGACTAAACTCACTCTAGATAGATAGATAGATAGATAGATAGATAGACAGACAAACCGTAATTTCTTTCCTCCTTCAGCAATTTTGGCTTTGTTCAAATATTCTCCTTTTAATACAGTCTGTTACAGAACAGGAACACAAAAATATTTAGTATTCCAAAATAAAAAATAAATAAATAAAAAAAATAAAAAAATTACAGAAGCTTAAAAACACTCTGGTTGGCTGCTGCATTTTAATTTATTTTATTGGTTAATTTTGAAACCATCCCATTTCTTGTGTAATGAAACACTAAACTCTGTTTATACAGCTCAGATTTCCATTCTTCAAAATAATCATTATATGATTAACTTTTGTGAGCGTAAATCATTCACTGCTGGCTTTTCTGGCTCTCACATCCAAAAACCCAATTTTATGCGATGGTGATAATGGATGAGGTACGATAGATCATACCTGCGGCCCAACAGAACCATCAATGTTATGCTGAGACTGGTTCCTCCGGTGGCGGTTGATCTAAACAAAGAGCATGCGTTGCTAAGTGAATATCTCTCACCCAAATAATATTCTTTTGCCTGAATGAGATTATGGATCATGATACGACCAAAAAATGTTGTAATTTATTTTAAAATTATTTTTTGGAGACATATACATGCATCTTTCTTAAATGTTCTATCAAACTACAGATTATATCCTATCAGGTCATTTGATTTCTCCTACAGCGAAAGGTTTGCTTTGTAATGTCACTGCACTATTTTTTTTTTTATATGCATGTTACATATTTCTATGTAACATCTTACATTTAACTTAATTTCATCTTCGATCATAATTCTGAATAAAACTACAATTTAGTGTAAGATTTGCTTATCATAAAAATGTACAAACTACCACATAAAATTATTATTACAGTAACAATAAAGCTTATTTTATGTTTTGTGTTAGTTTTAGGTTGATGAAAACGGCTCAATTTTCCCAGCAGTAAAAGCAGCCGGCCCTGTGCAGCAGTGCTGGCCTGCCCTCTGCTGTTCTGTGTCTGTTTCTAAAAAAACAGCCAATGCAACAGGAAATGCTGCAAATAACATGTTGCCTGTAGTTACACATACTCATGCAACATAGATGGACAGAGAGGCATAAAATAATTTAATTGGTCTTGGACCGTGTGATTGCGCTCATGCTCACAGGTTTCTGTAGTGTGTCAGGCTCTGGTAAGACCATAGACTTTGTCTGGCTGAGTCTCTCGCCAGTGTTGCTTTGAGAGCTCTTGATCCTCATCTGAACGGCTCCAGGAAGCACCATTGCTGGCTGCTTCTGCATTGCTGACACTGAAAAAAATAGCAATAACATAAAATCTGTCATTTATCATTTTTGATTGGCTGAAAATATGAACAATGCATCAGTCAGACACAAAAATAATTAAAGAATTGTTTTGGCCAACAGAAATTTCGGTAACACTTTACAATAAGGTTCAATAGTTAAACATCAGTGAATGTATTAACTAACATGAACTAACCATGAGCAATACATTTGTTACTGTATTTATTAATCTTTGTTAACTTTAGTTAATGAAAATACAGTTGTTCATTGTTTGTTCATGTTAGTTCACAGTGCATTATTTAATGTTAACAAGATTTTAATAATGTATTAGTAAATGTTGAAATTAACATTAACAAAGATTAATAAATGCTGTATAAGTGCAGTTCATTATTAGTTCATATGAACTAATGTAGTTAACTAATGTTAACTAATGAAACCTTATTGTAAAGTGTTACCAAAATTTCAATTTATAAATAGCATTAAAAAAAGTGACAATATTTTATGAAAAATATTCCTGGGACACATTTGGAGGCCGCATTTAAAGCCACCTTTTCAGCGGTGCTGGTTCCGGAAGTTGTTTGTTTTTTCATGTATTTTTCCCATAGGGATTATAAAATAGTCTTTGTTAAAGAATTATAAGCAATGAACCAAGCCAAACAGATACGAGGTGAATCACAACACTTCAAACTTTGATTTGAAGCAAAAAAACCCTGAAAATCGGACAAAAAGACAAAAGGTACAAGACTGTGCACTTAACCGTTTTAGTGAGGGAAAGAACTACAATCCCATGAAGCATTGTGAACAGCATCAAATTAAAAAATGATGGAGAAATATAAAACTACTCATTTACAAATGTTTATTATATGTATAAAAACAATATATTTTACGTTTATTGCAAAATATGCATATATATAACAAACATTTCAGTATTTTAAGAGTGTAGGGAGATCAACTTGATAATGCCATTCGTAGTGCTTCATGGGAGTGGGCAGAGCTAAAGAGCTTGACTCTCTGATTGGTGTAATTTTCTGTCCAGCATCATGGGTAATGTAGTTTTTTACCAGGAATTCCATTGTTAAACACGATTATTTTAGAAATAGGTTGAAATAATGCAGGCTGATGGCTTCAGCAGAAGCAAATACCATGGATTAACAATCTCATAGCTCACAATAGGTCTTTGAAGGTTTATAAGTTATTGTTCAAAATCTATTTCCTTATGGAGAAAATGAATGGAGTTTTTACTTCCATAACCCAACTGTCACAGCCAATCAGAATCCATCCTGCTTTAAGGAGCTCGAGCATTTAATGGTACTTTTTTTCCTTTCCGTTTTTCGCATACAGACTACAACGTTGATCTGCAAAAATGATTAAAATGCTGTATTATGCATGCCAGGCCAGTAGTTGGCAATGTCACTTTGTAAAGAAAAACTATGCGTCCATAGACTGAACACATAATACACATGTGCATGACGTCACCATTTTCACAAATCCGCATTTTTGTGCTTTACTCTGAGACAATAACAGTATCATTTTCAAAACTTGCACTTTGTAACTCATTTTCAAAAGTTTGTGTTTTCAGGCCCCCAAAACGCCACTGTTTTTAGTTAAAAACTGTGTCGTGTAAACAGCCCCTAAATGACAAAACTGCAGCGTGCGCTTAAGCCTTGTCCAAACTAATACGTTTTGGTTTGAAAACGCATGTTTTTCTCTCCATTTTGACCTTCTGTCCACACTGAGACAGTGTTTTTGTCATCAAAGACGGAACTTTTTGAAAATGCTCTTCCAAGTGTATACATTTGAAAATGCCATTTTCGTGATGTAGTGCTGACTGTGAAAACAGAGGTATTCGAAAACGATGACACATGTTTAGTCATGTGATGCATATTGTACCAATAATATCTATGGTTATACCGGCATTGTTGTGCCTGCTATTTACTTTCAGAGTGTTGCTAAGGACAAAAGTTCCTTTGTAAAATCTTCATGTTGTATTCCTGCAACAGAAAATGTCCTTGCAATTGCTGTCCTGCAGCAAAACATGATGACAATTGCATTTTAGACCATTCGATTTTGAGTGTGACCTGGGTGCAACACTGAGTGATGGGAATTTTGCTAATTAAATGATCATGCCAGAAGTGTGAGAACGTTATGTCTGCTCTCTCAGCATCATCTCATGAGCTTTTATTATGTTTTACGCATGTGCAGTAAGGTGATTTAAGTATTTTCAAAAGTTTCAGTGTAGATGAGCAACGTTTGAAAAACAATTGAAAATGTTAGTGTGGACAGGGAGCATTTTGATTTGAAAACACCATTTTTGAATGTATCTGGATTAATGTAGACGTAGCCTTGAATAAACTGAATGATATCATCCACTGGTGTGGATGCTGTGAGTGGGCCTTTAGAAGAATAGGTTCTATATAGAACCTTAAAGGGTGATTTCATCATCAGGCGCTTCATATAGAACCTTTTAGGGGGGTTCCTAACATGGGATCATTTTATGGATTTAGTTTTAATTAATTGATTTGGTTTGAATTCATTTTTAACTTTAAGTTTTATGAATTAAACAACTCGTAAACATACTTAAAACGTAGAAAAAAAATTACGTCAAGTCAAGTCACCTTCATTTATATAACGCTTTTTACAACACAGATTGTTTCAAAGCAGCTTTACAGTAATAGCAGGAAAATAATGTAACAAAGTTTGTGTTGGCTGTAGAGCAGCTCTAGAAGAAAATAGTGTCATTGTCCAGCTTAAGTACAATAAGTACTTGTATTGACTCATTTTGTTGTAAAAATCATTAGTTATTAATTAAGTTCATTTATCTATACAGTAGCTCTGGAGAAAACAGTGAAGTCAACTTAGTTCAGCTGTAAATATTTTCCTTATATAGAACCTTGTGTAGAGTGTAGGCCTGGCGACAACTTCCCCATGTGACAACTTGCACCGGTCTTACCTACCATTAGTTGGCTTTGTAGTAGCACATGCCACAGTAAAATAAATTGTAATTGCTTGGTCAATTCTTCTTCTTCTCCGAAATGAATCGCATTTTTGAGGGCCTAAACATGTTCAAAAACTCATGAAACTTTGCACACGCATCAGAAGTGTTGAAAATTTACGTCAGATATGGGTTTCAGAATTAGGTGTGGCAAAATAGCTTGATAGCGCCACCTCTTTCAATTAAGCGGCCTTCGCGCTACGTTTCACAGACAAGTATGAAATTTGGCAAACACATGTAACAGCCCAACACCTACAAAAAAGTCCCTGGGTGCAAAATCTGAAAACCAACAGGAAGTGAGATATTTTGAATTTTCTTTGCAAACTTTTTGCAGTTTTTGCCATTTCCAGACGTTGTACTATAACAAACTCCTCCTAGAGCTTTAATCAGATCAAGATCATATTTGGTCAGTCTAATATAAAGGCCTTTGCGACGTTAAATTGCAAAGATCTTGAGTTTTCGCTGAAGGGCGTGTCCATGGAGGCCTGACAAAGTTTGATGTTTCGCCTTGAAACAGGAAGCTGTTGTAACTTGGGCATACAATATACGATCTGCCCCAAACTTAACATGATTCATTAGAGTCCTGGCCTGAAGACATCTACAATGCAATATTCAGTTACAGTCATAGCGCCACCTGCGGGCAACAGGAAATGACATGTTTTACACTGTGATTAACTCCTCATAGAGATTTAACCAGATCAACATCATATTTGGTCAGTCTAATCTTAAGGACTTAGTGATGTTAAATTGCGAAGGTCTTGAGTTTTCGCTAAAGGGCGTGTCTGTGGCGGCCTGACAAAGTCTGATGTTTCGCCATGAAACAGGAAGCTTTTGTAACTCAGGCATATAGTGTCCGATCTGCCCCAAACTTCACATGTGTGATAAGAGTCCTGGCCTAAAAACATCTATATGCCAATATTCAGTTAGTCATAGCGCCACCTGAGGGCAACAGGAAATGGCATGCTTTGCACTGTAATTCACTCCCAGAAACACATTTGTATATGCCATGAAGTACCAAACATGCTAGAAACACGTTAAATCATGCAACACTTGGTGCTAATGTATGTGATTAACGCCACGAAAAAGGAAGTTGTTGTAACTCAGACATACAATGTCCGATCTGCTCCAAACTTCACATTTGATAATAGTCCTGACCTGAGGACATCTACATGGCAATATTCAGTTATAGTCAAAGCGCCACCTGTTGGCAGCAGGAAGTGTGGCACGTCAAAATGACTTTGTTATATTTCTCCCGTATTTGTATTTACTTGCTTTCATGCATGTCACCCACTATTCACTGTTTTCCTGAGGCCACCAGGTGGCGGTGGCCCCGGATGCGAGGGCCCTTTCATCGCTGCTTGCAGCTTTAATATTTT
The DNA here is from genome assembly GCF_019924925.1 of Ctenopharyngodon idella. NCBI lineage: Eukaryota > Metazoa > Chordata > Actinopteri > Cypriniformes > Xenocyprididae > Ctenopharyngodon > Ctenopharyngodon idella. The sequence goes on from NC_067228.1 coordinate 13,654,824, forward strand.
AAATGTATTTTGCTTACAAAAAGGAATGCATCAAACTAGAATTGCAATCAATTCCATTGTAGTTCAGTCACTTTGACAAAATCAAAATAAAATGTATCAATATATTTAAAATGTTATGGGCTGAATTCACTTCTTGAATTGATTTAATCTTCTAAGCTACAATAACAATTTGAAGTTTGAGCTTTTATAAAATGTTTATAAAATGTTAAATGTTTAAGGCCTACATATATCGAAACTACATTTGGATGTTTTCTTCAGCATATTTCACTATTGTGTCATTATTTCTTTTGCTGTCTGTTAGCAGTTTTTTATATAATATGTTTCTTGTGAATGTTTCAACAGAGTAATTGCACCATCGGCCAGAGAGTGGAGGAACTGATCTGTCATGCCTTTTTTTTTTAACAGAATCTAAGCTTCTCAACTACTACATTTTACGTTAGATGCACATATATTTATATATACACTTAAACAAGAATAAAAAGTTTTAATAATTTCCCTTAATTTGTCTTTAAATGGTTTACGTCAAAATAAACAACCAGCTCTTGCAAAACTCTACAGTGCACTTCACACTAACAGCCATTTTTGTCGGTTCTTAACAGGTTTTAGATAGTGATAATTCTATCAGCCACTAATCTACTTTCATTTTTGTGAATTCAATTGGACTATAATTTGTAAACATGTCAAAGATTCTTTCTATATGTATAGTTATTTAAAGTGTTTCTCTGGCTGGTAAACCATGAAATCCGCTGCTGCTATGATAACACACTGTAGCATGACAGGAAATAAATAAATCTTTAAAAAAAAAAAAAGCATAGCATAGCGGAAACAGTGCCACTTTCTGTCGTGCATGAAAAGTCGCCTTTCTTACAGTGGTTTAAGAGTGGGCAACAGTCTGCAGTCTCCTGTTTAAGGGTACTGACTTGTCAATAGAAGCTACAATTTGAAAAATATACATTTTTAACAAGCAACTTATCAGTTCTGACATTTTTGGCATAATTTTTGGGAATTTTGCGTGCAAAGATTTAGTTCACATATAATCAAGGCATCAAAACATTTCAGTTCAAGAAACAAAACTTCTTTAGCTGATCTGACAAATTGCCATATTGTATAAATAAGATCAATAATACTATTAATATTAGATAATGCTTTATATATATATATATATATATATATATATATATATATATATATACATATTTAAATTTATATACATAATAATTAGCTCTAGATATGCAAGTAAAATAACACATATCTGTCCCTATATGGACCTACTTTTCTTTAAGCATAATTTACTTGATATGCAGAAGAGAAATATTAAATTAGGATCAAGATCTAGCTTATAGAAACAGGTTTGCATCTAGCTTAGAATGTAAGCAACCATCAGTAAATCTTCAGTAACCACAAAACATTTTCTCATATATTCTGTCATTCCCCAGTGCTGCCATCCTAAAAATGTATAAATTGGACACTCGTACCTGGTTCTCAGTCGGGTTCCAAAAAATACTGCTCAAAACCTGTTTCAGCAAAGACAGAGAGAGAAAGTGTCGTTTGGAGGAAGTGTACAAGTCACATGGGACACTCAAACACTACGTCTCTCAAGATGTGCAAGCATTAGTGCATACATGGGGCTTCTGCTATCACACACTCTTCACTTCCTGAGGCCTGTGACAACAGTTTCATTCAAGATGGCTGCTGTTAGAGCTCACAAGAACAGATAAAAGGAGATCAGCACCATTTCAGTCTGAAATGTCTCCAATAGAGATAGATATGATGATCAGACTGACTCTTATTTTGGAGAAGATTGGATAAATTAGAACTGGTTTTGGGGTCAAATCACTTTGGTTTTTGGGTCTGTATAAATGTTGAAGGTAGTGATTTTCCATCTAATTCACATAATACATAATATTTTAAAGATTTTTTTTTTTGTATTTGCATTACTGTGACATCTGCCTACATTATTTTTTGTTCTCTTTAAAACTAAATATATATATACGTAATGCTGATTTTTATTTTATTCTTTCTTTGTTTTCTTTCACTCTTTTCTCTTTTATGAAGTCTAACCAGATTATTTTCCATTTCAACTGTCTGAGGGTGTACATTTAAATATATCTTTGGTGCACCATAACCCTATTTGGCTCAGTTCAAACAGGAAACAGTATAATGGCATGTGGTTTGAAGCCCCTCACCCATTCTCAGTCTTTGTGATTTTACAGTAAAATAAAATAATAATAATTAAAAAATAAAATAATTAAAAAAATCTAAAAAATAAAATAAGAATATCTTGGAGATTTGGGTCACTTAATAATAGTGATAACAAAATTTCACAAAAAAACAAAATCTTCTTCTTCTACTTATTATTATTAAGAATAAGAAGAATTCTATATATTTCCAGAAATGTTTCTAGAAATGTTTGTAGCATTAATGTCAAAGTCAGCACAGTTTCTTCTCGGTTTCTCTAGAGATGCAGTGTAGTATTAATATAAGCACCTAAATCAAACTTAAAAGGTGATAATCCATTATTTAATTATTTATTTATTAATGGCAATATTTTGTATATTTTAACATATAATCTGGTTCTTTTATGAAGCTGTAATTATTTCTAAAGGGTTACAATCAAACTACAATAACGAGCTGAGGAGTTTAAATGTATACTGAATGCAGAGCCCGCTTAGGCCACTAGATGGAGACCCTTAACTTTAGAGAGAAAACAACGAAACATTTTATAATGTAAAAAATACATTACAATATAACCGACTTCGACCTTTTTAACAATAAGTCATAATTTATCTGTATTTCTGCACCCATATACAACCAATAAATGTATTAAAGCAAGTTATAACCCGTTTACTAGAGCTTTCTGTCCACAACATCCACGAGCAGTACTTTAATTCAGCCACTAGATGGACAAACACTCTCACAGAATGAGGATCTCATGCGTAGCACTAAAAACCAAAGCCTATATAATATGTAAGTTTTTGTTAGTTTGTTAATCTTATTATTTTATTATTATTAAAAAACAATCTACAGTAATCACTTAACAGTGCGCCGGGAAGAATATATATTTCAGAGTTCTGGAAGTTAGTCTACATGATATGTTGCTAGTTATAAAGTAGCCATTATCTTAAATTATCAAGGAAATTCGATAACTCATGACATGATTTCGGGGTGAAATGTGATATTAAGAGGCTTCATGAAATTCGCTCATTCAGAACTGCAGTAAGGTAGGTCTTTTGTATTGTTTAAAACAGCCTAAGCAGGTGAGGTTATATGATACTATGTACAGTAAACGTAGTGCAGTAAAGTAGTAGGCCTACTGAACATAAGCAACACAAATGGAGCATACGTTGAAAAAAAAAAAGGCTGACAGTCCCTGCTTTAGATGGGAGAAAAAGTTGCTAACTGAGCCCACAGCCTGGTCTCAATGATTTATTTTATTTTGTATGGTGTATGGAAGTATGGTGATGCTTGCCCTATATTCACTTATTTTTAATCTGGATTTCATTCCATCCTTTTGTTCCATTTATCTAAATCAATTTAAATCACTATCAAGACCTGTATTAATCATTTTGGCAAACTTTCCCTCTTCAAAGAATGAAAGCGTGGACATGAGCTAATGTTTCAGCGTGCAGGAGGTGGGGACAGTTAGACAGAAAGAGAATTAGTGGCAGGAATGTGCTGGAGTTCACAAACAATGTCAGATTGTATTACGGCCGCAGGGGCGTCACCCTGTGAACGAGGTGCTGTGTGTGAGTGGGGTTAATCCAGTGTTTATGAAACACGCAGGGTGAATAGCCGGCCCGGTCACACTCAAACTCCACTGCTGTGTGATGTATGTTTGCTCTGTCACTTCATCTTAGAGAGAGCGGATGGCTAAATAAGATAGAGAAAGAGAAGAGGGACAAATGTTTTTTTCTTTCTCTTTAATGGTGAGGACAGGTGAACAGAATCTTTAAGCCTGTCGATAAACAAGAAACTTCTGAGACAAAGCTGTGAGCAAATAAAAAGAGAGAGGCTTCAGAGAACACCTTTCATCATGAATATCTTCAGAGGTGTTTAGGTCTAAGGCCGAGGCCCGGTGGTGTGGTCCGACCTCTTTCCTCGTCTCCGCCGGGACATATGGCCAGCAAACTCAGTTCCCATGTCTGAGTCTAGATTAAACCTTGAACCAGAGGTGTGTTAATCCCAAACAGCACCTCACATTGACAGAACTGGGGCTCTTTGATCAGACAAAGAGAAAGAGATTGAGTGGAGGAAGGGGTAGAGAAAAAGAGGGATGGGTTGGAAAATAAAGGGCTCAAGTAATAATAATTCGTACAAGATGTTAATATAATGTCAATGTGTATAGGGTCATTGTACAAACCTAAGCATAAAGCCCAACTGCTTACCCAAATCCTAAACTGAAACCTTGTTTGAAAAAATGAAGCTGTTCCTTTTAATATGAGCCAAGTCGTATCTTATTTGTACAGTCATATCTTATTTTGTACAATATCAATACTTTTATTCAGCCAGGATGCATTAATCAAGTGACAGCAAAGCAAAAAAGTACAAAAAAAACCCCTTCTATTTCTCATACAAGTTCTTTTGAACTGTCTGTTCATCAAAATATTATGTTGCACAACTGTTTTCAGTGTTGATAATAATAATAATAAATGTTTCTTGAGCACCAAATTAGCATATAAGAATGATTTCTGAAGGATCATGTGACACTGAAGACTGAAGTAATGTCTTCTGAAAAAAATGAGCTTTGCTATCAAAGGAATAAATTCCATTTTAAAATATATTCACATAGAAAAGTTATTTAAATGAGTTTGAAAATGTCCAAACTGAGTTGTGAGGACATCTGAAGTGGTCTTTAATATTTTCTTTATCAATCATGTCAAAGCATTAAATCTACGAACATTGAGAGATTTGCGTGAGTGTTTGGTTGAATCATCAGTGGTGTGTGTGTTTTAGGGCTTATAAGGCCGCAGAAATGAAGAGTGCTGTTGTTTCAATAGCAGGAAGTGGAGCCCTCAGTGAGTACAAACACAACTATGAGGTATGGTGTGAGAAACTCCTGTTCACAAAACACACATCTAATGATGCCCATTGGCATAAAGCTAATATTAAAATGCATAAATATATTTTGAATAATGTTCTGCTCCAAAAAACACAGACATGCAATGTAATCAAAAATCTATGTGTAAAAATGTGTAAAACCATCCACCTTATATTTAGGTAAGAGCGGGCGTGGCCATTTGTAAATTTAATGTGTCTGGCTTCCGATGTCATTCGCTTCCAGTTATTTTTAACTGTAAAAAACAGCTTGTTATGCTGCTTGATATTGCAAATTGGTATTTCTTACCATATTATTTTAATGTAGTATCTTAATTATAAACATGCTAGTTTGTAGCGCAAACAGTTTTACAGTTTACTGCACTTTGATATTCTTTTCGGTATTTCCCTATAGCGGCCAATAAATCGGAAGTCTCGCACATTCACATTAAACACCTTGCTTCCACGTTGAAAAATAAGGTGGATAGACCAGATTACAAAAATATTCAAGGTGTGAAAACATCATTAGACAGACAGAGTGATAATGTTTTTCCACTAGAGGGCAGCAAAGTCCAGAACAGCACTGCTGACACATGACCCTACTACTCTCTATCGATTTCCGCAAACAGACAGATGGGCGAAATGGATTCATATTTTGTGTGTGTGTGTTTTCATGTGTATACATGTGTGGATTGTATATGTATATGTCAGAGATCATAAATGTGTTTTTTGTTAATATCCTGCCTTGTCAGGTTCACTTTTACTCTCTCGGGGTCACTCTGTTGAGTCTCTCTCTTCGCTTTAACATGAAAGGAGAAAGTGTGATACACACACACACACACACAAATATATGTGCGCAGGTTGGAGTCCATTAAAGTCAGCGCTCTCTCTAGTAGAAGTCCAGTGTGACAGCAAGGTCACAAAAGGTCAAATCTCCTCAATGCAGTTCATCTTGTCACAGAAGCAAACTGCTGCCTCTGACCCCCCGACAGCTTTGGCCTCTGACCTCATGTTCTTAGGACTCTCTCTCTCCCCTTTAGCTCCCTTTTTTTTTCTTTCATTATAAGCGAGCAAACAAAGCCGTTCTCTAATCATTGTCCGACAGACAGGACAGGAGGTAGAATGATATTATTATCTACTTAAAAGGGCTTTATTCAGCTATCATACGACCAAAAACATGGAGCTAAAGTGTGGACTGTATAGTTGCCTGCATTACTATGCAATGAAATCATTGAAACAGTTAATCTTGTCAATCTTCAGTTTTACAAAAGGACAGTTTTCACATATTACATATGTATGTTGATAGATCTTTACAATCTTTAAATTGTTTAAGTAAAGAAATATTCATAATTTTTTTCTAACAATTTTCTAACAAATTATAAATTGTTTTAAAAAAAATAATTTTTACTTGACTAAAATTGTCATTTTAATCAGTGTTAAATGGACTAAAAATAATGCATATAAAATGCAAAAAACATTTATTCAGCTTAAAGGTGCAATAGGTGATTCTCTACAGAAATGTTTTTGTTATACTGGTTGAAATTCTCCTTATATCCTGAGAGCAATGTTAAGCGGTCTAAATGTATTTTTATAAATATATAATATATATATATATATATATATATATATATATATATCGTATGTGGATAGCGTAGGACCATAAAATGTTCATCCAATTATTATATTCAGTCCAAATGAAAAAATACAATGTCCTACCTGCCTGCCTCATGCGTTTTGGAGGAGGTGTGGCTTTGGACGGCAATTTGCAGAGAGGGTGGGATCCTATGCTTTCAACGTTAGCATTTCCCAGATCTCATAGTGCACTTTTAAAACAAAGACTACAGACAAAAATAAATTAATTTTAAAAATAACACTGATTGGACAAAAAAAAACAAAAAAAAAAACACCATCTGATACCATGGTGCCCCGTACTTTTTGTAGGAGTTTTATTATGTTTTTTGTTTCTATTAAATTGTATACACATCTATTATTTGTCAAAAAGCCAAAGCTGGTGAAAGTTAGGCCTCACACAATCTAACTGAAACATTTTTTTTTTTTTCAAACCTAGAGCCACATTTAGACTCAGTGGGCCTCATCTATGAAACATGAGGAGAAGTTCTGTGTAAATTGATTTAATATAATATAATATAATATATATATATATATATATATATATATATATATATATATATATATATATATATATACACACACACTGTAAATATATTTAGACCACTTCAGGATGTGAAGAGTGTTTCAAGCAGTATAACAAAATGCTTTTTTGAACATTGCCTATCCTAGCTTTAACTAAAATAAAATTAAATAAGTTTAAAAAAATAAACAAAAAATAAGTGATTAAAAAAATGGGGATCAACCTAAAACAGAGATCAGTTTTATGTTCTGTCAAAAAACGTGCTGAAGTTTTTTTTTATGTAACAGATGAGAAAAGAGAACTGGTATGTGAGTAAAGGGACATGGGAAAGGCAACGATGGAAGAGTTTCATGCAGACACCCCTCTGAGTGGCCCGGAAACAACCCCACTTTCCTGACACATTCAGGAAACATTGTATGGAAAAGAAAGGCTGGGAAACTGTAGTTGTCCAATGACCCAACTTATATATATTTTACTATGCAATTTTGAATTGATAGTGACAAGCCAAGAGGTGACAGCAAACAATAGAGTGAAGATGGGGTTGTGGGATTGAGAAATGACCCCCTTCCACTCAGGTCTTGAGGTGCCTGCATATAAGTACCAGCATGCTACGCATTACAGCTTAAACAACACCTGCCAGGCCACATCTCTGACCTCAGGGCTGCCTTGAATGCCGAATGTGGTTCTTGGAGCGACAGGTGTGTATATTCTGCTTATATCACCCCTTTAAAAAAATAAATAAATAAAATAGAGATCCCGATTCTCCCATGATGCTGAATAGACAACAACATAGTTTACTACTACAGGTTCTGACAAAATGTTAATTGTTACAGTCTATTTAAAAATATTTAATTTGAATTATTATTATTATTATTATTATTAAAATTCTGTTTGAATGAATTATTCAGTGACTTCACTTGAATTACTAGATGGATCAGAATCTCTTGAATTAACGATTCAATGACAAATACATTTTACTTGTTGTCAGCTACTGGTGTAACAATGCAATTGATACAATCTTTATTTGAAGCCTCAAGTTACTTTCAAAAGGTGATTAACTCTATTTTGATCACTGTATCATTGTTCGTATCCAAACTATAAAACTTTATCCCAGTACTTCTGTGATCATTTGAATTTGTAACACAGAAATAATGATACTGTGTAGTTGAAAAGAATGTGCAGCTGTTTTATACCTATACATGACAACTGCTCTCTCTGGGTCTATAGACAACTTTAACAACTACAACTAGGTCTATAGACAGCTATTACAAAAGGGTTTCTGTGTGTTAGGGTAGGGCAGCACCTGACCAGGTGTGTGTGAGTGTGCTTTTGGAGGTGTTAAACCTGATTATCCCACCTGCATCCCATAAACCACCAGTGGTCAGTCGTCCAGTAGATTTGTGTCTCACTAAAATCTGCACAATGAGCAAATGTGAACTGGAGAAAAGTTCATGCTGACCAGCAAAGTACACCATTAAAAATCTTCCCTGTAGATTTGAGTTATTAAGTCGGCCTTAAACAATAATTTAGGGCCAGTACAAGAGGTCTCAGAAGTGATAGTAAAGAATTAAATTTTATGGGCAGTTTTTTTGTAGCCTACTGCAAGGATGTGTGTGTGAAAAATAGAGTAAAGTACAAGCTGGACAAAGTGTGTTAGGACTTTAAAACAATGCAGATGTTACTGAGATCACATGTGAGATATGTGATGGCCAATATCTTGCAGACTAATTTATCAGACATTGCACTTTACACATCAAATAGATTAATAAAAAATGCTCCTAAATATCTGATAAACACCTCTCGCTTTTAAATGTAAAAGCCTTGATCTTAAAAATCAATACTTTAAAGGCACAGACAATCTATATTTTTTCCTCAGTTCGGTCCAGTCGACAAAATCAGGTCAGCAAAGAAGCGTTCATACAGATAACATTAACTCTGTGCTTATTGATTATGTTAAATATTTCTCTTTGAGTCTCGTCTCATCCATATTTGAGGGTCGCAACCGTCCATTGATCTACTTACTCACATTCTCGTCTCAGCACATCTCCATTCGTTATCATTATCTGACCATTTGAAGCAAGAGAAGAAAACAATGCTGTAGATCTGCAATGAACGACCTGGGAGAATGTCAAGCACTGGTTGCTGATACACTATCATGTGTTACGAGTACAGTGGGCAAACACAGAAATCTTTTGCGCCTATAATGACTCTGTGGAGAGCTTTTAGGGTCACACACACACACACAGGTGGTATGTGAACTGAGAAGAGCTGTCTCTCGCATGCCTGATTGTTATTGTGGGCCCTGCTGGTGCACCGTTGGGCTCCTGCATTAATGCCACAGCAACAGGAAGTTAGATATTGTGTGCAACTCTGCGTGCTTTTGAGTTACTGCAGAGAGAAAAAAAACACAGGCATTTTCTCACTCACTCAATGGACTTTTTGCAGATTAAAGGACATTCTCTGCCTTATCACAAATTGCAAAGCTATGAGAGGTGTATTTAAGTGTGTAATCTATTATTGTGCATCTAAATACCTGGAGAGAATGACTCTCTTCACTTTAAGGTCAAGCCAAGTCTGGTGTGCGTGCATTTGAGCCTTACTCAAGAAGGTCAGCCATGAGAACCAACTAATGCTGTAATGCACAAAACAGGAACTGAGCAGATGCAGGCATGAAGTGATGATGTTGTTGGTTGCTAATGTCACTTTTCTTGTATAATAACTGTGTGTGTGATGTATACTGGTAATTGCTACAGTTCAGCCCAAAATGAATATTCTCTCCAACTGATAGAATACCTAAGATGATGTTTAGCTGAATGTTAACCACCATTCAAAAGTTTGGGGTCGGTAAGATTTTTTAATGTTTTTGAAAGAAGTCTCCCATGCTCAGATCAGTAAGAACAGTAATATTGAAAAATATTATTACAATATAATATGACTGTTTTGTACTTTATTTGTTATTTGTATTTGTTATGTAACTTATTCCTGTGAATTAGTTGAATTTTCATCAACCATTACTCAGTCTTCAGTGTCACATGATCCTTCAGAAATTATTCTAATATGCTGATTTGGTGCTCAAGAAACATTTCTTACTATTATCAATGTTGAAAATAGTTGTGCTGCTTAATATTTTTATGGAAATTTTCATCTTTGATGAATATAAAGATCAAAAGAACAGCATTTTGTCTTAAATATAAATCTTTTGTAACATTATAAATGTATTTACTGCCCCTTTTGATCAACTTTAAAAAAGTATTGATTTATTTATTAAATAAATAAATAAATAAATACATTTTATTATTAAATAAAATCTTGTCAATGACTTTTTTTTTTTTTTTTTTTAATACTTTAAAGGGTTCTTCAAAAATAAACAGAACAGACAAACAACACTGTCTTGGACCACACAAGCAAAAAAAAAAAAAAAAAAAAAAAGAGGTAAAGAAATAAATAATATTAAAATAATTATAATAAAGTAACTAAAAAATTATAATGATAATGATAATAAATATTTTGTTCAGTTACTATAGTAAAAACCTGCAAAACAATCAGTCAAGGTGCCCAGGAAGATGTACAGCTTTAGCCGCAGAGGAGCCACTAGGGGCTACTTGAATGGTTAACTTGTCCAAATGTCACTGACTCATTTTTAGGTGAACTATTCCTTTAAAAGGAATATTCCTAGTTTCAATACAAGTTAAGTTCTATCAACAGCATTTGTGACACTGTCACACACTTACAATGCAAGTAAAGAGCATTTTAGAGGCTTTAAATGCTGAAATGTGGCGCTTCTGGTATCCGTATGTATCATGTGAAAGTCAACAGATTTGTTGACTTAACCAGTGTTATTTGGAAACGTCTTATACATTTAAGTGTTTCTGGTGAATTTTGTTTGGGTCTAAAAGATGCATATTTATTACAAATAAGGTGAGAACTATGACAAAATTCTGTCAAAGTTCTGAACCCGAGGCATTCCTCAAACTACCCAGACCTTCCTGTTTTTTACAGTGCTTTATTGCTTTTCACACCTGCATCCCTCCGGCAATAGAGTGTGTGTGACTATATTTGCCTTTTTCACCGATACCTCAGTTAAAGTCTGCTGATATATGCTAGTAGTGTGTGTGTGTGTGTATAATCCAATTCCCGTTCAGAAACTGTGTCCTTAAGTTACAACACATGATTGCACACTTCAGATTCCCTCTCCCGTCTCTCATAAAAGAAAGGAGAAATGTTGTCCGGCTAACCCCATCATTAAACATCTCTGAGCCCGTCTTGACCCTAAACAAAGCCCTGGAATGTTGTCCCACCGGCAGAAATGCTCAGGAACGAGGGGGAGGAAAGGAAAAGAACGAGAGAATGAAAGTGTGAATCTCCTTTTTCTGACCCTCCTGCCAAGCGAAGGAGGGTGTGAAAGAAAAGGAGAGAAGGAATAGAGGCACAGAGCAATAGGCCGCTTGTCTGCGCGTGAGAAACGCATTGTAGCGACACGGCTCCTGGCTAGCATTGCTAATCACAGGAATGACCGGAATGAGACGAACCGTTCAACATAAAAGAACATCCACACAGCCCACAGTTCATTTAGACCCATCAAGCAACCCTAAGGGAACCGCAGACACATCAGTATATCTAAATATCTCAATTGAAACCATATTGTACATTATTTGACAACCCATGTCAAAGTTAACTTAATGTTTGCTACACTAAAGCATGAACTCTATATGACACATTCACCTGCCCTATAACATTTCCAGAGACATTACTGAAGACAATTATCTTTTTTTCTTCTTCTTTTTTTTTTTTTTTTTTTTTTTTTTTATAAATGTGAAATGACTGTATAGCACCACCTGGAGTCACATATTTCAGTAACATCAATGGACATTTTACTAAACCAACATTAAACTAATACAAATAACAAATACAGCCTGGGGCTGCTTCAATCAATGAATACTCTGCTAAAAATGCATATGCCAGAACTACTTCAAGCACCGCCTGTATGTGTGAAATTCAGTGTGTCATTCTCCATCTGCAATCCGAGTGTGTGCCTGAAATAATCATCTGGTTAGAGAATGATATGAATCAATTAAACATTATATTGAATCATATAGGCCTATTGAACATAATATTAAATTATATAGGCCTATTGAACATCTTCAAGCAGCTCACTGTATAAAAAAAAAAAAATCAATAAGTCACAATTGTGATCTATGCCTATTCTGATTTCACAATAAAATGAATAAACAAATATCTCTCATACTTGTGTCACAACCTTGCAAATATTTACATCAAGCACAATACAGTCCAACTGTTGCATGTGCATTTGATCTGATATCGCTCTATCAGAACATGCGAGCTGAAGATTAAGAAATCTCTCTTTTGTCAAAAGATCTCAGGAATTGTTTTTCTGTGTGTAACGTTTACTTTGAAACAAATATAGACATAACAAATATAGACATAAACAATAAATGTTTGATGAGTTTGACATTCAGAATTCACATAAATATGTGTTACAAGAATGTGTATGCATCAAGAAGAGTGCCAAAGACACAAAATCAAGAAGAAAACGTATTTTGGTTAAAAAAAAAAAAAAAAAAAAAAGGAAAAACATGTTTTTAATAATTTAAGACATACAAAATTCAACTCATTTTTTTTTTTTTAAAAGTGAGTTTAAATTAATTCAAGCCAATTTGATTAGGCTATACTTAAAAATGTAAGGCAGCAACTGAACTACAGTTTTAAAGTTGAAGTAGTTGGGATTTTTTTTTTTTTTTTTTTTTTTTTAATACAGTGAACTGTGAACAGCAATGTTTTTAATTTAAAATGTATACATCATATGTTGCACCATTTTCAATTCTGAAAAATACAGGCAATTATAGATACTTGGGAAATAAAGACTATGAGAAATAAAGTCTCAAATTGCAAGACATGAAATCACACACTGAAATATAATTTGGGGTCAGCAAGGTTTTTCTTTCTTTTAATTTTCCTTAAGGGTTTTTCTTAAGAAATTTATATTAAATTGATCCCAAGTGACAGTAAAGACATTTACATAATTACAAAATGTTTCTATTTTAAATAAATGCTGTTCTTTTGAACTTTATATTGAGGAAAGAAAAAAGTGTATCACAGTTTCCAGAAAAATATTAAGCAGTATTAATGTTGTGAGCACCAAATATATCTTGAGCACCAAATCAGTATATTAGAATGATATCTGACTATACTGAATGCTATATTCAGCTTTGCCATCGTTTAAAATGTAACAATATTTCACAATATTACTTTTCTTACTGTATTTTTGATCAAATAAATACAGCCTTGGTAAGAGACTTCTTTCAAAAACAAATATATATATTACTGACCCAAAACCCAAAACTTTTGAACTGTAGTGTATTAGGTCACAATTATGAGAAACATTGCAATTGCAAGATATATAGTGAGTGTAAAATATAAAGCAGTTTAAATTTTAATTTAAGTAGAAAAGGCTATTTAAAAGCGTATCAACTAATAGTTACATTAAATAATGTTTGGTAATGACTAAATGATTGTATTTCCTATAATTGTTTTAGAGCACAAATATATCTGGTGATCTTAAAACAACGCTTGTGTGTGCGGTTCTTTATCTGTGTGGCCTGGGGGAAGGGTTGTGTTTCATGACAACAAAGTGAAGTATATCAGTCTACCTGCTCCTACATCAGCCCTCAGGAAAACTGTGTGTGTGTGTGAATTGTGATCTATGCCTAATCTGATTTCACTATTAAACTGCACATTCTCTCATACTCGTGTCACGACCTTGCAAATATTTACAACAAGCACAATACAGTCCAACTGTTGCATGTGCATTTGATCTGATATCGCTCTATCAGAACATGCGAGCTGAAGATTAAGAAATCTCTCTTTTGTCAGAAGATCTCAGGAATTGTTTCTTTGTGTAAAGTTTACACTTTAAAACAAATGTAGACATAAACAATGAATGTTTTATGAGTTTGACATATTCAGAATTCACATAAATATGTTTCAATGTCAAGAAGAGCGCCAAAAACACAAATCAAGATGAAGAAGAAAAAAAGAGCCGGCAATTGTTTCTATATTTTCTTTGGTTACACTTTATTTTGATGGTCCCTTTTGAACATTTTGTTGACTATAAGTAACTTTGCAACTGCATGTCAACTAACTCTCATTTGAGTATTAGTAGACTGTCTGCTTAATATCTGCTAACTCTTTATTTCAATGCTCCCCCAACAGACATTTCACTGACTATAAGTAACTTTGCAAGTCAACTTATTCTAACCATAACCCTACCAGTCTACTAATACTCTACTAACACTCTAATGAGAGTTAGTAGACGTGTAGGTGCAACGTTATAGTCAACAGAATGTCTTAAATGGATCATCAAAGTAAAGTGAAACATTTTCTTTTATAATTATGATCCAATGCAATGTCACCACATTTGTTTTATTGTTTAATCTCACACACACATTGACTAACTCATATTTGTGTATGATTTGAACTATACAGCTACTATTTGATATAGATGTAAGATGCTGAGGCAGTATAACCGCATATTCATAAGCCAAATCAAACACGTAGCGTTTTCGTTCAACACCTGCTTTGTGCATTTATCCACCGTATTTTTCTAATTTTCCTTCCTCCCACCAGCAAGGTTCATGTAGCTTTCTGTCATCCCTCGTTCACATGAGAGAGAGGAAAGCTAGCGCTTTCAATCACACGCTACACAAGAGAAAAATAACAAAATGAGAGCTGAATAACAAGAGTCAGGATATACCGTCGCTCCTAGACATACGCTAATTTATTACACAGAAACAAAACAGAGTTAACGTGCTTTCAGCAAGCACTCCGTTTCTCACACAGGGTGACTGAGATGTAACAAAGAACGAGAAAAGAACGGATGAACGAACATACAAGACAGAACGGCAAAGGCCAATTAGCTAATTCACATGTTAGCCTAGCATATGACCAATTATATTGTTTGAATAGTGAGGGAATTGAAAGAGACAAACTATATAGAAAAGTGGATGGGTGAGTAGAAGAAAGAGAGAGAGAACAAGGGAAAGTGAGCTGATTAAGAGGATGTTGGGGGAAGGAAAAAAAAATGAGGCGAAAGACTAAAAGAAGAGAGGGGGTCAAGAAAACTGTGCAGTAAGAGCGCTGATCCTAGATTAGGTCATGTCATCCTTATTAGCCAGAGAAAGAAAGAAAAGAAAACAAGGGTGGGTGGACGACAGAACAAAAAAAGAGTAATCAGTTCTCAGGGTTTAATCCCAGAGAACGAGTGCGAGGTAACGTTATAATGGTGGTCTGATGAATGCCGCAGAGATCAGGCGTAATTTTCGGAAAGAATCTGAACACTTTGCCTGGGGTGTTAAATGCGCGTGTCTGTGCGCTTGCGAGCACGCTTGAGTTTAACCTGAGGTGAAAGTTACCGGTAGCAGCACTCTGCTGTTTTGACCTATTCTAAGATAACCAATGCAGCAGATAACGTGCACACACACACATGCACACACACAGCTGATAACATCTTGGGATGGGATTAGTGACAATGAGGGTAAATTTGGGAGTGAGAGGGGAGGTCAAGGGGCAGTTTGGCAGGGGAGGGGTGTTATCTTTGTGTGTATGCGTGTGTGTGTTTGTTATCTTTGTAAGAAAAAGGCCTTTGTCCATATCTTGCCCGTGCCCACACGGAGCTCACATATGGACATTTATAATGGAAAGACATTACAGAGATCAATATAGTATGTACAATACATTCTGTATTAGTATTCCATCAAATGGGGGTTTCTTCTTATATCTTAGCAGTTTTTTTTTTTTTTTAATGTGTGTGTGTGTGTGTGTGTGTGTGTGTGTGTGTACAGATATATGTGGTTTATGAGGACACAAATGTGTATAATGACATGGGTATTACAATGTAATGACGTGGCTATTACAATGTATCCTGTGTCCTCGTAAACCAAATGGCTTAAAAAAAAAAACATACTAAACTGTGTGTGTTTTTTTTTTTTTTTGTTTTGTTTTTTTTTTTTAATTCCAAAAATGCCAAAGGTTTTCTGTGATGGGTAGGTTTAAGGATAGGGTTAATGTAGGGGAATAGAATATATGGTTTGTACAGTATAAAAATCATTACGCCTATGAATAGTGCCGGTAAACCACATATTCAAGAATGTGTGTGTGTACAGGTTTATTATATTGTTGGGACAAAATGTCCCCACAAGCATAGTAAAACCTGAGATCACCTACATTGGGGACCAGTCAGCAGTCCCCATGGGGGAAATGGATTAATAAACATACTAAATTATGTTTTTTTTGAAAATGTAAAAATGCCAAAAGTTTTCTGTGATGGGTAGGTTTAAGGGTAGGGTTAATGTAGGGGGATAGAACATACAGTTTGTACAGTATAAAAACAATTACGTCTATGGAGAGTCCCTACAAGGATAGTGAACCAGACGTGTGTGTGTGTGTGTGTGTGTGTGTGTAAAACCATTTTTTTTTTTTTATCATGCCTTCAACATTTGCTATTATTCTATTATATATACAATATATACACATTTTATTAGTTTATCATTATCCTATAATATGAAAATCCATCATGAAAGTATGAATTGCCACCTTTGAATAATTGAAAAGGAAACAAATTTCCATCATAGTCATTTCCCTCATATCCATAATGTTAGTAAACACAATACGTCATTTAAGATGTGGTTGAATTGACGATGTGGAAATGTTTCAGAAAAAAGTTCTAACAGTTGGACACTGTTATTAATTAAATAGTGAGAGTGTGAAAAGTGTTTTAAGAGAGTTTATTTCCTAAAGGCCCATGGGGCCATAGCTGAAACACCCATGTAAGAAAATCAGATTTGGA
Source organism: Ctenopharyngodon idella (assembly GCF_019924925.1). Lineage (NCBI taxonomy): Eukaryota > Metazoa > Chordata > Actinopteri > Cypriniformes > Xenocyprididae > Ctenopharyngodon > Ctenopharyngodon idella. The sequence goes on from NC_067228.1 coordinate 13,671,872, forward strand.
AACAATAAGATGTCACAGACAAATGCTCATATGCATAATTTACTTTGAACCGGGGTAAGCCTGGGAAAGTGTGTAGGTGTGTGTGTGTAGCGGCTCTTTGTGTTTTTGTCCCAGGCTGTAGAAAGCTACAGAGGCAGATCTCCACTGATAACAGGAGCCAGCACAGGAAACAACACAATAGCAGGAGACTGAGACCCTGTAAGCAAAGAACCTTAAGAGAAGGACATTATTACGTAAAAAAAAAAAATAAAGGTTTGTGAATATCTACTGGCTAAAAATAATAAAAACTACATGGATGTAATATTTTTGTCCATTTCAAATTTAGTAAAGATGCTCAATCTACAGTTTTTTTTTTAGCAAATATCCAACTTAATTTTTAATCTCAAACTTATTGGCACTTGATGTTTGGAGAATGCTGTTCTGTTTTTGGTGAGTAAAATAATTGACTTTGCATATGTAATTCCATATAGCACCGTATTTTGTACTGTCTTCATAAGCTGGACATGAATAAATATTTAAAACGTGTCCCCATTCCTTTCGTCTCTTGTGAGAGTCAAACACATCAATTTGCACTCAAAAAAGCACAAACAGAGGACTGAAGTGTGTAGAGAAAGAAAACGGCTCCTTTATTTTAACTTCTAAGCGGTTTCACCGCAAATTGAAGCGTGAAGACGACAGCACAATTAGCAGGCGCAGAAGGAGGGATGGGAATGAGCTTGTGAAAAGCCGAGCGAAAGAAAGGCAAAAGGATACAACTTATTTGGTGCACTCTTAGCCTCTCGAATCCCACCACCAAACCCTACGTGAACGCGGACCTCGCGAAACATTTCAATCCAATAAAAACTAATGAGACGGCATTTGAATCCCAAAGGCATAGCGGAGGAAGACAGGGGGAAAAAGAGACGACAGAAAGAGAGGAAGGTCCTGGAGTGAGGGTCTGCCCCCTGCAGATCATGCCATTCTACCTCTCGCCCCCTTTTTCTCACCCGCTTTTCTCTCCCATTGAGCTCGGCGGACCTCGCCGTCTCTCAATTGGATCTTTTCTTTCCTTCACTCTTTCTTTGCACGCCTAATCCGCAGAGGAGCTGAGAAATACACTCATTAGCGAGGGGGAGAGAAAGAGAGAGGAGAACATATGGCTTTGACTTGCGATCACACTAAAAATCTCTTGTCTTTCGCCGGTTAAATAGTTTGTCTGTTTATCGGCCTTCTCAGAGAGACAAGCATATCTGAGAGCATCACAGAGAGGAAACTGTTTAAAAATGAAACACGCTTGAAGGAGAGCCACAACAATGATCCCAGAGCACTTCAGAACAAAGTCTTCCCAAGGGAAAGAAAAGGTGTTTGAGATTTTCTGTCTCGGAGAAGGAGAAAGGGGGGAAAAGGAGAGAGGACAGGCAACAGAGAGTAATGTGTATGCCACCTGTAAATGTTTCTCTGACCACTAACATTATCAGGTTTCACTTGAAGTCTCCGGCTGATCCGGCGGCTCCTTTGAACGAGGGAAAAAAGCATCTGCCCAAGGGTCTGTCCCCTTGATTTCCTCTGTTTTTTCTTTCTTCCTTTCTTTCCTTTCTTCTCCTTCACTTTAACTATTTTCAAACACAGTGAGAGAGGCAGTGTTAACGCATCTGAACCCCAGTGCTGTCAAAGGTTAACGCACACACACCTGAAGGAAAAGCTTTTAGCACAGGTATAAGGAAGGCATTCCCATAAGACCTTTCTGCAGCAGCTGTTGGTTAACAGTGTTGTGACATGTGAGGACAAAAGAGGTGTCTCAACTTTAACCTGAAGACAACAAAAACCAGAGGGATGGATTACAGACAGGACCAAGATAAAATATTTCACTCCTGAAAGAGCTTCACCGCTAATGCTGGTGTGTTGTCAATCAAGAGAAAGTCTGGAGCAGCGACGAGCCATTTATGCAACAAGTTTACATTTTATGATGTGCTGTACCAGTCAAAAAATTGTTGCTCAAGATCTTTATTTTAATTTTAAATCTAATTTTTTCAAATATATTTAAATTGAAGGATGAGTCTGCGCTGTGGAAAGCAGGGTTGCCAGATCTGCATAAAAAAAGCCCAATTGCTAATCAAAACTAGCCCAATCACGGCAAAAACTAGCCAAATCGCATACCGGGGTGGGGTCCCTATAGGTAAAAATCGCATGGGGGGTCTGGGTTGGTGGTCGTTTCAACCCGCAGACAAAAAAAACCCCAGCTGCAACAGTAAAAGTAAAAGTAGCCCAATTACATGGGAAAACTGGGTACTTGCAACACTGTGGAAAAAGGTTGATATCCCGACCTTTCCCATCTTTCTTTCCCTCAATTTTCTGCCTCCACTGTCCTAAACAAGATAAAAAAAGCCAATAATAATAAGAATTTTATTTATTGAATATTAGGTATTTATTTTGTTAATTTATATTGGAAAGAAAGAAAGAAAGACTTTTAACTGGTAATATATCAAATTTAAAAACACAGCCTTTGTCCAGTCCATGCAAAACAGCACTAAAAAAAAAACAAAAAAAAACTTTTGTTTAAATTTGACTGTTTCATTCATCATTGTTATGGCTTTGAATAAGTATCCCATGATCCTCTTTGGTGGGTGTGTCTCAAGAGCAGCGTTCCACACCGGTGGACGTTCGCTCTACCACGCAGGGGCTGATGGGTAAATGGCTTCCTCAACTAATCCCTTTAGAGACATAAACAAATATTTTACCTTTCTTCTTATTCTTCCTTGTCTTCTTGCTTTCTATTTACTTGTAATTCTAGCCTATTCTGAGCCTAAATCTAGTTCATTTTCTTTCCTCCACACGCAAATTCTAGATGAATTTAATTTTGTAGATGTGTGTATTTTCTATTTCTGAGCATTCCACAATGAAACCAGCAATATACAAATACAAATGAGACACTACACACACATTAGTTAGTCTCAGAGATTGAACCCTTTAGGACATCTACTTTGATTAAACCTCAAAAACTCATCTCATGCAGTTCAGAGCTCAATTTATTGCACTTAACCATCTCTCCAAGCACCTTCCTTTTCACTCCCTGCTGCCCTGAGTCTGGAAGAGTCCTAACTGAGTGTTAAAATATTAACAGACTGTGGCTCATTAAAATGCTGTTGTGTGTTTCACTCATAGAGACCTTTTGTTCAGCAGGACACCAGCAACAGCACCAGACCTCCAACCCCACTGCTGCTGCATCCTCTGCCCAGTGAGGGGCCTTCACCTCAGGCACGGACAGCAGCGTCCATCCCCCTTGGAGCCTGGACAGAAAAAAGGAGGGAATAAGATGGATAGATGAGTCTAAGCCTGTATATGTCCATAATGTATTCTGATACCTTCCCCCGTCTACTCTCCTTTCCTTCCCTCATTTCACTCTCTCTCTCTCTCTTTCCCGTCAGTGATCCCCTGTGCTCTAAGTGTATCCCGTCTCTCCAGGAGTCGTTGATATGGGGATTAACTCCAAAGTGTCAATCAATTCTGTTTTTCTATCTCTCTTTCTTTCAGCACACAAGTATTTAATTGACACCAAGAGAGCCAGCCAGTGTTTTGAGTCTGTTTCATCCCTGCGCTCTGCTCCAGGTCATGGGTTTTAGAGATGGAGAGAGGGTGAAGAAAGAATGAAAAGTGAACCGAGAGGAGAGGATTTGAAAGTGTAATTTCCTTGTGCACTGTAATGTTAGAAATGCATGTGGGAACTCAATTTGGCTTGGCCAATTCTTCTATAACCTGTCTGTGATGAATGATTGAACATTTAAAGCTGAAGTGAGCAAGTTTTTGGATGTTAAAAGACTTTCTCCTATCCCAGCTTAATGTGTATCCCATGAATAGCTGTGAAATCAAGAGAAATTGTAAAGCTAAAAATTGTTGGACTGAATTGAAATTTACTTTTTAAAAACAGCACTGAAAAAAAAAAAAAAAAAAAAAAAAAAAAAACATGGGGAGAAATGAGCAGTAATATTAATATGAATTAAAGCATTGATATTATTACTTTACAGCTGTCATAAAAAACATTTTTAAAAAGGAAAAAAAAAAAAAAAAAAATCCAAAAAAATATTAAGCAGCACAACTGTTTTCAATATTGATGATAATAAGAAATGTTTTTCGTGAACACCAAATCAGCATATTAGACTGATTTCTGAAGGGTCATGTGACACTGAAGACTGGAGTAATGATGCTGAAAATTCAGCTTTACCATCACAGGAATAAACTGCATTTTAAAATATATTCAAATAGAAAACATTTTAAGTTGTAATAAAATTTCACAGTATTACTGTTTTTACTGTATTTTTGATCAAACAAAATTCAGCTTTAGTGAGCACTCTTTAATTAAAAAACAAAAAACTATTAAACAGTAGTGTAAATAGTCTTAAATTTAATTTAAAATTATGTTTTTGTCATACTTAGCTAACTTATGAGAGAGATTAAACTCCCACACACAGAATATGGAGTGAAAGCGCAGCTCTATACTAATTCATTTAATCAATGACAAGCGCTCTCCTATCTCTCCATCTGTCCTTCTATTCTTTTCCTCCTCCATTTCACACCTGGAAACCCTTTCCCTCTCTCTCACCTGCTAACAGGAGTTATTTCAGGTTCATTAATCTCTGTGACCTCCTGAGGAGATGTCGTAAACACATAGATGTGTGTCACCTGGCAGCAATGCGTGAGTTGGCTTTTCTGTGTCCACACACACACACACACACACACAGAGTTTCGCTATCTTTGTGGGGACTCTCCATAGGTGCAATGGCTTTTATATTGTACAAACTGTACATTCTGTCCCCTAACCCTAAACCTACCCATCACAGAAAACTTTCTGCATTTTTACATTTTCAAAAAACATCATTTGGTATGATTTATAAGCGGTTTTCCTCATGGGGACCTAAAAATGTCCCCACAAGGATTTTGGATAAAGCCATCTTTGCGGGGACATTTTGTCCCAATAACGTAGGGTTTACCAGGACCACAAGCACACACACACACACATTATAGAACAAACCTCTAGGACAAAGGGTCTTCAGAGCAGAACTCTAAAGTCCTGTTTACACCACTGATTTGGGCAATCCATTCAAAACGAGACAACACTAAAAGCAGATGTAAAAAGGTCCAACATTCTGAGATTCCTCCACATCTGGAGGCAGTCAGAAGCATTTTTGACCATATTGTGCTTGCAGTTTGATGAGGACTGGTTATTCTTCTGTCCATTAAAAAAAAAAAAAAAAAAAACTAACAAAACATTCAGGCATTCATGCAGCTTTAAAAAAAAACAAAAAACAAACAATACTTTTGAATGTTCTCTGAAACAAGTAGGTTACAACTCCATGACTGTTATAACGCTCCCTATATAGGCAGCAGACAGCAAGGAAGTTCACTGATTTGGAGAACATGCGGATAATGTCTTCCAGGATTCGCTGTTGGCTAAATCTGTTGTTGTTTAGATGCATTAATGTCTTAACGGCTTAGTGTTAAACAGCCACGTACAACAGTTAACACAACAAGCTTTAATAGAAATCAATCTCCCTACACACACAACGAGACATTGTTAACACCTCAAGGCTGAGGATGCCTATCGCTACAAAGTAAAACATCCAGACAGTCTTTTAACATGTTTCATAGCTGGGCCAAAGAAAACATTTACCCAACAAATACCTCCAAACCGTAAACTGTGAGCACCAAAACAGCAGCCGGTTCTCATGTAACCCGTTTCAGAGTGGATGATTCCGGTAGATTATGAAATCTGTTAACTTTTTCCCACTAGAACAATAGTAAGCGACATGGCGGAGTGGACATCAGCTCAAGCTCTCGCCAGTAAAATGTGGCTGACCTGAAGAAAACACAACAGCACAGTGAGAACCAGACATGCTTTCACCTCACAGCCGGGCAAATAAACATGATCTGGCAAGAAAAACAAGAAAGATAAAGCACAGAAATGATTGAATGCTGTGAACGTAAAGCGCTTGTTTGTGCCTATCAAACATTGTGTGTTTGTCTGAGGGTAATCTGGACACCATGTGTCTTTTTGTGTGTGAAACGTGGTAGACAGCAGGACCGGACGTTTGAATAGCGATCTTCATGAACGTTATTTCAGGTCACTGGGTAAGATTAATGTCACGTCAACATCACCGCGTTGGCATTAATTTGCAAGACCCTGGTAGTTTTGCAAACTGAGAAGCCCACTGGGGTCGTTCATGTTATCCACACAGTCCATTAACTATGACCTGTTATACCATATTACACATCCGATTTTTCTAAACCGAAGATTAGAGGATAAACTGAACCCATAGGGAACCGTATGTCAGAAAAGGTCAGTGAGCTCAGCGTGTGTGTTTGTGCTTGTTTGTGAGAAAGGAAGAGACTGAGACAGAAAGAGTGTGATCAGGCATGAGAGAGTATGCCAAGTGTCACAATTAGAGGATCAAGCTGAACTCTATCAGATGACCTCAGAGGTCAAAGGTTAACGTGGATGTTCAGTAGTGTGTGCGTGTGTTTGAACAGGCACAAAGAGAGAGAAGAGGAGGAAGACATAAGTTTGGTTCTAAAATTTTGTGAGCTGCCTACCTAGTTGGCAAGATATAAAACAAGATGTTTAAGACATCGCAGATGTTCTCCCAACACAAAGGCTGTTCAAAAATGTTGGCAATAAAATTATGCTGCCTTCCAAGATAACTTTGACCAAGGCAGCATCACATCTCTCAAAGAAAAGGCAATCCCACAGCAACAAGTAAAATAATTTATTGCAGAGTTGAAAAAAGTGTTGATTACAAATATAAATATCTACAAATACAAATTTCTGAGGGGTGCAGACTCATAAGATACACTGTCAGAAAAAAAGGTACGGTGCTTGTCACTGGGGCAGTACAAAGGTAAAAATGTACTAATATGTACCTTTAAGGTACTAATATGCACTTTTAAAGTACTAATATGTACCTTTAAGGTACTAATATGCACCATTTAGGGGTAAGTAAGGTACAAAGATGTACCTTTTCACTTTTGTACCTTAGGGTACTGCCCCAGTGACAAGCACCATACCTTTTTTTCTGACAGTGTATATATGTGCATTTGTGTGTGTGTTTGTGTGTGTGTGCATATTATATAATATATTATATATAATTTATGAGTAGGACCACACTGAATCTGCGCCTTCAGAAATACACAGAAAGCCCGAGTCTTGTGTGCTTCATTATTCAATATTTTGGATAATCAGATTATGCTTTCATCTAACATTAAGAGCACTCACAGTTTATTTTAACAATGATTAACTACATTTTGCAGAATTCCTCAAATTTACCTTAGAATCGGTACATAAAAACCCTGATTAAATATAGGCCTGTTTTTGAGGTTCTATTTCAGTTAGAATGCTTAGAATCTTGGTATATGCAAGTATATAGAAGACAGCAAAAACAGTTCAGTTCAGTTCAGAGCTAGTGAGAGAGGGAGAGAGGAGAGAGAGAGAGAGAGAGAGAGAGAGAGAGAGAGAGAGAGAGAGAGAGAGAGAAAGATGGAAGTGGCGATACGACTTTTGGAACTGTTCTCCAAATTAGTATGAAACAGGATTTTCTGCTGAGAATCTCATTTAAACAGAACGACTCCAAACCCTCATATTTCCTCAATCTGTTGAATCAGTCTTAATCAAAAAGGCTGTTTTGTGTTGCTGGTGTCCCCAAGTGCTGATTGAAATCTGTAACGGTGCTGTTGTGCTTTTAAAAACAGATGATCACGCCATGATTAGGTTTGGTCTGTTATGTTACAGGGCCGGAGCTTAACCTGTGGATGTTACCTCTCAGCAATCAAACCCTGATCTTGCTCTCTCTTCGTCTTTTTCACTTTTTCTCCCAGGCCAATGTCTGAACAGAATGAAACCACAGTTCTAAAATTTAGATCTGTTTAGGATAGCCACTGGCAGTCGGCACACCAATGGAGAGCTCTGTTCTTCCTGTGCTGTCTGTGAATAATCATAACCATCCATCTCACTTATAGAGTCAACGTGACTGGAGAAGAAATGAGGGAGAGGAACAGAAATACAGATTTGTGAGAGTGTAGATCACAACTTTCAATTATCTGAAGTTATGCTGTAACAAACTGACAAAAAAAGCCATTTAACAGTTGTGCCACTTTTGTGCATATAGTGTTTCAGTGCAAAAAAAAAAAAATGTGTTCCTATCACTAAGCATCAACTACGCACCAAAACAGATTTTGCGAGTGTGTTAGGCATTACCTAATTTGTATAATTCAGTTAGTGAATCAGGCACTAAAACAATACAGACAGTACATGCAAATAAATGCAAATCATTTTTAGTGAACTTCCCCTATTGTATCAGATAAAAATAAAGACATCAATTATTTAAAAACACTAATTACTATTGTATTCTTGATAATGAGAAACCCTTATGTAACCTTTGGTGAGAAACCTTAAGGGTCCTATCATATACTTAGCGCAATGTGGCGCCAGGCGCGGCGCAAGTGTTTTTGCTAGTTTCAGCCCGACGCAGTTATCATCTTCACGTCCTGCGCCACGTTGTTTATATAGCAAATGCATTTGCGCCCATTTGTGCGCCCATGGCCTGGTCTGAAAACGAGGTGTGTTCAGGCGCATTGTTGGCGCATTACTATTTTGAGGCAACTGAAATAGACTGCGTCATTGACCGACTGAAACCTGGTCTAAAGTCAATGGTGCAATATTTGTTTTGTTATTTAAAGAGTGTGTTAGTAATATGTGCCTATATGCGGGTACACTATGCTTGTTACACACGCAGGGAAGCACAGCAGCACACAAACATGCCAAATATTATAAATAAAAGGATTACAATGTAAAAGAAAAGCGTTCAGTTTTTATGCTTGCAAATTCCGCCACGTAAATAGCGAATCCCCCATGGCGCGAGCGCAACCGACTTTTAAAGGGAATGGGAGATGAGATTCTCATTGGTTTATTGCACGTTACGGCCAAAACACACCCATTACTCATTAAGAGAATAGGGACAACCCTTGTAGACCATGCGCCAGGCACGCCGACCATTTTTCCCGTCCTTAAACTCGCAAAAATGTATTCGGACACGCCCTAAGTGCACTTGCGCCGTGCGCTTTAGACCATGCACTTAGATCGTTAAAATAGGTCCATAAATGTATGCCAAATAAATGCCAAAACTGGAAATAAACACAAAGTTTCAGGAATTTGACCAAATAAAACATTGTATTAAAATAGGATCACAATTCTCTAGTACAGTAATGTGTGTAGAAAAAATAAAATCATACTACTTCAAATCCAGCGCGCTGTTAATCCCTGATGTCTTGAGCTGGGCATCTGCTGCTGACATGCTTGCTCCATTTTGACGATGTTATAAAGCATGACATACACAACTGCTCCATTAACAAGAACTGACAACAGCACTGGTGATGTCACTCACTGTAATTAGTGCATGTGTGTTTGTGGGTTAAAGATTGGTGGTGTTTGTTGAAGCCATTGTACCCTCCAGATGTTTCCCAACCCACCCAGAGAAAGAGAATTAAGGAGAGGGCAATAAATCTCTGCAGTAAAAGTGTGAGTGTCCATTTGCACTAGTTTGGGGACTGGGTTGTGAACACACACACACACAAACACATTTTACATCCCTGTTAAAGCTCTTTGCAGTGCTGTGTTACAGCACTTTTGTGACTTTTAGATGGTAATGGAATATTTTTCACTGTTCAGGCAAAAATAAAGCAGAGAGTTATACAGAGAGGCATGAATATTGGTTCTTATCAACCTTTCTTAAGTTCTCAGATTGTTAGCCTAATAGTTATCTAACAAATTACATTATAATTACTAGCTAAAACTCATCTGTATTACATGGTAAGTTTAACTATGGTCTTCAGTAGCTACTGCTTTAGATTTAATCAACTCAGCTGTGTCATTATTTGTATGAAAACTCAATACAGCTGAGTAAGTAACTATTTATGTTCCCATATAGGCTATGGCTATATGGGCTATAGAGCTCATACATGTCATCGGATGATGCATATTTCACCTCTATTGTTTAGATTCCTGGATGTAATGGTGCGGTGAGAGATAATTAGGGATGTATGTGGTTCTGCTCGGCTGAGTCGGTTTGTCCAAAACACATCCTTTATCATGTTAGTGAGAGCGCTCTTCCATTGAGTAGCTGGACATTCCACTCTAATGAAATACTGTGCGCCCTTTCAGAAGATATTAAAGTTTATGGTCATAATAATCTGTGAGAAAGCAGGAGGGCAAAATTCCTTTTGGTAGCACTTTCTGTATATAATACATTACAAAGCTATACTAAAAGGGTTAGTTCACCCAAAAGTAAAAAAAAATCTGTAATTTGTTCACCCTCACGTCATTCCAAATTTGGAACTATTTCATTCTTTCTTTCTTCTGCGAAACACACACACACAAAAAAAACAAACAAAGATATTTTGATGCATATTTCAACTTTTTTTTTTTTTTTTTTGTCTATACAATAAAAGTCACTTTATTTTATTTTACTTTAAACTATCCCTTTAAAGCATTGCCACACATTAATGCCATTTAATACACCATATAATCAGTTTTAATCATGGTCATAGTTATATGCATATTTACAATTTTTAAAACAATGTTAAAGTATTAAAACACCGGATCAACAACAAATTCAAACAACATTAAAGGTTAGTTCACCCAAAAATGAAAATAATGTCATTTATTACTCACCCTCATGCCGTTCCACACCCGTAAGACCTTCGTTCATCTTCGGAACATAAATTAAGATATTTTGGATGAAATCCGATGGCTCAGTGAGGCCTTCATAGCCAGCAATGACATTTCCTCTCTCAAGATCCATTAATGTACTAAAAACATATTTAAATCAGTTCATGTGAGTACAGTGGTTCAATATTAATATTATAAAGCGACGAGAATATTTTTGGTGCGCCAAAAAAAAACAAAATAACGACTTATATAGTGATGGCCGATTTCAAAACGCTAATTCAGGAAGCTTTGGAGCGTTATGAATCAGCGTATCGAATCATGATTCGGATCGCGTGTGTCAAACCGCCAAACTGCTGAAATCACGTGACTGTGGCGCTTCGAACCGCTGATTCGACACGCTGATTCATAACACTCCGAAGCTTCCTGACGCAGTGTTTTGAAATAAGCCATCACTATATAAGTCGTTATTTTGTTTTTTTTGGCACACCAAAAATATTCTCGTCGCTTTATAATATTAATATTGAACCACTGTACGCATATATGAACTGATTTAAATATGTTTTTAGTACATTAATGGATCTTGAGAGAGGAAATGTCATTGCTGGCTATAGAGGCCTCACTGAGCCATCAGATTTCAACAAAAATATCTTAATTTGTGTTCCGAAGATTAACGAAGGTCTTACGGGTGTGGAACGCCATAAGGGTGAGAAATAAATGACATTATTTTCATTTTTGGGTGAACTAACCCTTTAAAACACATGATCAACAACAGTGATATCATGTGTTTACAGGTTTTATAAGTTTATAAAGTAATTAAATTGTGGGATTGCGATGTATATGATAAGGCATTATGAATATCTTTACATCATATGTACAGGCTTATAGAAAGTATAACTTCTCACTGAAGTGTTTGTCTCCACATGTAAGGTTTCTATAGCGTAACAGGACCCGAGACTTTGTCTAATCCCTCATTACTCCTAAGTCCAAAAACAGGCTGGCCCATCGGAGGCCTCGCAGAAGTGATTTGTAGCAATATTATTTCAAACATAAATCATTTGTGGCGAGAGGCGAGCTGAAGACAAGGGTTTATAATTTGTAACGTTCAGCATTTTTCCCGTGGTTTTTAAAAGCATTGGGCTTCCACTTGTATATCTTTGCCTGGCCAGCAATATCCCCTACGTAATTTAAAAACAACAGCGTCTGAGAGCCGCCGGGCAGACAGGATCAGCAAGTCAAACAAAGCCTTGAGCCCCCAGTGCCCCCTCGAACCTGCTCTTATTCAAACAGCCATTAGCATTTCCGCAGTGGTAATGATTGGAGCTGAGAAAACACCACGGAAAAACTCACGGCTCACTTCCCACACACGCTTACTATATACCTCTTTATATAGGGACATACCAGTGACTACTATAGATTTTTTGGCATATTTATGAGTGAATACTAAATAAAAGACATTATTTAGTACCCTTAAAGATTTGAGATGTTCCCAAAACTCTTCCTTCGGATATAGCTAACCTCTGGCGACATTTTGTGTCCTCAAATTACATCAAAATAAATCTCTTAATAAAGCATCTGCTAAATGAATAATAAAAGGAAAAGTTAGAAACACACCCACACTAATATCCTCTCTCATGTTGTTCTCAAAGGGAATGGTTTTTGTTCAGTGTTCTTAGAGTTCATTAAGCCTTTGGAAAAGGAACGGGATATTACCATTTGATTTAGAAAAAATCACTCAATAGAAACTCTGATGACTAAGGCGTAACCACCCCAATAATCCTCTGTAATGAAAATGTTATATTTGAGATTTGCTATGGCACAGCTCCAGCATACAAAAAAAAAAAAAAAAAAAAAAAACATTTTTTCAAAGTTGTAAATAAAACCGATTATTGGTGTATGTTTTACAAGAAGATAATATTTCAGTCTTTCTACTTCAAAATGTCATGTTTAATTCAATACTTTGCTGTGTCTATTGTAATTGATTGTAGAATTTACTAGTAATTCCTAAGTGAAAATTGTTTCTTCGACAATTTTTTTTTTCTCCAGTGTATCTCTCCAGACCAGTCTAGACCTGCTGCAGTTTATAAAACCGACAACAGGTGTCACTGCTAATTTAGGTCCCTGAACCCAAAGCAGGGCTGACACTTATGTTCACAGGACAAAAAATTTAAAAAATTTATACTTAATGCCAAGATTGCCTGCTGTGGGAGTATTATATCATTCACTGCTTGGTTCAATGTAGCCTACTCCAACACACTGCTAAGGGTTATTATCGTAATGCAAGTATTTTCAGGAGATTAACTGTAACACATCGAGGCAACCTGTAAGAGTACAGACAGAAAGCACTAACAAATCAACGCCTCAAATACACATTTCTTGATCAACCATCAACTGGCAGCTCTTTGGTCAGCCATTTGTTGATCTGTCTTCAGATGTCACTTTTCAATTATTACAGTGTCTGTTTTCACACTTAATGCTTGCAGAGGTGATTGATGTACACTAGAGTGTGGAAAACTAATTAAGAGGTTACAGCCATGTGTCTGTGTATTTTAAGTCCTCCTTCCTTTATGAAAAAGTTTAATTTAAGTGAGATCTGTTCAAAACCCTAGTGAGTGGCCTCTACATAGACAACTGCCTTAAGCAGCATCCTAACTGAACTGAAACCTCATAAAAAGTGTTTCACAGTAGATTCCAATAGACTTTGATGTAGCATGTTGCTAAACTAATGATATGGTAAAAATACATAGTACACACAAATACAAACAATGAAATTAGGGATGCATGACATCGTCACCATGTCGGTTATCTGTAAATATTAGTTTTTTTTTTTTTTTAGAGATTTATTGCGTCAGTCAATACTAGATATTTAATTGTGCATACTTGTTTCTACTACTTTTCTATTTAGATTCTGTTTCTCATCATTTAACACTCACTTAAAGTTAATCTTTAAAACATTAATAAGTCAATAACTCTGTAAAATGTAATCCTTATCAAATCTCAAAATGAATATTCATTTTTCATACTGTACGTTATAATTAGACAAAATAGTAAAGAAGTGTGTGCTTTTTAGGTTATCCGTCATAACATGAAAGTAATTATTTCACTCGCGTTCAAGTTGGTCACATGAATTTGTGCGCTGACCAACAGAAAGATGCTTGGTTTGAAAGAGGCTTCTGTGTGAGCCGTGCTTCATGCATTTCTACACTATTGCCAATGAAACTTTTTCCCCAGTAAAATTTTGCCAAAATTTCATTAATGTGACTGCACCTTTAAAAGCATAAAAACATAGCACACACAAACATAGGATGAAATAGTTTTTACTTAGATGGATCTACTTTGCACTACTGAATTGCATTCAAGTAAAATAAATTAAATAATGATAAAACTACAATATCTAAAATTGCTGTCTATGTAGGCAGCTCGAATAGAGCTACAATATAGCAAGACGCACAATAAATCATGGTTATACTCACTGTAAACTCAAACTGACATTTTGTAAAGACTCAATGAAACGTTGCATGGACATATGCTCAAAGGAATCAATAGGAACATGAGCACTCTACTAATGGGTCATATGTACATGATTAGAGAAATGTAATACTGCCTCAAGGGTCCCATGGCTTGAGTATATGAATGAAATGGAGAGTGTTAATGGTGTGAGATGCATGTGTGCGAGATGTGCTAGTGATATACTCACAAGCAGCGTATATAACAGCATCAAAAGGAGGAGCATAGAGGACAGATGGTGCATTCACTCACACACACACTGGTGGCAGACAGGTCTAGGGCTACAGATGGTGACATCACAGTGGGGGTGTGAATGACAGAAGCCTCGCAATGAAGGAAAGTGGAAGAGGGCAGCGTTTTGAGAACCATGTTTGTATTTGAATCTTTCTATATTTGAATACTGGTTAATAAAATTAATTTAACTTCGAGGTGTCAAGCAAGGCTGGATGTTATTATGAAAATCTGCAATTTTCTATACAATTCTTGGATGGATTTTGCTTGTCAAGCTTCAATTGTAATTCTATTTCACTGTATAATGCATGTAAATGACTTTACTTTTGTTGAATGTCTCATGTGGGTTTGATTTATAAATTAATTACCCATAAAAAGTTACCCAAATCACTTGCCATCATATATTGATAAATGGGCGTTCTCATAGTGACTTTTGTGTGTGACACAAAATTCAGCTTTGCCATTACATGAATAAATTACAATTTAATTTTTTTGTTGGTGTAATTTCACAATATCACTGTTTTTACTATATTCTAGATCAAATAAATGCAGCCTTGGTCAGCATGACACTTTTTCCAAAAATGTAAAAAAAAAAAAAAATCTTACCTGCCCCAAACTTTTGAATGTTAGTGTACATGTACGCTTCTCTCAAACTAAAACAATTTTTTCCATGTTTTACATTTCATTTAATCGCAACTTAATTAAACTAAAATCATATATTCAATATTCAATTATGCATACTTGGACACACGTATGAAGATTGTAGCTCGACTACACAAAAAGTGTTGTCATGCAGCATTTCCATGCAGATTTGCAGGTTTTGTTCAATATTACGTGTGTGTCATTGTCTGTTCTGACTTCACTGTCAGTTCTCAGGTCCCTCCTTTTGTATGACTTCCTTTAAACCACAAAGGCCAGGCTATTTTAGCATACACCGACCTTCCTGAATCACATATACACTGCTTGACCCTCTAAACACAGTCTGACAAAAACACTTTTGGGGATTCTGTCCAGTTTTCGCTATCGTAACACTTTCAAAACACAACGTACAACACATACACATTAGAATCAATTGAGACCAACTCCTAATATCAATTATAATATAGATAATTACAGTAATCTGCATAAATGAACTGATGTGAAACACAGGACATGCAGCAAACAAATGCCCCTATAAAATATATGCAAAACATGAACTTCTTTTAGAGCTGACTGTGATACCCATCGGCTGTGTCGTTGTGATTATGCAAACTAGTTTTGGAGACTGCACTTGCAGCTCATAGCTTTGCATAAACTGTGTCTTTTGAAGACAGGACAGTGGTGATGGTTGGTGTTGTAATGGGTGGGGAGGATATGTACCGTGTGTGTGCAGGACAGACAATGCGTTTGTATTCTTTTTCCCACAGCCTTCTAAATTTGTGACTATTGTTCTGCTTGTGTATGTGTGTGTGAGAGAGTGTTGCTGTCTCAGGTGATGCAATTGTGTATTCTCTTGTTTCTGACTGAGATCTTTTGCATACATGCACTTTATTAGTAAGTCTAATATTGAGTGCATGCTATTATCATCACATCACATCACACCTCTGTCTTTCTATCAAACTGTCTTTCTCCATTTGTCTTTCTGGCTTGCATCCAGTAATTAAATAAGCACATGGACCGTATGATGGTCACACTAAATGACATAAGTCTCTTTCCCTTCCTGTCATTTTTTCCCCACTCTCTATTCTATGTACGAGAGATTCCCACCATGAGACACAAAGCAGTTGTAAACAATAGCAAAAAGAAAACAATAGATGAGATGTGTTTGTGCGTGTGTGTGTGTGTGTGCGTGTGTGTGTGTGTGTCTAGCACTCATAAAGGTTCTTCAGTTTGATCGTTGGAGGAACCTTTTAGGTCGATCTGTCTTATGCATGCAATATTTGATGTTTCTACTTCATAAGTCACCTAGGCGTCTATTCGATGTGTATGTTTTCATCTGAAAAAAGTAACAAAAGTACCTCTAGGAGTATGCAAAGAAATAAGATGTTTATAATAACACTTTTTGAAATGATGCACTCTTTAACAGACATCTTAGCATATGTGCTTACTTAGAAAGATGCATAAAATAAGGGAAGGTAAAAATCTGTCTGCAAAGTATAAAAATAAAGTCTGTTAAAACAATTGTCTTAGTATTTAAAAATGTTTAATAATGAAAATAAAAATTCTAATTAAATAAACATTTGAATTGTATTACAACGTTTTAGTAATATAATATAATATAATATAACTCATGGGAAGGCTTGATGGAAAACTACTGATATAATCCATAACGTCATACACTATAAAAGAAGGCTGGTACCTGTGCTGAATTAAACACATGTGAATATACACGTGGTCATTACAGAGTGTGTATTATTCACAAATGTGTGTTTATTTGTCTGTGTGTGTTAGCCACCTTTGTGCAGGGGTTTTCCTTGTGACGTTCGAGCCGAAAGCCCGGAATTGCTGCCACAACGTAAACATGCACAACTGGTTCACTGCTTACAAGACCTCATTAAAAAGCACTGACACATCCATTTTAGACTGGACAGTTTCCTCAGGTCAGTAAAGTTCAGCAAGGCTGCAGCTTTACAGTCTCAAATCGCACTTCTAACTCAAATCAGAGGTTAAAATTTGGGCAGATCTCAAACAAACAATTTACTACAGTGCTTGTGAGGTTCCTCAAACATTCCATTTTTTAATAATGTTTGTCAACATTTTCTGCAATTAATTCAACTTGAACTGCCTGAATGTAACATTTTAGGTCGTCCTAGTCTTAGGGGTGTTATGTTATGAAATGTTATGCGTTATATTTGAACAACTCAGAATGTTCACAATGTAACTGGCAATGATGTTAGTGTGATATTTGCATATAGAACTGTAAAAATAAATTCTTTATTTGAATTATTTGTTATTGCATTTTTATTTTTTACATCTATCAGGGCTCCTATAGGGGGAAAAAACAGGCACCAAATAATTTTTTTTAAGAGTCACACAACAATGAACTTGAATCACTTACTTTTAGTCATCCTGTTGTTTATATATATGTCCCCTTTACAGTTTCAGCTTTTTCATCTTGTGACTTTTCTGGGAAATGAATGTCACTATTTTCACTTAATACTATTATAGTTTTTGTTAATATTTTGAATCCGATTAGATTTTTTCTGCTTTCATTTTTTGTTAAGTTTTAATTTTTTTTGTTTTATTTTTTGTTGTTTTTAAACATGTCTGTTTAGTTTGTATAGATTTTTATTTTAATATTAACATTTATTTCAAGCAATTAAAAATGTTTTTAATGGTTTGTTAACTATAATAACCCTGATGCTAGTAAAATCTTTATACTGAATAATATGTGTCAAATAATATTCTTAGTCCTTCCTTCCTGAAGCTACAACAGTTTACTTTGAATCAAATGAAAATAAATATAAATATATGGAAATAAATATATAAATATATTAAATTTGGTTTGTGTAACCAAATAACAAACAGGTGCAATTGATATACATACGGCTTGACTTTGATTACTTCGAAATGCAGCGGGACTCTTATTTTGAAATGTCTGTGCTTTACTTTTGCTGCTCATTCAAGTTCAGACGAGGATTAAAAAATTACATTGCTACAACTGTTTACAACACAATATAATATAAATAATATAAAGTAAACTTTGTGAAAATTGATCAGCATTAGTTCATAAGCAATCGGTTGACAAATGTGCGCTAATCATTGATTGCGAGCTGCTCTGAAGAACGTGCAACAGCGCCATCTGTTGACCTTAAAACATGCAGCGCTCACATTTAATTAATTAAATTAAATAATCACATTAGGGAGTATTGCGATTTGTTTTCCAACCACAAAATATAAGACGCCTTAAAATGATCGTTTGTACTCTTGTTATACTGTTTAAGGCACTGAAGACTTTTAATGACCTTAAATTGATCTGATGAGCATGAGCGGAGTGGAATAATGAAAGTGATCAGCATGACTGATATTCAAAACGGTAAGCACGCGCTGCATTGTGTGTGTATCTGCAGTCTGCAGAGCCGGCTTCCCCTTTTGAATGACGAATATAGACGAATTTATATGAAGAAATAGGCAGTTGTCTCCTTTACGCAGGAGCAGAACGGTGTGTTCAAATGCAGCTGTTTTGCACCGACGCAGGCGACGCAAGGCAACAACACAGTCGGCTTTCATCAGCTCTAGTTCTTTGGCATCTGTTTGGCGTGTGAAATTTTTCCCTACCTGTTCATATTTCGGCGCTCTAACTCAGTGAAACATTCACACGCAGCATCTCATTTAATTACATCAAGACAGCATATGATGTGATAGGCTACTGGTCACGGAACATGCAAATAACATGCAAATTTTACAGTCATAACGTGTGAATTTGTATGGTTGCCAATGGCGACTTCAGCAAAAATATCACTCACAAATTAATATTTTTAGTCGCAAATGCGACTGTTTTAGGCGCAGTCTGGAGCCCTGTCTATTTAGCCTGTTATAGCTGCCTTTGTACTGCAAAATTATGTGTTTGATTTTTTTTAAATGATGGTTTTAAATGGGAAAAAAAAAAAAAAAATTCTCATATGAAATAGCAATCAAGCAGGCTATATTATTATTTGGTCTTATTCTAATCAACTAACACGCCACACTGCAAATATTGTATAACGTAATTGCATACTACCCTTTCAGTCTGTCCTCAAGACACTCTTGCTGAATATGTGTGTGTAAATGAGTGTCAGTATGTTGCCATTTCTGTACTTTGCATATCTTAGCAACTTTGACTGGTGGCAACAGATGGCAGAGATCACCTGTGATGTGAGTGTGTGAGTGTGTGACAGGCAGATGGGGAACGTGAGCAACTGACTGAGCTACAAACAACACAGGAATGTCATCTATTGATGATAATCATAATTATCATTATAATTATTTACAAAACGCAGGGTTTGAGGGTGTTAAGTTACTGAGAGCAACAGGGGGTCCTGATAAATTCAACACACACAAAAACTCTCACTCTTACCTATAATTTGTGTGTGAATTTGTCTAATCTCGTTGTCGGAGGGGTATCATTTTAGCATGGTGCATTAGATTGAACAGGTGTAGATGTAGTGTGTGTGTGTTGCGCTGGAAGAGATAAAAATGTTATCTGCTACAGATACGTGGGAACGTGAGCATTCTACGTAAATGAGCCCAGTTTAGGGAGGAGAGAGTGACTGAGGGTCACATTTGGGTCAACATAAAGTCATTATTACCACCCACATACTTCAAGTTTAGATGGATGTGTTTGTCCATGTATGTGTGTGTATCTGTGGTAGGGCTGGAATGCTAGAGTTGTATATGTAGGTTTGCAAGAAAGAAATAAACACACAAACACACACACACCGGCAGCAGCTGTCTCACCCCATGAATTGCCACCTACATACTGAAGGTCTGGAAGGTCAGGGGTGCTCACACTGAAACTACCTAAAAATATCAGCCAAAGTATCTCACGTCTCCTTATACACCAAACTTGAACCCCCAAACACAAGCTGTCTTCACCAAATGCCTCTGTTGCTTTCTATTTCATCCAGCTAATAAGCATATCAAAAGCAAGAAAGTTTCTTTGGTTGACTTCTTGAAGAGTGAGACTGTAAACACTGTTTTTGCATATGAAATTGTGTAATTTCAGAGTATGCACAAAGAAAAAAGTACTTCTCGCTGATGAAGTATGTTCTTAAGGTATGCAGTACAGAGCGCCGCAATTTGTTGCTTCATTTTATTTAAGTATATATTGGTTATGTAGTACTAATTCATTCCCTTGTTTGAATTTAGTTCAATTGTGGTTGATTTAACTAAAATGAAGAAACAATATAAGTTGTAGGTACAAATTCTTAATTTGAGGCCAATATTTTTTTTTCCCCCTTCATGACATGTGCGGAGCTCTGTAATGCAGTATAGTAGTACAAATAAATTCCCAGACATTCTACATCCATCATGTTGGCACTGTCCTTTGACCTGTATGTCTTTAAGCCATGATGTATGATACAAATCTGTGAAAATAATTCACATGATCACTGTTAAATGAGTACACTTGAAAGAGCCACTCAGCTCACACTTTTATGCCATTTTTTTTTTTTGCTTTTCAGCTTTTCAAATCTGTCAGCTCTTCAGTTTATGTGGTCTTATGCACTGTAAAATCGAACAGTGAAATTAATTAAATGAAATGAGTTTGTTTCACTCAAATAATGAAAGTTCACTGTACTTAATAGAAAAAAGTTGTGTGAACTCAATTTTATTGTAGTAAGCTGAACTTAATATGATTGAGTTGCAGCAGGTTTCTAATTCACAGCATGCTTTGCGTCAAAATGTATAAATAAATGTTGAAATTAAGTGTTATTTTCATTAAGTTAGTGTTTAATGTTGTGTTATGTTGGGATTTACAAGGGGTTCAGGGTTACCATTGTGGTGAAGAGTAGAGCCTGTGGTTAGGTTGAGGATGGGCTGCAAAAAGTCCATAAAAAGTCCATATATACTGTATGTTGTTTGATTATATACATACAAGTATATAATGACAGTCTCTTTGATAGTTATAATAGCGTGTGTTATTTGCTATCTAACATTTAGCCAAGATCTGAATGTGATGTTTATGTAATTAACATTATGAGTTGGGCGAGGCTGAGAACTGTGGAAGCGAAGGGATGCCGGTGACGTGATTGTTAATGAGAGACACCTGTGCACCACATTGGCCTTGCTCCGCTTCCACGGCTCTCGGCCCCACCCCACTTGTCACAAAAATGTTAAGTTCTACTAACTTTAAAAAATAAGTTGGTTTACTTAAATATTTTGAGATAATAAGTTTCCTCAAATGTTTTGAGTATTCTGAACTTATTGAGTTTTATAGTGTGGGACAAAAATGTGTCCACTATTGCACTCTTCAGAATGATTGCTTTATTATATTTTTAATGATTCTTTTTATAGATTTATTTCTTATGGCTGCTCTGCTGTTTGTGAGCGTGTATAATACAGAGTTGGCGTCAGAGCGGTGGGTTAAAGGGCATCCTTTAAAGTGATCAAAAGAGTGTCACAGTGAGTGTCAGCGCTAAGCAGCTCTGTGTCACTGTGAGGTGATCGAAGGTGAAACTTCTCACTCCTCCATTTAGAATGTAAGTGTCACATGGACTCTTAGCCTTAATAGAGCTGTCAATCACACCTGACCCCAGCGGTCAATAACTAGACCACAGCATGAGCAGCTCACTCGGGGACCAGTTGCGCTTGCACGCAGACAAATACAGTCGAGTTTAGTTTTGACAATTAGTTTTTTTTTTTTTTTTTTTTAAATCATGTAAAACATTAGAAAGATTAAATTGTGTTCAAAATAATGATAGGATCACGCAATTAAATTATAATCTATAAGAAACATGCTCCCCCACCCACCCCCACAAACACACACACACACACACACACACACACACACACACACACACACACATTAAGTTATTTACTTAGCTAAATGGGGGACATTCCATAGACTTGGATTTTATATACAGCTAGTTATATACTGTACAACCTAACCCTAACAAAAAACTTTCTGCAGTTTTACAATTAAGTTATTAGTTGTTTGTTTTTGTACCATTTTTATAAATGAGGACATCCCCAAAAGGAAGTTTTGGGAGGGTTTGTCAGATTTAGCTTCCCAAAAATATGGAATAGGCATGTAAACAAACACACACACACACACACACACACACACACACACACACACACGCAAGACGCTTAAAACAAAACAAAACACAAAAAAGTTATGCACATACATAATGATTTGTTATCTGTTGCTTAACAACTTGCCATCACATTGTAGCATTACAGCACATTGTTGCAAACTGTAACCTTTGGCACTGCAATTTGTTGCTAACCTGCATCATATCCCAAGGTTAAAAGCAGTGATAACCCCATTTCAAATGTGAATTTAATTATATTACATTAAAGAAATTAAATAAAATCATATGCATCCTCTGTGTAAATTTTGCATGAGTTTTAAAGCTAAACTAATACAGCCAAAAAACGTTGCCATAAATTTCTAGAGCATATTATTTTCCCCGAGAACATAAAATATGTACATATAGATACCTGGTTTTCTCAAATGCTCAAAGGAAAATGATAATATGATGTGATAAAACACAGTTTGGGAACAGAACTTAGTTTACATGTTTCAAGCGATACGATAAGATCCAAATCTTTCACCATTTTCTTATCAGTATTACAGTACGCTCCTCCCTGAGCAAAACCTGCAAGCTCTGGAGAAGAAAAATAAAAATTTTACAATAAAAAGCTTGTGATGACACTATAACCTTAAGACAACAGCACACATACACCTACAGATACACAGTCTCAAACTGCATCTCAGATAATAACAATATTCATATGAGTGTTTAACATGAGCAGACATGCATGTGCAAATGCAAACCCCAGCCCACTTTAAAACCCTGATTCATTGAGCGTCAGTGAGATGGACGAGGTGAGAAACAAAAGGGTGGTTTAGTGACAGTGACACGCACACGCCGCATGAAAAAGGGAGTGGAGACTGAGAGGGTAATGGCAAACTGTGCACTGGACAGCCGAGGTGATGGATATAACGTATCAATCACATCTCACTGTGATGCAGGACATCAGTCAAACACGAGGGACTTTCATTGTGCGTGTGTGTTTGTTGTACAAAGAGTGTGGCAGGGTCCTAAGGGGGTCTTTAAGGATGCAGGGAATGAGGCATTTAAAAAGACCTTGATATTGTGTCACAGTATTCATTGTCCACACCCAGTTTTCTAGTGTTCAGAGACCTTTACAAACTCTTTCAGCGATGGCTATCTACTTTATTGCATGTATCTATTAGCTAATATTTGTAGAAGTACATTCTAATACATTCTAATAATTACTGTGAAACAGGGTTTCCTTGTGGAACACGACTAACGAAAAGTAAGACTATTTTTGTTTGAAAGGCTAAGATTAATTAACATATATGATTTTTCCAGTCATTTGTAAAGGAGCCCCTAAAGTGAGGGGCTCCTATTGTGCAGAAAAAAAACACTGACACTTCCATATGCTCAGATGAAAATGTTCACAAATGCAAAATAAACTTCTGTGTTCATGTGTTACCGTTATCTGGTTTATGTATGTCTATTTTTCCCCATGGCAACGCAAAAGTTTTTCATGCACATGTAAAAGTTTTTGTGCACACTTCCACACAATTACACATACTTCTCGCACTACTTGATTCCTAAAGATTTCAGGATTTTTTTCTTTTCTTTTTTTTCTGCAAACTTCACTTTAGGGGCTCTGTACATTTGTGATAACCGGATAAAGACTTTTAGAAATCATTTTAATTCAAACTGGCATACAACAGAATCAACAGATTTGTGAATCAGTTAAATTGATTCATTCAAACAACTTGACTCAAAAGAACAATTTACTCACAAATCAGGCAAATCACAAATTTACTCTAAAATCTAGCCGTTAGAGAAGAGAATATGTTAGAGAAGAGAATAACTAAAAAAGTGTACTAATGAAACTTCAATTACTTTTTTATTACTTTTAGTGTAAAATACAATTTCAATAGCCTTTAATGTTCGTGGAAAGTTCAGGAGCTATCCAGAACATTCTACAAATTATCCATGCTTTTCATTGTGTGGTCTGTCGTGAGGATGTTTGTACAGTTCTGTTCATAAATTATTCTGACCATCAAAACAGATGTATGTAATGCATGGAAGCACACGTGGGCACGCTCACACATACACAAAGGTGACGTCAGCTTTAGAGCCTCTCGTTTCTTTCCTTGCAGAACAGTCTCTCACGCTCTCTCTCTCTCATGATTATTCATTCTGTCATTCCAGCTTCCAGTCTCAAGACTCAGTAGCAGGAAATGGCCATTGTTTCTAGATCAGGTAAAGAGAGAATGGGACAGAGAGTGAGATGAGGAGAGGAGGTCTGGAGCCGTGATGGATGTGGCTCTTTTCCTGCAGGGACTTTCTCAGGCTCTTTTTCCTGTGTTGCTAAAGTCTCACTGCCTCCCATTTTCTTTTCTCAAGGATCTCTTCGTTGAGATGAAACGATTAAAAAGAAGGGAAAAGCAAAGAAACTAAAGTTAAATAACTTGTTTTTTGTTTTTTTGTTTTTTTTAAAGAGAGAGAGAAATCTATTCCTCCTTCTCACCAAGAGAAACAAGAAAAGGAACAGAATGACTGAAACAGACCTGTACATTTCATTTATGTCTGATCACCTTTCAGGTCAATCCAATACTGCAGAAATGACCTTTCACCTCTTTGCTTGGCCTGTCACAGCCTTCCATCCATATAGCCATTTATTATGAAAGAGGGTCTCAAAGCTCAATGCTCTTTGACAGAGAGCTCTCTAACTCTCTTCTTTCTACAATGACAGAGGGTTTGGGTCCACATCTAATGGATTTAATGGATTGGATCCACATTTAAACTTTTAACACTTATGACATGAAGTGTGTCACTAGCTGCACCAAACAGAATTGCAATCTGTTTGTTTGAAACATAACATTCGCTAAACCACCGACAGGGGCAGGACGCCCTGTTTGGCTGAACAATAGATGATGTGGGGATTGTAAGAAATGACTTACTGCATTCTTGTTTGCTGCTGGTAGTAATTGGGAAACACTTTAACTAGATTATTAAATTTTTTAATGAAACTTGTAGCTCTTGTACTTGCAAAACTCACTGCCACAATGCTATTATGTTGTGTGTGGTTATTATGTGGTTGCTAAGATGTTCTGAGTGGCTTTAGTCTGGTCACTTCATGCGTTTTCTCTGATCGGACAGCTATCCGATCATGAAAAGACCAGGTGTAAATGCCCTCCGAAACGCATTCGAGACGGATTTAAAACCAATCACTTAAACCACTTCAGAAGATGGTCTGAGAGACATTCCAGTCAAAACTGAACAACTCTAAATGCATCTGGTTTTTGAAACCCACATATGTACATTTTACTCCTCCCAAAAATGCTGAAAAATAAACATGAGAGAGCATGGTATAGGCTAAATAACATGTTATAGCCAGATATGACGGCACTAGTGCATCACGCATGGCCTCAGATGAGCAGCTGAGTATCTCTTCAGCAAGCCAACGAGCAAACTGCCGCAAATGAAACTGAAAGTAAGTCGCAGATGTTCAACATACAATTATCTTCATTAAAAGTAATGAGACTAAATGATCTTGCCAGTGCTGTTGCCACGCTCTCCCCATGATTTTGAAATAATGATTATGATCAATAGCCATAGGCGTAATTTGCGGGTGGGACATGTCCCCACCACTTTTTACCAGGATCGATATTGTCCCCACCACTTTTTGAAACATCTCATGGCACTAATACTAATACAAAAATACTAATACAAAAGAAACATCTCTAGTTGATTAGCAATTTGTTCGTTTGTGTTAAATAATAGGCGATCTGGCACTGGGATGTGTTGTTTTTGAAATCATGTTGAGTGCTCTTTGCTGTTATCAATGGCGCAACAGTATTCTCTTGGCCCTCGTGCACACTGCACAGTCTTCACACAAACGAGCGCTTCAATCTATCGCTTAACGCTGTTGCGGCTGGAGACCATTCATTCCGGTGAAATCACAAAACAAAATGCACATAAATGTGTCCCTGCTCTTGACATCTTTGGTTTTAATGAGAAAAAAATAAAATAAATTACATGAGCGCGGATTAGAACCCAGAACCTTTGGCAAGCTGAACAAAAATTCTACCCCTCGTCCATCAGGACAATCTAATATTAAAAGCGGATCAAAGTATTTATTGACTAATGTAAATACTCTGAAGACTAATGACATATTGTATTATAGTAGATGTAAGGACGAAACTATCATATTAAACATGAGGTCTTTGTCAATAAATTTTGTGCATTTATTATTGTAATGATACAATTACAATGATACAATTATATCCGTTTTGTGGAGACACATTTATGTAGCCAAGTGTAAATGGAATTGCTTTGATAAATCAGATAGGTCAGCAAAAACGCATGAAGAGACCAGGTGTAAACAGGCCCTATGTGGTTCTAAGAGTGTTGGATGGTTGCTGCTTATACTGGCCAAAGATCACGCACCTACAAATCTCTGTCTCTGCACTGAAAAATGTTAATAAAATACATTTAAAAATAATGTGTACGATTCCATTCAAAAGTTTTAATTGTGTTTTACATTAATCCCTAATTATGAGGAATAGTAAAGTTAATCCAATGTATGTCAGGTATACAGTTTTGATGGCACCTAAAGGAAAGATATATAGAGACAACTGAAGCATGTCGGCCTGAAAAGCTTCTTGAATTTCCATGAAACCACACACACAGACACACAGTAAGGTGACTCTTTGCAGAACCAACCCCAGGAGACTTTAAGAAGTCGGTGACCAAGATCAGTCCAGTGACCAACAACACTGGAGCTATAGCCGGTATATGACCCTCCCCCGCTCAACACACACACACGCTGCATGATGGGTTAAAGAAACTCCTCCTGAGAGCCTTGTTCTCCCTTTCACTCTGTCTCAGGTCTTTCTCTCCTTTCCTCTCCTCAATGGCCCTTTGTGTAGAGGCCCTTGGGACATCAACATGACAATGTGCCCCAGCGGTGGGATCCTGTGTTTGTTAAGTGCCCTCACCCTCAAGAGACAGAGGCTACAGCCAACTGAGAGGAGAGGTTAGCCAGAGAGGAGAGGCCATCTTTGATCAAACGAATAAAAAAGGGGGAAGAAAGAGCGCAGCGACTTTTCATTAACTCGAGTAGCATGAAGGCCATTCATGTTGGGAGAGCGGGAAAAAGCAGCGGTATTATACTGCTCAACTAATCATTTAAAGATGAGGTTAATATGTTTGAGGATTGTAAAATAGCTTGATTGAAAGAGAGTGATCTGGCCTAAGGTAGCAGTGACATCTGTCTTTTGTGTGACGTTACTCCACTGGAAGGAAATGCAGTGGTTCTTATTGTAGCAGCTGGGAAGTAAGTCATTTAGTTGGATGCTTATTTATCATGTCAGACATATATACTACTGTTGACTTCCTCTGACAAACAACAGAGATCAGTTTGTTTGTGTTCAGGAATTTAACATGAAAAATGGCTAAAACATCGTTCTTCAAGTAAAAAAAAAAAACTAATCCCTACCATCTACAACTATTACTATGTTGCTTTTTCAATAAGTGAAAATGTTCCCTTTCTAGTGGCTTTTCTAAAATACATACCTGAAACTTTCACTTCAACAGTAACTTCTCCCAAACTCTGCAGTTCCTTTTCAAATTGAGCCTAAACTGACAGCGCTTTCCCACTCTTTCTGGATTATTGATCTAAGCAAATTTGTGCATTATTCTTTGACACAGTGACCATGACACCAAACTAAGTCAGGAAACCTTTCTCTTGTTCTCACTGACCAAGTGACGCAATACATGAAGGGTATTTTTGTAACAGAGTGTACACGTTTTTCCAATATAACCGATATTATTGCCTCATCTGACTCCACTGGAAGGAAATGCAGTCATTCTTAGGGGCTGTATATAAAACACAGTTTAACTAAAAACGGAAAACTTTTTACATGACAACAGCATTTTGTGGGCCTGAAAATGCAAACTTTTGAAAACAGTTTTCAAAGTGCAAGTTTTTGAAAACGATACCATTATCTTCTCTGTGTAAACTGCAAAAATGCGAATCTGTGAAAACAGTGACGGCATGCACATGCGTATTAAGTGTTTAGTCTATCCACCTTATTTTTCAACGCGCAAGTAAGGTGTTTTCTGTAAATGTGCGAGACTTCCGATTTATTAGCCATTATAGGGAAATAACAAGAAGAATATCAAAATGCAGTAAACTGTAAAAATAAGGTGGATAGGCATGCACGTTTGGCGCGAGTCCTCTGTAAAAGAATGTGTATGCGCAGGCACGTAGTCTTTGTTTACAAAGTGACATCGCCAACTACTTGTCTGGCATGCATAATACAGCGTTTTTTGTCATTTCCGTGGATCCGTGTGAACAGGAATAGTTTTGATAATGTTGTCATCTGTACAAACAAAAAACTTTTCTGTTTTTAGTAAATCTTTGTCATGTAAACGTACCCTTAGTGTAGCAGCTGGGAAGTAAGTAATTTAGTTTGATACTCATTGATCATGTCAGACTCATAGACTACTGTTGACTTCCTCTGGCAAACAACGGAGATCAGTTTGTTTGTGTTCAGGAATTTAACACAAAAACAATTGGCTCCTTCCTTAAGTAAAAACAAATCCCTTACATCTACCACTATTACTATTTTGCTTTTCAGGAAGTGAAAATGCTCTCTTTCTGGTAGCTTTTCTGAACTACATGCCTAAAACTGTCACTTCAACAACAACTTCCCAAAATCTGCAGCTCCATCTCAAATTCAGCTTAAATTGACAGCGTTCTCCCACTCTTCCTGGATTATTCATCAAAACAACTTTGTGCATTAGTCTGTCACACGATGACCATGAACACCGAACTAACTCAGGAAAACTTTCTCTCGTTCTCACTGAACAAATTCTCTTTGACTACAACAACACACCTCACTGAATGCTGAACAGACCAAGCGACTCACTCAATACAAGATGAGTATGTTGAGGTTATGTTGGTAACACTGAGTGTCAAGGTTTTTCCAATATAGCCAATACTATTGCCTCATCTTACTGATGGTAATTGCCAATATGTTACAGGCACAAAGCTATGTGCTTCAACCATAAAATCACTGTGGCCTTAAGTGCCTAAATCTTAAAAGGTCGGTTCACACAAACCTGTCTGTCTTTCTTCATGTTTTGGAACACAAAAGAAGAAGGGCTGAGTGGTATAGAGTGGTGGAACTATGATGCATTTTTGTAGGCCAAAACCCAGAAACGAGTTAGTATTTTAGCACTTCCGGTTCCATCGTCCCAAAGTCAATGGGTTTTTAATGGATTTTTAGTTAAATGGCTGAAATAAGGTCCGTGGTTAACACAAGCTCAAGATACTTTCACGTTTTACGCTACAACATAAAATACATTAGTATTTACCTACCCATGATACAAGTTGTGTTCATCTGTGAAAATTATCTTGATGGACAAAACGTAAGTTTCATAAACTTTTGATCACAGAGCTTATTTTTTGTGATAATCCAAAAGCCTATGGAAAAACCCTATTGGGTTTTTGTCGAGGGAACCAATGTGATGCTAACTGCCGATTGGCCTACAAAGAGATGTCATAGTTCCACCACTGTATAGATCGTAGTGATGATGGTGAAGTTTCAATTTATAGAGATTTTGCTATATTTTTCTATTGCTGTACATAAATATAGCTGTGTTGTGCAGTACTACTAGGGGATAGTCTAAAAATGAAAATTCAGTAATTATTTACTCACCCTGGTGTTTTTCTAATAGCGTATGACTTTCTTTCTTTGTCAGACTACAAAAGGAGAAATTGTCCTGTGTCGTGTCTCCATATAATGGCAGTGAATAGTGACCAGCTTCAAGCCTTTAAAAAAAAAAAAAAAAAAAAAAAAATGCAGAAGTATCACAGAATGATCTCATGTGACTTGTACCATATTTCCCAAGTGTTCTGAGGGCATACAATAGGGTATGATGAAAAACAAAGTAAAATTTTAATTATTATTTAGCACAAATCCTGACTTTTGGTCTGCTGTGCACGACGGCACGTTCATAAGCACAGCAGTTTGCTCTGGCTTGCACAAGAAAAGCACACAAGCGCAACATTTAAAAAAAAAAAAAAAATCAAGATTAGTCAAAACATTAAACTGATATATTAGAGCTCTAAAAATAAACACAATATAGAGAAAACAGACTTGATTAAATAATTTCTGTATTATTTCTTACATGAATGCTACTGCTAAATAGACCTGCTGTACCTGAAAATCTTAAAGCACTGTATTTTGTAATAACAAAAATAAAATAACATATTTTTATATATTATTTTGTGATCTATTTAGTTTATGATATTGTTATTGTGAAATAAAATACTCATATCGTGAAAAATGTCTGCATGTTTTTTTTGTTTTTTTTTTATCCACACAATGAAAGTCAGTGGGGTCCAATGTTGTTTGCGACCCTACTGACTTTCAAAATACCTTCTTTAATTTTGAATATCTTCTTTAATTTTGAATACAGAAGTAAGTCAGATGACATAACACAGACATAAAATACTGAAATATACACAGAATTATTTTATTTGTGTGAAAGTTCAGCTACAACAGTTTGAACGATTCAAAATTCCAACCCCAATTTCAATTCTTGGCATGCCAAAATATGAGAGAAAGTCCTCTCTCTCGCTCTTATCTGGACTTAATTTCCCAGATCTTAAAACAGAGTCACTATGGCTATATGCTCACATGTGTTTTAAAATAGCCCTGGCTAAATATTTTTAGCCTGTAGTTTTTCAGAATAAGCAACTGCCTGTCACAATGCTCCTCTGGAGTTCGAATGGGATTGAAACTAATCTTAGAATAACCGTTCTGTCAGCAAATGGGCCTGACAAAAATAAAGTTATGAATTGGTCTTCATATAGAGCTGGGATAAGCTTATCTCTTGAGGAGGCCAACAAAGAAGGGCCAGCAGAATGGGACAAGAAAGATTTTGTCAAAAACAACTGGCCAAGAGAATGATTATTTATTTCCTGGAACAAATGGTAGACTCTGTTACCTAACCAGTTTGTTGCAACTAAGCTGTTGTTCTCATGTGCACAGATCAGCAATCAAATCACCCATTAGCAGGCCCAAACAGAATCTGCACCCAAAAAACTTCCTGTCATTCAGAAAGTTCCACACATTGCACACCACTTGCATGCTTGTCTATTATATTATGGCTAATTTTATTATGATTTCAGCTAGCAATAAAAGCGTGGAACTCTCAGCTCCGTTTGACACATTTTACAATGTTTATAGCCACTCAGCCTAGGGTTGCCAAGTATGCCAACTGTCCCGTATTAGCTGGGATGTCCCTTATATTGGGCCTAATTGATTTTTCCCATACGTGACCTCCCTTGTCCCGTTTATTGACTGCTCACTGATCTAACGGCCACTTACTTTCATGTATTTCGGGAGAAGTGGAGGAATTGACGTGTTGTAAATCTGACATATACGATTCCCTGAATTGCCGTGCGAACTAACATGGCGGCGCCCATTGCGTGTTATAGATCAGCTAACGTGATCATTAAAAAGTTTTTTAAATGACAAAACACATTCACTTACACGTATTTGAGAATCGGAATATCAGGTAGTTGATGACAGCTAACAAGTTTGTGAATTTTTTGAATAAAAAAGGAAAAATGGAATAAAAGCAATACATCTGTCATACAGCGCTATTGTGGCTGCGGTGTGTCACATGACAAGCATGAGAAATAATAAGGTGAACAGTCTAAACCAGAGCCATTAAATGTTTTTCAACAGCTCTGGGTAAAATGTTCTAAAATAACGGTCACCTTAAACTCACGCTGGGGGGTCGGCTAGAATATTTCAAACTTATGTGTGAAAAGGTATATATTATGGCTTTCTTCTTCATTTATGTTTGTCTTTCTTTCTTCAGAAAAAAATATTAACAAAAAAAATTTGAGCTGGGAGAGTTTCTGAAATTTGACACGGAATGATCCAAATGTGCTGATGTCTGAGAACCTTTACAATTTTTATACACATACTTAACTGCAGATACTGAAATAACATGCACTGTGTGGTACAGTACAAATATTTTGAGTGTGTCCCTTATTTCCCTATAAAGAACTACGATTGTCGCTTATTCTCCTTTCCTGAAGTTGGCAACCCTAACTCAGCCTCCCCAAAAATCATTGTAGATAATGCAAAAAGGTCTGTAGATTTCGTTCTGGCCTGCCCATTGGAGAATAGCTTGCTGCAATTTCAAACCCTTAACATCTGGAAAGTGGCTATGTTCAGAATAGCATACTACCATATTACTTTTACTACATTTTACAAAATGTGCAGTATACTATAGTAATTTGCATGACTTAACCTATCATCTCCACTGTTATGGATGAACTGCTAGTAATATCACCTAAAAACAACTGGAAGCGGATGACACCGGAAGGCAATTTACAAATGTCTGTGCCCACTCTTACATTAAAATAAGGTGGACAAAATATACTGCCCAGTGCCATTGTTACACTCAATGGCTTATAGAAATACTATAGAGCAGAGGTCTTTAACCCTGCTCCTGGAAACCCACCAGGATTCATAAAAAGTAGGTGAAAAGTAACTGGATGACCTACGACTTCCAGTGAGATTCTGAAGTGTGCATTCAATGGACACTTTACTATCCCATGAGGCCACGGAAAAGGATTTGTGAATTTGCAGGATGATGGGATTCCAGGAGGAGGGTTGAAGATCTCTGCTATAGAGAACTGCAGTGATTACGTATTTTTGTGGGCCAACCGTGAAGTTAGCATTTCCTTGGTTTCATCGGCAAAAACACAATCCAACGTTTATGAATTTTGAAGTCTAAATACAATCACCAGATAAACGTAGACTAATTAGTTAGAACAGTACTAGTCAGAATCGTTTGCAAGAGCACAATTATCGACAAAATGAGGATGTAAACACAGAATAGTATAGATAAGTTTACCTGTTTGGCTTCATGACGTTTAATGTCCCCGACAACCTCAGTAGTCTCATTAGACAATTGTTGGCAACAGCATTTTTCTAAAAAGTAAAAGCTTTAAATAAATCACATGGGGTTTACTTATGTATTTTATGTCACAGAATAAAATGTGAAAATACTTTGAGCTTGTGTAACCACAAACCATATTTCCGGCATTTAACCAAAAACCCACTAAAAAAACTCATTAGATGTGTCCCAATTTGCATACTTATGCTATTGTATGTGGTTTTATTGTAAATAGTGTGACTAGTGTTCACACGGAAAATTCCAAAATGAAAAGTGAACTTTAAAAATGAACTGTCACAGCTTTCCTTATGTAGCAGAGGGAGATGGGCTATCAGACTCCAATGCTCAATGACGAAAAGAACATTTAAATTCATACACTACACGGTTGAGAACATAGTTCATCATAGTGTAAAAGTATATTTAGTACGGTGGAACCGGAAGTGCTCAAATGCTAACTCATTTCAGGGTTCTGGCCTACAAAAATAGTCAACCATGCAGCACTCTATTTCTGTTACAGAATGTGGACAGTTACCATTTTTGTATTCATAGTATACCTGGATGACCTTTGGATTTACTATGTAGTAGCCGCCGCCACCACCACAATCTACCGCCTGTACCGTGTGGGATGTATTGTGCAGTACTAATACACTGCTGCAGTATGCAGTTGTTTGAAACACAAAGCTGCTCTTTTTGCAGTCACTGGCAGCGTTCTTGAGTGAAGATACGCCAGAGAGTGAGACTCCTCCTCGTGCTCCTCACTCGGTGTGAGCCCGGAGATATCCGAAAAGAGCCGAAGCTGTTGCATTCTGGGAAAAGGAAGACTGGAGGCGGACGCCATATTGTTTGATTCCGCAGATTCACTGGAGCAGAAAGCAACAAATAACCTTATTAAACGAGTTTATATTAAACAGTTATACAGGTAACCGTTATATAATATTACATGAGGTCGTTGTAGACATTACTGCATTCATTTAGTGGTGTCAGTCGGATTTATTCGTGCAGAATATGGGTCGCTCTCGGAGCCGCAGCTCGTCCCGGTCCAAACACTCTAAACACAGCCGCAGACGGAGCCGTTCAAGATCCAAATCCAGCAAGAAAAGGAGCAGATCGAAGGAGCTGAAAAGGAGCAGACGGTCCCGCTCGAGATCCGACAGCAGGAGGGACAGGGGTGGCTCACCACCCGACCGAACCGACATGTTCGGCCGGACACTGAGCAAGAGAAACAACGACGAGAAACAGAAGAGAGAAGAGGAGGAGAGAAGAACAGAGATAGAGAGACAGAGGAAGATGTAAGTTGTCAATCTTTCATTCATTCATATATATATATATATATATATATATATATATATAAGTAGACACACATACATACATATACACACACACACGCGCGCGCGCGCGCACGCACGGCGCGTATGTGTGTGTCTATATGCCACACATGGCTTTACTCATGTATGTATGAAGTGTCACTTGTTAAGACAGAGCTATCACTTCAGTTCAGTTGTTTCATGTTTCAAGTAGCAACTCTTTGTTTAATATTGATAAGAACTTAATATATTGAGCTAGTGTGCAAAAAAAGTGACGTTTCATGTTACCTATCTGTATTCAGTGAACTTTCATCACTCCATGGACTCTCATAGGCAGCTGTCACACATCAGGTCATCTCATCACTGAAATCTGCTGCCCGTGTTAGCTGATACGCTTTTGTAGCTATCACAGATTGTTGACATTTCTCTTTTGTGATTGGAGACCACCAGTATAATGTTAAGAGGTTTGGGGAAGAGAAGGAAGGGGGAATGTAGTGAAAGAACAGGAAGAGAAGTGCTGCAGCCCCAGGCTTGATCTTCACCCAGAGTACATTGTAACCACATTCAGGGTGTTTTAAAACTCAAAGAGAGGCCTTGGATCGAGTTTCATGACACTGAAATCAAATAAAAAGATGGCTGCTGTTGTTAGATTTATGTTTTGGCTTTGGGCAATGTTATGGTCACTTGGTTCAGTATTGTGTCTGTGTTTTTGTGTTCCTTCTTAAGGCCAGGTGTGACAGCTTGCTCTCCTCTAATGGTTTAGTCATGCTTAAAGTGTAAATAAATTTAAAACATGCTTTTGTAATCATGGCCTCCCTTTGAATGGTGTACCTTTCTTTATGGGTTTATGATGTCAGCGTGCACAATGTGTTTAATTTCAGAATTATACAGATGACAGGTCAAGCCTACCAGTATCATCTGCCTCTTCTGGGCTCAGCAATGCATTTTTTTTTCTTTCTTTCGTTTTTTTCATTTAGTTGTGAAATTTGCTTATCTTTTTAAACTTGTCAGCAAGGTAAAGGTTATCAAACTGGCTAACACAAATTATGCTTTGATGAAATTACATTAATGATTCATAGTTTAGCGTCAGTAAGAATTGGTTGAAAATTAATCAGTATGTTTTGCTGTATATCATTTTTCTAGTAAAAGGTGTTTTTATGATTATAATAACTGTATAATTTATGACTATAATTGTCTTTGTAAAGAAAACAATAGTTAAAAATGCATGTTTTATGTGTGTGAAAAAAAATTAAAAAATAATATTATAAAAAGAAATTAAAAGTCCCAAAAAGCTAAATACAAAAATATATATTTTTGTTAACCTTTTTTTTTCTGCAAAAATAATTAACAAATACATAAAAAATATATAATTTAAGTAAAAAAATAAATAATTTTTTTTTATTATTATTTATTATTTTAAATATAAATATTTAAAAATATTTTAAAATGAGAATTTAAATTAATACAAGTAAACTCAATTTCTTTTGAACTTATAAATTTAAAATTCAAAAATTCTAAAATGGGGGGCCAGTGAAAATGTTTTCAGGGCAAGGGACTACTGGCCAGACTGTGCAAACAAATAAATTCACTACTCTTAGCTCTGTTCTTGATGAGTTGTTCTTCAGTCTACATTTATCATTGTTTATAAGTTAAGGGTTTACGATGAAACTGCCATGTTTCATCCTTTCTTTCTTTTATCCTTCACAGCCGTCAGCAAGAAATTGAGGAGCGTCTGATCGAGGAGGAGACTGCAAGGCGCGTGGAGGAGCTTGTGGCGCGGCGGGTGGAGGAAGAGCTTGAGAAGCGGCGTGACGAGATCGAGCATGAGGTCTTGCGGAGGGTGGAGGAGGCCAAACGCATCATGGAGGCGCAGCTTTTGCAGGAGCTAGAGAGGCAGAGGCAGGCTGAACTGAACGCCCAGAAAGCCAGAGAGGTAACGCTCGGTCGTTCGGAACGCAGCGGAGAACAGCCGCAAACCGCAAACTCGCAGCCGTTGCACAACCTGACACTCGTTTCCCCCCGAGACAGAGCAGGAGATGCAGGCTAGCAATGGAAGTAAGCTCAATTGATTGGGTGGGGAGTTAAATTAATTACAGAAAGCAACTTTTACAAGGTGTGATGTGATGCTTAGAGAAGTTCAGTTGAGCTGCTGTCTAGGGAACGCTAGTATTTAAGGATGTTGGATGATGGAGTCCTCGTTTTATTGAATCTCACACACCTCTAGTGCACTCTCAGGGGTTTCAAGTGAATGTTTTGCCACGGCTGTGAGGGACCAATATTATATTTCCCATCTTTTCTCTCCCCTTTTATTTTTCACCCCTACCCTGCTCTCTTTACTCATATCTTTTATCGTTTTACTGTCACCAATGTATGAAACTGTTTGTCTTCAATAAAACGCTTTTCTTATAAAGGTCACTCAGCATTCAAACCTGGCCTTTTTTTGTTCATGAGCTTTCAGTGTGAACATCCACCATAATGCACTTTGATAGGTCAAGACATAATGTGGTTTTGGATGTTACAAACACATAAGACCTTTTGTGGCCACTAGACCACACTTAAACTAGTTAATTTGCTAAATCCATAGCTTGTAATTCCACCCATACCATAAAAAGGAGGGTTACTGTGCTCTAATTGTAAAGATGCAATGAGTTATGAACGAGAAACTAATTCCATTCCACAAGCACACACAAAATTCAGCGGCTTAGCACTAATAGGGTTAGATATGTGCCCTCCTTCTGTACATTTTAGATTTGTCCCCGTCATCTGTAGCCTTGGTACTGAACCATTAAATGAATCTGTATTGTTGTACATTTAGCGTTTGCACATGATTTGGTCTTCATTTGCACCATCAATCAGAAAACGCTCCACCCCTCCCTTCAATGCTGATCCATTTCTGTCATCTGTGTTATATTTATTAATTGCTGATTTTTTTTTTTTTTTTTTTTTTTTTTTTTTTTTAGATTTCTAGCTTCATTATTCCTTTGACTCTTCCGTTTTGACGTCATTAAAAGTGCAGTGTTTTAAATGTACTTCTGTGTCCTCACAATTTGCTTTTCCTCAGGAGTGCTGGCGTGCGGGTACACACACACAGACACACACACACACACTTCTACATCCACACTCAACGTTACTGTGCCATTGAGCTTAGACGCAAACACATCACTGTTTTTGTTTTCAAACAAACACATCTAACGAATGATCCCACCTTTGTGTTTTTGCAGTCTTTAACATCCTTTAACGTTAATAGCCTGACGTCCCCACACGGTAATGTTGTATGATTAACATAATTCATTTTCCTGGACTGTGCTATATACTGCATGTGGTGTTGCTGTGTAAGAGCACTAGCTCGTGCTGGTAGCTCAGAAATTTTTAAAGGGGAGGTGCTGCGCTGTCCAGGACGGGACACACGGGACCAGGCAGTAAATACTCACCCCTTTAATCATCAGTTGTGTAGGTACAGTACACAGTCAAAGGAGAAAGGCGTAGGTATACGAGCATTGGTGAGCCACTACTATTCACTCTCTCCTTTATTTAAGTTAATCTTTCTTTGTCTCTCTCATTTTCTTTTGAAACTTCTTGCTTATGGATGCTGATAAATAAAAAAAATAAGAGAGAGAACGAGCTGATTTTTTTTTTTTTTTTTTTCATCTGCAAACGAATGAGATTCTTCGTTAGTTGTCGATGTGTTATCTTTTACATACCTGTTCTGTATGGATCTTAATGAATGCATAAATGAATGTTTGGATGTGTATATATATTTAAACGTGGTGGGGATTAAAGGTGTGACTGAATACATTCGTGGGTGGGTTTTTTTTTTTTTTTTTTGCTTATTGTTGCATACATAGAGGTTAGCTTCAGACATTTGATGCTGCAGTTCAGAATGTGAAATGTGGAAAGTGTGTGAAAGCAGGTGAAAGAGATTGTGCGAGTGTCGCTGACTGGTACCTGTTTGTGCGAGTGTAGACGTGTTTGAGTGTGCAACTGGGTTTATGGGGGCTTGTTTCAGTGGATTTGTCTGCCCGCCCTAACATGTCACCGTGTCACCCCTTTAGGAGGAAGAAAAATCCAAACGAGAGGAGCTGGAGAGAATTTTGGAAGAAAACAACCGAAAGATTGCTGATGCTCAAGCTAAGCTGGTACTTGTTTCTTTGTTTTATTTTTACAAAACATATGACTTTTTTTAGAAGGTGACAACCAAAAGCCAAACACAACAAAACAAATATGAATGTACTAAACGTAAAAGAAAAATGTGTATGAAACAAAAATAATTAAATTTAATAGTTAATTAGTATTTTATTTACACTATCTCTTAGAATTGGTTGTCCACACAAAAGTAATTTCATTATGTATGAAAGTATAAAATATTACTGCAATTTCTGTAGAAATTTTGAAAAAAAAAATTTGAATGTTTTTTTGTTTAGTTTATTGAATAACGTTAAGGTGCGATGCCGCCACCTACTATCTTGGAGCGCCAAACAGATAGTTTGACAGGTGTTGAATTATTTACAATGTTTAGTGTAGGATTAACATGATATCAATATTTAATTTTTTAAATATCACGATTACCATCAATACTGCTGTAGATATACACCCCTACCTGAAAATATCAGGATATGTTGATGTGCAGGCCTGAAAATAAAGAAAATTCTTGCAAATTTCTATATGGAAGAATAATATAATAATCTCTTAAATATTCAGTCAGCTATAAACAGCTCTTTGTGAGCGCAATCTTGAAATTAAATTGTTAAAAATCCTTATTCAGTGATAGCTCTAATCTGGAATAGTCATGGAAATTCATTGGTCAAACTTGGTGGGAACCCTTATATGAGCTCTTTAATGCAGAGAACAGTGGATTAATATTGAATATTATGTCCACTGATAATTAAAAGCTCAGAAGAAGCTTTTATTTCTCATTTTTGATACCTTTTGTTGTGATACTTTAGTTTTTGGGTACATACATTTCAAGGCCATTACAATTATAGGCCATAAATTAGCTCTCCCTCAAGATGGCCAGAATATGTTTTTCCTCATGGTTTTAGCTTGAAGTGTTTAGATGGTTTTCACTGTTTCACTTTGTTTTTGCATAGTGGTACCTGCCCTTTCTGAAATGTTTAGTCTCAGTTTTAAAAATGGATGCTTGGCAGTGCCAACCATGCCTTTTTTTTTTTTTTTTTTAATATGTGACCATGTACCACAAAACCAGTCATAAGTCACACGGGTATATTTGTAGCAATAGCCAACAATACATTGTATGGGTCAAAATTATTTTTTTTTTCCTTTTATGCCAAAAATCATTAGGATATTAAGTAAAGATCATGTTCCATGAAGATATTTTGTAAATTTCCTAACGTAAATATATCAAAAATGTATTTTTGTGAGTGGATATGCATTGCTAAGAACTTCATTTGGGCAACTTTAAAGGCGATTTTCTCAATATTTAGATTTTTTTGCACCCTCAGATTCCAGATTTTCAAATAGTTGTATCTCGGCCAATATCCTATCCTAACAAACCATACATCAATGGAAAGCTTATTTATTCAGCTTTCAGATAATGTATAAATGGTATGATCAAATCCAGTAAACATTGTTTTTCATTAATGCATGTTAATTAATGTACATTTTCGTGTATTAGTGTATCAAAAGACCTAAAATGAACCTATTTATGCCTTGGCTGATTAGAAAAAAAAAGTCACTTTTGCTCATGTTTGTTTCAGGCTGAGGATCAGCTACGTATAGTAGAAGAACAAAGGAAGATCCATGAGGAACGCATGAAGCTAGAGCAGGAGAGGCAGAGACAACAGAAAGAGGAACAGAGGATGATATTGGGGAAGGGCAAGTCCCGACCTCGCCTCTCCTTCACTCTCAAAGCTACAGAGTGACCTCTTCTCTTCTCTTCTCTTCTCTTCTCTTCTCTTCTCTTCTCTTCTCTTCTCATCTCTTTGGATGCGTGCTTCATGTTGAAGTGAATCGGAGTCTCAAAGAGAGGTGTGCTCTGCCCACATAAATTGCTCTTCATAGACCCAGGAAAGGAAAAAAAATTGGAATCCTCACTCTTCAAAACCGGACTTGCAGGCACCACCACAGACTGTTGTTGTTGTTTTTTTTTCAGTGTGTTTTATCGATATTTGACACCATTATGCTGGATGCACCTTCAGAAACATTTTTTCCTTTTCAATTGCAAGCAAATAAGAATGAAGTGTAAATATTTGTGTATATGAGTGTGCGTGGTTGGTTGGTTGTTTGGTCAATATATGTCAGTGGTTTGGGAGCTTGAATAGTACAACCTCAGTTTAACTACTGTACTTGCATTCAAAGCGTCTGAGGGGAAGTGCACAAATGTTTTTAAAAAATGTAAATTGGCAGACTTTTTGTTTTATGCTTATTAGTGAACGTATGTGTGGGAGTGTGAGTATTTTTGTATTTTTTAGACTGCAGACTGAACACCTCAAAGCATAGAGTTCCTAAAATGCTGCTTAATACATAATCCCATAATCACCTGATATGAGCTGTGTTTTTAGCATTGTAACCTAGATCATTTTTGTCCTTTTTGATACGCTTTATTCAAATTGCTCCTTTTTGAAACGTAGAACATAATATGTGTGACCAGAACTTGTTTAGAAATTACAATACAAATATTTCAGTAAAAAAAAGGTTACAATGTTACAAAGTCTTGTAATGTCTAGCGCTCTGTTGGTACCTTAAGGAAATCGGGAATCACAGGTAAGACTAGTTAGGGTGTGTATGTGAGCGAGTTTGTGTGCGTGTATGAGTGTATGCTAGAGGGTGTTCTTGTCTTGTGGTAAATTACCCTTGTGAACTGGGACATTTAGTGTGTTGACCAATAAATCCCATAAATACAACATTGCCTAAATCATGTCTCTTGTGCTCTCTGCAAACCACAAAGTAGTTTGTTTAGACCCTCTGTTCTCTTCTGGGAAATTGTAACTGCGCTCTTGTTTAATTGTACCCGTTTTTTTAATTCTGCATATATTATGCAACACCAGCCATTTGTTATTTTATTGAATGGACAATTACAGTAAAATGTAAACTCCGAAGAGAGAAAAAAAAAAAAAGCAACTAAGTAAACTACTGCCAGTTTGTAGATTTATAGTTACTTTAGGTCATGCAGATTGCAATTTTGCAGATTCCAATTAAATGTCAAATGAATTGATACTAAAATTGTCCTACAAAACATCTGCAGCACAGGATTTGTAGAGCAAAAAAAAAAAAAAAAAAAAACCATAATCCCAAGAAACAGTCCTCATTAAAAGGTATAGTGGGGTCATTCGGGAAAAAAGGGGTGTCTTTTGTCTTTCTCATGAACAGATGCATAAACCGGTTACAATTATAACTCCCTTTAATTAAGATGAAAAACTATTATAATAATTCAGGTTGTGAACTCAAGGACAAGTGAGTGTAAATTGTTTTTATCTTAAATTTTGAAGTTGTTAGTAATGAACAGTATTTAATTGTATGTTACCATGATTTTGTACAGTAAGCAAATGATTACTGAAAACGTGTTTATAGAAATATCTGCATTAATATATCTTTCTAATGAACACTTTGTAGTGTCATGATCTTTTAAAAGTCACAGTCATATCCCAATATTTTTTTTTAAATGTTTAAATTTAGTTTGATAGTTTTAGCACAATGTTATTTAATAACACTTTGATCTAGCAGAATTTTAAATCTTAAGGAATATACTTTTAAAATCACCCTTTCTAACCCTTTTTCGTGGAATGACCAAGTGATTAATTTAATTCCATGTTGTGAACTTTCCTTCTTACGAGTTAGACTGAAGTGACTACCAACGTTAATCTGCATTTGAGTTTATTTCTGATTCCTCTGATCATAAATTCACCTCGAGGTTACTTCTGTTCGCTGCCTACGGTTCTCGGGTAGCCTGTGTGAGACGTTAATGGAAATGTTGGCAAACTCTTCTGTCACAGACGTGTGATTTTTTTGACGAGCCCGCATGATCAGTCTCGTGTGTATTAGTCACTGTCAGCTTTAACAATGCAGCGCTGATGAACTACTGATGTAACGCCGAAACTGTGCTCGACCCCTGCGCGCTGAACTCCACAGTTCCTTTATTGAATATAGGTAACCGCAAAGTATAAGTTATAACAGCAATGATGTGTTCAGAAGCGATGCGTAAAGTTTGACCAAGAATGCGCATACTTGACTGTTGCTTGTGTGTGTAGGGAGGGCAGCAGGTGTGTTTTCTCCTAAGTGTACTTTGTTTGATCACGATAGACTCCGAGAGACCCACGGACCGTGAGATTATTCGCGTGCAACTGAATAAACATCGATCTGACCCTGTGATTTCAAAGAGCTGACAAGTTGCTCAGAGTTTATCTTTAAGGTGTGAAGCGTTGTTTGTTTTTCATTTACGGAGTGTCATTACATTTTGGGAACGTTTAGGTTGAGATGTTTAAACTGATAGTGAAAATGAGTTTAAATAAATTAAATGTCAGGAAAAAAAAAACCTACATAAAACAAGTTATACATAGTTGTAAACAAATAGTCTTTATTGGAAACTGTTTAATATGTTTCCCTCGAGTTGTTATTTATTTGTAATTGTTATTCCAGTGCACGTGGAGTAAGATTATTATTAATTTAATTGTAAATGTTGTTAAAATTAGTTAACGTGTGTGTTCTGAATTCAAGAAAAGAACATATGCGAGAAATTGCATGATTAGCCTGCTTATTTACCAAGACACTTAACAGCTCATCTGCGTTGGTTATTTTTAAGATAGCTCAGGAAATCGTCGTTTCCGTGTTTTCCCGTTGGGAAGACTTCTTTTGGAATTGTGTTAGCTCGTCTTATTGTTTGCTTTTGTTTGGTATTGTGGGAGCATTCTCAGAAACAGACTACCATTGCACAAAGTAAATAATTTATTACCTTCGGAGCTCTTTGTAAGTGGTGCTTAAAACACAGTTTTAAGAGTGCCTATTTAATTTTGTGCTTATATTGACAAAATATGTCTTTATGTAGCACAATAACACAAGTGGCCTACATTAGATGCCTAGACAAATAGACGTTATAAACAAGCAATTGGCGTTTCTTTGATGTAAACACGTTAATAAGCCGCTTTATCAATGCACAGCAATCATTCAATCTGTGTATTCAGTGTGTTAATTATCGCTTCGATGTGGAATCTGCTCGTTTGATGGTCTCTTAAACCAGGGAAGCAATACACACTGATAACAGTAAATATACGCTGATTCAATTACAGCCTTTGGAAAGTGTGAATGCTTTTCACACCGGCCTTCTTCACACTTGCTTCCTAATTTAGTTTTAGACGTGCTTCCTTAAGACCGGACATGGCGAAAATGCATTTCGTGAAGTTGTTTATTAACTTAATAGTTATAGGCTACTTAAAACAGTCGTAATATAGGCTTATAATATAATATAATATAATATAATATAATATAATATAATATAATATATAGGCTAGTTTATAATATAAAACGTTTGAAAATAGTTGTATATTACATACTGTGTATAGGCCTAACTACTGTTTATCTTATAATAGTTTATTGTTTTTATTTAAATGATTTTTCTTCAAATTGGTGCGTTTTGCGATTACACACTGCATTTGACAACTGCATCTGACAATTCAAACTAAACCATATAGGCTATAGCTAATTTTACAAAGCTATATGAGTAATGTAGGCTATATCACTAGTCTGAATTAAGTTGAATTAATTGTTTGTTTGTTCTTCAGTTTAAAATACAAACATAGTGCGAAATTTATGTAATGAACCTGTCATTTAATTGATAAATGCAAGAAGAATAGTCAAATG
This sequence comes from Ctenopharyngodon idella, assembly GCF_019924925.1. NCBI lineage: Eukaryota > Metazoa > Chordata > Actinopteri > Cypriniformes > Xenocyprididae > Ctenopharyngodon > Ctenopharyngodon idella. The sequence goes on from NC_067228.1 coordinate 13,716,073, forward strand.
CAGCTTACTTGAACGAATTCAGTTGGTTCTTCATGACCGCTAGTGGGCGCTGTTGACTGTTGAATCAATCCCTCACGCAGTCAGCAGGCGGGTTTCTGTCGACCTCAACCTAAATAAATGCCTTTATTTTAAGATTATTGGCCATGCGGGACTTGAATTCCTGTGGAACACATATAACAAAATCAAATATTTAAATGAAACATAATGACATTATAAAATCAGTGATTAAACATTAGCCCAAGTACCTACTAATTATTAGTATGCATTTAGGTAGTATATTATGTAGACTTATTAGTACCAAATAGTTAATTAGTACGGTTTGTTGTTTTTTTATATAGTTATTGTAACAGTTGCGATTACACACATTCAACAACGACTTCTCTTTCAAATGTCATTAATCCCTGAAATGAAATCTGGGTTGGCGACCTGAAGTCCGATATATTCTCTCATTGCTGGACCAGTCGCCGGGCGACCGCTTGATTGACAGGTTTCTCTCCATGGCCAATGAGAGACTAGGTGGGAGGAGTCAGCGAAAAACTCGCTCTGACAAATATTCCGTGTTGTAGACGCTAGCAGCTACTTGCAGTACAGGTTCGCGCAGAGAACGGAGCAGTCCCGCAATTCACGCGCACAGCATTTCAATTCGGACCTGCAGGGTTCGAGCCGCAGCTGTTCTCTGCTACTGTGCGGGTTCCACGGCGACCCATGAGAACTTTCATTTGACTTCATCGTTTCATTTTGTTTTATTTTTATTTTAAATCATTAGCCATTCTTATTTTTTGCTTCATCAAACAGGCTACAATTATTTCATTCTTGCTCATCTTTTCTAAACTGCCTCGTTCATTTTGGGAACTCCGGTGGTTTTTCCCCTCGTTTGCCTGAAAGGAATACCTCGTATTTGGAATTGGTACCTGCTTGGCTTGTTATCCACACCGGGGGGATTAACTTCCATGTCTCTACGGACATCCAGCACTACGGCGGCGACGACACGGGTCGCCTTCCTGTGAGGAATGTACGTGCTCTCCACTGCCGGTTGATCGGAGAGTGCTCCACTCAGTCGTATTTTTCACCGAATGAGAAACTGTCCACTGTCCGCGGTGCTGCTCTCTCTTATCTCGAGCAGGACTAATAGAGGAGTAGCTCTTCCCATCGGGATGGTTCACTTCTAACCGGGCTCCAGTTCAGCATTTTTTTTTTACTTTTCTCCTGGAACGGGGATATTGAGTTTGGATTGTCACAAGCAGCACTCCACAAGACGCTTTCTTTTTTTTCGAATTAGAAATTCCCGCGAAACGGAATTTGACCGTAACGGTCGTAACGGACCATGGGCGACTCTATGTGGAGATATTACTTTGGAGTTTTATTCATCGCGTGCAAGGTGAACCTGTCCCGCGCGCTCATCCTGGACTCCATATACTGGAACACCACGAATACCAAGTAAGTGCGCGAGGCTGTAGAGGTCCTTCAGTCACATCTAACCCTCTCCCACTCTCTTAGAGCAACATTCGAACCCTGAAAGTGGGTGATGTCGGTAAAATAATATACACTAAAGCAGGATAAATGGCATCGTACGGTGTTAACAGTTTCATTCGGTATTACTGTAAAATGAAAATTAATAGCAGGTGATGTGGATCATCGAGCTGAGGGGAGTGACGCGTTGTTTCCACTCAAGGGTTTAGTACATTAATATTAAAAAATGAGTCTTGTTTCGCAGTAATTAATAATTCTTCGTGCTAACTTGTAAATTAGAGGGAGAATGGAAGATTTTTTTTTTTTCTTGAATGGCCCCACAGGACCTCAGGTCATAATTCTGAGAGGATTTTTACCCACAGTGATCTGAATTATTTTATGGCACGAAATTATTTCTACAAAAACTATTAAAGGAAATCGTAGGACTGGCATTTCAAGTTTATAAAGACAAATATGAAACGTTCATTGTACAAAATTGGTTACATTTCCAACTGAGGCATATTTTTTATTGAACGGCGTAGGCCCAAAGTCCTTTACCTCAGAAAATGTTTGTGTAATTCCCACCATCACAATCCTGACAGAAAATCAGGCATCCAAACAGTTTTTTTTTATTTTATTTTTTTTTATCATTACTTGTTTTTAGCAAATGTCCCTTTTTCATTGCTTTCATGATTTCTGCTATCGTGGGTTAGGCTACTTTAATATACCATATGGTTTATTCTAGTTCTTAGGCGTGATGAATAAGCCTATCAAAGTAATTGCGTGTACAATTTTCTAAAATGTTCTGATTCATCTCTTGAATAGCCTATTTTTTTTTCCCTGAAATGTAAAAGTAGTCGCATTCAAAAGAGGTATATTTTTTCCTCATTGTCTGCGAAGTCAGTCGTGAATTTGAAAATGTCAAGATAAAAACACACGCGTAGCACGTCGGCGTTGAATCATGCATTAAAACATGGAAACATCAAGTAACGCTGAAATCCGAAGGGGTCTCGAGCCCCGCGCGGGAGTCTCGAGCGCTTCTTGGAGAAAACTCTACGCTCGTTTAATAATTCAACTTTCGCTCTCGGCCCGTTTTTTAACAGAGAAAGACTTCTCTCTTTTACCCCTGCATGTATGGGGTAAGGGGCAGTAAGGACAGACCGCATAACAGGTGTCCTGTGTTGATAATCAAGGTCTTTATTACAAACAGGTAATAGAGCGGCTGTCTTTAGTCCTCTGGCGGTGTCGCAAGTGTCCTTAAGTACGTTAATTAATAAGAGTGTAATTGATCCAAAAGGCTTTGCTCTGCACAGGATGCGCAGCGATTGCATCGTTGAGAGGATCTTAGGTCTGTTTTACAGAGCATATCTATCTATCTGTCTATCTATCTGTCTATCTGTCTATCTATCTATCTATCTATCTATCTATCGAAAATAACTTATTAGCCAACAATAAATACAAATAGCCAGTTCCAATTATTGTTTTGTCTAAATGATCTTGAGAGAGAAAATACGTTAGTATGGATGCACGATGAAGGAATAGGCGACTGTTTGTTGCTGTATTTGTAGGAAACTCTGCCGTGAGGGGATGAAGAGGATGACGTGTTGCATCGAGAGATTCAATTTTGCTGAATGTGCTCGTGACAATTGGCCCACTCCACTTACTTTTACATTGCTCTTATACAAGACCTTCTTTTAGACTTTTTAAAAATACTCTATAGGGAACTTTAACAGTTAAAATGACTGATGTTTTAACCATATTTATATAAGTGAATAAGTGATGGAAAGTTATGTAAATGTTGTAAACATCTCTATAGTGAATATACAGTTTTATAGCTTACAGTGTTTTAAAATATTTATATTTCACTGTCCTCTTGTAGAGTAAAATTTTATTAATTCAAAGATTAGTACCTAACATACAAATGGAAATCCATCCAACAATTTATATGAAAAAAAAAATCTAATTATGAACAGTCATGGCAATTATGTGGTCAAAAAGTTTGGGAGTATCAGCATTTTAGATTTTAGATATTTTAGTTTGTTATAGAGCTAGCCTTGTTCTTTACATTTCACGTTAGTGTTTATGTTTATGGGTGATTACATATCTAAGTACTGAGTAATCATTCCATTTTATGGAAAAGTTTGTAATTGTAATTACAAATAAGTTTAATTCATTATATTTTAATATTAACCTGACACTGAATTTGAAGTGTCACCACTGTGTTGATATCTATTGTGACATCTTAATGATGTAGACCCTGAGTGACCATGAAGTGACCTCTAACGGCATGTCTCTCTATTGTATGTCACTGTAAACATGCAGGCCTCATTCTCCCAGGTAAGCTGGAGTACGATGGAATTACTCACTGCGCACATTCCTGCCGTTCTGCTGGAGTAGTTCAATGTAAAGTTCTTTGTAGTGCAGGACTAAAGGGTGATGGCACTGATAGCATTATTAGCATTGGCGGCTGTATTTTTACCACCAGACAAGATAAACAGAGCATAACGGTCGGGTATGGCAGGAATCTTGTTACATTTTCTTTCTTTCTTTCTTTCTTTCTTTCTTTCTGCCTTGCTTTTGGCATTAAAGTATTTCATGATATGAATTCATTTTTCAATAATAGATGAACTAAGAACCTGACACTCGTCTTGTATCGACTCAGATTTCATTTTAGAAACACGAATACATAATAAACACAAAGTACAACATACCGGCTGAAGATTATAGAGAAATCCCATAGGTACTAAGTTTGTGAGTACCAAACAGCGCTATGGGACATGCCTTCATCTAAAGTATCAGTGCTGCATAATGGGAGAAGTGTGCTTAAAATCTGTACTCTACTCCCTATGGCCTTATGTACATGAGACAACCGTCACCACCTCCCACAATACTGAATCACTGAGCTGTTTTTTCTTTCCTCCCTTTGCAAAAATATGTGTCAATCTAGTGAGCACTGCTGTTTACCCCTCCACTACTTTACCTTGGATGTATCAGGCATGTAAAGACTCCTTTCCCCCCTCTCTCTCTCTCCCCCTCTCTTTCTTGTTCCTTCTGGTAATCCATTTTGTCGGAGGTGGAGAAACAAAAGCAGTCTGCTCTACACGTTTTCAGTCAAAGGAGGTTCCCCCTTCTCTTCATTAGGAGATTACATCGCTTAGCAGGGTTCTGACGGGGGCACATCCATGGCTTCATACACATGCAGATACAGCATGAATGAACGAGGGGCGAGTGGGCCATGAATAATAACTACCCCCTTCCCCCCCTTCTGCGTTTAGGGGAACTTCATGATAGACTGCTAGCAAAAGGCTGTTATGATTTAGATGCTGAGTTAATCATTTTCCAAATTTGTCGTCATCATATTAGCTGATGGGTGGGTGGGATTGTTTCGCTGCTGGGAGAGAGAGAAGAGAAAAAGGAAAGGGAATGAGGGAAAAGTGCGACGTCTAGTCACTGCAACAAAGAGAATAAAAGTTGATTATTAAAATGGCATTCATGTTGCTCTGAAATGTGAGAGGAGAGCGGACGGGGTCTTTCGGGATTACGGGATGAATGGATGAGGAAAACTGGAAAGAATGAAGGGATAGGGTGACAAAGGAGTAAGGCGCCTGTCTGGTCGCTTTGCCTTCTCACCCGACGCAGGACTCTGTTACAAAGCATGATGGAGCGATAAAGCCGTGAGATGTCTGTTGATTTCTTTTGTCCCCCGCTTTCTATCCACGTCTTTCTATGCCCAGTGAACCTCCATATTGGTCTGATGATTGGAAGTCAAACAGCTTATGTTCCCTCCGCCCATACGCGACCGTCGCCCTGTGTTGTTTCAGATCTTCGGGTTAAAGCGCTGTGTTCCTATTGGGGCAGGATTAGGCTACTGCTGTCACTGTGTCACAGCTAGGCCCACACAGCTAGAGATTAACATGGGAAAAGAAAGAAAGAGGAAAGCTAATGGACAAAGATGCATATGTAAAAGCAGCATTTAAAGAAAGCGAGATATATGAAAACATTAGTTTAAAAAAGTATTGAACCAAGTTTATCAGGAACATATGTGTTGGTTTTAGCAAATTAATCTGAATTTTGACCCCTAGGAAGTCCTTCAAAAAAGGAAAATGGGAGGGGCAATTGAAAATAAAAAAAGCAGATGTCTTATCCTTTACTCTTTAACGCCTTTCAGCCGTCCATCCAGCCCACCTGTTTCTCAGCTTCACTTTTATAGTTTGTATCGTGTGTAAGTTGCCAGGGAGAGTCCTGAAAGTCTTATACTCATTAGCCGCTGTTAGTGAGTTTTTTTCTTTTCCTTTAATGTCTATGGCCAACTTTATTTAAATGGCTTCATTTTGTAGTGCTTTTAGAAATGCTGCCAAAAATGAATATTTCAATCGGAGTTCGAGTGAATGAGTCAGTGGGAAGAAGACAAAGAGAAAAGATAAAACAGATGCCTTGTGCACAAAAAAAAAAAAGAACAGAGATATATGAGGGAAAAATGTGGATCACAAATTAAATTACGGAGAAACATCCTCGAGTGGCACGGCCGTGTCTTCTTAGATGTACTGCACATGTCCTGACCGTTCGCTCTTACACACACGCGCGCCTTTTCCGACTTAATGGCTTCTCTGTGTGCAGCTGCAGTCTTGTTAACAGAATGAGCGGTCTGTGTTAAACGTGTGCAAACCCTTATTCTGTCATCCTTTTCTTTTTCACATTCACATGTCCCAGAATATTTATGACCGCTGGGAGAATCACCAAGGCTAAGGTTGGGGGGTTAAAGTGTGTCTTTTAGACAAGTATTAAAGCCATTTACAAACATGAGTGTGACCTCTGGCTTTATTTGTCCAACTACCCCCCACTTTTACAACTTGCTCCCTCAAAACTAAAACTACAGTGTTTTAACAGCAGCTCCTGTAAAACACAGACAAGTAAAACACCCTTTTAATAGCGGAATGTGTGTGTGTATGGGCTGCGGGGTGACCTTGTATACCCTGTGGTTTAGGATAATGACTGTGGGCTGCAAGATGTGTATCACAACTAGCATGCTGCATTTGGCCTATATCTCTCCGTTTCACTGCTCAATTGTGTTTGCCCATTAAATGCAATAAAACAGAAGTTAATAGAATTAGCATGTGGTATATATGTATGTACACTCTTTAAAGGTTCTTTATTGGCATCGATTTGTTCCATGAAGAACCTTTAACATCCATGGACTGTTTGTAATGGACAAAATATTCTTTATAAAGGAAAAAGATTATTAAAATGTTCTTCATACTTAGAAAAATGGTTCTCCTGTTGCCATCGCTGTGAAAAACAGTGGAAAAAGATTCTGTCGAAAATGTTTAGCAATTTCCTTTTGGGAAAATGGTGCAGATTTGTGGTTTTGTAGGTGTGTGTGTAAACTTTTAAGGTGTGAACATGTTTTACTTGGGGAATTTATGAGTCTCGCCCTATTCTTTTGAATGATCCCAAGGCAAATATTCAAACACCACAAACATCTGCGAGCAAACTGTTCTTGGCTTTTTAAATAAGCTAGCGTAGAGATAAGACATGAGCGCGATAGCAATCCAGTGTTCGGCTCAAGAGGATTTGCGTGGCTAGATCTGTCGTACAGATAGTCCTGACAGCTACCCGGTTTCACGTCAAACACACGCACACGCAGCGGAGCAGTTTTCCCAGCTACTCCTGCTTTAGTCCCTCGAGGCGGATGGCTGGGAGCGTCGCCTGATGCGAGCTGCTGCACTTTTTCTCCTTATTTCTCATGACATCATTTTCTTTTCACAGCGCTGCTGTTTGAGCGCTTGGCATCAGAGAGACTATTTACCTTTATTCTTAACTATGAGCCATGAGTCAACACCTTTGTGTCTTTATAGCTGCTCCATTTTCTTTTCTGGTTTCTCATAAAGGAACTTAAAAACACTCGCGCATGCAGTTTAAGATCGTCTCAGTCTCCTACGATTTATGATCCAGCAAGTTTTTCAGAACCTGTTTTATCCTTTATAGTCACTGTTAAATAATTGATCGCCCTCTTTTAATTATTGATCAACACTATGCTTCATGATCCAGCGTATTTTTGATCCTGAGAGCAGTGCGAATATGATTTATCATCTGTGGTGTGTCTAACTCTCTCTCTTGTGTCTGTTTTTCTCAAAGGTTCGTGCCAGGACAGGGTCTGGTGCTGTATCCACAGATCGGGGATAAGATGGACATAGTTTGCCCACGCGTGGAGGGTGGTTCAATGGAAGGAGTGGAGTATTATAAACTCTATATGGTTCCTCTGGAACAGCTAAAGTCCTGTCAAGTCACAAAGGCGGACACGCCTTTACTCAACTGCGTCAAACCGGACCAGGACGTCAAATTCACCCTCAAATTCCAAGAGTTCAGCCCAAACCTTTGGGGCCTGGAGTTCTTCAGGGGGAAAGATTACTACATTATCTGTGAGTATGACAGCAGATATATCTGTACACCACCGTTGCCGCACTGTTCTGGCCAATTACATTTGCTTAGGTTTGTTTATGTGGTTTTGAGTATCGGGAAATGTTGACATTGCGGTGTAAAGTACATTAGTTATGTTTTAGTGAGTAGTGGTGCAAATAATGACAGTTTATATCACATTTTCTAGTGTTTGTTTACGTCGGTTGGAATGGTTGTTAGATACAGAGACGCCAAGTTTCTGTTTGTGAGTGCCATTTGACCATGAATGCGTATGTACACAAACACAACAGACTTCTCGTATTTGCCTTGTATCGTTTTGCATGTGGGTTGAATTTTCACATTTGCGAGAACAATAACTGCTCACCTGGCCTCAACACGCTTCAGGCTCAAAGCAAGCTGTATAAACAGCGGGTGAGATGGAAGAGGAGCACAGGGATCTAGCAAATGGAATAAGGCACACACACACATAAACAGAGGCCGCTTTGATACACAGCGTCAATCACATTGCCCAGACCTGAGCCGTTCTCTCACTCTCTCACACAATGAGAGTTCACTTCCAGCATAAGGAGAAAATCCAATTTTGCAGTTCTGGGAAAATTTGCTCCTCCTTTATTTTGCTTTCTCTCAGTTTCTCTTAAGCGACTCTAATTTGTGGAGAGAAAAGTGAAAAGGAGAAAAAAGAGGTGGAGAAAGAGAAATGAGTTCATTTTGCTGCATTGTAGATTATAATTGCCCTGGTGTACAGCTGGTGTGTGTGTGTGTGTGTGTGTGTGTGTGGAGTTGTGAAGAGCAGAGACGTATGACTGCTGTGTGCGGTTGGGGGGTTTATTCGATAAGTCATTAATTAAAAAGTTTAATCCTAATAGCTCAGTTTAATCACTCTGTCTTTATCAATTGGATCTGCTCAGAAACCAATCAGATGATTTCAGTCCCTTATAAATGTGTTCAGCAAGCTAAACGTCTGTGTTGTGTGTGTGTGTGCAGGACTCAACAATGAAGATTGTACTTTAGGCCAGTAGTTTAGATTTTTACTTGACCTGACAACATGTCATGAGCACATAAATATGATTAACAGCTATCTTTGAGCAACATATTTGTGACCCTGGACCACAAAACCAGTCATAAGTCGCATGGGTATATTTGTAGCAATAGCCAACAATTGTATTGGTCAAAATTATGGGCCAAATTAATTGATTTTTCTTTTATGCCAAAAATCATTAGGATATTAAGTAAAGATCATGTTACATGAAGATATTTCGTAAATTTCCTGCCTTAAATATATCAAAAATGTATTTTTGTGAGTGGATATGTGTTGCTGTGGACTTCATTTGGACAACTTTTAAGGCAATTTTCTCAATATTTAGATTTTTTTGCACCCTCAGATTCCAGATTTTCGGCCAAATATTGTCATATCCTAACAAACCATACATCAATGGAAAGCTTATTTATTAAGCTTTCAGATGACGTATAAATGTCAGTTTAAAAAAAAAAAAAAACCCTTACTGATTTTGTGGCCCAGGTCACATTTTATTGTGTTAACTTGGTAACACTTTACAATAAGGTTCATTAGTTAACGTTAGTTAACTGCATTGGTTAACGAACTAATGATGAACTGCACTTATACATTATTTATTAATCTTTGTTAATGTTAATTTCAACATTTACTAATACATTATTAAAATCTTGTTAACATTAGTTAATGCACTGTGAACTAACATGAACAAACAACGAACAACTGTATTTTCATTAACTAACATTAACGAAGATTAGTAAATACAGTAACAAATGTATTTCTAATGGTTAGTTCATGTTAGTTAATACATTAACTAATGTTTAACCAATGAACCTTATTGTAAAGTGTTACTGTTAACTTTAAAGATTTTCTTTACAAATACAGTATATTACAGTAAAACAGTTTGAGGTCAGTATTTTTTTTATTATTAAAGAAATTAATACATTTATTCAGCAAGGACACATTAGATATTTTTATAACAATACTTTCACATTGTTATACAAATTTTAATAATTAATATTATTATTATTATTTTATAAAAAACATTTTTTTTTTTTTTTTTTTTACTTTATATTCATCAAATCCTAAAAATCTACTGTGGTTTCAAAACAAATTATCAACATTGATAATAATAAGAAATGTTTCTTGAGCAGCAAATCAGCATACAATAAATTATTTTAAATTATAATATTATTCCATTTTATTTATAATATTCCACATTTTAACTATTTTTGCTGTATTTTTGATCAAATAAATGAAGCCTTAGTGAGCATGAGACTTCTTTAAAAAACATTTAAAAAATGTTCAGACTCCAAACATTCTTCTACATCATGACAAAATATATACATGGTAAAAATGTGCAGTCGGTCAGCTGGCATAAAACTCACTCGCACTGACCCCAGGTCATCGTACATTTTTATTGCTTTATTGTTGAGCCTTGGTGTGTGTTTGTGTGTACTGACCAAACTTTAAAATGGCTCTTCTATTGTTCATATGCAGCCTGATGCTGATGACTCTGATATGATTGTGTGCGAGTGTGTGAATATGAGCTTGATGTGATCTGGTCTGACAGATTTCCCTCGAGCTGGGAGCAAGAAGAGAGATACATGATCTAAATATGGCGAGAGAGAGAGTGAGAGAGAGAGAGAGCAGGAATGTTTCATGAAAAAGAAACAACACAATCTGCAGAAAGATGTGATAATTGAATGGAGCAGAGACAAACGACATCAAAATCATAAAGGTGCACTCAGTAATTTTGTCCCTGAAAAAAGAATAAGAGTTCATTAGTAACAGAAAAGCTAGTGAATAAAAATCTGATTGTGATGGAGGTTTCCATCTGCAGTTTTAATTACTGTTTCATCAGTTTCAATTAGGACAGACACTGTGACTGGTTATTCTTGAAGTCAATCTAGTGTGTTAATCTAATGCAACAGTAGAAAAGTTGTGTGTGTCCTACGATTGGCAGAAACACTCAGCAGGTATTTGAGTTGCAGGTTATGGGCCAGAAAACAGAGAGAAAGAATTTCACATTCTCTGAATTTGTTTTCAGACTTCCCCATACTGAAAGATAATCAAAAATTTAGCAGCTAGTTATGGAACATTGCCTGAGGGAGAGCATGTCAGCAGACACTATCGATGATGAGCATTTATTACTGATAAGTGTTAAGTGATTTATAACATTAAATCATCTATTGAGTTTAAATAATTTTCCATTGAATTCTATTTTTAACCTGCATTTTTCCCCTTTCGTTTCATGTTTTATTCTTATGTGCTTCAGTGTTTTAATTTATGCTCTTTATACGCTTTGGCAATATTATAAATGTTAACAATCATGCCAATAAAGCATTGTTGACTTTGAGAGAGAGAGAGACATGTTGTTTGGCTTTGTTCAAAGGCAGTGAGGGCTTTTCGAGGTGCCGTGCCATATCTTATTAGAGTAGATGTGCAATGTTTGTGTGTGTGTATTGTTGTGTGTCAGCTCTCATTATTGGCCTGAGTGCTGTTCACCACTCTGTGACCCTGACGCCATGTTGATCAGGTCAAACTCCACAACAATAGCTACAGCTCATCACAACTCACAATCACATTTGAGTAGCTGTATTGCTAAAGCTAATTGCATAGTTGTTATTATTATGTTATAATATAACATAATATGTTAATATCTTATATAACTCTGTGTTTAATACTACACAAATACACATTTAATGCCTATTGCATGGTGTCACTCTCTGGTCCTGTCCCACTGGTTGCCCTTTTGTCATGGCAGGACTTTACATACCGCACAGCCTGTTTGAGCTTGATAGGGTTTCACCGAGCAGGTTTGGGTGTCAGTATTGGGTTTATCTTCAGCACACAGGCACATTTATCTAGCTGGAGATGTAACGTAGTCTCCACTAAGTTGTTTTTATATAAGACTTATATACATCTTGCAGACTAACTCAAACCTTAATCCTACTGCTAAAAGAAAACCATTTCTGTTTTAGAATAAATATCGATTTATTTTATATTTTATTAATGTTTTTTTTTTTTTTTTTTCCAAATGAGGATGCCTCCAAATGGAGGTTTTTGTCATTGAACACTTTGAGTTTTTTATACTGCTCTAATTATCTTCCCCCCCCCCCCCCCCCCCCCCCATTAAATTGTTAAGCTTATTTATTAAACCTGTTTTTCCTAGGATTACTTAAACTGAAATTAGACAAGTTTTTACAAGAGCTTCATATGACAATATGTGTCTTGTGTGCATGGCCTCTTTTTGTTACAACTCATCTATGAAGAAGTACTCCAGAAGTATCTCTGTATCCTAATCAACTTTCAAATGGTCGCTAAAACTAAAACTAAATGACATGTGATGATGGATATACTGTTGACCTGGAATGTGAGCTGATCATGTGATTATTGTTTAGTGATGTGTTTGCTTTATTATGTGTGTGTGTGTGTGTGTGTGTGTGTGTGTGTGTGTGTGTGTAGGCTCATTTGCCAGATTTATGAAATGAACACACTGAAAGGAATGCAAGCTTTTAAGGAGCTTTACATGTAATGAGCTTGTGTTCTTCTCAACACTAAAAAGCCACAGGTCAAAGAACTGACAGAGAGAGTCAGATGGTGTCATGCTTCAGTCCTTTCAAACAGATAAAGAAGAAAAGTAGAATCAGAGAACAGAAAGATCCGTCACATGGTGCACACATAAACTCACTTACACTCCATACGCTTCATCAAAGTGGCAGCATTGGAAAAAAAAAAAGTGATGATGGGGGGACAGGCGCCTCATAGACTCCAACATCACGGCCCTCCCCTGTCTCACCCTCTCTCTCTCTCTCTCTGAATGCAGGCCACATTGTTCTGGACGCTGACCAGACGTTAAGCCCTTGGCAGCTCGTTAGCTCTGTGTTACTGACCCAATAGACCGCAAGCCTGCCGGGCGCGGACACACACAACACACACACGCACATGGCATAGCTGCATTGTTCGGTTAAAAGCCCACATGGGACACGTGGGACCAGTGGCCAGAATACTGCTGTTAGTTTGTTTAGTGGCAGAGAATGACGTCAAACACAGCTTAATTTAGTTCAAATTTATTTAAATTCTGCTTATTGTAATTGTAAAATTAAATTTGTTGCATGTACATCGAATTGCATGTAGAAAACTAGTTTTCATCCCCGTTTTTGAGGCCAGGACTGTTTTTTTTTTTTTTTTTTTTTTTAATTATTTAGTATATTTTGTTCTCACTCACACAGTTTCTTGACAAACATCTGCTGTGGCTAAAGCGTTACGCACTCTTAAACACGCTCCAAACCTCACATTCATTAATAGCACTCTCTCTCCCTCCGTGCCTTATTCGTTAAATTATTAACAACCGCTCTTGGTGCTAGAGGCCTTTGCCTCACTGGTGAACAAAATCAGCTTTTTATTATTCCTTTAATCCTTCTTATTTCCTATTGAATTGTTAAAGAGCAACGGCACACTTTCAGCAGGGGTCCTGACCATTTCATCTTTCAACACCAAAACAAACACAATTTAGCCCTGTACAAAAACATCTAATTCAAAATGGCACAGTTAGGGCTACTGAAAGTTTAGTTTCATGATTTATGAAGGTTCATGAGTATTCATTAGTCATGTTAATGTTGCAGTTACATCATGTAAGATATCTTGTACCATCTTTGATCAATCTCGATGTATTTGCATATATAATAGCAACATATGTTAATAGTATGTTGCTAAAGCTTTTGTTTTTGTCGTCATCTTTCAGCTACATCTAATGGAACGATGGAAGGGCTGGATAATCAGGAAGGAGGGGTGTGTAAAACCAAGTCGATGAAAATCATCATGAAGGTTGGACAAAGTGAGTAATCTTTCCATTGTTGTGTGTATGTGGGTGTCTAATAACTGTTTTACTGTGGGCACGAGGGTGTAGAACAATAGCAAAGCCCTTCGAACCTGCTGCAGACCCTGTACTGTAATTAATGACGATTATTCATAAATCACCTCACCAATGACATCCATGGTAATTACCATAGGCCACACCCAACAACACAAGCGACTGAATTTCTCACTCTCTCACAAACATACAGACACATGCTGAAGGTCACTAGATTAATCATGGCTGCTAGTGTTTTAATGATGAACACAAACACACACACACTCTCATGGCCGCTATCAGCCACACATGCACACTTTTATTTCGCTGAGCAGCGTGAAAGTAATAGCTCTCCACATGAAAATGCATATATATATCAGAGTGATGAATGTGTTTCTTATCTATGTTTTGCAGACCCCTCCGATCCCATTTCCCCCAAAGAGTACCCCACCAGTTACCCTCCCAAACACCCCGACGCAGGGGGCAAGGGCACCAAATCGAATGAAGTACTTGACAAGCAAGGTACGTCACACACTTTATCACCTCACACACCTGTAAGGGGACGCTCACTGATTCATCATTCTCTCTGCGTTTTCATCCTTTTTTTGCTGAGCAAGTGCCAGTCCTCTGTCACAATGACATGCACACTGATTCGTTCTCATAAAATCCTTCTGACAAGCAAATCGTTAATGTGACAGAGCAAGATGGACGTGCTGGAACACATTCATTTGTAGAATTCAGCTTCTTTCCCTCCACGTAGAAGCATATGGACATCAAAGTCATTTGAGTGGAGTGTCTTAGGTACAATAATCCACTTGTAAAACAGTGTGAGTGTTAGCAGCTCATCTGTTCCGCCAGCCTCAGGCCGCCCCAGACAAACTCACTGGAGTCCAAAGCCGTGCGAGGTCACTCTGTCCACGGCTTTCCATGAACAGAGTGTTTCTGAGATGTTATCTATCGTTAATATGCATTTTAGTGAGTTCAAAATGTCTTTCAGAAAACTGACGACTTCCACAAGCACATAACTAATTCATTTGAGCCATTTAGATAAAGGCACTTCTTATTAAAAATTATCTTTCTTTTCTCTACTGCACTTATGCTTCTACTCAAGCTTTGTACTCTGGTTTCTTCTTGAAATTTGTTTTCACAGCACTGTTAATACCGTTGGCTCTTTTATGATCAATCGCTTGTGTTTTTGCTCCTTTGGAAGTTGCTTTGGATAAAAGCATCTACTAAATAAATACATGTAAATTTATTTCACCATACATAAAAGACATTTCATTTTGTGTCAAGGCATCTTTTTAATTGCTTATGAGTGTGCTTGTCTAAAGGCCCATTCACACCAAGAAAGATAATTATTAAAATAACTATAACGATAACTATATTTGCGTCCACACCAACGGACATGACATAGCATTCTGTTTATTATAAGCGTGTGCTGCAGTTATGTTGCCTGCCACTTTAAATGCTAGAGCTTGTTAAAGTCAGGTGGATTCTGATTGGCTGTCAATGTTTTTATCATTCATCAGCTGGAAAAAAAATGTTCTGGAAAATCGTTCCTCTGAGATGTTATTGTCATAGCTGTGGACTTACCTTTTCTCATAGAATTAGAACGATTATTAAGTAATAGTTATCGTCTTTGGTGTGAACAACCATTAATACTAGTTGCTCATTGCTTTTTTACTAAGTTCACTTTGTTTTGTTCCCATTTAGATGCGTCTCATCATGGAGAAGAGAAGGGAGATGGAAATAAATCATCATCAGTCATCGGCTCAGAGGTGGCCCTATTCGCCTGCATTGCTTCAGCCAGCGTCATCGTCATCATCATAATTATCATGCTGGTTTTCCTCCTGCTGAAGTATCGACGACGCCATCGCAAACACTCACCTCAGCATGCCACCACGCTGTCGCTCAGCACGCTAGCCACGCCCAAGAGGGGCGGTGGCGGCGGCAACAACAACGGCTCGGAGCCGAGTGACATCATCATCCCACTGCGGACTGCTGACAGCGTCTTCTGCCCACATTACGAGAAAGTGAGCGGCGATTACGGACACCCCGTTTACATCGTACAGGAAATGCCGCCGCAGAGCCCAGCGAACATCTATTATAAAGTGTGAAAAGACACGCTTCTTTCGGACCTTTTAACTCTAACCCCTCACATGCCCCTCGATGAAACCCCCGTAGGTGGCATCGACGCCCAAGCTCACCCTCGTCCTGCCCCCTCTTATTTTTTGTTGTTCTTGTTTATTTTACAATATTCCTGATTATTACTCTCAATATAGATGTTGCTGATGGTGGAGTGACGCTCCTGATTCGCTGCTCTTGCACCTGCAAAAACGAAACAAACAAATCGAAAATGACAAAATGGAAAACGGAAACCCTTTCAGGGGATTGACGTGCACTATATTGGATACTATAGTGTGTGTACGAGGGAGCGTGTGTGAATCAGACGAGCGGGGAGAGGGGGGTTGAGGGGGTGGACTTGAAAAGAGAGGTCAAGAAAATGATTCTTCCTCTTTTTTCCACTACATCATCTCCCTTAAAGACACAACACGTGGAGATGGAAAAGAGACATGACAGTATCACACAGCAAGAAATAAGAACTTGAGCTGTTTAGTTAGCTTGGCTGATTGGCTGATCCTTCGCAAAACAGGAAGTGAATGCAGCCCATTGGTCACAGCTACAGGAAGTGGATTTAACGAGAAAGCAGGAAGCTCTCCGGAGCGTACTGTTGGACATTTGAATGGACATCATCTGTTTTTGCACGTTCACTCGTACTGTTTTCATTTATGTTAGCTCTCCTCATTTGCTCACCTCTACAAAATGACTCACAATGTTTACTTGAAGTCTTTTGTATGGTCATACGTCTTACTTGCATTACTTTCTGTCATTCCCAGTGAAGTCCACTTGCAGATTCATTTGGTAGAAGACTAATAGGTATCGTCATAGAGATCCTTTTGTGCTGGTTTATGTGCCGTTTAGTAGCGTGGAAGACACATACACATTTCATTTTGTATACGTCCGCTGCCTGGGATGAATGAGAGAGATAGAAAGGGAATGAATGAGCGAACGTCAATATTTGGTACAGTTGCTGTCCTGTTGCCTGCTGGGAAGGTGGAGGACCCACATGAACACTTTAGCAGCACTTTGAAAGCCTCAACACCTTGCCCACATGGAGTACAAACCTAAGAACAACACATTAAAACAGAGAGAGATCGCAGGGAGCGAATCACTCAAGGCTTATTAGCAAAATCTGTCATTTTTGACACAAAATGGCCACCTTCCCCAGGCATGTGGCTGCAAAATTTCCTGTTTTTCTAGTATTTCTGCCATCACAAACACACACTCTCGCTCACCAGTGGCCAGTGCAGGTCGTGGAAAAGTGGAACTGCTGCTCTACTTTTTTGCTCAAAAGCACAGGGACATCAAATTGCATCATAATTATTTAGTTTTAAATGAAACAAAAGATTTAATTAGCCTTTCTTTATGGATTTGTTTAGCTGTAGATGAAAACGGTTGGAAAGAGCGCACGTAGAACTTATTTATGATAGCATACAGACAGGTCGGCGTGAAACAGCAAGAATATGAATAATTTATGGCGAATCTGCACATTATGCAAGCTTCGAGTTTTACTTTTCGTTAACAGATATTTCTCCATCTCGCTATTAGCTTTTTTCCATCGATCCCTACACGAATAGCTGCCTTTTCACCACAAACACACATATCCGCACAAAAAGCACATGCGCTCATGGCCAGGGTAGGGGCGGCTTTGGAAGGAGCCCTCAGGGAAAACAGCATGTTGGGTTTTAAAATAGCCGAAAGGAATGAGAGGGAAGGGCCAGAAACGGACCAAAGGAAGGGCATGTCTAACAGAGTCCTGACTAAACCAACTTCTCCGGCCTGCCTGTCTCAGTTGATGAAGCTCAGATGTGCTCTGGGTTGAAATTAGGCCCCTTAATCTGGAAGGAAAGCAGTAGACGTGGGTTAGCAAGCATACCAGATGAGAACGAGCACAGGCTAAATGTAGTAAATTGCATGAAATGGGATCTTTCAGGCTCAAATTGTGGGAGGTTTCTGGAGGGGAAAAAACACATTATGATCGATGGAGGTCACAAGTGGATTTAGCATGCGTTTTAGAGAGGAAGTCACCAAGCAGAGGCCAGCGTATCCCATAACCCGCAGCTCCCAGCGGGTTTCGAAACTCCTTGCGTGTGTGTTGTCGTTTGTGCGAACCCCTTCGTGAGCAGTGCCAGCCTGCAGACAGTTATCTTCATTTGTTTCTTACATCGAAATTGAAATCGTTCACCAAAGGTGGACTTGGAGAGTTGAAAATGTCCACAGACTGACTGTGGATTGCCATAGTCGCACATTAACTGTTCATCCATTTTGTTTTCACTTGTTCATGGAGGTTCTTGAATCTCACCGAGAAGCCAAGCCTTGTGTGATCGGAGCTTTGTGCCTCTGTAAGAGGCCACAAAATCTGCAAATATGCAATTTTTATTTATTTTTATAACAATTGAGAAAAAAAGATGATATACGTTCACCTATGGAAAAGTGTTCTTAACCACTGAAAATTAAATGAAACAATACAGCATAAGAAAACACTACAACCCCGGTGTGTTATTATTATTATTATAATTTTTATTTCATTTTTTTTTTTTTACTTTGTGCTGTAGGTTCGAGGTAAACTGTGAAACATGAACACTTACACACACACACGTACATATTGAAGACTGAGCAGTCGTTTTAAACTATAGAAGACACAAACATACTACAAACATGTTGCTGTTCGGTTGCTGTCCCATATGGGCTAAATATGACAATCTCCTTAGTTTCTTTGAATCCGAAGACACTGTCCCAGCAAGCAGGTTGCAAACGTTCCTGTAACATTTTAGGAGCAGTAGAACTTAACTAGTAGCGTAAGATGTTGCACCGATGTTGATGGAAGGTTTGTGAAATGCTGGGAGAAGTGTCTTCGGCCCACTGTAAAATGCCTTGCTTGTATGGTCACCCTGAGTTCACTGGACTCTAGTTTTTGCACCGTACATCTGTAGGTAAGAGGCTGTAAATACGTTATTGTTTGTATTGTATATGGATCCCCGGTTGTTACAATAGCCTTATTCTCACATTTCTAGCAAATAAAAAAAGTTAAGAAAAAAAAACATGAATCACTTCAGTTAAAAGAGAGCATACTAATTTTTTTGGTAAATAACTTGTGTAAATATTGACGACAAACCCAATAAATCGTTTTTTATAAACTCTTAAGTAAGATGTTTTGTATAGAATTGGAATTTTTTGCTATGTATTTTAGCTAGCACTCGTCAGACCCCTCCCACTCAACCCTTTTGCACTGTTCCCATGGTGATCTGGTTTAAAAATGAAAATGAGATAGAGAATTGCCAAACTGACTGCTTGCTGCATATTTGTGCCATACGTGTGTACCATAGATATTTATTTAATTAGTTTTTTGTTTTTGCTTTTTTTTTTTCTGTTGGATTCTTCTACCCAGTTTGTAAACAAGCTCAGTATTATCATTTGAGTTTTTCCCCCAACTTCTCAGTTTCCTGTTATCTTTCTGTTGCTATCGTTTCCCGATGGCCCATGCGCCCATCCTTCTCTCGCAGTAAGATCTGGTCAGGACGTGCAACCTTATAAAAGTCATAGAAATGAAATGGCACACATTCCACCAGTCTGTTACAAACTGAAAATGTTTTTCAATAAAATGTTTTTCCTATGGAATTTTCAGTTCTCTTTTATGTTTATTCAATGGGGTTTGATACATTGTGTCAGGCAGAGTTCATTTGTTTTCAATTAGACTTAATTTTTCACCATCTCTCCTCAAATGAATGAACTCTGTCTGACATTCATGAATGAAAACCTGCCCAGACACATTTGAGGTTGGTTCACAAGCTGTTAACAATATTGTGGTGCAACGTTTAATCGTTCTTCTCAACCACGAACATATTAAATAGACAAGATCAGAGGGCTTCATAGTCTTCTCAAGAAATAATATCAGGTTAGTGCTGGGTATCGACTTGATTCCAATTCATTTGGGCATATTTCAGTTGTGTAAATGTGTAAAATTATAAAAGGATGAACCCAAGAACATTTCAGTTATAAACTTCAATGAAAGCATATAAAAAGATTTTGAGTCTTTTTGAATTATTCATTAAAACAATTGGCTTGAATCAAGACACTGGTTAAAGGGTTAGTTCACCCAAAAATGAAAATTCTGTCATTAATCACTCACCCTCATGTCATTCCACACCCGCAAGACCTTCATTCATCTTCAGAACATAAATTAAGATATTTTTGATGAAATCCGAGAGCTCTTTGGCTCTTTAATTTAACCACCACTTTCAAGGTCCAGAAAGGTACTAAAGACATTGTTAAAAAAGTCTATAATGAATCAATATGAGTCGCCGTTCTGATGTAGAACCTGGAAGCACTGGACGTAAACAGCGTATGAGAATGACACCGAAGAAAAGATATTGCTGAATAAAGTCATTATTTTTTTGTTTTTGCACACAAAAAGTATTCTCGTAACTTCATAAAATTAAGGTTGAACCACTAGTCACGTCGACTTTTTTAACAATGTCTTTAGTAGCTTTCTGGACCTTGAAAGTGGTGGTTAAATTGCTGTCTATGGACGAGTCATATACCTCTCAGATTTCATCAAAAATATCTTAATTTATGTTCTGAAGATGAACGAAGGTCTTACGGGTGTGGAACAATTTTCATTTTTGGGTGAACTAACCCTTTAAGCTGTATATTTTTATTTGCTAAAAAGGGTTGACTCGTGAGTTGGTGTTCATGAATCGGATGACACTGGCTGACTATGTTTTTGATTCACTAAAAAACACGGATCAAAAAAGTTTTTGATTCAGACCACCAATTAAGCCATACACTTTTAATTCACAAAAACAAAACAAAAAAAAAACAATCAGCTCATGAGTCGTGTTTATGAATCGAGCTACACTGGCTGCACAGTATGTTTTTGAATCACACAGACACACAAAAAAAAAATGTTAAAAAAAAGTTCATGAATCAAACCACATTGGTTAAGTTATATATTTCTAATTCACTAAAAATGATCGGATCATGAATTATGTGTTTATGAATCTGACTACATTGGCACTCACAAAAAAACAAAAACAAAACTTGTTCAAAACAGTCATTTGTCCAGGAATCGGAACACACTGGTTAAGCTTTATAATTTTAATTCACTACAAAGGATAGGTTCATGAGTCATGTTCATGAATCAGACGAAGCGTGATGTGAACCGGTTCATTTGTTCGTAAATCAGACTACACTAGTCATACAGTCAGTTATTGTGCACAGTACATGCCATTTTTATGTAATCACATTCAATTTGGAGTTCCAACTCGGGTAAAATATATCTTCTTTTGCCTTGGTGTTTTAGCGGCACTGCACGGTCACTGTGATTTTGCCAAGTAAGACATGTTCCTGGATCAACATCTTTGTTGATTCTGGAACAACATTCCAATCAACCAGATTTGAGGGACAAGTTTACTGTTTATGTCAAGTTTATGTCAAGTTTAGGCTTGCAACCAGGGTTAGGTGCTTCTACATCAATGTTATTCACCTATCTTTCCCCTCTAATTTTAGGGATAAGTTATGGGTAGGATTAGGTTTAGGAGTAGGAATAGGGTTAAGACTAAATTTTCAGACTGGAATGTTGTTCCAGGATCAACAAAATGTGTTGATCCAGGAACATATCTTACTTGGCAAAATCATGGTGACCGGCACGGCACCACCATTCAAAGCAGTATTTTCAAATGAATATCAAGATTAATATGAAAATCAATATTTTTACCCAGCCCTAATTAATGTAGTTTTTAGAGGCATCTGTCAAATGTCAGTGCCTAGAGGAAGAACGTGACACACATGAATATTTCCATGTCTTTTGTTGTCATTATTTAAGGCAAAGTTCACATGTACCATCTGCGTGCTTTAGCACTTGAGGGGAAACAAAAGAGGAAGTGAAGAATTATACTGAGCGAGTTCCTTCTCTCTCCTCAAGTTTATCTGAAGATCATCGCTCAGGCTGTACAAACATTCACTTCTTTGACTGCATGCTGAGATTTGTCATCCTGTGCTCTTTCTTGTTTATCCATGTTGTGAAGCAGTGGAGTATCTACACGGTGGTCTCCCTAGAGCACTTCCTTCCAGCACTCTGGAGAGCTTCTTCAACGCTCTTCTGTCTCTCTACACATTCTTCAATATCTTTCCCCCCCCTTTTGAAGTGGGAAATGAATCAAAGAGGTCTTTATAAAGGGTTTTCTTACTTTTGTGAAGAATAAAGGAACATTTTCAAGAAGTCATGAGTTTCAAGGTTCATAAATAGTCCCTCAAATCAATGACTAAAGCTTCTGGAAATCCTATTTGCGTGTCACACAAACAAGATGAAACATGATTAAACCTTGATTTAGGGTGAACAACTGCATAGCTCCAACTGTTCCTGTTAAACCACGTTACACATTGTATTCATTTAGCCTACCTCTGATTATATATGCCTAGATAAGCAAAAAAATGAATCTGTGGCTTTGAGAGGGAGCTTGAAGTCCCCGGAGATCCACTCGAAAATAATCTGTGCCGATTACTTTTAGAGGAGCCACATGTCGCAGTTAAACTCTTTGTTCCGGCAAAGTCTCCGGTGGGGAAGAATACAGAGCAAACATCAAACTGAGAAAGGATAATAATGTTATTGTTTCAAATCGTTGATTCTTTCTTTGTATAGGATTAACACTAGAGATCTTCTCTCTGGGATTTGCCATTCAAGGAGTGCCTAGTTCTCTTATCGCTCAATGTGTTGATAGTTCAGGACTTAAATGAAGGCCTGGGATGGATGTGAATTGGGAAACAAAGTTCGTATTGTCTCAGAGAGGACCAGAGGTGCAGTGCGGTCAGCATTAGTCTGACATCAAAACACAATTTTTGTAATATCATATGAATACGCTGTATGATTCAAGTAGAAAGCCTGTTCATACACATATGGCTCATGACAAAACAATTTGTCAGTGTTTACACTAAACACATGTAGACAATGTCAAAATTCCCCAATTGACAAGAGTCATTACTGCATGAATAATACGTTGTTTTTCACAACAAAAACTAAACAAACACACTGAGAGAAGAATCAGTGAAGCAATTTGGGATAAAACGAGTTTCATGTCCAGAATGTGGACGTCACGGTTGCTCATCTCCACACCTCGGCGTTAGGGAACGTGGCTGTCTTTATTTATAGCCATTGGTTGCGTTTCACATCACTCTGAATACTGAGCTTGTTTAACTGCTATTGTGAACCTGGACATGACAACACACACACATACGCCCTCTACTAGAGAAGACAAATGCTGAGTGTGTTTAAGCGCACGGCCTTGTGAGAGGTGCATTGGGTGTGTTTGGGTGTGTGTGGATCAGTATTTGTTTTCAGCAAGTGTAGTTTCAGGTTGGCCAATGTGAAAATGATTATCTGTCACTAAAATATGCTGACACATGAATGTCTGTAAATATGACTAAATAAATACAAAACCAAAATCAATCCCATAGGATTGGAGGAACAGCCCCACTATTTGTCAAGCTTGTAACTTTGTGCAATTACACCATGACCTTAATGGATTAGCACTGGTGAATGCTAATAGCAATAGACATGACAAGCTTCTCTTTGTAGTCTTGAATTGTATATGCCCAACATGCAGAATTAAAATATATAAGTTTAAATTAATTCTGCAGAATTCCACATATTTCTCACCAAAGTCAAACGTGGAAAAGTTAGAATTTGAATGGCCATGATTCTACATGCCCCAATATACCTTTTCTTTCAATACCTATTCTCTTTCTTTCTTTCTTTCTTTCTTTCTTTCTTTCTTTCTTTCTCATATTTTAAATAATTTCATATTTTTAAACATTTCTTTTTAAATTTTCTTAAATATTTCTTTCTTATGTACACTACCATTCCAGATTTTGGGGTCAGTAAAGATTTTTTTCAAGAAAAGTTCTTATAATGTTATAAGAGGTTTCTTTTAAAATAAATGCAATTCTTTTGAACTTTCTATTAATCAATAAATAAATAAAATCTGGGGGAAAAATAACAGTCTTCACAAAATATTAAGCAGCACAACGGTTTTCAGCATTGATAATAATAATAAAAAAACAATGTTTCTTGAGCACCAAATCAAAATATTAAAATTATTTCTGACACTGAAGACTGGAGTAATGGCTGCTTTTACATCACAGGAATAAATTACATTGTAAAATATACAGTTGCAAGAAAAAGTATGTGAACCCCTTGCAGAATCTTTGAAAATGTGAATAATTTTAACAAAATAAGAGAGATCATACAAAATGCATGTTATTTTTTAATTAGTACTGTCCTGAGTAAGATATTTTACATAAAAGATGTTTACATATAATCAAGACAAAAAAAAAAAAAAAAAAAATAGCTGTATTTATTAAAAGGACCCCATTCAAAAGTTTGTGAACCATTGATTCTTAATACTGTGTGTGGTTACCTGGATGATCTACGACTGTTTTTTTTTTTTTTGTTGTTGTGTGATGGTTCTTCATGAGTCCCTTGTTTGTTCTGAGCAGATAAACTGAGCTCTGTTCTTCAGAAAAAATCTCCAGGTCCTGCAGATTCTTCAGTTTTCAAGGATTTTATGGATATTTGAACCCTTTACAGCAGTGACTGAATGATTTTGAGATCCATCTTTTCACACTGAGGACAACTGAGGGACTCAAACACAACTATTAAAAAAGGTTCAAACATTCACTGATGCTCCAGAAGGAAACACAATGCATTAAGAGCCGGGGGGTGAAAACTTTTGAACAGGATGAAGATGTCCAAATTTTTCTTATTTCGTTTAAATATCCATTTTTTTTCATTTAATACTGCCCTTCTGAAGCAACAGAAGATACTTACATGTTTCCCAGAAGACAAATTAAGTACAATTTACCTTGATCTTCAAATTCAAAAAGTTCTTTTTTATTAGTTGTGTTTGAGTCCCTCAATTGTCCTCAATGTGAAAAGACAGATCTCAAAATCATTCAGTCACTGCTGGAAAGGGTTCAAATATGCAAAAAATGCTTGAAATCTGAAGAATCTGCAGGACCTGGAGGATTTTTCTGAAGAACAGAGCTCAGTTTAACTGCTCAGAACAAACAAGGGACTCATGAACAACCGTCACAAAACAAAGAAACAGTCGTAGATCATCCAGGAACCACACACAGTATTAAGAATCAATGGTTCACAAACTTTTGAATGGGGTACTTTTAATAAATTCAGCTATTTTTTGTCTTATGGATTATATGTAAACATTTTTTATGTAAAATATCTTACTCGGGACAGTACTAAATGAAAAATAACATGCATTTTGTATGATCTCTCTTATTTTGTGAAAATTTTTCACATTTTCACAAATTCTGCAAGTGGTTCACATACTTTTTCTTGCAACTGTATTTAAAACACTGATTTTAAATTATAATAATATTTCACAATATTACATTTTACTGTATTTTTTATCAAATGAATGCAGCCTTGGTGAGCATTATATGTTTAAAAAAACATTCTAAAAAAAATCCTACCAACCAAAACTTTTTGAACAATATAACCATGTATATATAGAATATACAACATATACATATTAAAATATTAATAGATTATTAATACACACACACACACACACACACACACACACACATATATATTTGAACGATATAGCCGTGTTTATATATACAATATATATTAAAATAGATTATTTAAAATATTACATATATATATATATATATAATTCTACAGATTTCTCCCCAAAGTCACCTTCAAAAATGTAAATAGCTCCATAGATTCCAGCTGGGCTTATTAGTAAACTAAACAACACTGTTTACTGTCTTCATTCCCACAGTGGCTCCTCTTCCACTGTCATGGACTGTCAAACGGCCCAACGTCTAGAGAGCTTCAGCTTACTGAAGCCTACCAATCAATGTGATTGACAGCTCTCAGGAGGCGTGTCACAATAGATACCCCACCCTCTGTCACTTCCACCTGTCACTGAAGAAGCTTTGAGCTGTCCATCAAAACGTTGTCATAGCAATCACACCATTTCGACTTAATGCGAAGAAATTTAGCTCATGCTTAAACACACACACACACACACACACACACACACACACACAACAATAATCATAAAACCTGATTCTAAAGCCCACGTGAGACCACCCTATTGCTCAAATAGCGCATAGGACACACTCTGGCTGTCTGTCCCCCTGTGCGCACACATTCAGGCAGAATTATGCATTTATTAAAATCATTTTTATTTCTAGAATTCCCTCATGTGTGACTAAAGCTGAGGTCGGGATTCAAGACCACACTGGGGTTTGAGTGTAAAAGATCTGAATTAACACGCTGATTCTCCGCTCATTTGCATTGTTGGAATAACAGTGGTGGATCTTTGCATACATAAATATAAATTGATGAATTAGCTCCTTGCCTCTGTGATTAGATAGTATTAAGCCTTTGATCATGTGATCTCTGTTAAAGTGACCTGCATTCTCACAATGTGTATGAACCCTTCATACAGTACTACAGACTATTTATTATATGAAAGAGCAATTGATTTTTAGATTTGTGACATACAAGTCATGTTTTTTCATCTTAACCACATAACAAATCATTAACAAAACTGTGTAAATTCATCTAAATACAGTTTCATTAAACTGTGAGACATGTTTGACATGAATTCAATTTTTGTTCATGTGCTCCACAGAAAACTGTCTATCTGAAAACTATCATACCATGTAATGTGCCTCATTATGTGTTTGTGTTTGATACCCACGTCACAGCAGCAAGTCTGAACATGAGATTGTAATGATGATTTACTAATCAGCGATACAATAAAGCTGTACTGATTCAGATGGGATAGGGATCTCATTATTTTTACTAAGATGGGAGTGTCTGTCTGGATGTGAGCATCATGAAAGATCAAGTGCATCACGAAACCTACCTAAATAAACAAGACTTATATATGTGTGTGTGTGATATATTTATACCATTATGTATATTGGAAGGGATTCATTAAGGTGAAGATCATGTGGGCTTTTTTGAGCAGTTTCTGTGATTAGACTCTCCTTATTGATTTCATTTTCTTTTTATGTCGGATGGGATGCCAGCAGCACTTGAACCACCATCTGTTACATTACCCCGAAACTTGGCAAAAAGGTCTAAATCCATAATGAAGGTGCACCAGGCAGCTCAACGAGAAATTTTATATTTAGTCACGGTATTCAACGAAGGTCAAAACAAACGAGGAGACTCCAATCATAGACATTCCTATCCGGGACCCCAGAGTGTGCCAAATATTTCCCACTGGACCCTAGAGTGAGCAGGACAACAGCAGGAAATTTGCTCTGTAATTTTTATCGAGGTTGTGCAAGAAAAACACAGACATGTTTGATTCAGACAGGATTGAAAATACATCTGTCAAACACAAATTTACCTGAGCTCCTCACGGCCAAATTACTCATTTAAACAAATACACCTGCATGATGAAAGTAAGAAATATCAGTTTAATTAATCAGAGACAAGTCACAACATGTATGTCACAGTAGCATCTACAAGTACAAAACATAATAACCATCAACAGGTTATTACCAATTTTAAAATATAAACATTGTTTGACAACTCATATACAGATTACGTATAAAAATAACAATATTTTTATATTAAAAAATATATGTTTAGCTCATGCCGGTGAAAGCACCAAAGTGCCTTTTTGGCTGTAAGCTGTACTTGGAGTTTTAGGCATATACACAAAGAAGATTTCCCATATTTCAGATCTTGTTCCATTAAACGTGACAGTCTGAACAATATCATGCATTTTAGATGTTAATGATTCTCTGCCATACAAGTAAAATCACACTTTTTTGTTCTCTGCTCTGCTTTTTTCAACCCTGTTACAATTGTCTGTCCATGACTTTACTTCTTCTCCATCTGGAGTGAGCGTGAGAAACTTCTCTGTTGATTCATTTGTATTTTTTACAGAAAGAATGACACCCGGTTTGTTCATGGTTATCTTAAGTTGAGTTCTTTTGAAATCTTCTGTCTCTCCCTGCAATGTATTTCCAGTTATATAGGGTTCCTCCTGTCTTTATAAGTTGAGTCATGTCAAAAACTCCTTCAAAATGTGGCGTTGGTCATGACAGAGCAAGTAAGGAGTAAACCGGCCACTTATTTAAAAGTTACACACTTATATGGTGAATGTAGGAAGGTCAAATTGTTCTACTGGTAAAGTTTTGCCTTTATGTAATTTTATTTATTTTTTTAATGACATTTTTTATTGTAACATAAGCTCAGTTTTCAACTCTTTCCCTGGTTAAGGGTTAGCATGATTTTGATTACAACATTAGCATGATAATATTAGCATTTTCACTTCTAAACCATTCATTATATTGGTAACACTTTACAATAAGGTTTCATTAGCTAACATTAGTTAACTAATTTAGTTAACATGAACTAAGAATGAACAATACTTCTACAGCATTTATTAATCTTAATGTTAATTTCAACATTTACTAATACATTATTAAAATCAAAAGTTTGCTAACATTATATATTGCACTGTGAACTAACACGAACAAACAATGAACAACTGAATTTGTATTAACTAACATTAACAAAGATGAATAAATACTGTAACAAATAATTCATGTTAGTTAGTTAACTAATGTTAACAAACGAGACCTTGTAAAGTGTTTTTAAGTTTTATTCTACTACTTCTTTATGTCTGAAGCTGGTACTTCTAACTCAATTTTTCTCACATTCTTGTTGTGATGGACGTCCCTATCATACTCCTGTCGCACTTCTGTCAGCCTGTCATCTCGTGGCAGGTCATCTGAAGACAATCAGGTACAGAGAGAGGAACGGAGCAAGGGAACGCAGTGAAAGATGAGTGTGAGAGGAGGAGAGGAGAACAATGCGAGGGCTGTTGAGTAAAGAATCACAGAACAGGACATTAGCCAGGAAAAGACTGAGAGAGAGAATGCTGAAGATGACGGTACTAGATTACACGCTAATGGAATGAAAGGACACCTGTGGAAGATCGAATCTGGATGTGGGAATCCATTAAAATGCAGTATTATATTAAATCTAATTAAATTATACTAGAAGTAAAAAAATCTATATCGTACAAAGGCTTTTATATTTCTGAATTAATTAAGCTTGATTTGTTAAATTACCTCCCTCAGTCATTACAGTCAATTTAATTTACATTTGCATCAAAATGCATTTGAGCAGAAAAGTAAAACTTTTATTTACATTCTAAATTTATATTATATAACTTAGTTAAATGATATAATATTTATAATGTTGTAATTTAATTAATAATTCAATTTTCTGCACATCGCTACACAAGTAGGTGGCTGTTCAACCAAAAAACACAGATTCGGTCAGAAACTAAATGGGTGAGTCATTGAATCATTCACACAAGCGATTCGTTCAACAACTGATTAATTCATGAATTAAACGCCACTGCTGCGTGTTGCTAGGAAACACAAAGGTGAATTCTACTGTGGATTTGTTTGGAAATATTTTCATTGGTGTCTAAAATGTAAGTTACAGTATTAACTACTTGTTTATTGAACTGTTGTATAAAAGCAATATCGCATTTGCAATAGTAGGCCTACAATAGTACTCTTGCTCATTGAAGTTCTTATAATAAGTTTAATATCGCTCTTTTTCAGAATGTTCTATTTTTGTTTTATTGTTTCTCACTTGGTTCATAGGGAATATGCTCATTTGTTTGTGTGTGTAATGTGGGCTATAAATGCCAGTCTCACAATGGGCAGCATTGTTTAGACACACACACACACACACACACACACACACACTAATATATATGCAAACAGGAGTGAATGGAGACAGATGGAGGGAAAAAAGGGGGAAAATGATGAATAACTTTACAGTAAAGAGCCGTAATGCCTCCCAGCTTTAGCTTACATTTCAGTGCTTAGATAGCATCTCAAAAGCGCTGAGTTTAATCTATAGGGTCATATACATTTTCCTTTTATTTCCATCTCGCCAGCATTATAAATTCGGCTGGAGAAAAGCCACTTAATAGCTAAAACGGGTGTTAGCTACATCAAGAGACTTGAGCGGTAAAACTGAAGCAGCTGCTTTTAAATTGGCCTTAATGAGATGCTGTTACTGACGCATGGAGCTCTGACACGCAACCCCCCCCCATACACACACACACACCTTTGCTGCCTGAAGATAGCTCAAAGTTTCTTACATGATCAGGGGGTTGCTTCAATTTTTTTTTTTTTTTTTTTGATTTACACCACAAACCCACATATCATACCATGTTCACGGCGCTCTCATTCATGTTTAGAGTTAGACATACACAGATGAGACCCTCGGCTATGTTTTAGCTGTGGGTCTTACACCCCTCTTGTTGCCATGGGTACACTTTGGACTGTGGAATCCACCCCAGGAGTGTGTGTGTGAGTGTCTGTGTGTGCGTGTGCGTGCCCAGAACCCAACAGAGATCAGAAGAGCATCACTCTCAAGTTAAGATCGATATCTTACCCCCCACCCTTCTGAACTTCTACACCTCATCACACACACACACAGAGATAGATGGGTATTGTGCATGCCGCTCATGAGCACTGTATCTCAGGATTAGACTGAATACGAGGACAAAAATTGTTGTTGTGAAAATGAAATAATAAGGAATGGGAAGAAGAAACTGGATGGGTGTAATTGCAATTTATTTCCACTTCAGAGCCTGTGGGGTAAAAGAGAGAGAGAGATAGAGAGAGAGAGAGAAATAAAGAGGGAAATCCTTTAATATTCACAGCCTTGAGATGAGATGAGAGAATACAGCCATACCTTCAGGTCCATGAACATAATGAGCTTTTTATTTCACCCTGTATGTGTGTGTGAGAGAGCTTTGTGGTCAGGAATTAGGATCATCCACGTCTGAATGCTCTGCGCAGTAATTTATGTGTTCATGGAAGCATCTGCCTCTATCTCTGTTTCTGTGTAGAAAAATCAAGTTGCTCTTTATTTACAGTATGAAAGTAAAAGAGTCATGTCATGACACCAGCAGTCTGAGAAACCTTATTCACTGGCGTATTCTTTGAAAATGAATCCGGCGTAATAGCATATAACTTCTGTCTGTCTGTCTCTCCATTACACATGCACACATGCTTCAATAGATGTATGTTGTGGCGTTTGTAAATCAATGGAGCAGCGTGTAATATCTCTGACTGGTAATGATCGATCACTGTGGTCTTGTTATGTTGCATTAGTTTGAGACCAACTGCCGACAGGCGCTTTCAAACTAATCTGGTCTACTGGGAGGTCTTCATCCTTTCAACTTTCATTCCATCGATTGGGCCCATTTAAACGCACATGCGTTCATTAGTGAAAATGTACTCAACTTGAGAATATACTGCTCATTCGCATATCTTTGCTGTAATTTAATTCACATTTGTACATTAACAACATTATCCCAAGAAACCTATTTGATGTCAAATAAGAATGGTAGAGTAATATTGCCTTAATTTACATAAAAATAATTTTACATTATATTAATATAATATTCAAACTTGATATGTGAATTGTTGCTGTTGCTGTCAGTTGTCTCTGTATAGGCCACTATCTGTCAGTGTTACTCAGATGATTCCACTGCTGAATTTAAGTATGACATTAGCATGTAAGCTAATAACAAACAAGACAGCTCACTAGGTTTTAGAATAGAGCCATTGTGTAGAGTCCTCCCTCTAAATGTTTCAACATTGTTTTGCTCTCATGTGCTCTTTGTACAAACTCAGTGAAATCACCACTTGAACAAAGAATGAAAAGCAGAGAGGAATAGACAAAAAGTTGATAATGAGGGTCTCTCTCTCTCTCTCTCTCTCTCTCTCTCTCTCTCTCTCTCTCTCTCTCTACAGATGTACTCACTCTTATCATACCATATCGTCCCCCTGGAATTATAAGGTTCTGCATTCTGAGCAGTTTTGAGATATTGAGCTTCAAAATTTTTGCATTCCATTCAACTTTGTAGATAGAACCTTATGATTTTCTAAATAAAAAGTCCCAAAATGTACACAGCATTAAAAAAACATCACATAATGTAAATAAGTTGTCACAGAATAAGAATATGTGAATAAATCAATTTTGACAAAAATGTCAGATATAACCTTATAATTCCAAGGGGACAATATGCCTTATATAATACCTCTTTCTTCTCATATTATACAATAATTGCAACATTTATATATTTATTATTGATCTAAGGTGTAATGGTACACAAAACTGATGGTTTGGTACAGCACGGGGGAGAAAGCTAAACATAAAATTGCTTTAATTTTTTTTTTATTATTAAACTGTGGTTTCTTGAACAAATTGTGTCTCTGTTTTAAATGAATTCAATTATAATTAAAAGTTTCTTAAGGATAAAAAAATTATCTCTGCTAATGCTGTAAATATAGGGACCCCTTACATGCACATTACTATGATATTAAAGGTTAACAACAGAGCCCAAACTATTAGCCTAAATTCATTTGCTACTTATTTTTTAGTTATAATAATCAACACTCAAATAACAAATTGTATGCAAACATGTAAACTGCACATAAGGCAGTTTTTGCATTAACTTCTACTTCTACTTTTACTCCAATGCATTGTTGAAATATCATTTACAACATTATTTAAAACATACATTAAACAATCAAGACATCACTAACAGGTTAAGTAAAATATAATGAATATATTAATATAGTGCATATATTTAGTGAAAGAGGTCATTTCTCTAGGGAACTAACCAGCTGTGGACACTGAATGACTTGCCGTAATGCTACGTGATATAGGCCTAGTGTTTACAAGCTGTTTTATTGATGTCTTTCTGCCGTTGAAACACTGATTGAGCGATTACACAGGATATGATACAGTTCAGTAAGTTGTACTGTATCTTTCAACATACATTCTGATGTTCATTCATGTTCATTCTGTAACTAGTATTAAAGTAGTATCTGCACTGCCTTGAGCTGAGATGCCTATACAGTGATCTGTCATGCCACATTAAAGAGCATCAAAAATGGCACTTTTTGTTTGAATTTCTTGATAAAATGGACAGAATTTGAAAGATGACACTTTGTTAATTAGCGAAAGTAACAAAACGCGGAGCTTATTGAGATTATTGGTGGTTATTGGTGGTTAGGCTACAACGCTGTATTCGTTGTGTACACATGCGAAATGAACTATAAGACACGTACCGTGAAAAGGCATAATAGAGGGAATAGTATACTGACTATATCCTAAAGTCTCTCTCTCTCTCTTTGTCTCTCTCTGTTCAGCAGCAGCCCTACAGCACACTTGTTTCATACTACAGGTGGATGGGCTGATCTCATCCTAATTATATTCATCAGTGTGTGTGTGTGTGGTCCTGTTAACTCTACGTTGTAGGGACAAAATGTACCCACAAAGATGGCAATATCCGAAATCCTTGCCCTTGTGGGGACATTTTTGGTCCCAATGTGGAAAACAGCTTATAAATCATATTAAATTATGTGTTTTGAAAATATAAAAATGCAGAAAATTTTCTGTGATGGGTAGGTTTAGGGTTAGGGGATAGAATATACAGTTTGTACAGTATAAAAATCATTATGGTTATGGAAAATCCCCATAAAACATGAAAACCCAACCTCTCTCTCTGTGTGTGTGTGTGTGTGTGTGTTGAAGAGTGCAATCTCCTCTCATAACAAAGAGAACAAGTCTCCATTGTCTTTTTCGTATGGATGGGCTACAGGCTTTTATATGTGAAATAACAGTGTGTGTATGTGGTGTGTGTGTGTGTGTGTGTGTGTGTGTGTGTGTTCCTCATGACATGCTTTATTCTAGCAGCACTCAAGCTGATGAAAACAATTTTTCTCTATCCTCTCTCACTTCCCCTCTCTCACTCACTCACACACATGCAGGTATATGATGACAACAGGACAATGCTGAATGTGTGTGTCGAGTTTAACAGCCTGTAGCGGTAAGATAGGACGACATATCTGCTGTCCGACCCAGAACATTCCTGTAATGTAAGAATGACGTTGAACTAGGACACTTCACACATACACACACACACAGTAAAAACTCTACATATCCGCAGTGTGTGTGTGGGGGAGGATATTTGGGTGTGTGAGTCTCATCCAGCCGGTGGGAGTGTGTGGGAACCTGTCACAATAAACGGAAGAGTGGTGTAACATTACACCTAACTGCTGTGTTCAGTAACACACACACACACACACACGCTCACACTCGCACAAATGCACCGTCACTCAAAACCCCAAACACACTTTCACCCCAGACCCTTCAGGTAGAGCGCCAGTGTCACATTACAATGTCTGTGAGAAAACACTCACTAAAGCTGTTTACAGTCCTGAGCTTTGGTTTACTGCAATAAAGAGACTGATAGAGCTCTCTCATCTGATGCAATCACAGAAGGGAGTAGGGTATCCAAACAATTCACTGGATGTGAATTTAAAAAATCCAGATTCATGTACAAACTATGCAGGTTTATTTTATACAGTGTAACATAACTG
This sequence comes from Ctenopharyngodon idella, assembly GCF_019924925.1. Lineage (NCBI taxonomy): Eukaryota > Metazoa > Chordata > Actinopteri > Cypriniformes > Xenocyprididae > Ctenopharyngodon > Ctenopharyngodon idella. The sequence continues at coordinate 13,750,413 of NC_067228.1, forward strand.
ATTGTTTAAATGCAGTTAAAGTACATAAAGTCAGAACAGAAGTGCTTGAGCGCAGTTTAGAGGGGTTCAAACTCTTTTTAATAGGGCTGTATATCAATGTACAATATATCGATGCATCGCGATTCGTGGATCGTTTCTGATATTTTCCAAATGCATCGTGAATTGATTCTGAGCTTAGTTTTAACAGCAGATGGCGCTCTAGGCAATTTTTTAACCGCACACTCAAATGCTCACGAAGAAGAGCGCTCGTGTGTTCGGCTGAGTCTGAGAATGTATTTGCAACTCAGAATGCTTTTATGACGTGAGATTAATGTAAACAGCCCACTGCAAACACCCTTGTAATTCGCTTGAACCTTTTTGAACTTTATAAATGATTATTTTATAGAAGGTTCAAGTGGTGTGTGTAAGGATTTGGAAGGAAGCAGAGTAAGGCTGTTTCTAAAGCATGCAGTGCTTAAAATTAAAGCTATCTATCCATCCATCCATCCATCCATCCATTTGGCTTAAAACCCTTAAACTTCAAGCTTTTAAAACCAACCTACTTAAAACTCTTTTGGCCAGGCTTTCAGCATCATATTTTGTCTTGACAGGCTTTTTTTTTTTTTTTTTAATCTGGTTATATTTGTAGAAATATAAAATACTACTCATTTATGACTGTACTTCAGTCCAGTAACTGAATATGGGGGTCAAATGGAGTCCAACAGTGTGTGAATGTTTATCTATCTTCCTTTTTTGAGGGTTAGATGATATGTGCCTGGCATATTCTTGACTTTTACACAAAACATCATTGTTCTCTCTAATACTGTAAACAGGGCTTAAAACTATAAGAGTTCATTTTGACCGACAGCTCTATAAAATGTGCTTATATATGAGTGACTATAAACATGAGGGTTTAGGTGTGCTGTTGAGGGCAGGTGGATTATAGTCCCTATAGAAATACACGAACATATTTATTGTTATGTTAATGCATTACTCACATACACCATATACAACCACCTGTGAATTGGCATGGTAACCGTCTCCTTATTTGTTTTGTTTATATGACCTCTGACCTCAGAAAGAGGCCAAACATGACGTATGGCTTATGTTTATGTGCAGCTATAGTGCTAAAACTAACAAAATTGAGTGTTGATACCGCTCAGACTTTTAAAGCAACAGTTTTACTGTTAAAAGTCTTATTGGATATAAAAACACTGTAGATAAATGCAGTTGTCTTTCCTCTCTGTGTTTATTCATTGTACACACAAAGTTTGGTTATTTGAGTAGTGACAACTAAACTTTTTTAAATACGTATAGTGTGTATAGAACATTAAGTAACACACCAACACTGGAACTGAGAAAAATGGCTTCAAAGTTTATTGATTCAGACTTAAATAATAAATTCAATAAAAAAAAAAAAAGAAGTGTTTCAAGGCTGCCATGGCTCTCTTCCAAGAAGTTTTAGGTCGGCATAACACTGGCATCTTAAATGCAGTTAAATCAGTTCTTGTTCAATTCAAATTAGATTAATTCTTTTCATACATTATAAACTGCTTTTGCAACTTTGGCCTCATATTACGACTGATTTCTTATCAATTTTCACTTTCCATTTCATGGTTGAGCCAAACCCATTTGTCACAGGTCAGATCATAAGAGATCAAAACGTTGCTATATCAATGTCAAACACTGCAATTCCTGCATTTGTAAAAACATAAAATACAAGTAGTATTATGTTATGACTGTATGACTGTACTGTGTTATGACTGTACTTCAGTCCAGTGACTGAATATGGGGGTCAAATGGAGATGTGTGAATGTTTATCTATCTTCACACGCAATCATAACTTTATGTGATTCACTCCCACATTTAAATGCATTTGCCACTCCCAAAACTTAGTATATGTGGTGTTTGTTACCTCTACTTTTGTCTACAACACACACCCACACACACATTTGCATTTGCTATTGTGTAGCTTCCCTCATCTCTCTGTCTAAAGCTGACTGAAGTGTGACTAAACACATTTCCATAAGTCTCATCTCTCCACTGCACGTAATCTTCCTCTGCCTCTCTGGCTTTCAGTTCACTTTAGCTTCTTTGTTTGTGAATGTTCAGTATTCATTGTCTTCAAAATATCGAGATCTTCACACAGTATGGGATCAATCAGACTTTTATGGCAGTGGTCCTCAGAGCTTTAATTGTTTACGATGGCAGAGGAGATTTTATCTGGATCAGGTACCGTTTACATAATGTCTCACTGTGCTGCTAGAATTTTCATAAAATATGCATGTGTGCATGATGGAGGTGACGAGAGAGTGTGTGCATTTGCCTGATTGAGGTCTCTTAAATGGATAGTTCGCCTTTACTCATCCTTATGTAGTTGCAAACCTGTATGACTTTCATCTGTGATAAAAGGAAATTAAAAGGAAAAGGAAACCAGTTTTGGTTACCATTGACTTCTGCTGTAAGAAAGAAAAAAAACTTTTCATAATGTTCAAAAGATCTTTTATGTTCCACAAAAGAAAGTCTGTGGTTTGGAACGACAGTAAATGATTTTTGGGTGAACTATCCTTTAAAGCTGCAGTGTGTAATTTCAGAGACACTAGTCGCACCAAAAAAATGGCTGCATCTGAAGCGAAATCGCATTCCCTCAGAGTGGCAATCGCATCCCCCCCAACAGTAATAGAATGATGGAGATGATGATAATAACAGTAATGAATCAGATGATACTTGATTTAACTCACTCATGTTTTGGAAGCATGATGACTGTTTTGATTTGGGTGACTGTTCTGGACGTTGTCTATGATCCTACACCAACACAGAGGACAGAAGGATCATCTTACAAGACAGCCCGTCACTTAACAGTAAGATTAACCAATAATCTACCTGCAAACAATCCCAAACCCAAGTTTAAAGAGATTAAACGACATCTGTAGTACCTCTCTGTCAAACCTAGATGAAAGGAATGAAAAGAGAGATGAATGGAGAACCTGAAGAGGTGAACCATTTATGAAGAGAAGAAAAAGACTCTGGGATTAAAATGTATAAATAGAAAATAGTGAAAATACACAGACGCACAGATACATTGCCCACAAACCTATGCATAATAAAAGTACAACATTATGAGCTCATGATGAGCAACATTATGAGCACACAAATATACACCAATCAGGCATAACTTTATGACCACTGACAGCTGAAGTGAATAACACTCTTCATCACAGCACCTGTTAGTGGGAGGGATATATTAGGCAGCAAGTGAGCATTTTGTCCTCAAAGTTGATGTGTTAGAAGCAGGAAAAATGGGCAAGCGTAAGGATTTGAGCGAGTTTGACAAGGGCCAAATTGTGATGGCTAGACCACTGGGTCAGAGCATCTCCAAAACTGCAGCTCTTGTGGGGTGTTCCAGGTCTACAGTGGTCAGTATTTATCAAAAGTGGTTCAAGGAAGGAACAGTGGTGAACTGGCGACAAAGCTGACCCGTGTGGTCTGATCCAACAGACGAGCTACTGTAGCTCAAATTGCTCAAGAAGTTAATGCTGGTTCTGACAGAAAGGTTTCAGAATACACAGTTTGTTGCGTATGGGGCTGCATAGCCGCAGACCAGTCAGGGTATCCATGCTGACCCCTGTCCACCACCGAAAGCACCAACAGTGGGCACGTGAGCATCAGAACTGGACCACGGAGCAATGGAAGAAGGTGGCCTGGTCTGAAGGTGCCCTGCTACAAAGCAAAAATGGTTCAGGAATGGTTTGAGGAGCACAACAACGAGTTTGAGGTGTTGACTTGGCCTCAAAATTCCCCAGATCTCAATCCAATCGAGCATCTGTGGGATGTGCTGAACAAACAAATCTGATCCATGGAGGCCCCACCTCACAACTTACAGGACTTAAAGGATCTGCTGCTAACATCTTGGTGCCAGATACCACAGCACACCTTCAGGGGTCTAGTGGAGTCCATGCCTTGAAGGGTCAGGGCTGTTTGGCAGCAAAAGGGGGGCCGATACAATATTAGGAAGGTGGTCATAATGTTATGCCTGATCAGTGTACATCACACACACAAGTTATGATGTCTGAAAGAACAGATCAAGACTATCATTTACATACATTCAACAAAATAACTTAATACATAACACATACTGTACAGGTACATAACAACAAAATAAGACTTTTTTCAAGACTGTCTACCTCCCAATTACACAAGTTTTAGACTTGCATAGCATTAGCATGTCGTTAAACTGATCATTTTAATCTTAAATTAATCATTTTTAATGATAAGTTTTAATAACTTTATGTAATTTTGTCATTTTTATTAGTTTTGTAGCTATATAGCTTTAATCTAATTTTATTCAACTTAAACTTATATTATGTCAGTTATTTTCCTATTTCAATTAATAAAAATGATTTTTAATTGTTTTAGTTTTAGTTAACAATAACAACATGTGGAAAGAGAATCACAAACTCCTCCTCTTTCATATAGCGCAGGAGGCTGTAGGCAATTTTAGCTGAAAAAGCATGCACAAACACACATTTTAAAACTTTGCCAGAAATAGTACACCAGCTTGGAACTTTTTCATACTGTACAGTGTGCTATGAATTGATACATACAGTGGGTAAAACCTAAAAATGGCTGTCCACCAACATTTACCATCCAACCTGGCAGAACTGGAGAGGATCTGCAAGGAGGAATGGCAGAGGATCCCCAAATCCAGGTGTGAAAAACTTTCCCAAAAAGACTCATGGCTGTATTAGATCAAAAGGGTGCTTCTACTAAATACTGAGCAAAGGGTCTGAATACTTAGGACCATGTGATATTTCAGTTTTTCTTTTTTAATAAATCTGCAAAAATTTCAACAATTCTGTGTTTTTCTGTCAATATGGGGTGCTGTGTGTACATTAATGAGGAAAAAAATGAACTTAAATGATTTTAGCAAATGGCTGCAATATAACAAAGAGTGAAAAATTTAAGGGGGTCTGAATACTTTCCGTACCCACTGTACTAATTCTAATCTCTCTGTTTGTCTTCAGTGCATTTGTTTTCACCTTTGACTTCCTGTGATTCTTATAAAATTCTTATAAAAAGGTTTTTTTTTAGGTTTACATGTTAACAGCATTTGTTCTACCTGTCAGCATCTGCTTTATGCGACATCAAAGGTTAGATGTGGATGTACATATGGTTGCACTCACAGCACACAAACACAAAACTGACATGTTTATGGACCAGAAAAATCGACACAGTAACAGAGATCAGAACAAAGGACCCTGGGAAAGTTCAGAGGTCACTGACAGCTGTCACCCCTCACATTAACACCTCAAGATGTGAGGAAGATTCTGATCGGACACGGTGGTCCCCTGGGGCACAGGTACAGGAAGAAAATCTGTCATCAGATGGGTCAGCTGTACAACAGAGACGAGCCTAAAGAGAGTTAGTGATGGGACGTCCGACTCATTTCAAATTAGTTCTGTGTCAAGGAACCTGTGCAAAAAATGTTTCAGCGGTTCTTTTTTGTCATCACTAGTGTGCTGGTATTGAAAATGCCTATTTTCAATATCAGGCAGCATAACGAGCCGTTTTGTACAACTAAAAATAACTGGAAGCGAATGACACCGGAAGCCAGACACATTAAATTTACAAATGGCCGCGCCCGCTCTTACCTAAAAATAAGGTGGATATGGGATTGTCTGCGGGTCCCATAATGGCCCCATGCCAATTGCCCACATGGATTTCATGCAGGATTGCACTTGCCACTAGGTGGGCCTCAACCGAGCAACATGCACAAGACCCATCTCAGTCCTAGCTTTAAGTTTTATGTGGGTACTACTAAGTGTCTACATGGGCTGAAATAAGGGTTGGAAATGGGTTTGTCCACAGGTATGTTGGCCACGTGCCAATTGCCCATGTGGGCAGTTGAATCACCCATACATTTTTTTTTTTACTTCATGCTGTCCAAAAAATGAATTCAGAAAATAAAAACATTCTTAATTTATAGAGTTGTATGGACTTCTGAACTGCATTTTCAATGTATTTATAAATAAATGAATAGAACTTGAAAAACAATGAATGTCACATTAAGGATCCATCTATTAAAATCAGCTATTTTTTTTTCCTGATTTATCATTCGCCAAATGAAAATCTGTCCAACAGCTTCAGAATCTCTAATGCACATTAAAACACACACACCTACACTATAGTCTCTGATTTTTTACACTGACTGGGTAAATCATGTTGCACGTGTCTCAGTTCACTACTGCATGATTGCACACACACTCGATTGCACTCACCGTTGGGTCACATTGCCCCTATTCAGACAGGAAATGACAGAAACATGTTATGATGGGGAAATGTAAAATATATGTCAATCAATTTGACAAGCCTGTGACAGAATGCAAATGAAAGAGGCTGTTCTCACATTCTTGTGCATGTGTGTGTGGTGCAATTGGGCCTTTGGTAAAACCCATACCAAGCCGAGTCAATGTTTGTAATTGTGTTTGTGTTTAAATTGATATTGAGCGAAATGTTCTCTTGCAGAGGCTCAAACAACATGATGCTCAGCTTTCAGTATCTAACCTCATCACAAGACAAAAAGAAAGATAAAGCTATTGAAGTGAGCCCACCGCAGACACTCGGAGAGAGAGAGAGAGAGAGAGAGAGAGAGAGAGAGAGAGAGAGAGAGACAGAACAGAAAGGTTAATGATAAAAAACACATTGGGACTCAAAGAAGCTGACAGAAGCAAAAAATGGACAGGCGCTGGAAAATAAGTGAACACGAAGAAGCAAATTGAACAGAAAATGCTCAATCTTCCCTTCATTCTCTCTCTCTGTATTGATCTTTTTCTTTTGACTGATGAAGTCAAGCAGAGATGATAAACAGATGCTGATGGTTTTCTCTGTTAGCACAGCTCTGACGCACTGTGATGCTAACACACTTTACACAGCAGAATAAGAACTCTGACGGAGCGTTTGATGGAGAGGAATGCGTAAAGATGCTTTAAGAGAATGCAAAGAGTCAGCTCATTCTGAAACCAAGCTGAAATTCTGAGAAATAGATTTTTGAAAGCTCAACTGGACCTGTCTCTCTGATACTATCAGTGATCAGAGTTCTGAACATTTGGTCGCATCAAATGAAAATACATTTTATTAGTCAGATCTGAGTTAAAGAATTAATATTAATGATAACATGTTTGTCAGATTTTCAAGGAGATTCAAGCAGAAAGGAGCTCTACTTGCTTGACTGCACTATCAAGATGGTCTTATGGTCCCAATATACTCATGGTGAAGTTATTTTTTGTTCTTTACCAAGGAGTAAAAGAAGTTTGAAATATATTTTCAGCAGTGTACCATTAGCAAACATCCAGATGTCACCCACGCTGCAGAGATTGCCATTTAGATGGATAGCCTATGTAAAGCATTTAATCATAGCGATGCGGATATGTATGCACAAGCTGTGCAATTCAACACTCCAGTAAAGTCAAGTCACGTCAAACACTTAACATATATATATATATATATATATATATATATATATATAATGGTATATAAACATTTATTTATATACCACTTTATGCAATATATTGCTTAAAAGCAAGCAGCTTTACAGTATTAAACATGAAAAACAGTGTCAATGTCACTTTCAGTAAGCATTACAACTTCAATTTCTACTATAAAGCAGTGTGAACATGTTTTTAAAGGGTTAGTTCACACAAAAATGAAAATAATGTCATTTATTACTCACCCTCATGCCATTCCACACTCATAAGACCTTCGTTCATCTTTGGAACACAAATTAAGATATTTTGGTTGAAATCCGATGGCTCAGTGAGGCCTGCATAGCCAGCAATGACATTTCCTTTCTCAAGATCCATAAAGGTACTAAAAACATATTTAAATCAGTTCATGTGAGCACAGTGGTTCAATATTAATATTATAAAGCGATGAGAATATTTTTGGTGCGCCAAAAAAAAACAAAATAACGACTTATATAGTGATGACTGATTTCAAAACACTGCTCCATGAAGCTTCGGAGCGTTATGAATCTTTTGTGTCGAATCATGATTGTGTGCTATATAAGCTATATAAGTCGTTATTTTGTTTTTTTGGCGCACCAAAAATATTCTCGTCGCTTTATAATATTAATATTGAGCCATCGGATTTCAACAAAAATATCTTAATTTGTGTTCTGAAGATGAATGAAGGTCTTACGGGTGTGGAACGGCATGAGGGTGAGTAATAAATGACATTATTTTCATTTTTGGGTGAACTAACCCTTTAATTGTGTCTGACATCGATGAACTGAACAGAATGAACCAGAAAAGATCAGAGAAGGCAAAGCCCCAGAGTCTACCTATTACAGTATGTAATCGCCACAGACAAACAGTAGTTCTAAGGTGTTTACCATTTCGAGCTTTGGCCTGATTTTGTTTGAGACTACGTCACACCAGTAAACTGAATGTGTCTGGCTTTCGGTGTCATCTGCTTCCAGTTATTTTTAGGAGTACAAAACAGCTCATTATGCTGCTTGATATTGCAAACTGCTATTTCGTTACCATATTATTTTAATGTATTGTCGAAATTATAAAAACACACTGGTTTGTAGTGAAAAATAGCTTTTCCATTTACTGCACTTCAAGTTATTCTTCAAGTTATTTACCTATAGCGGCTAATCAATCTAAAATCTTGCACATTCACAGCAAATAGCTTACTTCCGCCTTGCAAAATAAGGTGATATCGGGACATTTAAGCTTAGAGTATACTTTTTAGGCATATGCTAGGGTATGTGTACAATGTGTACAAATAAATTTCATCATCAGTGTACTATGTGCTTACCGTGTGGGTGAAGATAGATTTTTCCAAAGCCCAAATTATACTTCAGTTTTGACGCAAGCACTTATCATATATGTACAGCCGAATGCATAGCCATCAAAGTATACTTCATTCATATGCATTTTACATTTACATTTAGTCATTTAGCAGACGCTTTTCTCCAAAGCGACTTACAAATAAGAATAGTAGAAGCAATCAAATCAACATGAGTACAACAGTATGTAAGTGCCGTGTCAAGTCACAGTTTCATCAGCGAAGTGCTTGTAGAAAGAGTAAATAAATAGATGGAGAAAGAGAATAAAAATCGAAAAAAGAAAAGTAAAATATAAATAAAGAGTAAGTGCTAATATTACTAGGTCAATATGCACACTAGAAAGATTCATCCTTGTTCATTGTCTGCATTATTTCTCTCCAGAAGTTATGAACATGCTCGTTTTTGGACTCGTTTAAGCTAGATCTTATAACTCCCTTACACATGCGTCAACAACACAGGCATTTATTGTTGTTGCTGTCTCTAGTAGTTTGCTGTTGTTCCATATTATGCTGATGATGAAATTTACATCACATGCACTATGCACATACTCTAGCGTATGCATAAAAAATTAAGTATACTTTGGGCTTAACAGTACATATTCTGTACGTAGGGGCAGACTTAACTAATAAGCGAGGTAAGCGAGCCCCATAATTGGAATTTGCTTAGGGTCCCCAAATCACTAAGTCTGCCCGCTCTGTACGCTCAGCTCACAAATGCACCTTGAATTTTTTTGCACTAATTAGATGGCAGCTCTTCCCTTGCCTGCAGTTTCATTGTTAAAAATGAACAGATGAGATGGAACAACAATAACAACTATTAGAGATAGCAACAACAATAGACGCCTGGGTTGGCATCTTTGTTCTAGGTTGGCACCTACGCAGGCACACAAGCCTGTGTGTGAGAAGGTTAAGTTTAAATGAATACAAAGACATTTTATCACTCATAACATCTGGAGAGAAAAAATGCAGACACTGGACAAAGATGAAACTTTGTAGTGCACGTGTGTCGAACACCTGTGTTCATGTACGATATCAAATGGAGTATACCTTAAAAGGCAAGCGTGTTTGGCTAGTGTTCGTGTCAAAACTGAAGTATACTTTTTTGGGCTTTACTTGTCTGAAAGGGATTCTTGAGGAAGTAATGAAGGAAGAAAAAAGGATGATAACTCACCCTCTTTGATTTTGTTGTTGGATGTTGTTGACACGAGAGCTGCGTCAGACTTAATGATGATGAAAGGAACCTTTCTTCTTCAGACCATGTGCTGGTGTGCATTCCAGCACTTTCACTACACACACACACACACACACACACACACACACACACACACACACACACACACACACACACACACACACACACACACACACACAGGTTTGTTTTGCTATCAAAGTGAGGACATTCCATAGGCATAATGGTTTTTATACTGTACAAACTGTACATTCTATCCCCCTAAACCTACCCATCACAGAAAACATTCTGCATGTTTACATTTTTAATAAAACATAGTTTTGTAAGTTTTTAATGCTATTTTAAATATGAGGAATGTCCTCATATTTCATGTTTACATCGTAATACCAGTGTAATACCCATGTCATTATACAAATTTGTGTCCTCATAAATCACAAAAACGCTCACACACACGCACGCACGCACGCACGCACACACACACACACACACACACACACACTAAACCTAACCCTACCCATCACAGAAAACTTTCTGCATTTTTACATTTTCAAAAAACGTAATTTCGTTATAAGCTGTTTTCCCCATGGGGACCAAAAAAATGTCCACACAAGCTGAAAAATTATTGCTATTATTTGGTCCCCATAACGTACGGAATGCCGGGTACACACACACACACACACACACACACAAACACACACATACACACACACAGAGAGAGAGAGAGAGAGAGAGAGAGAGAGAGAGAGAGAGACCTACAGGGTTCATAGCTCTTGGTTTGAGGTAAATTTGCTCAGAAAGAGTGTGGACAGGCATTTTTGTATGTCTTTTTACAAGAGAGATACCATGAATGCACTGCAAGTCCCTTTGGATAACAGCAGCTGCCAAAAATATACATGTAAATGCACATCTGAATCAGGATATCTTCAGTGCTTGTGTGGGAGAGTCACATTAAATTCTTATCCAAATCAGATGAAACTTTTTTTTTATGCTGTCCTGATAGTGCTCACATTAACGATGAAGATCCAACAGTGGTAGTGGTTTTTCTACACATCTCAACTGCCGAGTGTTCAAAATCAAAATGTATTCCTAAATAATCCATCAGCAGCATCAAACCAGCTCCTGCAGGTCTGAATGTGAAACCACAGCAGAACACATTTGTCAATAGCATACAGGCCTCAGGATTAGGAAACTGATTTCTCAAGTGGCTAAACCCGAACAAAGGGAAGTTTTGTCAATTAGTAAATGGAGTAAAAATGGAGTTAGAGGAGGTCTGATCGATCATACCACCATTCCCTGAGCGTACACAGAAAATAATCAGGAAACAGACCAGGAAAAAAGACAGAACTAATTTGAGCTGACTAACTTCAGAAAATTCAGCAGTAAGCGCAGGACAGCATAGGGGCCAATATGTAGTGAGACTTTTGAGGCAAGAGGAAATGAAAAGGCTGAACCATCAGAACAGTAAATTAAAGGATAAAGAAAGGCCTATGTGTCACTTTTCAAGCCACTAAATATCAAATGATTTAATAATCAGTCATTAGGGACCTCCATCAGGAAAAAAGAAACCTTTTTCTGTCACGATCATCTCAACAATGGCCTCATCAGATAAAGCCGAACGCACTTCATGTCTGAACATCAACACCTCCGGAATCTCAGTGGAATCAATAATCACATTTTCATAATCCATAATACAGTGTTTCCCCACCGATCCCAGATCTCATCAGTATCTCATTACAACGTCTCCATTGTCTCGTTGGAGAGTCGAGCGGCGTCTCGCTTGCACCATCTCAACTGAATATATCAGAGACTCCCTGATGGCTCAAAGACTGTTTTGTGCATGTGGAGAACTGTGTTATTCTGTTGAGCAGTGTCATTCTTTAAACCAATTACTCTAGATGCTCGATGACATGCAGATGAAGTGAGGGAATCATTGAGACGGCCAAAGGAGGAGAAAGGGATTGATAGAGAAGCCATCACTTAGGTTTTGGAGAGAGATAAAACAGAATGAGAGAGAAAACGCAAAAGAAAGACACTGTCAGATTATGTTCAGAATGAAATGCTAGCATTACTGTACACTGCCTATATCATAAAACAAGACATATTAGTATGTTTTTACAAGTTTTATTCAGTATGTTGTAATTTTGTGTGAAAATGTCTCTTTACAAAATATTCTAAAATGTGAAGCTATTAGTTAATCTACATTATTTTCGAGGTGGTAGGGTTGCTAGTTTGTATAGCCTATTTTAGTAGCAAAGCTATTTTGCTGATTAAGTGGCTGTGTAGTGTTGATTAAAGTGTTTGAGTTTTCAGTCAGCTGTTTAGAATCAGAATTAACAATGTCCGGTTCGTGAATGAATCATTCTTATGAGTCGGTTCCTTGCAATTAATCGGTAAAATGATCGGCAGTTCACTCCTTTGGAGTGGTTTCTCTATCTGTAAAACGCTAACGGTAAACGTCAAAACACAAAGAACAAAAACAGTGCTGGTTGAATTAAGTATTTACCTAAAATAATTTCAAACAAGCCTGCAAATGCATTCTATTGTTTAATTGCCAGCACTGAATAAGGTTTAAAGGGTTAGTTCACCCAAAAATGAAATTCTGCCATTAATTACTCACCCTCATGTCATTCCAAACCCGTAAGACCTTCGTTCATCTTCGGAACACAAATTAAGATATTTTGATTAAATTCAAGAGGTTTTTTTTATCCCCAATAGAAAGCAATATAATTACCATCATTCAAAGACCAGAAAAGTAATAAAGACATTGTTAAAATAGTTAACGTGACTGGTTCAACCTCAATGTTATGACGAGAATACTTTTTGTGCGCAAAAACAACACAAAAATAATGGCTTTATTCAACAATTTCTTCTCTACCCTGTCAGACTCGTACGCATTTGACGCAGTTCAGCGCTTCCGTGTTTATGTCAGAACGCTGGCTCACTATTGGCCGACTCCAGTGTCAGCATCACGTGCATGCGTCTTGGTGCTCACGTGAACTGCTCGGCCAATACTGAGCTGGCGTTCGGAAGAGTGTTGAGCTTTCTCCTACGTCCTATTCTTCTGCAAACCAGAATGGCAGCACAGCTGTAAGGTTTGTTTGAGTTGCGCCCTCTACTGTACAGGAGTGAATTTGCATTTCCTTCAGTCTGAGGTTTATTTATTTTACTTTTGGTGTGTAAGGGCCTTTACATTTGCCAAAAATAGAACTTTTTTTTTTTTTTTTTTAATTAAAAAACAAACAAGCAAGCCCAGCCCAGATAAGAAAAAAAGTAAAGCAAAAGTAACGTAACACATTACTTTACATAAAACGTAACCAAGCAACACAATTAGTTACTTTTTTTAGGGAGTAACGCAATATTGTTATGCATTACTTTTAAAAGTAACTTTCCCCAACATTGCATTTATAATAAGAGCAGTATAGTAGTATACTACTACTACAGTGTTCCGCACATTACCTCAGTTGGTCTGGGGTGAACTGATGCGATCTTGACACAATCATCATGGAGGAATGGCAGAAGCCATATGGCTGAATCACACATGACAGATGAGAGAGTCTGTGATTTCAGAAAGAGGTGGAGGGCAAGAGTGGGAGAGAATAATATTACTCAAGAGAAGAGAGCAGACCTTCAAGACATTAAGAGGCAGGAAATAGCCTCACTCTCTGTCCTGTCAGGATCTGTAGAGGCTGACCCTTAAAGTGACTCTTTAAAACACAATCCCTCAAGACGCTCTGCTGTTTGACCCATTTCAGGAAGTCGCGATGGTGTAAACGAGCTAAATGAAAGAAATAAAAGATTGAAACACACTCACACACATAAGTGCACATACCCTCAGCTCTCTCTAGGTGCGTTTAATAGCCTGTATCCCTAGATAACACCTTGCCAAGTCAACTTCATAGGGAATTCAGCTATTGTAAGAGATATTGTTCATGTTCAGTCTGAAGGCCACTTCACACAACACAGGGAACAATATTACTTCACAGGAACTGGAGAGAGAAAGTGCACAAAATACGACAGTTAAAACACCATTATCAGGACCATGCATGAAGAGACATACACAATATAATTTACCTAAATTAACTAAAGTCTCTTATGCTCGTTAAGTCTGCAGTTATTTCATAATACAGAAAAAACAATAATATTGTGAAATATTATTACAATTTAAAATTATGGTTTTCTATTTTAATATACTTTAAAATAAATGTAATGTTGAAAACAGTTGTGTTGCTTAATATTTTTTTGGAACCTGTGATACTTTTTTCAGGATTCATTGATGAATAAAAGGTTAAAAAGAACAGCATTTATTTAAAATATAAATCTTTTCTAACAAGATAAATCTTTACTATCACTTTTTATCAATTTAACACATCCGTGCTGAATAAAAGTATTAATTTCTTTCAAAAAAAAAGAAAGAAAAAAATTACTGACCCCAAACTTTTGAACGGTAGTGTATATTGTTACAAAAGATTTCTATTTTAAATAAATGCTGATATTTTTAAACTTTTTATTCATCAAAGAATCCTGAAAAAGTATCACAGGTTATAAAATAATATTAAGCAGCACAACTGTTTCCAACATTGATAATAAATCAGCATATTACAATGATTTCTGAAGGATCATGTGACACTGAAGACTGGAGTAATGATGCTGACAATTCAGCTTTGCATCACAGAAATAAATTATATTTTAAAGTATTAAAATAGAAAACCATAATTTTAAATTGTAATAATATTTCACAATATTATTGTTTTTTCTTTCTTTCTGTATTTATTATGAAATAAATGCAGCCTTAATGAGCATAAGAGACTTTGTTCAAAAACATAAAAAATAGTAATGTTTCCAAACTTTTGACTGGTAGTGTACATGGAGGTGTTCACTCTGACATACACACTTTATATATATATATATATATATATATATATATATATATATATCAAACCAAACATTTTTGATATTTTTGACATTTTTGATATTTTTGATATAGTTTTTGCTAGTGGGTGCAGGACACTATAGTTCATTTATGTAAGTGAGGATAGCAAAATAAAGTAAACTGTGACATATTATACCCAAAAATTCTTCATACAGTGGACTACCAGTAAAATTGATAAAAATTTGGAACCAAAAATTAATCAGACACTTTGACCTGACCATGTTTTGCTTAAATGTTATCTGACATAACATAACAATAATTTTTTTCTGACACAGTTTAACTCTGAGATTTTGTCATATTTTATTACCATTTTTTAAACTATAGTAAATAAACTCTATTAATGAATGAAATGTTCAAGGTGTCTGAATACATTTTGGTTTGACTGTATATTCCTGTTTACTGATCCCTATACACTTGAGTTTCAAGTAAGCTGACACACACACACACACACACACAAATATATGTAACTTACATGAAACTCATGAGCGTATAAGCATCAGTAAACATAAGGACACTCTGAATAGGAACACTGATTCTTTCCTGCTTTTAATATTCCAATCATACACAAACACTCAGTGCCCACGTGGGTCGGCACTACATTCAACCTAAAAAGCCTATTTGATCAGTCTCCACACATTTTTTTTATTTTTTTTTTATCTAGGATGTATTTTTTCCCCGTTTTTATCATCAAAAATCACCCTTGTGCATTTTAGCTCTTTGGATTTTGAGTTTCAGCTGTGTTTTTCTCCTAGAATGTAAATCAGAGAGTGTATACAGGACTGTGTATGTTTAACTTTGCTCTTTGCTGTATACGCATGTACACACACACACACACAACAAACAACCGCTAACAGCACAGCAGCGATACACAAAGAGCCTGCTGGAAGTAACCTATGCAGCCAGCATGTTAATGTCATCCAGCGTTAAGGAGTCGTGTACGTGCGTGTGTGTGTTGGTATGAGTGTGTGAGTGTGTTTTCTCCTCAGCGTCATGACAAACAGAGGGCAGAAAGCCGCCCAGTGGCCATGTTAGATGTGCTGTTCTCTTTAGATTCAGTGAATACCTGCCGATCGCTCCCCACGGCGTTAATAAACCCCGTGACCTGCTGCTTTGCTCATTTGTGCTTGTACACTCGTTAATATTTATGCTGCCATTAAACATTAATGCCCGGAGTCAACATTACGACAGAAGCTCCAATCAAATTCAACTTACTTAACTTTATCTCATAAAGTTGCTATTTGTTTCACTGTTGCCTCGTTATTCTGTGATTTACAGTCCACAAACATGACCCAGAGAGGTTTCTGTGTGGGTTTGGTTGGTCTATTTATGGAAATCTGCCTGCGTTACATTCATGAAATGTGTGTGTAATAGTGATGTTTCATTTATCTTTCCCTCTATGACAGCAGTGGGAACCAGAGCACAGCAGAAGTGAGGTCACCTTCCCATCTGAAACAACAAGGACATGTTTGTTGGGGGAGGAGATGCACAGGAAATGTGTGTTAAGTGTTGAGGTCCTTCTGGATAACTGGTCTCGTTCTCACGGGGGTCTTAATAGCGTCTCAGGGGAGCGCATTCTGATCTGTTTACCTCGTGTTGTCTCTCGGATGTCGTTCTCTTACTGACCCTCTCTCTTTCTCTCGCTCTGATGTGACAGATGCGACAGGTAAAAGAGATTGACGGCGGCGGGTAACACGGAGAGCGTCTGTGTTCACGCGCATTCCCAGAATCCTGCTGGGTTGTGAATGGCAGGTCAGCTCCCATTAGCTCCTGTGTCCTGCTGGACAAACAAACTTTTATAGGGTCGCAAACAACCTCCCTCACACAAACACATGAATAAACATCTCTGACCCCTCTTGAGTACTGAGTTAATAAAGGAATGTCCGCTCACACACATACATACGTTTAGATAGCTGTTTAAATGAGGACATCAATAGACTTCTATTGTTTTTATTTAAAGCTAGTTATAATGACTACAGACTTACCCACACCCTACCCTTAAAATACAACTGAAAAACACGATTTAAAGGAAGGCTTTGTCAGATTTAGCAAACTTTTGAGGACAACTGACCCTTTGCTAACCCTTGCCTTCCAGACCAATAGTACTTTAGCAGCTGTCGCCATCCACCAAGAGCTTTGCTCTTCTAAAGTACATTTATGGAGGATCTGTGTTTGTGTATAGTTTTAGGTGCAATTTTATGGAAATTATCCCAAAATACAGTAACATTTTGGGTCACTTATAATAGTGACACAAGGCATACAAGTGAATAAACATAAAATTAAAGCAGAATTAAAATACACTGAAACAAAACTAGTTGTTGCCTCAAAAACCAAAGTTAAGCCCTACCAAAGTTAACCCTAACCCCAGGCTTGAAGTCTGAAGGGCTGTAGGCGATAGATAGATAGATAGATAGATAGATAGATAGATAGATAGATAGATAGATAGATCAACGCTATCTCACGACCAATTCATACATATTCGTACATAATGTACAAAGTGGCTAATTCATACAAATTCATACGACGTCACTCGTACGAATTCATACGATTTGTCTAAACCCCAGTGACGGGTTGGTTTAGGGGTGGGGTTAGGGGTAGGTCATTCGTACAAATTCATATGAATTTGGCAACCGTAAAATATGTATAATTTAGCAAAAAAAAGAACAAATTCGTGCGAGTGAAGTTGTACGAATTCGTATGAATTAGCCACCTCGTTAAATACGTACAAATTGCTGTGAGATCGTGATGATAGATAGATAGATAGATAGATAGATAGATAGATAGATAGATAGATAGATAGATAGATAGATAGATAGATAGATTGATTGATTGATTGATTGATTGAGTCCAACTCTGGTTACTGCAAAAACTTTTTTTGGCAAATAAAATGTTTTGCTATGTTAAAAAAAATTACATCAAAATATATACATATATGACTGACCACTTAGTCATTTTGCAAGCACATACAGTATTTACTCATAAGCATCTATAATTCATTTCACACATGCTCAAGGTGTTGAGTAGGATCTCACACCTCTCGGCCACATAAAAAGACTAATGATAAACACACACACCTTACACACCACACACACATGCAGTGCTGAATGATGAGGATTAGGAGGTAAAAGAGGACGAGAGATGTGAAGAACCTGTGATGATAGATGCGCACACAGAGCCATTCACATCAGGCTTATAAATGTGTGTGTTTTTGGAGCGTTTAGATTAGAACACTTAAATAAATTCTTCTCTAAATTCATCTCCGTTTGATGTAGCTGCAGAAAACGAGTGAAAAGAGATTCAATTATTTACGATGATGAAGGTTCAGCTGGAAAAGTGCAGCATATGTGAGACAAAATGTATTTAAGAAGCAACGGCTGATATATTTTTTATTAAAATACTTGGAACATTTCAGTTCCTCTCCTTATTTCACCCAGCACCACACACATACAGAGGTGAGTGGTTAAACTCATTCGGCATTTACCAAACTGGGAAGTGCAGAGATAAGCAGGATTAGTTACAACAACAGCTGTTTGACTTGAGATGGAGTCAGTCTGTCAGTGTCTCTCTCCTAAGGCAACAGGAAACTTCAGAGATGGGAAGGTTAACATGGCTCTGAGTGACAGAAGAGAACATGAGAGATTGGCGGTTAAATAAGGAAGGGTGGAGGAAGAAAACAAAACAAAAAACAACCAAAATATCCCCCTCCTTCAGAATGGAGAAACGGGATGTCCTCAGGACGGGACTGAAGTGGAGAGAAGCAGGACAGGAGGGCAGAAAAAGAAGTCATAACTTGCTGACCAGTGCAGTTCATTTTTATGTCCACATAAAATACGGAAATTTATTTCTTAATATATTGGAAACAGTATTAAAAATTTTAGGAGTAAACAATATTAAAGATTTTAAAAGATGGACATTATATCTTTATATTATTTCATGTTATATAATATAATCTTTATATTATATTTTATAGTTCATTTAAATATCATAATTAAGTTAACATGGGGTGAATCTCACTACTTTGCTTTGGACAGATGTTGTCTTTTTGCCATGTCTCCAGGTGCTTTGCAACTTTTAACACGAAAAACAGGCAATTAAGAAACTATTCCATTTTTTAATGGAATAAATTAAAAATGTCAATAAAAATGTTTCAAACAAAACATGTTTTTGGCAGAGAATGTGATCTATTGGTTTTACCTGTGTCCTCTATTTTACTGCCTTCCTGTTGGTAATATACCTTTAAATAATAAAAGTTCAGTCCTTATGACACCAACTTCCAGGAAGTGACATTGTTTTGGAGGGCAAACACCTGCACAGGCTTCAGTAAGTACTAGCAATGTTTTTTTTTTAGTTCTAGTTCTGTGGTTTGTTGTGGTATACTACCACTGGTATTAGTTGGTTTGTCTCAATGTTAAACTTCATAAAATCACACAAATCATTATGATTATAAACATTATGAAGTCAAAATGTCAAAACGTGATTATGGGACTAATTATGAAATCACAGTTTATACAATAATGACTTTATATTTTACATATATTTAAGGCTAAAATCATTTTCCAAAATTAATTTTCTACATCTGACCTTTGACCTTTTTTTAGGGTTTCGTCATTTCTAACTGGCATTGTCCTATTAGGGCAAATTGTCTGAAACTTCACACACATTCAAATGCATTTTCACTATCTGAAAAGTAGTGAAAAGGTCTTAGTGTTTCAAAAAAAAAAAAAAACATTTAAATGTTTTATTAACTAGAAGGCCAAAAGTTACATAAGTGTACTTTAACAAAACATTATTTGTGTAAATAGGCCTGTTGTACAAACCAAATTATGCGAAAAAGCTTTCCTTAATTTAATTAAGTTCATTGAACAAATGAAGAGACCGCTGTTCATAAAGAGACCGCTGTGACTTTATTTGAATTCATTTTTAGTTTGTGTGTGAATTTTGTTTTATCCAATTTTTTATTGTAATGAGAAATATCAAAACTCTCTCAGTTTGATCCCAAATTTAACAACACCAGTTGCACACAATTGTTTGTTTTAGTGCACTGTTAGCATACACAAATACCATTTGGCAACTTGTTTGGTGAGTTTAATGTTTTCTGGCATGTCAGCAAGTTTTAAGCTAGTTCAAAAAGCAAGACAGTCAATGTAAATGACGCCTCATTTTGCGCATTGTTCTCATTGTGTGAACTGAATGTTATGTTCATATATTTTAAGTGCTCTAAGATGAATTGGATAATGATAGTTCTGTTTCGCCCTGAAGGAAAGGTGCAGGTTGTCTTCAGCACACACACACAAACAAGTAACTCATGCAGGAAAAAAAAAAAAAAAAAAAATTCTCACCTTACTTTTCCAAAGTAATGTGCACAGCACACCTACCACCTACACAAATACATGCTCCAGTCACAAGCTCTTTTATCTGTACACTGTATGTTACAACTTCTTTATGAGCAGGCTTATCAGCCTATTGTGACAGAAAGCGGATCCAAATATTCAATTTGTGACAGTACTTCTTTAACACGGCACATTACAGCAAATCCCAAAAGCTGCTACTTGAGATTAGCAACACATTTTAAGCATAATGTTGGTGTAACATGCTCTAGTTGAGCTGCAAGAATGTTTTCATGCTGTTGACAGACTGATTGAGTTTAATTATTTCGCCGACGTGTCGGGTTTGGTTTTGTTATGTCTGCGAGTCTGTTGGGCCTGATATCCGTCACTGAGGTGCCGTGGGGAGGCACATGTAAACATGACTGACACGTGTATGGAGGTTAAACACAAGATTAGAGAGTTCTCAAAGCTTTATGACCCTCACTTCCCCTCTGTGGTTTTAAAATGCATTGATCTTTGAAGGTTTCTTCTTTTTTTTGAGTGGCACATTTCAGATTGTGTACTTCCAGGGGTCCTAATGCTAACCAAGCAATATTATAACTTTTCCACAGTTTTCTGTCACCTGTTTATCATTTTCAGAGTCTGGCTGAATAGATAACACCCATCCAAGTATTTCCTTTCTCATCTTCTCTCCTGTCCTGTATTCTGTTCCCTCATTCCCTGCAAGAGTTGTCAAAATCAAATAAGAGACTCAAGACTAGTCTGCCTATTCTGAATTAGATATGGCAGGTTGTTAAACCAAGTTGTCTGAGCGTGGAGAATTGGCCAACCAACAGAGTTTGTGTCGTAAATCTGATATTATTCTGCCTGACCAAAGATTTTCACATTCAGCCCACAACAGTTACTATAATTATATTGTCACCGCTCACAAAATGAAGTCTAAAGATTTCAACCTTTGTCAGGCTTTTCGGATGCTTTTCATTATCTGTAAATATAGTGATTAAAATTTACATGATATGCTGATTAATTAATCTAATTAATTGCAAATGAATCACAGATCAACATGAGAAATTACCCCCAAAAGATAATTTAAAGTCATTATTGTGTTAAATGGGAAAGGCATTAAATAGACATTACAAAAAAGTAGCTTTAGAAAGAAATATTTTATTTAAAGAAATTTAAAGAAATAGTTTATTTTTGTGCAAACTATCCCCAAAATATGAAATGATTTTTTTTAATGAAGTGATACTCTAAATAAGATACTAAAACTGCCAGTAGGTGGCGGTAAATGTCTTCTAAATCAATAAGTCATTGAATCATTCATTCATTCGATTCGATTCATTCAGGAATTAAGTAAATGGTTCTCTTTATGAATGGGCCATTGAATCATTAGTTAACCCTATTGATTCGCTCAATACGCGAATTCATTCGGAAACAAAACAGCAGGTGTGTTCGACTTGAAGCGGCACTACACAATCAGACGATCAGCCGTCTGCTCTCTAATCGCTCTTGCGGTACCGATCGGTGTGCTCAGCACCGCTTCAAGTCGAAAACACCTATAGTGCTGCTCGGAGATGCACAACAGTTCTGCTGTGGCTTTATAGGTAGGCTAATATTTTCGTTCGCAAAATTGAGCAAAAACAGACAATCTTGTGTCTAAAATATACCACAATATTAATTTATTATTTATTGAACATTTGTAAATCAATATCACATTTGCATTTGTGCTATTCGAACAAACACGGCACTCATGTCAAGGGGGCATAATGAATTTTATCTTTATTTTTTTTTTTAATTTGGCCATTTTACCTGATTTCCATTACTTTAGTGATTTGGGTGGGAAAACACAGACAAAACATATGAATAAATGGTGCTATCATTGGGTGCAGATTATTCTCAATGAATTCCTCGCTAAGTGTGAGTTTGTTTGGACAGATCAGACTGAGATAGAGACTCTTGTTGGTGCTGTGAAAAAGTCCATGCTGACAAGCTGTCGTTTAGCTTTCCTGTCATCCCATTTTGAGTGTTCCCCACACCTCATTCATCCATAACCCTAAGGTTCACAGGTCATTGTACTTCACCGCTCCTAGCCAGAGGTCAGAGGTCAACACCTCCTTTCAGCATGGCACAAGACACTGTAGACACGCTTATGATAACAATGTGATCCAGATGTGGAGAGATGGAGAGAGAGAGGCAATTAATGCCTTGTACAACCCTAAAGCATCCTAGTAGGGTTGACTGAACCTCTAAGATAGGACCTTTGGTGTCGGCATGGTAACCGCCATGGTAGCAGAATGTGGGCGGAGTCACGGGGGGTGTCGAGTGAGAAATCGGCTCCATAGCTAATGAGCAGCTGCTGGCAGTTTCTCTGCAGGACAGCAGACAGGCAGAAACAATATTTCAAACTCCTTCAAATGAAATAATATGATAACAAAGACTCCTGGGGCAATGTGTGTGTTCTGGAACGTGTTTGGACAGGGGGTGCAACTCCTCCCGGTGAATAATCACGCACTGGCACACACACACATGCAGACACGGCTTTCATACCTCTCTCACTACTGAAGAATGTGTATAGACTATGTAATTAATCTAAAATTCATAATCCAGACTGTGATCTGGCATATGAGAAAAATAAGAAGACATGCATACACTCGTACACATTCAGGAGCATTTTGGACAGGAATGCAAATTTAAATTATGGATGGGTCATGATTTTTGAGTGGTTTATTAGTTGTTCAAAAACTGAATAGTTAATTAGTAAGCTATTATTATTTTTTATTTCTTTTTTTGTAGTGGTGTTTTAATGGCAATGAATTTAAGGACGCAACTTCTCAATGAACATTTTAGCATGCTGATAACATGCTGCCGTTTAAAGCAACAAATGTCACTACAACATATAAGCGCATTTTGTTTTATTAAGTAAAATTTAAATGTACACATACAGAGCAGGGATGGCACTCTACTTGCACTGGCACTGTACTGTTCTATATGTTGGAAAAACTTGAATAAGTGATAGTGAGAGTTATGTTAGTGCTCTAAGTTTTCTTTGTAAGGGGGCTGGGGTTCAAATCTCAACCTTACCTCTGTTTTGTATGGTCAGCTAACATAACCTTAACTCATAAATATGGCAACAGAGCTGCAGTAGGTTGCAGGAGAATATGGCAGAAACAGAAATAAAACATTGTAAATATTACATGCCAGAAGTCAGTGAATTGGCCAGTGCTTCAGGTGTCAGTGCTCAAGATGACATGATGGACATATATGACGCTTGTCAGATAAAACAGAGTTTAATCAGTAGCTTGTTTACCCACCACGCAAAGCACGCAATTGCGTGGGGGCCCCGCGATTTCTCTCGAGGGGGACCCCACGGTGGTGTAGTTTACGTGATACGCAGGTATGCCGTATACTCACTAGGAAAGGTCAAGGATTTGCATATACCCGCTTTAAAAAGCTCAAGGAAACGGATTTGGTGCTCTTTAATGTGCCGTGATAGATCGTAATGCCTTAGTTCTAGAGAAGCGGCAGCCTGATGCACACGTGAACTGATCCTCTCCTCCGCTTTAATACCAGTTACAGCGCGAAATAAACATGAATGAACTAAAGGTATGTTAAAAGATACAGAACAACTTACCGAAGTCCATATCATGTCTCGTGTAATCGCGCACAATCATTGTTTCAACCGCGGAAAGACGTTACTAAAATATCGTAATAAACAAATGTAACGTCACATTTACCTCAGAACAAACATATTCATCATGACCATAAACTCGTTAGTCAGCTAGAAAAATGAACTCTAGATAGGAGCATTTAGCTTAATAGCCTATATGCACCATATAACATATTAATTATAATTTTTAATGTTCTTTAATAGCCTATATTATGCATGTTTGAAAAAATCCATCAAGTTGACAGCCACCATTTAAATGTTTATATTTAAAAAAAACCGAATTGGAGTAGAAATAATTTTAAAGTTAGTAGGCCTATTAAAACTTTATTATTATAAAAATTTCCTTAAGTGTAATTTAAGTTTGTATACAAATAAGATCATTTTAACCTACAATATTAATGTACTACCAACTTTATTAGGCCTATTATAAAAATTTCCTTAAGTGTAATTTAAGTTTGTATACAAATAAGATAATTTTAACCTACAGTATTAATGTAGTGCTAACTGATCCATGTATATTTTACAGCATTAGTTGAGAGATTTTTTTTCTTGAGAAAATTTGCCATGTACTGTACCTGATATACAGTATATCCAAAATAACTGATGCTGAATCGAATTGCAAGCTTGTGAATCAAAATGCATGACTATGATGAAAGACTGGCAGGAAATGATGCAAAACAGAAAACAAAGTCCAAACAGGGTGATATTGTGATATACTGATAAGCCTAATCTTTCCATTATTGTTAATAATAGTTGCAACCTGCACTCTTAAATGTGCATTGAAACTTGCCAGCTGATAAACCCCCCCGGGAACGCGATCACGGGTCCCCCTCCCGGAGATTTGCTTAGGGCCCCCAATAACCTAAACACGCCACTGAGTTTAATCATACAGAACTGGCTAAATATGTTGGCTTTTAGGTATTTTTTAGGCTGTTTAGAATTAGAGTGACAGCAAATCTCAAGCCAAAAGTTGGTTAATGGTTGCAACTGTTCTCAGTTTAATGTACTGGTGACTCGACTGGGATATCGGATAACCTGCATATATACAGGGAATTGTTGATACTCCAATTGTTATAATAAGAGTATGTGATGTAATGTAAATATTTTATTTAGTCGACATACCATGACGTCACTGCCCTATTCTAAACAAGGGATAATGTAAATGGACATTTTTGGCTGTTGTCTAGTATCTCGGTGTGTTTTTTTCTTTGTAAAAAAAAAAGTCTTTGTAAAATTAACCCCTTCTAGACTAGAGATTTTGATGTCAAAGATTTCCAGATATGATATAAAGCCAAGATAATTATTGAAATTATTCACTGACAGTGAATAATTTCCCCAACCTTAATTAATGTTAGATGTAAGCTTGCAGAGAAAAGTTTCAGTTCAGTTTCAATTCCCTGCAATTTTTGTTAATTTGCATAGTTAAAAAAGCAGTTTTACAACCTTAGTGTAGTGAGCAAGATGACAAAGGCAAGAATAAAACTGCAATAATATAAAATGTAAATGCGTAAAATGATTGCATTAAACGTCTAATAAGTTATTTAAGTTAACACATTTTTTTTCACTCTCTGGGCCCCAGTTTGTAAACCCCTTTTTCAGACAGCTGGCGACTAGTCAAAATTTAAAATATGTAGTTTTGCACATCCCTAATTTTCAATATCCTTGACACTTCATCAATTTCCAATTACAGTCTCTTTCTAGTTTTCTTTTCAAACGCCTACTCTCTTCCTGAGTATTTTCAGTGGTTTTTCCACTCATTTTTTGGCATCCTTCCTCTCACGGGGGCAACTTGACAATCTAGTCCGTGCCAAGAACAAGAGAGTGAGAAAGAGAGCAGGACTCCAGCAGCATTCATCTGTGATAATTAAAAGTCATAAATCTGTGATGGTTTTTGGCTATAGGCCTTTAGACCTGACGTTCTTCAAAGAAACACTGAGACAAACCTCAAACACAGATGACATAGACACTCCACTATTGATTCTAAAGGCTCTTTGAAGTCTAAAAGATGTGGTCTCATAATGGAAGAAGGAAGTATATTTTTAATGCCTCGTCCCTCCCTCTCTCGCTTTAGGGGGGGAATTCTCTAACTTTCTGTCATGGAGAGGGAGGGAAGGGCTGAAGCGAGGGAGAGAGCTGAAAGACAGGGCCTCATTGTTTACACAAGGGCACCAGGGTTGAACTGACGTGTGCATTCATCTTTAATGTTCACGCTTAAAATATGAACCTGCAAGAACCGCGCTGACAGACACACACGTACCTTCTCTCTCACTCGCTTTCTTTTTTCTTTCACTTCACACTTGCATTACCATGCTGCCGGGTTGGACTGAGGGATTACAGGCATCTGGTGGTTGGAAGAAGTGAAAAGACATGATAAATAATGAAAGGAAAAGAGTGACCTGAAATAACAAAATAAATAACTGAATCACCTCCCTATGTCATTTCCTCTCAAGAGTCTGAACCTTTAAAAAATATGTCGTTTTTCTACAGTAAATACTTATTCGTCAATATAAACACATTTCCAAGCAGGTTTGAAGAAATAATTTCTCTTGAGGTCTGTGTGTGTGAGAGAGATTCAAAAAGCCAGTATTGTTCAGTCATACTTTAATAAATATGCAGTGAAACATAGTGGCAATGAATGAAAATTCGAACTGTTAGAACACTGTAGTGAAAATAATCTATAATGCAATATATATATAAACAGACTAAATGGATAGACGGGCAATGGATGTCTGACAAGAAAGGAAAAAGGGCTTTCACTCAAAGCAAATCCCTTTATATATATGAAAAGGGCTAAAAGGGCTTTTCTTTGAGTGTACATTGTAATTTCATTACAGTGTACATAGTTTGATGAAGTATTTCTTCAAATTCATAGTTCTGTGTAGCTTTGTGTCTGAAGTTAATTTTTTTATTTAGATTGATCTTGTCACATTTCATCATGGTTTGTTTTGTAAATCTGTCTCAATGTGATGCAGGTTTTGCAAAGAGGTGGTTATTCAAGGGTCAGGATTTTAAAAACTATATTGGTCTTGACTGAAAACCTACAACTTGCAAGAGAGTGTAGCAAAGCACCATATTTCATTCTGTTTGCAATTATGTGGTTTATATACAAATCTTAAAGGGATAGTCCACCCAAAAATGAAAATACTGTTATCATTTACTCACCTTCATGGGGTTCCAAAACTATATGACTTTTTTTCTTCTGCGGTACACAAAATAAGATTTTTTAAAGAACTTCAGGAACCAAACAACATTGAGATATTTTTTGAAAATATTTTCTTTTGTTGTGCGAAAGAAAAAGTCATACAGGTTTGGAATGACATGAGGGTGAGTAAATGATGACAGAATTTTAGTTTTTGGGTGAACTATCCCTTTAAAGGTACAGCAGCAAAACAATGGTCTGTTTAAAAATTAATATCAGAGGGAGACAATGGTTATAAAAAGCTAAATTCTAAGTAATTTTTTCATCGTAAAAAACACTAACATTTGAAGCGGACCTCAGAAAAATAAAAAATAAAATGTATATGCTGTGATAATATAGTTAAGTTAATAATATTACTCCAACTTCAGGCTGTTTGAGGTTGACAAACCTTGCAGCAACTTGACGCTTTAATGTAGTGACAGGTGTGCATTTATCTGCATTTACAACAGCTTTACGTATGAGAATTTAGTGCCAAAACTCTGTTTTATAATGAGCATTCTGACATAGGCCTCATACAGTAATTAACCCCCCATAGCACCCGAACAAAGCCCTGTTAATGCCTCCCGGGCCGACAGAGGGTGTGCAGCATGGTGTGTCTGACAGAATGGGGTGATAATGATGATCGGGAAAGAGCTGCTGTATCTGTCTGCTGTGCTGCTGTCTGTTAAAACCTGAATCTCTCCAGGTTCCTTGAAGTATCTGTATATAGATGTTTTTCTAAAGCACCATAGCACTTAAAACGGTTCTTCTAAGGCATCATAATGTAAACTTTTATTGTTAAGATGTATTATCCATCAGACTTTAGATTATGTGCTTCTATGGAACTACATACAGATACTTTACAGCAAAATTAGTTTTGCACTTTGTCCATTGACTCTTTAAAATTTCCAAATGTGTTTGCCACATTAAAGTGTCTCTTAAGAGAGAAGAAAGATGTTCATTTGTCTGCTCACTGCATTACTGTAATTAAGAATGTTGTGAAAGCTGACATTATTAACAGTGACACATAAAATAAGCAGTTACAAGCAGCTCTTGCTGCCCTAGCTTTAAAACCTTAAAATAAGATTTAATAGGAAGTGAATTTGTAAACATGCTTTCAAATGATAATTTAGTTATTATAAAACATGCCCTATCTGCTGCTATATTTATTTAATTGACAATTAACAAGTTTCTACATTTCACATGATTGAATTAAATGTGAGAAATGTATTTGTGAACAATTTTTGTGTTTGTTTTGAAATTACAATAAAGTTTCTGTAACAATCACTGTAAATGCATTAGCACAAACACACTAGAAAAAAACATATTTTAAGGATTGTGAATTTGTATTTTATATGGCACCTGGTAAAAAAAAAAAAAAAAAAAAAAAAATCTTTCATTTTACCCAGCAACATTAGAATTAAATAATTAATATTTATGAACTAATAAGTTTCATAAATTTGCACATTGGAAGTGGAAAGGTCATGAATAAAGTGGACAAATATCAAGGTTAAACATGATGTTGTTCATAATGTTCATTTTGACACTTCTGGTTTAAGTGTGAAATATATTCAGTGATATTTTCATTTTCTGCAGTGATATTTTTTGATGTTGTATTCTTGTTAGTGCAAGTCAGTGTCTGTTGAATATTTTTATTAGTTTATTGTTTCTGCTTTGAACCATCTCTGATTGATTGATTGATTGACTAATCGACTGGTCCAGACTGATTATTCGGTCTTTGTCAGGGTATTATTACTTGTCAGGGTGTTAACTGTCCCTGTGAACCGAGACTTGGATTAGTCAGTGTATGAGGAATTCATAATGAGTCATGAGGTGCATTTGAGTGAAAGTAAGTACAAACAAACATTAAGAGCTCATATAACAATCACAACGTCTTTGACAACAGGTGTCAACCTCAAGTCTGCGTGTGTTAATACAAAGACGCCACTGGGTTTTCTGATAAGAGAGTTCTTTTTTCCCCCCAAAATAGTCTGGAGGTTGAATAGATCTTTATCTCTTCAATCATTTACAATTAGTGAAGCGAAGGGCAATCATTTCATTTCCCTTTAACTCTGCCTTTATCTTCCTATCAGAGCATGTGCTGACATGAACACATTCATTCCATCGGCACGTGGAAAGTCCCGCACTCAATCTCAAATTCTCTCGCTCTATAATCATCTGTTAAACATGATGTAATTAATCTTGATACTAGATAAGATGTTTTTATGCTTTATTCAGAGGGGCACAGGTGTCATGAGTGACATACGTAAATATTTGTTCACTGTTATG
Organism: Ctenopharyngodon idella; assembly: GCF_019924925.1. Taxonomy (NCBI): domain Eukaryota; kingdom Metazoa; phylum Chordata; class Actinopteri; order Cypriniformes; family Xenocyprididae; genus Ctenopharyngodon; species Ctenopharyngodon idella. Next base: position 13,779,819 of record NC_067228.1, read on the forward strand.
TTACTTATTTTGACTTTTTATTTTATAAATTATTTCATTTTAATCTTAATTTAATGTTGTATTGCTATAAAATAACAAAACCATTTATATAAAAAAAGTTGTGTTTAGAATTCCAAAATTGCAAACCTCATATAATATGAATAGAAAATAAAAAAACCTCATTTATATTTAGTTTGACCTCCTGCAGTTGACAGTCAACATTTTCTGAAGGGTTAAGCAGCTCCTTTCACTGACTGTGAAGACTTTTTTAGGCCCTGTTTTGTACCCTATTATGCAAAAATTGTCTTATGCTTTCATTTCAATCTGTCTTTTGACTTCTTTTCATGTGAAATCAAACATAAAAAAGAGACTGAGACAGCATGTGGGTGTTTTATATATTTTTTCTGACTTTGAATCTTATCAGTTGAGATGATCGAGGTTATCAATAGTCTGTCCACCATGCATGACCCGCTGGCAGCAGCTGGAGAGAACAGAACAAACAGGCCTCTCATTTCAGCCTTTTATCCTGATCTGTCAGCTGCTGTTAGGAACAATCGCTTTATATTTCTGGTTATTATCTTTCAACTGTAGTATTTTATTTATTAATTATTATTTATTAATTTGCTTTCAAATGGATTCATAAATGTGATTTCATTGTTAATCTTAGTGGGATAGTGTTACAAAAGCTATAAATAATGTCATTTGTTTTCTTTTAAATGGTTTGCCATTTTCAGAGTGTCTGTTTACACTAGGTGCAAATAGCGTCCCTTGTTGACAAACGCTATTTACACTAGCTCCGCCCACCAATGTCTGGTTGAGCCACTCAAGTTTTAAAAAAGTTCAACATTTTCAGTGGCGCAGCAGTAGTGAGTAAGGCTCACAGACCTGCCTTTTACCGCGATCGATGCGGGTTCGAATCCGCCTTTTGCCGAGCTCACTCTTCTCCATTTTTCAATCACATATCACATCAGAAAGACATTTATTTTCAATAAAAATAAAAATAACGTTCTAAAAGTGGAAATAAACTGCCTAACGAGTATTTAATATTATCAAAAGTGTTTATTGGGTAGGGTTAGGGGAAGGTGTGGGAGGGTTTTTATTCTCCCAATAAGGCAGCATCCATTTAATAATTTTAATAAATATTATCATTTACACTCTATGATATTATTGCATCCTGTTAAAGTACAAAAATACTGAGGTGCAAATAGTATCTGCCAATATAAAGTATATATAGCATCTAATTACTATTTACACTTATTGCAAAGAACTGCTATTTTCACCTAGTGTAAATAGCATATCGCTAAGAAAATGCTGCTATTGTCACTTAGTGTAAATAGCATCTAATTTCTATTTACACTTAGTGTAAATAGCATCTATTGCAAATAGCCGCTGCTTTACATTTATGTTGTTTGTTATATAATTTTTTTTTATTAGAGTGGAAATCCATTTACTAAATAATGTTAACTGGACTGACTGCTTCATTTCAAGCTTACACATGTTAGGCACATACGGCTTGCACATTAAACACACTTTTTAATCGTCAGCAAAAGACTGCCACTTAATGAAACTGACCTCTGTTCTTCTTCATTGATGTTAGGAGGAGAACAGTGGCCACTTGGAACTCATGTCAGAAAAAGTTTCCTTGCTTACATCTTTCAGTGAAATGGTGTGTTTTCACAAGCATGAATTTACATAGCCTACCTTTTTCCTTTAGCACAGGCCAAGTGTCTTTGCATGCGGCTGCGTGTGTACATACTTGCGGCTCTTTCTTTTAAGAGCCGAATACCTTTTAAAGGCAGTTACAACAGATCCTCATCTCAGAAACACGCAAAACGGTTACTTAGCCGGTGTGTGTAATGACTTGTTGGGTTCCTTTCCTGTTGATTGTTGCCATTCACTGTTTAGCCTTGAAGTCAGATTCTTCTACCCGCACACAAACACATACAAGAATGTGGCTGTATGAATATTATGGAGGTATGGTGGTTCAGGAGGAGTCATGGGGGAAATATGCTGCTCTTTGATGCTTGTTTAATGTGTTGAGGAAATAAATACAAATGTGTTATTGTGCAAGTGACACCAGGCTTCTTTTTCTCTCTGTTTCCTCCTCTGAGGCTTCACAGTTGATGAACTATTGCACATTGTGTGACCTTACCAAATCGTGGAATGAATGCCTTATGTTTTCAAGTATAAATTTTGCTCAATAGGCTTGTTGGGATGCCTTGAACCATACCTAACAAAATTCGAAGCATGCATTATCGACGTGAATTCTGGTGACCTCTTGAGACCAGGGAAGTTTGAATGAGCTTAAGGTGGTTCTGTTTACCCTGTTACACAGTAACCTAGTTAAACAGAAGAAAGAATTTCTTGCTTGTATCACTAATATGTGCAAAGAAACTGACACAAACCTCTTTGTACTTGTGCACTTTCATGTTTGCATCGGCAGACTTGCTCAGGGGCATGCTTTGAAAAACACAGAGTAAGCCTTATATGTAGTGTGCAGTCATGTTTTCACACAGTATCACTGCAATTCAGCAAGTGATTTATTTCCCTTTTGATAAATGAATTTCAAATAAAGTTCGAAGGAGTTTGCTTGTACTAATTCTAGTCTGTATGGATACATTACAGGTTTCTTTTGTTGTTTGTAGTAGATTTGCCTAGCTAAGCATACTGTATCTTAGCTTGTCCAACCAGTTCACCCGTCTGTTTGATCAGTCTTATCGTGACATATAATCACTTTTTTATTTTTTTTTTTTTTTTTACTGTTGTAGATCTGTTATCATTCTATTTGCCTGCCACTGTGCTTATCCAAACATTACTAATAATATTGAGTAAATATATAATAATAATTATAATATAATTATAATAATAATAATAATAATAATAATAATTGAGTAATATGACACATAATATAATACAGTTTGATAATTTCTTATAATATTAGTCAAGGCTTTCTTAGTTTTAATTTTTGTTGTGTAGTTTTAGTTATTTAAATTTTACTGCCATCGTTCAAATGTTTGGGGTCAGTAAGATGTTTTATTATTTGTTATTTATTCCTGTGAATTTTCAGCATCATTATTCTAATTTTCAGTGTCACATGATCCTTCAGAAATCATTCTGATTGGTTCTCAAGAAACATTTCTTCTTCTTATTAATGTTAAAAAACAGTTTTTCTGATTATTATTATTCTTTGTGTGTGTGTGTTTTTACACACACACACACAAAATAGTTTTTTTTTTTTAATGTAATGTTTTCTCTATGTATTATGTAAGTAGGTTTTTTTTTTGCCCTGCTTTTTTTTTTTTTTTTTTTTCCCTGCTATACCTTAAATGTGTTAGCATCGTATTTGCATGAGGACTGACTATCAACACTGCATTTTTCTCACAGGCAGCAGGTTTGCACTGACTCATCCTTCAGTAACAGCTTCTTCGCAAAGCCTGAATCACATTGTGACTGGATCACAAAACAATCTGTGCTGCATAAACTAAGATCAAACTGAAATGACCAGGGACCTTGTTAAAAATAAACTTCAGAAACCCTTTCCTAGCCAGGGCTCCAGACTAACATTTGAGAGCAGTGGCGCTGGTGCCACTGCCAAGTTCTACAGAAGGTGGCGCCAGCACCTGATTTGGTGGTGCTGTTTTTTTTTAATCATAAAGGTAATTTAATCACTTTAGTATTTTTTTGCATTAATAAGTGCAGTTACTAATAATATTACATGTTTATTTATTGGAAATTTGACAGTAAAGCACTTAACTTGAATTGAGATGCAGATAAAATTTACTTATTAACAGTAACATGCAAAAACATTTCTATAGGGAAAAATTTAAATATTGTACTCTTATAAAATGTACCGTACTGAACTGACTGACAGCTTCAGTGATTATAAAAGAAACGCTCTTGCCTTCTGTGTAATTCAGTCACGATTTGAAGAAGTTTTTGTTTTTCATGAGACTTTTTCTACTTTTCCACATATTAGGGAGTCAATAAGTGCTGCTCTGCCACCATTTCATGTCTTTTTTTTTTTATCGTTATTCATGTCTTTTTCATGTCGTTATTTTTCCTTAATCTTTAAACTTTTAGTTTTACAAATCATCACAATAAAAATAACATTAAAATTGGATAATATTTAGAGCTTTTAAAGTGTGAAGCACTTTAAAAAGTCCTTAAAAATGCTTGAATTTCACTCTCAAAAGTTCGCATGAACCCTGAAATTAATATTGTAAAAGCATTAGAGTATTTCTGCCACAATACAATGGTTACTACATTAAATCCATGGTGATCTGTGGACTGGAGAGCCTTAACTTGTCACAGTGTTTTTCCTGGTTTCAACGTCAGCGCTATTTGATCTGATATCTGTGGTTTATAGAGAATTATGCGCAGAATTTGAATGCTTCCAACTAGATCTTGCAGCAATGTTATTAATTTTTGCAGCAAATTCGAACGCTTTTTCACTGGATCTCCCAGCATTGGTAGTAAGCAGTGTCACGTGATCGCTGCACTGTTTATTATTGCTCAATGCTGATAAACGGTCGTTTCACTTTTGTTACGTTTGCCGTTTGATGTTTCTCATATGAAACAGAAATTGCAGCTCTTATCAGTTGTGCAATTTGGTGGCCGTACCAGTGCAACCTCTTACAAAATTTAATCGCACTGACAGAAGAAAAGGTAGCAAAATGCGACCATTCAGTCGCCGTCTGAAGCCCTGCTAATGTTAAGATCCTTCAGAAGGATAAGTAAAGCAATGCTTTAATATAACATGCTTACCAAAGCCCTGTTTTTTCACTCTTTGACGCGCTTTATTCTGTGCTTCTGGGAGACACATTAACATCATAGTTTGAGCTTGAAAAAAGAGAAAGAAGAGTGAAATATGAAAAGCTGCATGAAATCCTTCATCCAATCCTACTAATTATCCTGACATGAGGAGGAACATAGCAGGATAATGACAGTGTGCGTTTTGATCTCTGTGATTGTGTGTGTGTTATAAAGACTGGAGACAGTCCAGAGAAAACAGGATTATGGTCCAGTCTCTATGGGATGTTAGTCACACATGCTGGAATCAGTGTCCAACAGTCAGAACCAGCACTGAAACTTTGGGCCGTTTTCCCATTGGGCGAGTTCAGAAGACTGTGTGTTTAAGTAAAACACAAAGCGATTTTGTGTGTGTGTGTGTGTGTGTGTTACATGTGAGGCTCTGAGAGGCGCGTTGAGGCGTGTTTCTGTGCCATCTGTGGGTTCTGTTGTAATTAACATGTCAGATCTCTCTCTCGTGTTCAGTCTAGCTCGTTGTGTGTGTACTCATATGTGGTAATTAAATGTTTTCTCACTGGATGAGTGTGTGTATGAGTGATAATTTAGATGTCATGTGGTACACATATGCAGTAGTCATTTATGTGTTGCTGTGAGCTTGTCTTTAATTGTTGATGAGTGTGTTTGTGTGCAGCTTTACTAAACTTGAGTGAAAATTAAAGTGAAAATTCAGATTCTGACATCATTTACCCACCTTCATGTCGTTCCAAACCTATATGACTCTTTTTTCCTTGGAACATAAATGGAGATCATGTTTTTCAAAGAATGCTCATACAGTGATAGTCAAGAAAGCTCCAATTATTATTAAATAATTGTTTCCAAGCTGAACAGCTTTAGAATTTTAATGATGTATTATGATATATTGTAATTTATATTAAAATTTGAAGTAATTTTAAGTACTGAGGCCCCCTGTTTGAAAATCACTGTCCTAAATGGATCATCGAAAGTAGCTCATATGACTTCCAAATCTTCAGAAATAGGGATGTTCTTTATTAAATTGGTACCACATCAGTATTATTATCGATTTTCTTTTTTATTTGATCAGTTTTGGTTGATATTGTATGTTTAATTTTGCATACTAATTTCCCCTGTTTTACATTGAGATTAACTTTGCTGTCATTGGATAGTCAAAGTTAATCTTTAACAACAATAATTTAATTACACTGTTAAATGTAATCTTTAGCAAATCTCAAAATGAATGTCCACATTTCATAGTGTACAATATAATTTTGTGATGCCTAAATTAGCCTAGAGTAATTTAAAACGATTGTTTTTAGTCTGCTATTTTTCTTTTATTTTGACATAAATAATATGTATATAAACTGTCCCTTCAAAATCTCAAGAGAGTAGGCGTGTTTGTGTACTCTCACCGTCAGTCGCTGTCAAGGTTTCAGATGTAGACGTTAATGCATAGAGCTGCATGTTTGTATTTAGATTGTCATGTAGAGACGGTTTCCCCTTCTAATCTTCATCAGACCAGGTGTTACCTCAGTAATCTGTGTCTCTGAGAGCGTGATATATTGGAAAAGCTCTCTTTTAGCTACAGCAACTGTGAAACTGGGAGTTACTAGCTGTCATAGTTCGGCGCATTATGAATGCTTTAGCACTGGCTTAATAACTAGCTGTCAGAGTTGACCACCGGCATTAAGAGATCTGGCTACGACAGCGATTTTATGCAGTCTATAATAGTAACTGTGTGTATCTTGGGGCAGAAAATCCCCTTATTGACTTTTAGAAGATGTCAGAAGACAGGAGATTTGTTCAGAGTTTGAGAGTGCCAACAAAAGCTAACATTAACAAAGAGTACCGTGGTACTGCCTTGTTTTGGCCATTTTTAGAGATTTTACTGGGAGGACTTTCATTTGTATGTCACGTACACATATTTTGAATTAATCATTTTAAACAGTTATAATTATTAGTGTACTAATAAGATCCTCAAAGTCAAACAACAGTTATGTTATTATGCTAGCTTGCTGACATGTTTTACTCCACACAAACATTCACATTTCCAGCTGATGAAATATTTCAGAGCAGAGCAAATTTAGAAAGCCTGTATTCACTTTAGACATTTTAACAACCTTTCCGTGGCTTTTTAAGATTATACTTATATTAGGTGCTTAGGTCTTCCATGACCGTGGGAACCCTGTGGATTGTTTCAGATGCATTACATCAGTCTGATTGTATTAGAAGTTCCTCTGCTTCTTCATTTTGCCAGAAAACGAGCCGAGAGATTTGATATTTATCTCCATTTACAGACGTACACACAAACTCAGGAGTGTTCCTGCTTTGAAGTGCTTATCTCTGACCACAAACACAAAGAGCACAGTGTTGGGGATCCGAGTGATTTTATTCTTGCCGATGTGAGAGAGAATAAAAGCTAGAGGAAAAGGAGAATATAGTGACATTCTGTTCATCTGATAAAACTCATTTATGTGAAAAAATGCACTGTTCAGGATTCAAAGAGAATTTGTAAAATGGCAACCTTGTCATATTTTCTCTCTCTTATTTGTTCGTGTAAACCTATTATGCTCTACTGAATATAAAAAATACTGACATATACATCTCTTGTTCTGTAGCTCTTTGACCCTGAAGTGCTCGTCTCTTTTGATAGTGACAGGACTTTGCATTGCCCCGGTCCAGCTGCGTTTCTGTACCGTCAGCAGAAAAATGACTAGACATGTCTATCTGCATTTACTATTCATATATTGTAAGGGAGAAACTAAGTGTAAACACTGTGATGCTTTTAAAAAATTGCTCCTTTTGTTTGGGCAACCCGACATGTCAACTTCTGACTTGAACAGTGGTGTGAGTTAGGAAACTGAAATTAAATTATATTTATAGTAATTTATATATTTATAGTATTTATATTTTTCCCCAAATCATGCAGCCCTAGATTTTTTTACCTCCAGGAACCAACTGTTACATTGTATTTGACTGAAGATTTAAATAATGAGTTATAGAAGAGTGTGCTTTATGCTATTCAGCATTTTTTTTTTTTTTTTTTTTGGTAATGTCTCACCATTTTCATTAAGACAAACACCAAAAATCAGGATACAGCACAGTATAGAGTGTGTATGTTTGTGTAGAGGTGCATCTGTGTGTGGGAATGCCATTGTTTCCATTACTAGCCTACCTAAACATCACACGACCATCTCGTCATTAAAATCCCATTTCAACATCACGGGTGACGATTCTCTCTTTAACCTGTGACCTTTCCCACCACTGTCACCAGCATTGCTGGGCACAGTTAGCATCCTGATGATAAGAACGTTCGCACTTAACATTTTTTTCTGCAGAATGATGGGAAAATCGTTGTAGCTGTCAGTCATTTCCTATTCCATGCTGGACTGCCAGACCGTTGACCCCTGACCTCTGAATACATCACAGCTGCAAGTTGTTAGGAGGTTATCCAGTGGTTGTGTGTAGGTTATCAGCAGGTTTAGTGGAGTATGGCAGACAGAAGCCACACACACGCACCCTACTAAGAGCGAGTTTAGTTTGAGTGTACGTGAGCAATATGGCAGAAGCTGTGAAGTTTGTTTACATTCACAGTGATGTTCTGTTTTAAACCTAATGAGCTGCCTACATTGGCAATGTTTTATAGTGTACATTTAATTATGCTGCCTCTTAGGGGTAACATTTACCGTGGTTCAGATAATTTTTGTGAGCAAAATCCAGTTATTTCAGTAGGAATCCATGCCATCTGAAATTTGAAAGTTCTCTGCATTGACCAACAGAGAGCTGCTTGGTTTGAAAGTGATATTTGTGTGGGTCACAGTCTGGCAAATGGGTCCACTTCACCACACTGTGAAACTTCTCATTCAAAGTTGTGTTATGTTTTTGTCTGATGTGTACGATAAACGCTCTGTTCCGCTCGGAAGGGAAGCTCGCGCAGATAAGATCCTCTCTGTGTGTCGCTATTGTTACCATGACAAACAGAATGACAGTGCTACGATCGTTATTATCATTATCAAAAGAGGGTTTGATTACCTGCCAGCGCATACTGACTGCAGCAGCTGTGGCATCGTGGGATATCAATGAGACACTCTGAGAGACATATGAGCAATGCACTCAATAGAAGGATAAGAAAAATTACCGGCGTAACAGATAAGGCTTTATGAAAGCGCTGAAGATGGAGATAAGGGCGATGACAAAGCATGAATGCCACATTGAAATGACTTCATAAATTAAAATATTTAAGCTCTGCTCCAAAACCTAGTGAGCTGCCTCACTGCCTACATGGACAGCTGCCTTCTAAGGGAGTATGCTAACCAGTGACAGATTTAAACATATGCATCAACTCTGTGAATAGGGGTGGCCGATATGACAAATCATATCATATCACAAGTTTTTTCATGCAGGATCTCTATCCACGATCTTATGATAATTCTTTTTCATGTTGGTCCAGCAGAAATCTCTTTATAAAACCCAATCAGAAAGCACCTGAAGTTTATTTTATGTCCTTCCTTGAGCAAGGATTGCTGGTGTCTCTTTCAGCCCCGCTTTCTTCAGCTGTTTTGGGGTTAGCTAGTGTAAACGCCCCAGGGCCAGCCTCCATCACACTCTCTGCCTTAGCACCTATGTAGTAACTCAACAGCTCTTAAGTGCAGTTCTTCTGGACTTTTTCCTACATTTCCTGTAGAGCTGCTCGATTCTGGGTAAAATGAGAATCACGATTTTTTGGTTTCAAATATAGATCACGATTCTGAATATACAACTAAGCAAAATAATACGATATTTACTAGAGGTTCTGACAAAATACTAATTGCTGGACTCTTCAAAATTTGAATGAATTATTATTATTATTTTTTTTTTTTAAATGTTTTTTTAATGAATTCAATGATTTATTAATAAATACTTGTTTCATTACTGGATGAATCAGTGTTTTTGAACGAATCTTTTAAATGAATGATTCAATGACAAATATATATATTTCTTAACAGTCACTTGTCACCACCTAGTGGCGTAAGATGTAATCGATACAAGTCTGCGGTTTTCCGCTGAATTGGGCTACTTTTACACTGTTGCCGCGGGTTGAATCGACCAAAAATAACGTTAGATTTAGTCCCTGGAATGCGAATTTTACCAGGGGAGCCCCGCCAAAAACGCGAAATTTCCCGGAACGCGATTTTTACCGTGGGACCCCCCTGAAGTGCGATTGGGCTACTTTTGGGCGGTTTTTGTTGTGAAAACCTGGCAAACCTGACCGTTATTTGAAGCGCCAAGCTAGTTTCAAAAAGTGCTTTGTTCTTTCATCGCTATCGTAAACATCAGTGTTTATATTCTAACTTTAAACTTTTATCTCCAAACTTTTTATTTGTAACAGAAATAACTACTGTGTGGTTCAAACCTGCTCTCTCTGTCTCAGTGCGGCAGCATGAAAATAGATTTGAAGGTTCCGATATGATTTTGTCAAAGGTTTAAGAGACACGGGCGATTCGTTGTCATTAATAAAATAAGATCGCGTGGGTGTCTAAATCGAGATCGTGATCTTTTTATGATTAATTGCGCAGCTGTATGCTCCTTTAGTATCCCAATCGATGAAAAATATTTCAATGCCTGAATAAACTTGAATAAATAAATCAAACTGAATCACAACCCATTTTAGACCATAAAATGTTCATCCAATATAATCGGTCCAGTGAAATAATACAATGTCTTACCTGCCTGTCAATGTATGTTTTTACATAGACATCATACATCATCAGCGCATTTCATGCTATGCAGAGTTTATACAGACAGACCTGCAGTCATGAGCACCGCAAACAAACAGCACCCACCTTTTACAGTTCCTGCTGAATCAATACAACGAGCTTATGCTGCGTTCATGCCATAACTACCGTAATTAAGAGATGGCAACCATGACATTCTAACCAGAGCTGTTCAATCAGACTCAGATGCTGTGTTCGAAATCGCCCCCTATACCCTCATTCACTATTCCCTACATTACTCCACTTATATATTAGTCCACTTGAAGGAGTGAATGAAACGAGTGAGTGAATTCGGACACTGAGTGCACCGAAAGGGCTGCCGATTTCGTATAGTTTGTGCTGTTGTTTAATAATCTTTTGAAATGTAGGAAACTGGCAGCTCCAGTAGTAATGAATATTTATGTTGAACTAGCATGTTCAAACCTTTTAAACGATTTAATGATCAATTAAAAAGGAATTTATACCTGTATGATAATGCTGGACCAGCGCGGTTTGGAAAATGAATGGATGATTGATTCAACTGCGGGCGCCATCTCCTGGCGAGACGCGGGAATTCATTCAGCGCGCAACTCTCACGGTGCATTATGGGTATTCTCTAGCTGTTGAACGTGCATTGGTTGTACACTCGTTATTGCGGTGCATTGTGGGATTGAATGAGTGCACTCAACATCGTCCGCTATGGTTTCGGACACCACTACAAATGGCTGTCCCCTCAAATAGTGCCATATTTAAGGGTATAGGGGGCAATTTCAGACACAGCCAGTATTTTGGCCCTGTCCCAAATGGCACACTTCTATGCACTTTCGGTCTTGTGGACTTACAATGGCGGCCGCACGCGCGTGTCCGTTAAGTCCACGAGACCGTAGGGTGTCCCATTTGTCAATTTTAAGCTTCAGAAGGGTGCTCGCTATCGCCCCCTTTGCGGCCGATATGCGCCCTCGATGCGCACTTTTGCTGAGCCCACACTGGCGCGAGCTCTGCGGCAGACTTATTCCCGACAGTCAAAGCATCGTTACGTCATGAAAGTGCGGACTCGTAGGAAGGCCGTGAGTGTTTAGGGTGCCATTTGGGACAGGGCCTATGTGTTTCCATCAAATGTGCCACACGAGTCCTGAAAAGTGAAGCTAAAGCCTCTCGATTGCCCCCAGGTGGCTGGATGCAGTATAGGTTATAAACCCCGCTCTCTCCATGTAATATAATGGGACGCGAGACAAACTAAACAGTCAAATTATACGTCAAATATATTTTTTTTTCCAAAGATGGTTTCTGTCATTTTAGGCAGCTTTTATTACGCTGATGTTAGTTAAAGTGTTCGTTCTTTAAATAAGTTTGTTTTTAGTTAGTTATTTGATGCTATAAAAATGCGGGTTTTGACGTCATGATTGACAGCTGAGATTGACAGCTTCTCTGAGCGAAGTAGTCACTGAAGCACCAACAGACTTCTTTCTGGATCTTTGGGAGGAGATTGGAGCTTTAACTTTAATTTCTATATTTCCAGAACTGTTTATTTCACACCGACATAATCAGCTGTTCTGCAGTATTAACCGTTTCTGTGGGAGTGTGGGTGGGACTTGATATCGTTCTCACTACTGCACAAACTTGGGCTCCAACTTCACTATGCGCAGACTTGAAACTCAAGATGTCAGCACCATATTGGCACACTGGCGGCTTAACTTACTACAATGGAAGAGAGTGAAGGTGTGTTGTCCATTTTTTTTTTCAGTCTATGGTTTCCATATCAACATCGAAATGAATCTGCAGCAGTCAAGCTATCTACGTTGTTATGTTCATTTTTATTGTAATGTTATGTGCTTTGAGACATGAGATAGTTTATCGCTGTCTCTTGTTACGCTTTGATGAGAACAGCTGTGTGTCTTTGGAGATGCTCTGAAGGGAGGGTGGGGATGTTATGATTTAAAAAGCTAGCTCGCTATCACTAGCCTCTCTGAAAATGTCCTATTGCACCTTTAATAGATATATTTTACTGTGTACAGCAGCAATACCTTGGGAAATACATGATGTGCCCCGGTAAAAGTGTTTTTTAAATGACAAAAAATATAGATATACTGTTCAAAATGAAGATAAACAGTATTTTACACAGTTAATGTGATGAATTACACTTCTGGCTACTGCAACTGACTTCATGCAGTATATCCACTCAAAATGACCTTGGCATAAGTTATACATACCGTTTGAGAGAAAATGGAGTTTTATAATATTCTCACAGTGTTGTGGAGTGATTGTGCATCTGGAGGTGAATTGAACGGTTGGTGGTATGTGTTTTTCCCTAACAAATGCTGCTAGTGCAGAGAAGAATCTACCCACAAAACACACACACACACACACACACACACACACACACACACACACACACACACGTACGTTCCAAAGCAGATAAACACAAAGGAACTGGAAGAAACTGCTGTGCAATTAGTGTCATTGTTGTGTCATTTTAATTCCAGCGGTGAAATTACACAGATTCTTCATTTATCGCACCCTTTCTTCTCTACCTCTGCAGACATGGCCAATCGCTCCTTTTCTTTTGTCTGCACAAATCATCCTGTGGTTCTAAAGCAGGATGGGCCCAAATCACAGGGGACGAGAAGCAGATAATGAAGTCAATCCTCTCTCTCTGTCTTTCAATCTCCGGTTCAGTTTTTCTACTGCTATGTCTGTTTTCTGCCTTTATTTTTTGTCTCTCTCTCTCACACATGCACACACTTGTTTAATCCTCTGCTGCTCTGTGCTAAATGCATTTTTTTTTTTTTTTTTTACAAATACACCAAAGACACCTTGCTTTCTCTCACGTGTTTCTTTTTATCATTATTCTCGTTTTGTCTCTCTCTGCACCTGAAGTAATGGATTGATTGGCCATAGAGCACACTGGGACTTTTACATACACTACTGTTCAAAAGTTTGGTCAGTAAGTGTTTGTTTGTTTTTTCTTGTTCAACAAGGATGCATTTATTTTGATCAAAAGTGACAGTAAAGACATTTATAATGTTACAAATGATTTCTATTTCGAATAAACTACACACTGTACTTTTGAACTTCCTATTCACAAAAAAAAAAAAAAAAAAAGTTTCCACAAAAATATTAAACAGCACAACTGTTTTCGACACTGATAATAATAAGAAATGTCTATTGGGCACCAAATTAGCATATTAGAATGATTTCTGAAGGGTCATGTGACACTGAAGACTGGAATAATGATGCTGAAAATTCAGTTTTGCTTCACAGGAATAAATTACATTTATAATATATTACAATAGAAAACAGTTATTTTAAATTGCAATAATATTTCACAATATTACTGTTTTTACTGTATTTTGATCAAATAATTGTAGTCTTTGTGAACATAAGAGACTTTCAAGAACATTTAAAAAAAAATCTTACCGACCCTAAACTTTTGAAAAGTAGTATACATAAATACAGTTAACATAAATATAAACAAAAAGATTTAAATGGAGAAAGGGTTTTGACAGTGTAGTTTTTTCTGCTTTGTAGAATGATACCTGAAATGATACACCTGGTTCCTTGTGACCGGTTTCTGTTTTCCTCCTTTTCTTCCTATTCTCTGTCTTTTGTTCTCCATCTAATCATAAGCATTTGTTTGTGGCACAGCTGTAAAACTTTAAGAAACTCCTCATTTTTCTCTCTCACATCACACACACACACATGCGCACACACACACACACACATGCGCACACACACACACACACACACACACACACACACACACACACACACACACACACACACTGACTGCCATGACCAAAACACATTCAGCTAACATCACAAAACATTTGTGGTAATGTTTGTAACTGAAATGTTGCAGATGGTCATTTGTTATTTATAACTTATTCAAATGTATATTATGCAGAAAGTCGAATGTAATTGAGTATGGGAGCTTATGAATATATCTGGCAGGTTTAATGTAGCTTCAGCTTCCTGATAATTGAACAGCTTTTCCTGCTGCGAGAGCACAATACTTGGTTATTGTAACATTTCCTGCTTTATGCATTTGTTTGTTCTGCTTTATTAGTTTCTTCCCTGGAATGCTGTTTAGTTTTCATTTTCACAGCTGTCTTTCAGTTTACCACGATGAATAATGAGACTTTAACTGTGGGGTTTTTCTGGAAAATTTGAAAAATGTGCTCTTTATTTTAATAAATCACAGGTAGCTTCCAATTACAAAACACAGTTCCCATGAAGCCAATTCTTTCAGTCTCTGTAAACCTAGAGTTATGTCAATTCTGTATTTACTTTTTCATATTTGACAAGAATATTTTCTAAAACCATAATGCCATGTTACATTAACTATGAATTGTGCTAGATCAATAATGGCTAATCCAGTTAATCATCAAATATTTGTCTGCCGATTACCAGAAGTGGTCATTACCCAACTGTGAATTTTGAGTAAATATTGTCTATTCACTTCTTAAAGTATTCATTTAAATTTAGAAATGTTTCATTTGCCATCATTAAATTGAATTATAGCCTTTATATAACATTGACATCTCAGCATCAGCCATTAAAATAAATGAATAAAAAATAATAATAATTAATTTATTCCTGTAATGGCAAAGCTGAATTTTCAGCAGCCATTACTCCATCTTCAATGTCACATGATTCTTCAGAAATCATTATAATATGCTAATTTTTTTATTATTTATTATTAATAATGTTGTAAACAGTTGTGCTGCTTAATATTTTTATTTATTTATTTTTAATATGTGGAAACTGTGATACATTGTATTCGTCAGAGAATCCTGTAAAAAAGGTTAAAAAAGAACAGCCTTTATTAGAAATACAAATCTTTTGGAACATTATAAATGTCTTTATTGTCACTTTTGATCGAAGTATTCATTTTTCAGAAAAAAAAAAAAAAAAAAAAAAAAAAAAGAATCTTATTGACCCCAAACTTTTAAATGGTAGTGTAAATGAAAATATCGCAAATACCTAAAATACAAAATTTGGCTTTGCAATTCAGTAAAATGATTGCTTAAATCGGCTAGGGGTTGGAATACATTTATAATTGTTGTATGGTCATTGATAGAGAGAAGTGATTCATTCTCTTTGCTAACTGTGTGTTTCCTGCTTAGTGCAGAAAGCCATTTTAAAATGGCAATGGCAAAGTAATGGCTGATAATGCACTTCTGTTATTAGCAGTTAAATAAGGCATTTCGTTATTTGTGGTTGAACAGGCACCATGAAAATGCTGAGCGCACACATGATTAATGATGTGGAAGGCTCAGGAGGAATATTCTTTCCTACTTCCTTCTGTTTTGACACTGGATTTCTGAGCTGTTCTGCCGGTCTATTGCAGTCCGTTTAGTTGCTGCGTTTTGGATTTTTCCTAACATCACCCGAGGCAGTTACATTACCCCATCTCGGTGTCCCAGTAGCAATACATGTTCTTTCTGAGTGACATGTTTATTGGAAGAGGAACCGGAGTCACACACAAACACTCTTTACATTCTTTTCCTGCCCAACACATACAAACATATTAGACATCTTGTCTCGTTCTGTGTGTATATTCATGTTAAGTGTGTGTATTTACTGTCCCACTTGCATAAATATTCAAACATCACTGATTTGGTCGAATATGAGAATTCTGTTTGATTTTGTAATTACACACATTATACACCGCAAAGAATGCAGTCGTATTCCAGGGAGCTTGATGAACTTTGACCCCTAACTGCGGTTCTCAGGCATGAAACATAATGACCATGATGAGACAAAACTTCTTAAGCAAAGAAAATATTAATATGAGGTTTTATTTAATGTTTGACAGTGTAAAAGTGTTGATGTTACAGTAATGGTGCAGAAAATGTATGAAAATATAGTTAAACTTTTCTTGACAGGCCAGTGCAGCGCTCTTGAAACTCCACTAATTAACTACTGCAAGCTTAATAAAAATGAATTAAGGACACTCTCGTGTCTCTGTCACCTCCATCCTGTCTTTCATCTCTCTGTTTTCTTTTGATGTCTTTTCCTTCTCTTTCTCATCCTCCTCTACAGCCTTATGTGTGATTTTCTCTCAAGGGGCGTTCAATGTGACAGCGATTTGTAGTGACAAAAGACTGGTAGTCATTTATTTTTAAATAGACTTGAGACCATTGGTGTGATGTGGTGTGGGCATGTCTTGGTGAACTTTATGCTAATGTGAATATCTTATGAGCCACAATGTTTGTCTGATACTTCAGTCAATGGAGGATGTTAGTGCGGTCAAATAGGAGGTGGAAGAGGAAGAGATGGACATTTTGCTAACATAGTTAGCAATATATCTAATATATCCCACATATATTTTTAATATATTTTAACATCCAAACATGAGACAACTTTAAACAACACCATTATAACACCTCAACACAGGTGAGAATGTGAACAGTGAGGAAGAAATTCAGCTTTCAGGTGTAGGAGTTAATTTTAGCAATGCAGTGTGATGCTTTTCCTAGCGTTATGTGAAGGCTTTTCACATTCGTCGCCGGCTCCCATGAGCACCTGGGTTAGATGACAATCTTTATTTATCTGTCTTGCAGGAAGTGTGTTTTCCTACAGGAGAGAAGTGTGTGTGATGGACAGGTGATTATTTGAGGAGCAGCTTGTGTCAGTCTCTCGATTGCCAACGCCAAATATTTACGTCTGTGGTGGACTGTCTCCTCTACAACCGTCCCCTTTGTAGCTTAGGGTCCAAAGGTCAAATGTTGAGGGAATGTTTCCCATAATCCTCCCATCCACTTATATTCTCTGTTTTGTGCACTGTTTCTCTCTTTCAGTTTCCCTCTCATTTGTTTGTCAGTGTAAATGTCGTTCTCACACTTCCAAGTAATGAGATCGGTATAGGCGTTTGACTCAGGTTACAAATATTAAACACACAAACAGTCTCACACCCGTCATGTCATGATCATAATCCTGATGCACACTGGTTCTTCCTCTCTCATTGGGAAAGGAAAGGTGTGGTCCCTTGTTTCTAAATAAGACCAATGGAGACTCTATATATAGGTGCTGTTTTGGTAAACACAGGAAGTTGAGCTGTGCAAGTCAGGACAGGGAGGGTGTGTGTTTATGTGTGTTCGTCCATAGAAACCCTCACTCCTCAAACCACTAACTGATAAAGCTAAAGATAAAACACAAAAAAGTCAAGTCAACACAAAGAAAGTCCTCTGAATGTTTTTGTAGAGTGTTAAAGACATGGGATGACATGCGAGAATGTTAAAGGCCCTTTTTGGGCTGACCTTTGACCTGTTCAGGAAAAAGTAAATGCACTCGCTTTCATAATATAGCATGTTTTGTGGAAATATGTAAAGAAAGCATTACAGATCCTTTAGCTCCTTTCATTTTGTTTATGTTTTATTTAATTCTAATGAAATAGCTGCGAGTGCTGAATTACTATTCATACAGGTCACTTAACTTGACGAATTAAAATTGTGGGGTAACACAGCGCTGTTTTACTTGGTCAAAACCATCATACTAAAAATACATTTGAGTGTGTTGAAAGTTACACTGGTTAAAATAGCTGATTTCTCTGGATTTAAACATTGCTGGAAACATTTGGAATAATGCAAGTACACAAAGTCAACAAAATATATAACACTGTTCTAGTGTTTTTTGGATATTTTAATGCAAAAATCTTACATTTTGTACCTTTAAAGTGGGTAAAACTATCACTAATGATGACAAAGCTAAATGTGACATTTATTGTAATGGGTTTGTGTGATGTATTGAAATTTAAAAGTTTCAAAAATAATATTAAATGGCTATGATTTATTCATTTTATTCTCAAAAAAAAAAAAAAAAAAAAAAATCACAAAAACAACTTAATAAAGGTATCAGTATTGGTATCGGTAATAGCTACTTTGTAATAACTCCTTGTTAATACTTGGTATTGGAGCGAAAAAAAAAAAAAAAAAAAAAAAACAGGTATCACCCATTCCTGTAGAGCATGTTTTGAGGAAATGAATGCATATGTAAATGAAGCAGCAGTGATGCATCACTCTGTTAAACGAGTCTGTTTATCTCCAGACAGGTCTAAACAAGTCACCTCAGTGGAGAAGCACAGATGCTGCTGCCCTCTAGTCTAGTTTGGTGAAAATGAGGAAACAAAAGACAGATGAGAATCTCATTCTATTTTCACCGTTTTACTTCTCTAAATAAATGTGAGAAAGAGAGTGACAGAGCTGCTGTACATATGTGACAGAAATAGAGATGGAGATAGAACAAAAGCTGGACAGCTCATGAAGGCCTGCCACTTGTTTATTTTCCCTCATTGTGTGTGGACACAGTCATCTTTTCTGTTAGATTGATGCTCAAGCACAAACAGACAGTGTCTGGAAGAGAGACGTGAGAGAGAACAATCATTTATAGCATGTTGCACAGTGTCTGCACCAGCTTTCAATCAGAAAATCATTTATTTACATAACTAATCAGAACATTTTTAATGTTTAAAGGGTTAGTTCACCCAAAAATGAAAATAATGTAATTTATTACTCCCCCTCATGTTGCTCCACACCCGTAAGACCTTCGTTCATCTTCGGAACACAAATTTAGATATTTTGATGAAATCCGATGGCTCAGTGAGGCCACTATTGAGAGCAAAGCCACTGAAATTCTCAAGATCCATAAAGGTACTAAAAACATATTTAAAACAGTTCATGAGAGTTCAGTGGTTCTACCTTAATATTATAAAGCGGAGAATACTTTTTGTGTGCCAAAAAAACAAAATAACGACTTTTCAACAATATCTTGTGACGACTGATTTCAAAACACTGCTTCTGAGCTTTACGAATCTTTTGTTTCGAATTAGTGATTTGGTTCTCCTATCAAACTGCTAAACTGCTGAGATCACGTGACTTTGGAGCTCCAAACCACTGATTCGATTTGTAAAGCTCCGAAGCAGTGTTTTGAAATCGGCCATCACTAGATATTGTTGAAAAGTCGTTATTTTATTTTTTGGCGCACAAAAAGTATTCTCGTCGCTTTATAATATTAAGGTAGAACCACTGAACTCTTAAATATGTTTTTAGTACCTTTATGGACCTTGAGAGGTTCAGTGGCTTTGCCTCTTTGAGCCATTGGATTTCTTCAAAAATATCTTAATTTGTGTTCCGAAGATGAATGAAGGTCTTACAGGTGTGGAACGACATGAGGGTGAGTAATAAATTACATAATTTTCATTTTTGGGTGAACTAACCCTTTAAGAAAAAGTTATGTGGAGGTCCGTATACAGAAAACACATATAAATAAAATAAAATAAAATAAAATAAAATAAATAAATAAATAAAATAAAATAATAAATAAAATAAAATAAATAAATAAATAAAATAAATAAAATCACTTTAATGATTCAGGTTCTGGCTCCTCTTAATGATTCCGGTTCTTTAATGGTTCCATTACAGATTCTTTAAGTATTTTAAGGAATAAATGTCTGGAAAAAAGAAATCTAATTCCATTGCCAAATGATGAGATAATTGAAATAATAAACACAATTCAAATAATTATTTCAAAAGGACTTTCCACTGACTTTTTAATGACTTTTTTTTTACAGACATTATAAAGGAAATCCTATAATTTGCCTTAATATTAAACAACAATACTAAACAAACTATTTTCTTTTTTTAATTAACACCATTTTATATAATATATATAGTAAGTTAATTTAACTACACATTGTCATATAATCAACCACTCAGTAACCATACAAGTCTCATAGTTAATTTTAAGCTGCATGTGTTTGATTCAATTAAAAGAACCAGCTCCTGAAATGTATTTGTTTTGTAACCCAACTACGCTGGTTTGTTTCATGCTGTAGAATCAGTTGTAATGTTGTTACGTCATTGTATAAGTATTGCAATAAACTATTTTAGTTTCATCTGCATTGGTGCAATAACCGTTATTGGAACGCAATGTTGTTTGCAACCCTACAATGGATCACATTGAGACATGGCCAGCTTTTATCTTGTCATGCCTGGTTAGGACCCTTTAAGGCAAGTCAGTTCACTCGCCGGTCATCTTGGTAACATCCCCAGGCAGCTGTTTTTTTCCTTCTTACTTGAATGTAGTTCTATTACATGTTATATTATATGTTACGTGTTGTGATTTATCCCATTTGTGTGACAGAAATTAGGAACGCTGAAACAAACACAACTTGCATATTTTTCAGAGAAGTGTATGTTAAGAGCGTTTGGTCATCCTGTTATAGATTCAGTACATATGTCAAGAATTTTTATTTGTTTTACACACAATGTGAGACACATGCACACATGAGTACATATGTTCCTTCACTTTGCTCATTCCACCTGCCATTGCAGCCATCGGTATTTTGACATAGAGAGAGAGAGAGATTGGATGGTTTGGAATGATGTAAAGGAAAACTGACAGAAGAATGGATGAGTGGAAAGTGAAAGAGAGAGAGCTGATATATGTTACTATATATATCTGTGCAGACCCAGACAGAAAAGGACATGAAGACATACATAGATATAAACCTCAGAGCTGAATGGAAGACAGACATGTGACAGTTGAAAGAAGCTAAAGAGAAAGAGAGAGTGTGTGATAAAAGGAGGAAGAGAGGGAGGTGAAAGAGAAAGAATGTTCCGCTCACATTCAGATGGTGATTTATGGGTGGTTCTGGCTTCAGGCAAAATAGTTCGAAAATTATTAAATGGCTGCAATTAAAGTCATAAAATTGAGGAAAGAAAAGGGGCGGTGGAGATGAACTTGACGTCTGTCTGGTCTACTAAATTTTACAGTGTCTGTCTTTGTTTGTGTTTTCTTTCTCTCTCTTTCATTTCATCTTGCATTTTTAGTTTTATAGACTTTTACTTTGATTACAAAAGTATATGTCTGTTCTCTCATATTCAGTCGTAGCTTCTAAAAAAAAGCTGGATAGCGGCTCTTTTGTGCTGCTTTATTAGCAGACTGTGATCGCTTTGGGCATTTTGGCGTCTGTAAAAATGTTGTGGGATTTGTTCAATCAGTTTGATGCAAGTGAGAGTTTTGACTCCTCCAATAAAAGGCCAGTAAAATGCTGAAATACAATGGATATTGATTGAAGTCCTGGATGGATAGATTGTGTGTGCGTGTGTGTGCGTGTGTATGTGTGTACATTATTTCCATCTCACACATCACATTTGTAATTTAGAATCTGAGAGATCACAGCATAGATTAGAGAATGTTGCTGGTTGTTTTCAGTATAGTGATGATTACCAGTCACTGCTCATCACACTTGATGTGTGTCAGACCCTATTTATGCCTGATATTAAAGGGAAAGTTCACCTAAAAAAATATTTTTTTCTCTCCTCATTTACTCTCCCACATGCTATTCCAAGCCTGTGTGACTTTTATTCTTCTGTGGAACACAATAGGAGATATTTTGAAGAATGTCCACGCTGCTCTTTTCCATACAGTTAAAGTGAAAGGGGACCTAAAACATCATAAAAGTACCATTAAAATAGTTAATACAAATTGTGTGGCTTATTCCAATTATTCTTAAGCTATATGATAGCTTTCTCAAGAGAAAATTATTTTACGGGTTGATTATGAATTCATATCATTTGATTCATATTTTTTTTAAAGCATGAACGTCCACCTCTTAAACCTAATCCACATTTGGGTGTAAGCAGATAATAGGGCTGGGACAATATATCGATGCATCGCAATTCGTGGATCGATTCTGATATTTTCCAGATTCATCGTAAATCGATTCTGAGCTTATAACAGCAGATGGCGCTCTAGGCTATTTTTTAACTCAAATGCTCATGAAGAAGAGCGCTCGTGCATTCGTCTGAGAATGTACTTGCATCTCAGAATGCTTTAATGATGCGAGATTAATGTAAACACCCCACTGCAAACACCCTTGTAATTCGCTTCAATCTTTTCGAACTTTATGAATGATTATTTTATAGAAGGTTCAAGTGGTGTGTGTAAGGATTTGGAAGGAAGCAGAGTATGGCTGTTTCTAAAGCATGCAGTGCCATCTGCTGTTGAAAACTAAGCCCAGAATTGATTCGAGAGAGAATCGTGATACATATGGAAAATATCAAAATCAATCCAGAATCATTTCTAGATTCGTGATGAATCGATATTGTCCCAGCCCTAATATGAAAACATACAAATGACATTATACAAATTCATATGAACTGTCCACCAATTCGCCAAAACATAAATTGATTTTGATTGAAATTGACAAATTTCCATGAAAATATATTGTGAGGAGCAGACCGAAAACTCCCCATAGCTACCAACTATTCATGCAAGTTGAATTTGTAGTGACATTTAATCTAATGCCCTGTATGTGAATCTATGTGATGACAGAGTTTCATTTTTGGATTATTTATCCCTTTAACATCTGCTTTAGGATGATCGGATCACAAGTGGTCAGCGGAGACAGAATGATTTATGCTCGGTTCATGACACATGCATTTTTTACACACATGTTAAAAAAAAATCACACAGTTGCTCCCAAATATACCTGAATGTTGATATCACCACAAATGCGATATTTCAAGCTTTTTCAAGTTTTGTTTTTAAAGAGAAAGCACATCTCCTTAGTTTTACCCTGGAGTCTGTTGCATTCTGATATCAGGCAAACCAGAGATATTCCAGAGATAGTCCTGTGCACGTATACATATGGAGCTTTTCCAAGAGTTTGATTGGACGGTTGTTTTCTTTTAGAGCCGTGCACAGCTGGAAAAGTTTAAAACTCATGTTTTGGTGGAATTATTATATGTTTCACAAGTAGACAGTGATTTGATGTTGTCCAGGATGCATCAGGACAGATTAACGTTTATACTTGGCAAACGTGATTTATTTTTGACTATCTCTGAATGTGGTTTAAGCGATCTGTTTACACCTGCTGCCCACTTTTGATCAGATAACTTGGGATGGATGTCAATACTAGATGTAAACAAGATCTAAGTGGAAGGAGAGAGAAACGGAGGTTTTCATATCTGACAGATGTTTTCATATGCCCTGATCCCTAATCCAATCTTCTCTTCAGTATATCTTCCTCACCCCGAATCTTTGTCTCGGCTCATCTCTCAGAATCGCATCCACACATGGCCGATCCCCATCATTATCCAATCACATCCATCCACCGCCCTCCATGTCAGCGGCAATACAATCAGTGCCATATGGTAGCCACATTCGCGAGACCCCGCACTTCCTGATCGCTTCCTTTCGGGAGGCGGCGCTGGGCAGACATGCGGGAAGATGTAATCAGACGTTTGGCAGAATCTGCAGCAATCAGGCACGCCATCAGACGGTTTTTGGTCCTCGGCCACCGGGGCTTAAGGGTATCTGGGGTGTGTGTGCGGGTAACATCAAAGTTCCTGGATAAGAGAAAGAGTTGGAGAGGGAGGAGATTACATGGATTAGGACGGAGGGGGAAGGAATAATGTAATTAAACACTTGTCGAGATTTTATTCCACCCCATAGACATGAGAGAGACTCTGTAGGGGCTGATATGCTGATTATAACTCACGCTGCTCCATATTTGTTGACAGAATACTGTGTGTTGGGCATTTGCCCTGGGAATGACTCTTAATGCCGTCATATTAGAAAGAAAGATGGAGTATTATAGGAGCATAAATGTGGCGAGACAATGAAATTGCATTCCTTCTGAGTTGCGCACACACTTTCCATCTTTCAGCACCCTCTGTAATGTTAATGGCCGCCCGTCTGTTGGACGCTACCTTTGTGTTCCAGCTCAAGCGAGGATATGATGTCATCAGGGCTTTTGTGTGTCAAATCCAGTGCAAACATTAGATGTCTAAAGTGCTGATGTATGTGTGTACATACCTCAGGTACACACATTTCTCACATACATACAATGCCGCTCAGTGATCAGCTCCAAAGAGCCATATTATAGATTTGTTTTACAGTGTTTGCAAGGCATCTCTGTATTGAAAGTCATCTTATTATTATTTACTGTATCTTCTCAACATACAGACTGCATTCAATTCAATTTTATTTTGCAAACAAATTCCTAGGTGTGCTAGCCATTTCATCTTAAAGGGTTAGTTCACACAAAAATGAAAATGATGTCATTAATTACTCACCCTCATGTCATTCCAAACCCTTAAGACCTTCGTTCATCTTCGGAACACAAATTAAGATATTTTTAATAAAATCAGATGGCTCGTGAGGCCTGCATTGAGAGCAAGTTAACTTAGACTTTCAAACACCCAGAAAGGTACTAAAGATGTTTTTAAAACAGTTAATGTGACTACAGTGGTTCAACCTTAATTTATGAAGTGACGAGAATACTTTCTGTGCGCCAAAAGAACAAAATAACAACTTTATTCAACAATATCTAGTGATGGGCGATTTCAAAACACTGCTTCATGAAGCTTCGAAGCTTTACGAATCTTTTGTTTCAAATCAGTGGTTAGGAGCGTGTATCAAACGATCTCAAACTGCCAAAGTCACGTGATATCAGTAAACGAGGCTTCGTTTCATCATAAGTGTTTCAAAATTTCAATGGTTCACGTGACTTTGGCAGTTTGATACACGCTCCGAACCACTGATTCGAAACAAAAGATTCATAAATCTTCTAAGCTTCAAGAAGCAGTGTTTTGAAATCACCCATCACTAGATATTGTTGAATGAAGTCGTTTTTTTGTTTTTTTGGCGCACAAAAAGTATTCTCGTCCCTTCATAATATTAAGGTTGAACCACTGTAGTCACATGAACTGTTTTAAATATGTCTTTAGTACCTTTCTGTGCATTTGAAAGTCTAAGTTAACCTTAAAAGTCTAAGTAGGCCTCACGAGCTATCGGATTTTATCAAAAATATCTTAATTTGTGTTCCGAAGATGAACGAAGGTCTTACAGTTGTGGAACGACATGAGGGTGAGTAATTAAAGACAGAATTTTCATTTTTGGGTGAACTAACCCTTTCATGTCACAGACCTAGTGCTGGGTAAAAATATACAGTACCATTCAAAAGTTTGGGGTCTGTAAGATTTATTTTTATTTTTTTATTTTAAAGAAAGATCGTAGTTTATATTTTGTATGATTAATCGTGTTCTTTGTTTGATATCAATATCGATAATTAAAATCCCAAGATCAATCTCTTACATTTGTACAACAATTCCCATCCTGCAGATGCCACTGCGTTCTGCTGAACTAACTTACTCAGCCGCATAATTTGGACCATGTTCATTTATTTTTTAATTAATGTGAGTTTGCCGTCTATATTGAGTATTATGCAAAACAATTTGTTTGTAAACCCCATTTACAAACAATAGACTCATATGAGCCAGTTCTTTATAGTGAATCAAAAGCCTACAATTCAACCAGTGTATTGTAAGTCTAATTGTTGAACTGAATGAGTCTTTTGAGTCAGATTTTACAGTATGCACATTATTGAGTCAACTCGAGCTGTTAACTTGACCTAAACACAAAAACACACTCTCTCTTCTGCATGTGTACTGGGAGGGCACATTATTCTCCTGCCTCACATCTACACATTCACACCACTAGCTCTCTTCTCCATTCTTTCATGCTGTTGTACATCCTTATCTGCTGTTCTTTCATGCCTGCAGTGTTGCCTCAGGTAAGACAGGCCTCAGGTAAAAGACAGTAAGCATCTTGAGTCCACATCCACACAGTATATTATGTGCCGAAGATGCCTGAAAGAGAGACATACCATTTAGATGTTTTCCTGGTACAAAAAGAAGTTTATTAATGGTAGTAAAAGTGTAACAAGACCACCTGCCCTCATCTAAATAACAATGTATGGCTTAATTAAGCATAATTTAATTGCAGCACAATACCTTTAATGGACAGTGCTTTTAATCACGCCATGGCCTCTTCACAAAGCTATAAAGCACTCTGTCGATTGATGGCCTACTATGTCATTTTCTCTTAATGGACATCCTGATCTTAATGCTGCTGTCACTTTTAACGTGTGCACTCTCATTTATGTCCTCGAACAAGTTCTTGGCTGGCTTGACATTTGGTTTTCTTGCTTATCCAATCGGTTGTGTGGTAAATATTAGAATGACACCTCCATTGTTGTTTCTTACTCACAAAAGCGCAGACTACAATGGAAAAATGTGTTTGGCTTTTGACTGAAACATGTTTGTTCATGTTTTAATGTGTTTACAGCACACAATCAATTTCTGTTTGATGAAAAGAAATGCACAAACGTGTAGACAAAAAACACCCACAATTGGAGCATTTCATATTTACAGAGCCCTTTTTCTTTTATGAGCATAAATTGCCTTTGCGATACATAAACACGACTGCGAACATAAACACTGATAGTATAAATGACTCGGCTGCCATTGCAAATGACAAAGCAGTGCAAACAGACTGTTATTGTCTACAATAAAAATAATCACTACATACTTTGCGTCGACAATAAAATGCATCTTTGTTTCCAAATAGACCATTTTTGCAGCGCTACTGAAACTTGATTGGAAGCGGTGGCAGTATGTTTGGTGAGAGTTTCCCCTGTAAAAACTGTAACCGCTAAAAAGAATGAATTAATAAATAATGCATGAAGAGTAAACAGTGATCCACCTGAGGCTTGCTGTTTAAATGTAAATACTGAGCTGCGAGAGAGGCGTGGTGGGTTCAATTACCTTTTAAATCCACCCACTTTAATCATTGTAATGTCTTGTTTGATTTACCGTATTGTTTGGAGGCTGTTTGGGAAAGTTTGGGAACAGATGGCGGCATTAACACGCAAGACGGATCTAAGATTAACGTTGAAACTTGTTGTACCTCGACAAACATTTGCTTACCATCATTCCATTCCATTAAACGCTCTCACTGTACTTGCTTGTTAACGTTGATGCCAGTTTAAAATTCTCTCAAATGGATTTTTTTGTTCATTTTTTCTTTGTTCTTTAATTGTTTCTTTCCCCTTTTATTCAGTATAACTGTTTTGCAAAAGATAACGACTTGGGAAATAAACAATATAATCTTACAGAAGCTGGTTGGTGGTTGCCCAAGAAATGTTGTCGACTTTTGTGTAATATTGAATAGGACAGACACACCACACATGCCCTCCAGACATGTTTTGTAGCCTGGGTGATTTTGTCATCATCATGGCAATTGGAGTGAACACAAACAAGTATTTAAAAAATCTGACATCACGCTGAAAACTGTTGCCTACTTTTCATGCAGTCACAGACAATTTATGTTGATTATAATGGAAGTTACTTAGTTTTACATCACTCTGACTCTGTGTGTGGTGTAAACACAATGTAATTCTAGATTAATTTCAATTGACAAACAATGTCGAAACTTGGCAACCTAGAAATCAGCTGATTTGTGGTCAATGTTGTGTGTTTTTCAGGTGTTTTACTATGGCTTCAGTTGTAGCTCATCTAATCATATTTAGAATGTATTACTGGTTTGAGTCTTTCACTGTTTACTCAGGTGTTGCATGAAGTGAAGAAGCGTGATGGTAGACTTCTTATAATCTTATAAGATCTTAATAAGATAATCTTATATTTTGATTTGCACCCAATAAATTCCACATGAAAAGAAAACAATCATTTGTAAACAATTTAATTCATTGGATCAACATAAAAGCCAGGAAAATGCAAACTTAAATGTCACAGTCTGATTTAATACATTTTCAATTATAAGCAAGCATATAATTTTTCACTAACACAAAGATATTAATGAAATATGATTGGATTTAATTTTTGGACTTTGCTTTTTCAGAGTAGGATATGGTGTTATTTTAAACATTTGCCATTGTCTGAAAGCACTTGGTATTTGCTGTTGGCAAATGCTCTGACAGCCAATACAATTATGAATTACCATTATAAAAGTGCCATAATTATATATCTAGGCATTATTTATAGATACCTGAGGCAAAATTCAGATGCACAATGGTAGCATCTTCAAACATAAAGTGCAATCAATCTAGAATGTGGCAAGACAAAACATGGATACCACGGCTTTCTCCTCAGACTGCTAACACGCCTTTGAGGGTGAAAACACATTGGGTGGAGTCACTCTACATAAGTTGGAATATTATCATTTTGGCCCTTGTTGCAATACCACCAGCAGCCCACAGGTTGTACCAATTACATAGTGCGGCCATGTGACCCACATTTTCCCATGGTCATTAAGTTGCGACCCAAAAGTTTTAGGATTTTGAACCACACAAATTTATTTCATAAAAAAAAAAAAAAAAGTTAACACACACAGGTTTGTTTTGCTATCTTAGTGAGAACATTCCATAGGCGTAATGGTTTTTATACTGTACAAACTGTACATTCTATCCCCCTACATTAACCTACCCCTAAACTTACCCATCACAGAAAACATTCTGCATTTTTACATTTTTAATAAAACATTGATTAGTATGTTTTTAAAGCTATTTTAAATATGAGGACTCATATTTCATGTTTACGTCGTAATACCAGTGTAATACCCATATTGTTATACAAATTTGTGTCCTCATAAATCACAAAAACGCACACGCACACGCACACACACACACACACGCACACGCACACGCACACACACGCACACACACACACACACAGTACCATCCATCCCACTTTACTTAAAGGGGTCATGAAATATTTTTTTTTTATTTTCTGTTTCCTGAGGTGCACTTATAATGTTAATATGATTTATACCTCAAATAATTTTCATAATTAAGAAATAAATGGCTATTTTCTATTTTCTACTTTTTTCTGATTTTAGCCCTCTTATTTTTGAATGCTCTGTTTGAAGGGCCGTGTTTGTTGTTTGCAAGTCATCACTGACGTGACTAGGACGTTCGTTAAAAATAAACGGAATTCTATTTTTCTCTGACATCGGGATCCTTCGGCAGATTATGCAAAAATGATGTTTCTCTACAGCCAGGAACAGCACAACGTCTACGTGGCATCACAGTCTTGTTATTATTAAAAGTAGGCGTTGTTGTCTTGACGTCACATGCTACCTCTGTTCCAAACAAAGCTTTTTTACAGCTTGATTATATAAATGCTTTTTTATATTCATGACGAGGACATTTTAAGTTATGGAACTTGCAGGATGTATTAATGATACAAAGACCTCTTATATGCCAAAAGACCAAGAAAATTTTGATTTCTCATGTCATCATGACCCCTTTAGCATATAGATAAATTGTAAGAATATCACCGTACTCATAACATTGTTGAATAAACTGTAAGGTAAGGCTATTAAATAGCAATCCCAAACTAGTTTTTGTTAGTACATTAAAGTTAGTAAGTTGGTATGAGCCACCACAGTCCTCAAAATGTAGAATTGGCGGTTAAGGTTACAAAAACAGTTACCATGGTAAATACACAGTACTAATTTGAACTGTTAATAAAACCTATGGGCACTGATCCTGATGAATAGAATAAACATCATACCTGGATGCAAATCATTCCTAGCTAATACACTATACACCCCTTTCGAATTTATTGGCACTTTTATGACTTACTAATTGACATGCTCATAATTTTAACCACAAAAAAGTAATGACACTGACATTTAGCCTGACATCATCTCATTTGACAGCAGGTAATGAATCAGGACAATGCAAGACGCAGGTCAGTGCAACAAAAAAGAAAACACAAGGTCTGGTGGCACATTTTAAAAATTAAACTTCTTTTAATTTGAGCGCCTCATTTTTAGAATGAGACACTGCAAAAGATGAGAGTGCAATGGTCAAACACATCCATCTAGCACGTTTACATAAAAAACAATGTAGTGCAGTGGAATTGAAAAATACATTATGTCTGAAGCTGGAACACACCAAGCCGACGCTGATGAACTAGTGGCGATGAAAGCAGACTGCGACACACGAAACCGACGCTCGACACCCGATGGCCAAGTAGCACGTCCATTCTGCATCTGCGTAAGAAGAAATGCCTTTCCGTACCAGCAGGTGGCAGTAGCTGAACAGCCAATCAGAATGATCAGATGGTCGGACCGACAAGCTCCGACGCTGATTCATGTCGAATCGGCTGAAAAAAAGTAGACGAAGTCCAACTTCAGCCGACGGTGCGGAACACACTGAGAAAGCTTAGTCGGCCGATGAACAAAAACTGCGTGGTGTGTTCCGGGCTTGACAGAAGACCAAAGTCTTTGCAGAAGAGTCAGCTTTCACAGACGTCTTGGATCAGAAAAACATTTAGAATCAAGTTTGTTGTTGCTGTTAGTTTGACTACACACTCTGCAACCCACTCAAAATGATTTTGCGACCTGGTTGAGAAACACTTGTTAGTGTTTAATGCTCTGATGTGTTGGTAAAAGTTAGCTTTAGCAAAAAAAAAAAGAAAAGAAAAAAAGAAAAAGAATGTTTAAAAAAAGAATCCCTTTCTTTGTGTGGATAAAGGAACACTAAAACATCTTCTTCACATATTCTTCAAAATATCTTCTTTTATGTTCCACAGAAGAAATAAAGAAAGAATGTCAGATTTGGAATGACATGAGGGTGAGTAAAGGATCACAGAGTTTTATTATTTGTGGGTAAACTAAAACAGAACAGATCTTCTAGTTACATGTAAAAGAGAAGAGTTTGGTAGAGCATTTTGGATTATTGCTTCAGTTTTTATGGCTGCAAAGCTGTACGAGTAAAATTATGCCACAAAAAATAAATAAATAAATAAATAAATAACAATTATAGCATTTTGTCACAGCTACTCATCTGCAAAATTAGCTTGTTACTGGAAAGCTACACTATTTTCATTGTAGCTGAGCATTTATTGTAGCATTTATGCTTCTTCCTTGCTCAGCTACAATGAAAATAGTGTAGTTTTCCAGTAACAAGCTAATTTTGCAGATGAGCAGCTGTGACAAAATGCTATAATTGCTATTTTTTTGTGGCATAATATTACATGTAACACTACTGAAAAATGTAGTTAAGTTAGAAGTGTCTTTTAGTACTTCCCCAAACTGCTGCATTTATGCTTCTTCCTTGATATGGTAAGAGAACAGTCTCTGGAGTCATTGGAAAGCAGAGAGACAGAAAGAAAAAAAAAAAAAAAAAACGACAGAAAACACTGAAATCGTGCACATAATTCGACAGCTAAGAATCTTGTCAAAAATAATCTGATAACATGTAGACGATTTCAGAGCTGAGAAACGGAACCGACATTGTTTGTGACCCTGTAACGGGTTTCAACAAGAAAATGTTAAATGCTTCAACCCGAACAGATGAACAGAATGGCCTGCAGTGACAACACATTGAGGAGATAAACACTTCCTGGGGTACCATCACTGAGAGACATACATTTGGTGTAGTATCTGGTGTGTGTGATGCATACTCTGTGATGTTACAAATTGCTGTCTGCACCATGAAGATTAAATGAAGCCTCTTAAGTGTATATCCCAGATACTGTTATTGTATCAAATTTCTGAAAAATTCCCAGCAAGCATTTCACACGGTCCACTGAGTGACAGCTTAAAGTACTGCAGCACGGGGGGAATACCTGCTGTAAGGCAATACTTTACCACGACCGCTTGACTGCTTTTACACTGTGTATCAAGAGAAAAGATTGAAAACACAATGAAATGGAATACTGGTATATTGCGTACTGCACAGTATACTACCTAGTATTTGTTACATGTATTATGTAAAAACAGCATGCAACAGTAGTATGTTACATTATGACATTATCTCACATTGCAAGACTTTAGGTGTATTTCATTTTTTTTTTTTTTTTTGATACTACAACCTGAATTCCGGAAAAGTTGGGACGTTTTTTAAATTTGAATAAATCGAAAACTAAACACTTTCAAATCACATGAGCCAATATTTTATTCACAATAGAACATAGATAACATAACAAATGTTTAAACGAAGAAACTTTACACTTCTATGCACAAAATGAGCTAATTTCAAATTTGATGTCTGCTACAGGTCTCAAAATAGTTGGGACGGGGGCATGTTTACCATGGTGTAGCATCTCCTCTTCTTTTCAAAACAGTTTGAAGACATCTGGGCATCGAGGTTATGAGTTTCTGGAGTTTTAGTGTTGGAATTTGGTCCCATTCTTGCGTGATATAGGTTTCCAGCTGCTGAAGAGTTTGTGGTCATCTTTCGTTTAGTGATGTGCCAAATGTTCTCTATAGGTGAAAGATCTAGACTACAAGCAGGCCAATTCAGCACCCGGACTCTTCTACGACGAAGCCATGCTGTTGTAATAGCTGCAGTATGTGGTTTTGCATTGTCCTGCTGAAATACACAAGGCCTTCCCTGAAATAGACGTCGTCTGGAGGGGAGCATATGTTGCTCTAAAACCTTTATATAACTTTCAGCATTCACAGTGCCTTCCAAAACATGCAAGCATGCACTTATGCACCCCCATACTATCAGAGATGCTAGCTTTTGAACTGAACGCTGATAACATGCTGGAAGGTCTCCCTCCTTTTTAGCCCAGAGGTCACGGCGTGATTTCCAACAAGAATGTCAAATTTGGACTCATCTGACCATAGAACACTTTTCACTTTGAAACAATCCATTTTAAATGACCCTTGGCCCACAGGACATTACGTCGCTTCTGGATCGTGTTCACATATGGCTTCCTTTTTGCATGATAGAGCTTTAATTGGCATCTGCAGATGGCACAGCAGACTGTGTTTACTGATAGTGGTTTCTGGAAGTATTCCTGGGCCCATTTAGTAATGTCATTGACACAATCATGCCGATGAGTGATGCAGTGTCGTCTGAGGGCCCGAAGACCACAGGCATCCAATAAAGTTTCCGGAATTAGGGTTGTATTTTAATTCAGCTATTAAAGCTTCTATCATTTATTTCTAGAACAGATAATATAAATAATCTACTAGTTAAAAATGAAGAGTCATAAAAATATCAATGGGACCACATGGCTTATTAGTACAGTTGGTACACTTATTGTAAGTGGTGACAAAGGTCTCCATTGCAAACCTTCATATCTCTGAGAAATTTTGTCTTTTTAATAGACTTTTAAAAGAAAAATTGTATACCAACTGTATGTCTTTTGTATTTTTAACAATTTTGTGAGGTCCATTCAAATGATGAATGAAGAAAAAGATTGTGCAGTACTATTTCTGGTTCATTCGTCAAATTGAAACGGACGTTTTACCACATTGCATTGCGGCATACGGTGTTCCTCAGAGTGTGCTCTGTTGAATACTGCAAGTGTATAGATTCTATACATGCAGAAAAATTGCATGCAGGGCATACAAACTGCATACTGAAGAAATAATATGAATAGTTTAGTGAAATGCTTTTCCGAAGTTAGCTGCTGTCTTTCTCTCCCACATGGTTTCTCAAGTATGTGACCTCCCAGCGCAACTGAAGAACTTCTCAGCTTGAAGGACGCGGGCAGAGACAGAGAGCCAGGTAATCTCGGGTTTCCTCTGTGACAGCTCAGGTGAGACACAGAGCCACTCTTGTCTCTGATCTCCTGCAGAGCAGAGCATGCAGCGCTTTTTCTCTAATGCGCACACGATCATGTCCGCAGTATCAAAGCTTCTGAGAGCGAATGAGCTTTGAATTATCTTTTCCTGTGCCCTAGGAAACTACTGTTTATGCAGCTGTGTCAAAGGCACAATCAAGTCTGGTTTGAGTTTTAAGCCGCAGCATTAGCTGAAGATTTAAGCTTTTCCTCTAGGGCCGTCTTGACACTGACAGTTGAATGGTCGTTCCAAAAGGGCCTGAAGGTAAATATTGAATGGTTGTCATTGTTAGGTTGGGTTGGGTTGGCGGATGGTGCATTTGGCGGAGAGCCCGGAGGCGTATTGAAACCGAGTCCCGTATGAGAGAGACTGATCACTTAATCAGCGTATAAAGCTGAAATGGTAGAGAAAACAGCATGGAAAGGTCGAGAGGTGAGACAGAGGAATCTAATTCCATTTCCCACTGTTTCATAATGACTGGGGTTTATTAGGTGAAGAAACATTGGACTGGTTTATTCATGAGACTGAAGCTCAGCTAAAGCTTTTGGATTTAGTTTGATCATTGTGCCTTTTGTTAGACCTGAATGCAAGTGACAATCTGACTCTGGAATTTATTATTTGTAACATTTTGTTGAGGGATTGATTTCAGTCATGGAAAGCAACAATGGTAATGTTCTCTTCAGCACACATGGACATTTAGATCTGTCTTTTTTCCATGGCTCAATTAGTATTACGCCAAAAATAGCAACTTGGGGACTACACTTCTAAACATGTATGACATTTTCTTCTGTGGAACACAAATTAAGAAACAGTTTTGGTTACCATTGACATCCATTGAATGGACAAAAAACACTGCAAAATTTCTTATTTTTTTTGGTGATTTAGAAATTGAATGTCGTTTAGTTTATTTGTGGAAATTAGTTATTGTTTACATTTCAGTTTTGACATGATAAATACTGGACATAATAAATTGTCCACTACAGACCTGATTTCCAGAAAAATACATTACATAGAAAATGAGAATGATCTTAAGTTAAATTACCCATGTGCAACCTAATTATGTATGAGCTAAGCCTACCATTTTGGGATGACAACCAGCATGTCTGTGCATCAACTGACCCCACCACTTTTTAAATGTGATCCATGTCATAATACAGGTTTTGTTATGAATATCCAGTAGTGGATGGATTTTGTGAATTTCATTATGAAGAGTTTTGGAAGAGTAAAGATGACTGCGAGAACAGTAATGGTCACTCCTCATAGTAACACTCAATTGAAGAAGCTTTTCCAGGAAGAGCTGTCATCTGGTCGAATACCACCCTCAGTGTTCAGAGGCTATCATTTAACTGTCCTCATTTGTTTAACCAAAGCCCTGATTACGTGTGTGTTTGTTGGGTTTGATAAGCAGTGATGCAGCTTAGCTCTTGTTTCCTCTTACAGAGTGTTTGCTTTTTTTTATTTAATGAGGGCTGGCGGTTCAGCAGTATTCTAAAATTATAAAAAAAGCAAACAGTTACAGTGTAAGAATCATCTGATTTGTCTCTCAGACGTTTAGATAAGTCTAAAGGAACTGAATGGTCTGTAGTCGGCTGGTTTTGGGCAGTTTGGCCATTTGATTGCACAAACAAAATTTGCCTAAAAAATCTTATTCCCTTACTGTAAAGGACAGGCCACTGACGGCCCAACCAATCACCCCACCTCCCTGTGATTCATTTAGATATATTTACAGAGAGGATGAAATCTGCCTCAGGCTCAAGGCCTATTCACGTCAAGAAACAAACAAAAAGCACTCTGCTCATTCACATTCAAGTACAACTCATATGACAATTTGGATTTCACTCATTTTTATTGCGGTGTACGACTTGCTAACTTTTTCTAGAGTTAAAAGCGCACTGTCTTGCAGTCAGTCTTTTTTGCTGTTAGGGTTAGATGCAATTTCTATGCATGTCTTTTTCAGAGATATCTGTCAGCTAATAGGGATATTTTATGCATGCTATTCCATAATTTTTTTTAGCACCTTTAACAAAAAATTTAATTTATTTGACAGAAAAAGACTTGTTTTAAAACAAAACAGCCAATGACTTACAAGAGAAGAACATTTTTTTATTATTTAATGCAAAATTCAAACCACCTGATACAAATTTAATTTTAATATACGTTGTGATGTTATTTCCATCAAGGGATGCATCAATAAGATGTTGGGTAACACTTTATTTTAGCGTCTTTTAACTAGTTGCTTATTAGCTTGCATATTAATAGGATATTGTCTGTTTATTAGTACTTATTAAGCACATATTAATGGCTTATTCTGCATGACCTTATTCTACATTCTTAATCCTACCCCATACCTAAACTTAACAACTACTTTACTAACTATTAATAAGCAGTAAATTAGGAATTTATTGAGGGAAAAGTCATAATTAATAGTGAAATGTTCCCCATAATAAAGTATTACCAGATCTTGTATTGACAATGCAAGAGTCAAGCACTTTGTAAAATCTGATCCAGCACATCCCAAAGACTTTCAATGAATATAAAGGGTTGGTTCACCCAAAATGAAAATTCTGTCATTAATTATTCTGTCATTCAATTCATGTCATTCCACACCCGTAAGACCTTCGTTCATCTTCGGAACACAAATTAAGATATTTTTGATGAAATCCGAGAGGTATATGACTCCTCCATAGACAGCAATTTAACAACCACTGTCAAGGTCCAGGAAGGTACTAAAGACATCTTTAAAAAAGTTGGTGTGACTGCAGTGGTTCAACCTTAATGTTATGAAGTGACAAGAATACTTTTTATGCACAAAAACAAAACAAAAATAATGACTTTATTCAACAATATCTTCTCTTCTGTGTCATTCTCATACGTTGTTTATGTTCAGTGCTTCCAGGTTCTACGTCAGAACGCCGACTCATTATTGGCAGACGCTGTTCACGTGATGCTGAAGCAGGAGCTGGCCAATGAGCCGGCGTTCTAGAACCTGGAAGCGCTGAACATAAACAGCATAGGAGAATGACACTGAAGAGAAGATATAGACAAGCATAAGAGACATAAGAGAAAGCATTTTGAAAATCTTATATCAACCGCAAACTTTTGAACAGATTTTATATTTCTGGCTTGTTTGTTACAGTTATGATTCTTGTAAGTTTCCTTTATACCAGATCCAGACACATTATTGAAAAGATTTAAGAACAAAACAAACAAGTAATTTTATGAGTCTTGTTTATAGGGAATATTGAGTCTTGGAGTGAATATTCCTTTCTCTCTCATATTTTAACAAAATCGCAATACCTTTTCGAAACTAAAGATAATAAGAGAGGCTGACAGTTAAATCAGTATATTCTGGCTAAAGCCTAAAAGCACTGCAGTATCTGCTTCCACAACACTGGTTAAAAAGTAATGTCTTTAGACATGGTGCCATATTTATACCATGGATTTGTTCCTTGGAGTTCTTAGAAATACATTGAGTACCATGTAAAAACCACAGTACACACAATCCTTCATGTAATCCTTCAGTATACAAAAATATAAGGGTATTACCATCTGATACAATCACTGTACTATGACACCACTATGGTGTCTTCTGTAAGGGAGAAATCACACACAGAATTGTTGGCATACTTTTCTCTTTGTGTAGGCCGCTGTGTAACAAATCCATTGCAGCAAGTCAGCCGAGCAGAGAAAAGACATTTGTCAGAAAAGAGATGGCCAGACACAAAGCGAAGGAGAGCGGAAATGTTTTTCTGATAAGCACGCCTCCAGGAGCACTCCGCTGGCCCTCGGTGATTAGAGACGCGCTGGAGTACGTCCAGAACACGTCAGGCTGACCTTGACACGTGCTTCATCATGCTGTAAGCGTGTACTCCAGAGGGGCTGAGAGCTCAGGAGTGGATGACACAACAGGCTGTGTAATCACAAATTACACCCCATCCTCCGATACGGAGTTACCACCGGCCGTCGTCTCCACGTTTGAAAAATCAGCTCCCATTCAACATTCATGCGACACACATAACGTTTATTCATCCACCAAATGCTGCATATCCCGAACTATACAGCGCATGCCAAGTCTGCGTGTTTCAATCTGTGGTATGAGCTCCACAACATGCTATCTAGACAAAGTCACGCATGCTGGAGAATCCTAATGCTCTATTGATTGACTCAGGCCTAAGGCTTTGAATCATATAGGCCTGCCAAAGGTTATCATAATCAATACGCAATAACCGTAATAGCGCTCTCAGCCCGACTACAAAAGAATAAAAGAACAATCATGCAAATTTGCTCGACCAGAGGTTATGGGGGCGATGATATCAGTGGTTACAAGGACAGGGTCCCAGCGTTCCTCAAGCTAGTTGAGCTCCCTAGTTTGGCTGCCATGGTAACCTTGACAAAAAGTGCCGGTTTGCAAAAGTGGGAAAGGAAGTGTCTATTTTTACCCACAGGATGGAGAGGGACACATAGAGCTGCATGATTTTGTGGATGAGAGATGTCGATGAATATCTTTAGCACATTTTTAGAGGTTTGTCTCTGTTTTGAGGGAATGTAACTGAGGTCTGTAAGTGTGTGTGTTGAGGTGGGAAATGAAGGTTTCTCTCATTGTGGTGTTATAGAAGTGTGACTGTTACACCTTTCCTGGAAGCTGTAAATTGGTTTTAACACTAAACGTCTTGCCTTAATTAAACAGAGAGTGTGTTGATATGACTCTTCAGAAAAAGAGTTTAACACACATTTGAATGGATGGCGCACACCTATAAACTGAATGGCTAGACTGGAACATTCCTCTGTTGACATGCCCTCGTTTTCATAAATGCTTTGGACATACCTAGAGACAGTTCTGATTTGCCTGGTGTTGTCTAAGGTCAACCATCTGTCTGTCTGTGTAAAATGTAAAATCATTATTGATTAGAATAACAGTAGTGTAAAAACAGTAGTTGTAGTAGTACGCTGTAAAAAATATTCTGGTAAATTTACTGTAGAAAACTGGCAGCTGTGGTTGCCAGAAATTCACCATAAAAATACTGTGGCATTGTTTCCAGTTTTACAGGATGCCTGTATATTTTACAACTTAAAACGAAACTGTATTTTATTAAGTGATATAATGTCATTATGTCATTATGTCTATGTATATATATATATATATATATATATATAGTCACCAAAACTGAACAGTTAAGAGATAAAGTTGCGCCTTCTCTCTCTTTCTTTCTGAGCTCATATAAAGTGGTAATGTGTGTTTTCAATGTCTTTGTGTGTCCAATAATGAGTGGAGTCCAGTGGGAGAACTACTGAGAACATTGATATTGATGATGTCGTTGTAGAACCCCCACAGATCAGAGTAATTATCATATTCTACCATCAACACTTGAAGAGACTCGGGGGACAAATGAATTGCGCTCACTGATAATGCTGTTTATTTGTACATGCAAGCTGTGCTGAATTAAAGGTAGGGTAAGCAATTTTTTTTATAAACACTTTTTGTTAAACTGGTTGAAACTCTCTTCACATCCTGATAGCAATCAATAATAGAAGTGGACTAAACACTAAAAAATGTACATATGTCTTCTGTGGATGTCTCAGGACCAAACAACGTTTGTCCAATCATTGCATTTGGACCGAATGCAATGATACGATGTCCTACTTGCCTGTCAACATATGTATTTCCACACCTCCTTTCACCCTACTCACGCAGACATCACACGTCATCAGCAAGTTCCATAAGACTATGAAGAGTTGTAGACACACAGTCACGGGGTCAGTTTAATACTCACAGGGCGCGCCGTCTGACAGCCAGCTTTCTGTGCGCGTGCTTCGGATGTGTGCGTTCAGAAAACCATATATCAGAAGTTTAAACTTTAAAACGCATGCAAATAATTAACTTTCCTGATGACAAAGAACTGCAATGTGACTTGAGCGTGGCCGCGATAGAGATGATAATCTAAGTATCCAAGGGAGGAGTGGTACAGGTTCTGCCCTCTTCTGGATGTGGGGTGGGGAGCAGCAGCTCATTTGCATTTAAAGATACATGCACAAAAACACTTTACAATAAGGTTCATTAGTTAAACATTAGTTAATGTATTAAGTAACATGAACTAACCATGAGCAATACATTTGTTACTGTATTTACTAATCTTCGTTAACGTTAGTTAATGAATATACAGTTGTTCATTGTTTGTTCATATTAGTTCACAGTGCATTAATTAATGTTAACAAGTTTTTAATAATGTATTAGTAAATGCTGAAATCCATATCTTAAAATATGTCAGTGCCATTGTTTTGTCTCAAGATGGACACCAATAATGTTTTTTTCTAGTGTACGTTTTTAAAAGCTATTTCAATACCCTAATTGAACTGATCCTGGCTTAGTCTAAGCCCTGTCTGTCAAATCAGGCCTACATCTTGTAAAAAGGGCTATAATAGATCCCCTTTAATGTTGTCTCTCATGACGCTTTTTCAGACTCTGTTGTGCGCGTTCATGTGTTTTGGAGGAGGTGTGGCTTTGGAAAGCACTATGAAGGGAGGGTGGGATCTAATGCGTTCAAAGCTAGCTCGCTATTGCTAGTCTCTCTGCAATTGCCTATCCTACCTTTAATTTTAGGGGTTGTAAGTAGATCAGTAATAATAATAATAATAATAGTAAGTAATTGGACTTTATTAATTGCACTTTATTTATCAAATGAATGTAGAATCAATATATATGTTTTTGATAATATTTATTTAGATTTAAGCTCTTTTTTAACTTAAACCTCAGAGACACCAATTATTCTGATAAACTCAAATGATTAAACTGGTTTGCAGGTGTTTTATAAACAGGCTTTTTGCTCTAAAATACTGCATAGGAGAAAGAAAGACATATTTTCAACCTGAAAAAAAAAAAAAAAAAAAAAAAAATCCATAATTGATTTTTGGTTCAGATGATGTGAGAACCGATAGGAAAGACTGTTTATGTTCTGTTCTGATTGGACTCATAAGTGTTTAATTTTGTTCAGTTCAAGAATGTCCTAAAATGAGGTCTGACTTTCCTCATATTAGGACACCCAGAGCGAGAGTCGAGGTTCTTTCTGTAGAGATCTGATGAAGCACAATTACCCTAGACATCTGTCTATATTTAGGATTCAGCAACTACACTCTACACTAGTGTGTGAGTGTGTTCAGTCTGCTCCTGTTTTACAGTGAAAGTAAATGAGGTTGTTAAATGTTTCCCCTTTGACCTCTATAAGATGTTTATAAGGTGAGAGTTCACATTTGGAGTTCATTGATGCATTGACAGGAAGTCACGTCTCCCCAAGGATTGCGGTTTGGAGTTCAGTATGAGATTTAATGGTTTTAGAAGGAAGTTGGAAGAAAAAAAGTGTGATAATGTATGCAAGTAGAATTTCTG
Organism: Ctenopharyngodon idella; assembly: GCF_019924925.1. Classification (NCBI taxonomy): domain Eukaryota; kingdom Metazoa; phylum Chordata; class Actinopteri; order Cypriniformes; family Xenocyprididae; genus Ctenopharyngodon; species Ctenopharyngodon idella. The sequence continues at coordinate 13,821,072 of NC_067228.1, forward strand.
ACTGTATCATCATCAATATAGAAACATGATGAATCACACATCATTCCTTTATGTATGTAGCCCTGCATTCCAAGCGAACGGTCCTTGAGTCTTCTACATGTTAAGACAGACGGTTGTGTGTGTGCATGTGTTCAAGCCTGGGGGTTTTCTGGTTATGCATTAACATTTGAAAGGAAGGTCAAAAGCACATCTGGCAAGAAGTTCATGTACAGAACACACATGAGGAGACCTGTCAGGGTCCTGACCTCCCCACACACACACACACACACACACACACGCAAGTCAGTTTAACCTCTGCATCAATTTTATTCATCAAAGCTCAGTCAGCTATCATGAATACTGCATGATAAAGTACATCTTTGATTTTTAACACAGACACGCAACCTCATTTCTGTCCCTGTATGCTTGAAGTGTTCCCGTGTTAGTTCAGGATCAATGGGGGAAAATGGAAGCAACCAAAAGATGATAGATTAAACATTTGTAGAGTGGAGGAGAGATCAAATAAAAGAGAATATAGAAGAGCCTGAATGGCATCAGAAATGAGAGAGAAGAAGAATACCTTTTTATTATATGCATGCTCATTATTGTAATTATTGCCATATTTAGTCTTATTTTTTTATCTTTATTCCTTTGATTAATTTATTTTGCCCTTTACCAAAAGCCATGTTTAAAATTGGCATGAAATGGAAATTGTGATCATCGTTTCTCCTCTATTGTGATTTGTGACATCAGAAGGGCTTTTCACACTTAAAATAGTTAACATTGGGTCATTCTAAACCCCGGGTAAACAGAATCCTAGGTTATCTTGCTTCACGTTTCACATTGCTCATAATTTACCAGGGGTTAACAATTAATCCTGGGTATTCATAGACTGACGTTTAACATTGTACATTCCTAAACCCTGGGTTAATGTTCTTATTTGCATATTTGCGGTGTCAGTGTCATTGATTAGATAAATGCACGCAGCATGCGTCCTGTTTACATAGACTAGCTCTAGCATCGCGCATCCTTGTATTACCGACTGTACTATCAAGTTTATACTGAATGGACATTTCGGACTATAAAGGTAAGAATGAAATGTTCTCTTCTTTACATAAATTGTCACGTTTTCTGTCAGCATTTGACATTTTTCCTCTCAAACGTTAAATTTACTGTTTATATACAATGCGCAGTGTTTCCGTGACTGTCCAAAGCAGGAAAATATGACTATGTGTTTGGTTGTCTGTTGCTAAGTGAGTTTGGCACCACAATGCGGGGTTAACACCGCAAAAGCGGTGCTAACTCTGCTGCGGAGCAGGGTTTCATAACCCCGGGTAAAAAGCAGTGCTAAACCGCTTTTAAATTACAAGTGTGAAACATTTCTTTACCCGAGGTTAAAAGTGGTGTTTAGAGCGACAATAACCCGGGGTTAAGCGCAGTGTGAAAAGCCCTAGAGAGTGAAACGGCTTCTTGAACTAGAAAAACATGTAAGGCAGGACTTGATTTTGTTCATGGGGAATTAATTGGATCGTTTTTGTTTGCTAATTGCTTCAATCTTATAGTATGTGAGTGACAGGTTACTGGAAGACAGGGATTATTGTCCCACCCTTGTGCCAGTGCACACGTCATCAGTGAAAAGATGTCGTTGCGAGGGGTTGGGAAAGTTAATGTTTTTGATTAAAGATAAGGGCTAATGAATTTTTTTTTTTTTTAAAATGCATGGGTAAATCATTTATAAACACTGCAGTATTCTATTTGCACTGCAGTATTTTCCTTCTTTTTGTTTTATATATTTACTCCATTGCACTTTTGTTTTTACTTATTTTGCACTGATTTGGCATTACTCATGTGCAGTTAATATCTTGCCAGTAATGCATAGTAGAGAGAGCGAGGGACATGTGTCTTTAAGAAAGCGAGAGAGAGAGAGAGAGAGAGAGAGAGAGTGAGAGAGAGAGCATGTGTCGTTGAATTCTTCAGCTTTAAGCATTGTCATTTTTCAACACATGCAGTCATGTACAATGACACTGTGTGAGTGTGTGAGAGAGAGAGAGAGAGAGAGAGAGAGAGCTGGTACTGCTCTCACATTGTCAAGGCCAGAGAGCTGCTTTATGAGGCATCTAATCTATCAAAGATTCCTGACCGCAGCTTTCAGCCCGACCAGCCTCTGATCTCAAGTGTTTTTCATTCAACAACTTTTGCTCTTTTAGATGATAAAACTCCCACTGCAGCTAAGAATGTGCGCGCTCTGAAAGAGCCATGCAGTCGATTACAGAGCCACTCGTTCACCATTATGTGACTGAAACCTTGAGCGCTAGCGAGCATATTGTCATTACTGCTTAACAGTGATATGAGCATCCACGCACTCCTGCTTGTGCCTTCATTGTTTCATTTTTTATAGTGCCACATTTCGTCACATTTTGTAGACAATTATCAAGATCTCTTTTTTTAATTAGCATTGTAAAATAAGTATTGCTAAATTATTTATTTCTAATTCTGTGGCCTGCAAATTAGTTCTGTTAATATTTCTAGGAATTATTTTGAGCAGTCTAAGTACGTATTGTTGCTGTAAATCACATTGAGTGAATTTCCACCAGCAGTCTATCAGTGCGCACGTTAGTGTCCTGTTATATGAACTGCGTTTACCTTACCGGAGAACTCTGCAAATGCAGGCATAGCAAAGTTCAAGTGCTGTCGCATGTGACGGAGGCATTAGTGATGTACTGTCAGGACCCAGAAGCACTTCACTTGAAATCCGTGAATATAGTATTTCAGGGACTGGTCCATTAGAGCTGTAATGTCTGTGTGTGTGTTCACACACTGTTAGCTTGGCAGACACTTTAAAAAAGCATCCACTCTTGACTTCACGTCATGGTGGTAGTTTCTGATACAGAGATGCTATCGTAGCCATCTCGTCTCTTTTCTGTTCTTGTGTTTGTTTTTGACAAATGTATCTGAGCATGTAGGCGTCCATCCTGGTCTGTGACGTCACCTTATTTAGCGTGTGTATTTGTAGGCTGGACAGTGTCTCATTAAATGGACAGGTTTACCTCTCCATGGAAATTAAACATCTCCCACAGCCAATTAATGTTCATTTAAGTCCTGCTGACTAACATTATATTGCTGTGGTTTCATAGGACAAGTTGGTTCTTCTGAACTACTATCAGAGGATCTATAGAGATAAATTCATTGTTGTCTCGAACACTTGATGCCATCTTTATGTTTTTGACTCCCATGAAAAATTATTTGTGAGATATTTTGAGATTTAAGGTCAGCCAGAGGCAACTTGAGAGCTTAGTACTGACATTGAGGACCTGTAGAGGTTTCACCAAAGTCCCTGTAAAGACACCATTAACTTGCTTGACAAGTGCAGTTTTCTTTCCTCCAGGAATTCCTATTGAAACCGGACGTTTAGGTGGGACTTGACGAACTATGCTGTGCTACTTGGTAGTTGGTTTCAGGTAGTATTATGTATTAGAACATTGTCATTCTGGAGAGCATCTTATTGGACAAAAAACAAGGGCTGGGTATTAACACAAATTTCACGATTCGATTCAATTTCGATTCAGAAGCTTGTGATTTGATTCTGTTTTTTGAAATGTAAACATTTAAATGGTGGCTCTCATGAAACTTGACAGATTTATTAAAACATATACATTAAATATTGAAGAACGGTAAAAATATAATGAATATGTATGGTGCATATATTTAGCAAAATCCTCCTCTCTAGAGTTAATTTTTCTAGCTGACTAACAAGTTCATGGACATTGATGGCTTTTCTGATGTATTTATCTTTTTATAAATGTAATGTTATGTGACATTGTTTACAAGCTATTTTATTGACGTCTTTCCGCAGTTAAAACACGATACGGATTTCGATAAGTTGTGCTTTATCTTTCAACAAGCCTTCTGATGTTCATTCATCTTTATTTTGTGCTGTTACTAGTAATAAAGCAGAAGAGACGATCAGTTTACGTGCGCTTTGCGGTGCTGCTTCGCTTGATCTGAGGCGGCAACAGTGATCTGTCACGCCACATTAAAGAGCGTCAACATGATATTTATTGTTAGAATTTCATAATAAAATGGACAGAATTTGAATTCTGAGACTTTTTGTTTCATATCAAAAGTAACAAATTTTTCAGTTCATTCATCAACTGAAAACAGCACTGAGAAATCTTTTTTTTTTTTTTTTTTACCCAGCCCCACACAATCCCTGTAGTGCAAGATGAGTCATCAATAGTTTTGTTGCATTTTGTCAAAGTTTATACTCCTGTTAAAAAATTAAGTCAGAAAGACTTTTTTTTTTAAAGAAATTGTTACTTTTATTCGCCAAGGATGCATTAAATGGATGATCAAAAGTAACAAAGACTTCAGAAGGAATTTTAGATTTCAGAAGGATCCTCACAAACTTCTGCACACTTTTTGCAGACTTAGCAAGTATCTTATTCTTAAATCATGGCATTCCACCTAATGCACATGTACATTCTACATCAATAAGACAACAGTTTGCCTTTACCAATAAGAATGGAAGATGGGACTTCTTTGCTTCTCCCATTTAGTTTTCCACAAGTGCTCTGTCTCCTCCCCTTATGCCTCTGGTGTCACATGGGAGACTCTCACTTCTTATATTTTTCTACAATTCAGCCGGCAAACAAACACATGTGTTTTTAGGTTCTGTCCACATGGCTGACCTGAATTACTTTGATGCGTGACTGAAACTGACTCTTGTGCTGAGTCTCTTCGGAGAGATAGTGAAGAACGCTGGTAAATTATTGAGAGAAAAAATACAGAGCAGCTACACAGTCCCTGCATAATGAAACAAAAATAAATGAGGAAAATGGGACAGGCCTTGTAACTGGAGACTGTGTTTGTGTGTTTGTTGATACAGTCAGGTCATGATGCATCTACTTCAGTCACATTTTATGTCGGATTTTTACTGAGTGTCTACAATAGTTAAATACACATCACCAGTAATTAATTTTATCAGACAGTGCCGACTTTATGCAGAACACTGGCCTTTGGAAAAAATAACCTTCACAGGCCTCCCACACATGTGCTTGAAGATATTAAACAGGGTCAGTTGGAGATATGTAGCACCCGTCATGTTTGCACATCTGTGAGCAGAATATGGTCAGAACCATATAGAAATCTCATATTTCATTGTCATTCAGAAACCACCAGTCCTTAGACGTTCTTTTATGCTAGTCAATGTCTACTGTCAACGGTACACACATTTCCAACCCCTTTGAGCCTTCTCGGCTAAAAAAAAAAAAAAAAAAAAGCCCTAAATTATTTATGAATTTCCTGAAAATTTAAATAATAAAGTGAAATGTCGTGGCCTTTCTGAATTCCTCCGTCTTTAATAAGCTCTGTGGCGTATAACACGGGGTGCCACAGAATAACTTTACAAGATTAAAGGCGCTGGGTTTCCATATGAAGTGGATTACTGTAATCTGAATTTATTGAGTTTTCTGATACTGGGTGATGAGGAAAGTCTTTTAAGACTTTGTAATGACATCAATAAAAAAAGGGAAAGTAAGCGGTTTGAATTACAGTTTTAATTTGACTTAAATTAATAACTAATTGGGCTTTAGGCTAGTATCAGGGCAGTATCGACACATCGTTTCAATTGCAGTTTTTCAGCTCTGGCACATTTGGAGTAAAAATAAGAGTCATTTAAAAATAATCATTATTTAAATATCTTATTAAAATTTTGCTTTAAATTTTGGATTATGTTGGGAGCCTCACAGTCATGAACTTGTGTAAATGGTACAAACTGATCATGTATTGATTTTATTTGATCTTTTTATTTATTTTTTACTCTATAGTAATGTTCTGTTCTTGGACACATACAGTGGTAGTACCATGGCTTTTTTGAAGTAAATTTTATAATCATTTAGTATCATGGTTATATATTGGTACTTTTTGTAAAGGTTCTTGCATGGTGTAAAATGATGTCTATTGTAAGTCCATTTAAATGTACATGTAAATGTATGCATTTGGCAGAAACTTTTATCCAAAGCGACTTGCATTGTAATTGTAGGTATATATTTTATCAGTGCATGATAATTAATTAGACTTAGTTAAAGCTACAATATGTAAGATTTTTGCAGTAAAATATCCAAACACCACTAGACCAGTGTTATATATTTTGTTCAGTTGAGTACTTACAATATCCCAAATGTTTCCAACTATTTGTAAATCGTGAGAAAATCGCGATTTTAACCAAGGATACGGGACATGTACGGTTTTATTTTGTAGAAACACTAAAGACACTTTAATATATTACATGTTTTATTAGACAAGGGAACAACTGTTTGGTTACATTATAGACAGAAAACTAATTATTGTTATATAGCTCAACATGTTTAGTCTTATTGTTTAAATCTAGTTTTCCTGATTTTCTGAGAGAACCATGCTTTTACCATGCCTCAGAGAAAAACACTATTTTGTCAAGTAGCTAAGTAATACAGCATTTTCTCCATCATACAATACATTTTAAAATTAATTGCATGCCATTTATAGTAATACATCTTTGAAACACAACGTTAATCTGAAGTTAAACCTGCCTCCTGATAGGTTTAATTTAAGCCTCAATTTAGTCACGGAGTAGCTCTAGTCTTCCTCCAGGAAATCAGCTTATTAAACTCTGGACTAGACTAAGTCTAGGACTATTTTAAACCATGACAGAGAAAGCAGATTTCTGTTAATCTGGTTTAAAGGGCCATTTTATTCTAGGACTAGGCTTAATCTCTGTCCGGGAAACTGCCCCATTGTAGCTTTAGACTTAGACTTAGATTCACAAAATTACCCAAGTGCATTAATGTCAGTTAGGGATCAAAATTTGATTACAGCCCAGTGACAAATTCAAAAACAATTTCTGTGCTTTTGGAAAAGCCTCAGAGATGCTTTTTAGATTTTCTGCTGAGTAATTATGTTTACACCTTTTGTCAGAAGCAAGATGCATTGTTTCAGAGATGGAATAAACCAGGGCAAGATTTGTCATCAAAAGAGACCTAGCCCAAAATCAAAGAACATGCAGTGAACTAAAATGTGACTCAAATAAATATGCTGACTGTTGAATCGAGAAGAGACTCTATGAATGTAAATTAGCTAAGTGTGTGGCTCAATGTATCTCAATGTATCTCTGAGGGAAAGACTGTGAACAGGGCGAGATATGTATTGTTTGAGAGTGAAATCTATAACTGATATGAACGTCTGACTGTTTGCATTCCGACTCCAATGAACACTTCCAAACCATACTCATAATGTTTCCACACACTTCTGTGGCGACTCTGTCCATGTTTACAAATGGTTCTGTTTGGACCGATACAGATGTACTGTTTGATCAATAGCATGGTATTTAAACACTTTTTGATTGTGATCAGGTGTTCGTGAAAGACAGACTCGAGTTATTGTTTAGGCTACTGTCTCAAATATTTGTATAGTAAAGTTAGTAATGTGATGGGCTGTACATCAGCAAAACAAACTCTTAAAGGTTGACGTGAGCCTCTTCAAAGTGAGTGGGGAATTCACAAAGAATAAATTGCACACAGCGATAGCATTGTTTATTTGCATGTGCTGTCTTGGTTTTTTTGATTAATTGACTCACTCAATGGAAATGCGTAAATCGGGTAATGGCACAAATAGCCAAACATTTAAAGCTGAAAGGAATTTGAACCACACGTTTCCTATTCTTGCAGGCCAGATCTTACTGTGAGGTTGTGGACAATGTAGCAGACTACTGAGCTCTGGTATACTTATTGGAACTGTACACAATCACTACATGACTGCGATCTAGGCAGCTGAATTTACGTTTTTTTAAATGTTGGAAATGTGCTCGATTAAACAATACATCTCTCTCTCTCTGTGTGTGTGTGTGTGTGTGTTTGTGTGTATTTTTCCTCCATTTTTATGAATAACTGCTGTCATACTACCACTACTACAACTACTACTACTACCACTACCAATATACCACAAGTTCTTATTAAAAATGAATAGAACTAGTTGATTAAAAAGCTTCTAATGTCTTAAGTTTCAAACACCATCTAAACTTTGACCTTGACCTTGGTGAAACACAATTACTAATGAAGGTCCTATCCATATCATTACCATACTAATGACCATAACCATCTCCTCACTTCCCTCAGACATGACATCATCTGACGTGACAGTGTCAGAAACGTCTGTGGTAACACAGTCCAGATCTGTTCCTCACGCCAAGGGTTTTTAGTCGTTCCGGTCTGCAAAGAATGTCAGATCATCAGAGAAAATTACCATGGTAATTAAACTGATGGATGCTTATATTCTTGGAGTGACTTTCCACTCCCATTTAAATACCAGCTCTTTTAATACAGCCTCTATGCAGAGCTGAAGAGCAAAAGGTTGGTGTTGATTTTTATATGTGGTTTTTCATTGCCCTCTCACCCCGGCTTTCCGCTTTAAATGAGGTAGAGTTAAAAAAGATGAATCCAGCGCTCTTTCATCAAGACGTGTTGATGAGTGTCTTTCAAGCGAGTTAGGGTTGCTATTTGGAAGTCAATATTGCAGTACAAATATAAAAGTGTGAAGCAAAACAAAAATACAAATTTTCCAGCCATATCAAAATGTTTTTTTTTTTTTTGGAAATATTTAGACATATATCCTTTACTGTTGTAAAGGGTTCAAATATGCAAAAGATGGTGAAAAACTGAAGATTTTTTGGGACCTGGAGATTTTTTCTGAAGAACAGAGCTCAGTTTAACTGTTCAGAACAAACAAGGGACTCATGAACAACCATCCCAAAACAAAAAAACAGTCGTAGATCATCCAGGTAACCACACACAGTATTAAGAATCAATGGTTCACAAACTTTTGAACTGCGTCATTTTAATAAATTCAGCTATTTTTTTGTCTTATGGATTATATGTAAACATCTTTTATGTAAAATATCTTACTCAGGACAGTACTAAATAAAAAATAACATGCATTTTGTATGATCTCTCTTATTTTGTTAAAATTTTGCACATTTTCACAGATTCTGCAAGTGGTTCACATACTTTTTCTTGAAACTGTATATGCATTTGACAGATGGGTTTACCCAAAACAATATGTATTTTATCAGTTTATAAGTTCATGCATTCCCTGGCATTCAAACTCTTGATTTTGTTCTGCCGTTGCACGAATTTTAATGTATTATCAGGTGCTGCTTTTATTCACACACAGTAAAGAGAGAGCTGGAGCCATTTTTGGACTCAAGTGTCTTACTCTTAAGGGGGCACTTGTGAGAATTCATCTCACGATCTCTCATTTAATTTAACAAGGAGCACTGACGTGAAACCAAGAATATAGCTTGTGATCTTAAGAGCTGTTCTACATCAGCAAACCAAAAAAAAAAAAAAAAGATTCTACTGTTACTGTAGGCATTTTGTGTAAATTGTTTGTTAATATGGGCTACTGCATTAAGCCAAATCAAATGCCAATTCTGCATTCTACTTGTAGATTTAAACCATCACTGATAAAGTCAATAGCTCTTAATTTTAGAGCATGCTCTCATGTTAATCTCTCATTAATGCTTGGAAATCCATCAAATCTTGACTTCGAAATGATTTGGACGCTTCCTTTGGTCCACAGTCTTATGCAGACATATTTGGGGGCAATTATTCCTCAGGGAGATCTGGAAGACATTATCCCACCACAATGAAAACACCACTCTTCTTTCTCTCTTCTTCTCTTTGCCAGCTCTCATTTTTAGCTGGAGAGCATTTAGACTGCTTGTTCTCTGAGCTATCTAGCACTCAGCACATTGTGGATGTTATATTTGATTGTTTCTATTTACAGTCTGAATTACATCCATAAATCAGTTTAACATGACTGAAAAGTATGAACAGAGTACCATGAACAGAGTACCTTGTTTTCCAGAAAAAAAGGCACAAATCTCTTGTTTTTGTTCTGAGAAATCTTACAGAAATCTGTTTGAATGGTTATCTAGCATAACATTAATTAAAATAATGAATATTTTGACCTGTCCCACCTAAGTGGTGTTGTCTTTCTCAAATTAAATTAATTTCTCATTAAAATCTTTCTTTAAAAATGGTTTCTTGCTAGAAAATTACCAATTATTTTTTTAAACTATGTCTTGCATTGCGATAATTCTAAATTACAGAATATTATTATATTATTTAATTCTTATATAAGGTATTTTAATAACTAGCATCTCATTCTTGGTCATAATTAGACATTGTTCACAGGTAAACACATGGATATTACTGGACAGTGAGCGCTCGAGTGCTTGTGCTTTTGAAAATATACACTCTTAATGAACGGATATTTAAACCTCTTGATGAAGAGTGTTTAAGGCTTGACTCCGACACGAGTCGAGAGTGTTTGAGTTACGGGCAGTGTGAGTGCATGTGCACATTACATTAACTCATTTAGTGTGTCTAATGGGCTGTTGCAGGGGTCTCGCACACGCCATTACACCCCATTTACACCCTGCACACCCAATGTCACCACACACACACACACACTCACACTCACGGGGCATCTGGGCATATGGTCAGTTTGACTGTGTGAGCTCATGTGATTGACTCAACTCTTCAGAGACCAACTGACAGAAGTCCTGTAATTGCCATAACTTCATTAGCTGCGATTAGAGAACAAACAAACTCTCACTCAGACCGTGAAGACTAGAGAAAGTGATTGTGATGTTTTTAATGGTGACTTCACAGGGCAGAGGACGTACAGACATCTGTTTATTCTCAACATCAGGGACATTAGAGGACTATGGAATTAGTGAAGGAGGCAGTACAGAGGGAGAACGACTTCCTTCTCAGAGCGCTCAGCTGGCTTCTTTTTAGTGCGTCTGAGCCCCTCAGTGGCCTGTCAGGACCACACACACATCACTTACAAACACACACACACACACACACACACACACACACACAAGGTCTTCTTGGTCCTAAAGACTCGCTTTTAAAGGAAGACTCATGTAGAAAGCTTATAAAGCACTCCTTTAAAATTGACCTTCTACACATCTGAGGTAACATACAAAGTTATACGGTTGATGTCTGCAAATATTTGTGGGAATGAATCCTCTAAGTTCAGTGTGTACTGAATTTCCATCCATCCATCCATCCATCCATACATCCATCCATCCAAGTTGGAAAAAAATCATGTTTATTGCTAGAAAATTAACCAAGTACTTGTTGCTAGAAAATACCAAGCACGTTTCTAAACTACTTCTAAACTTATATTTTAAGCCATTTTATATAAACTAAATCAAACAGGTCATATATTATTTAGATTGGCCTCTTGAGGTTGATTATGAACATTTTTCTGAAGGTTAAGCACCTCATTTCAATGACAGTTTGATGAGAAAAATATTTATTTATTTTAAAATATGTATTTATTTATCCATGATTATATGTGAGAATGAATCCTCTACTTTCAATTTGTGCTGAATATAGGAGTCACACTCATAATGGTTGGAATGATAATTGTTGCAACATTACGGTATCTTGCGGCTGTCACCAAGTAACATCTCAATAGTTTAACCTGTTTGGCTTTGCTTTTTTCAATCAAAGTAATGTTTAGTGATGTATTATCGTTTGGCTGTTGACAGGAAATTTGGGATTTGTTTTCCCTGATGAGATCAGGTAAATTAGCATTCCACAGATGTAATTTGTGATTTAAATTCCAACCAAATCAAATGTTTGTATTTGTCTCACGAGTCCTCTGTAAAAAAAAAAAAAAAAAAAAAAAATTATGAAACAAATTATCTACTGTTTTTTCGGCTAATTTAGGAGTCCTCTGAGAAAACCAGTGCTGTCTGGAGAGGAATGTCTGCAGTTTTTTTTTCAATTATTATTATTATTATTATTTTTTTTTATGTTATTATTATTTTTTTTTTTAAATAGCTAATTTCTGATTTTGCTAACTTTCTGGCTGTAAAAAATGTTTGAGAGTCTGATCTCTGCAGTAGCAGCATCAGTTATGAATTAATTAGTTCCCTTGAAGGCATAGTTCAGCTAAAAATTGCAGCCAAAATGTCATTTTTATGCAGAACACAAGAGAAGATATTTTGAAAATCTGATATACAGGTTGCAAGTCATGCAGGTTTGTAATTACATGATAAGGGTGAGAAAATAATGTTTTTTTTTTTTTTTTTTTGGGTGGGGGGAGGGATGTTGTAAACTATGCCTTTTAATTATACATAATGTTATAGTTATATCACATATATAAGTTTTGTATATTTTAATGGTTTTCATCAACCAGACACCCGCATTTAGCAGCATTGTGTGTGTGTGTGTGTGTGTGTGTGTGTGTGTGTGTGTGTGTACATGGTCTCCAGCCACTGTATCTTATACATGCACTACCTTCATAAATGGAAATAAATAAATACACCACATATGACATTCAATCGCAAAACTTCACACATAACCGAACGCTTCCCTTGGGACGTTTATGTTATAGAAAGTATTAGCGGCTGTTTGCTCTGTGACGTTATGGAGGCTTTCAGGAGCTATTAAATGAAAACAGGAACTTAAAAGCTGAATCGGCCACAAAGGGTAACTGAAAAAGGGAAAAATGATAGAGTGTGAAAAGGGAAATTTCCACACAAAACCTAATCACGCATAAAAAGCGGAACATTGCGAGAAAATTGCTGCTATTACCGAGCCACTGCAGGAGTCAAATCCACATTATATCTGCTGGAAAATTTGTTACACCAATGGCATAGTTTGTTTTTACCTGCTTTTCAGTCCCCCTTTCTCTCTTTCTAGCTGTGTTTGGAATGACATACTACTGTAATTCTCATTCTAGTTTTGCAGTATGTTTACTGTATGCATATGTTCTGTATGCATGGAACACCAGGATAGAATTGTTAAATGTGCAGTATACTACCAGAGCGCATTGTGCTGGATTCTGTATCCCACAATGCAATGTGCTTAACTTACATTCCAAGTGTGACGAATGTACCACAAATAATATTAACAACGATTTTGAACTCTTTTTCTTGACTCTTGATAACCTTATTTATCACATAGACAGTGGTTGAATGCTACGTGCTGAACATTCAACATAGTGAGGTCATGTGACAACTATTCAGTAAACAACTATTATTGTTGCATACTGCAAACTTTTTCCACATACTAATTTATAAAAATACCTGCATGGAGTGTGTAATGTGCATTATGCAGTTAACAATAATATTTAATCATTAACATGGCTCTATCCATTCATCCATCTGAGATATATGCTATGATGGCTTACACAAACAGTTTAGCCCATTTTAACTTTTTAAATATATCTTTAACTTTATATCAGCACTAGTTCATCCACAACCATTTTTTGGCAACCCTTCTGAAGTGGTGTAAAATCAATGTTTAATTAGCACAATGGCTTTTACACATTTTTATAACAGGTACAGCAGGCACATTTTTTTTTCTGGAATAACTTGAGAAATAAGTGAAGGGAATGAAGAGAGAAGTGAGAGAAGGAAGGTGTGAGATTTGGCAAGTGTTCTCACAGCTGTTTTTGAAGTGTTTTTTTTTTTTTTCTGTTCACAACTGAGAGTTTGATCATGGTGAAGAAATGCAGAGCAAGAGAGAATATAAATGGAGGAATGTAGATGTACGCTGGAGAGCTCTCAAATACAAAACAGAGAAATGATAATGAGAGAGTGATGTTCATTAGAAAGGAAAACGAGATATGAGAGGACTGAAAAAGTCCAGAAGCTAGAACAGATGTGTGAGCTGTGCTATCATCCCACCTTGACATGCACATGTAACCTAGCAAACCATGAACACAGACATTTAAAGGTGCAATGTGTAAAATTTGGGAGGATCTATTGACAGAAATGCAATATAATATAAAGATCTTACATAATGAACCATTATGTTTTTATTACGTTAGAATGAGCCATTTATATCTACATACACTGCGGGTCCCCCCTCCATGTCAAGTCGTCATTTTGAGCTGGCATGTTTCTACAGCAGCCCTAAACGGATGGATGATATACTCTGTAATACTCAGTAAGTTCAGAATACTCAAAACATTTGAGGAAACGTATTACCTCAGACATTTAAGTAAACTAACTCATTTTTTTAAGTTAGTATAACTTAAAATGTTTGTGACAAATGGGGTGGGGCCAAGAGCTGTGAAAGTGGAGCAAGTCCAGTGTGGCACAGGTGTCTCTCATTAACAGTCACGTCACCAGCATCCCTTCGCTCCCACAGTTCTCAGCCTCGCTCCACTCATCATAATGTTAATTACATACAGTTCATTTACATAAACAACACATTCAGATTTTGGTTAAATGTTAGATAGCAAACAACACATGCTGTTATAACTATTAAAGAGATTGCATGTATATAATCAAACAACATATAGTATATATGGTCTTAAAGGGTTAGTTCACCCAAAAATGAAATTTGTCTCATTAATTACTCACCCTCATGTCGTTCCAAACCTGTAAGACCTTTGTTCATCTTCGGAACATAAATTAAGATATTTTTGATGAAATCCGGGAGGCATCAACACTTTCAAGGTCCAGAATAGTACTAAAGACTAGAGTACTAAAGATCTTTAAAACAGTCGACGTGACTACAGTGGTTCAACCTTTTTTTATGAAGTGACGAGAATATTTTTGTGCACAAAAACAAAACAAAAATAGCGACTTTATTAAACAATATCTTCTCTTCCCTGTCATTATCCTTATGCAGGTGACGCAGTAAGCACAGCAGTAAGCACCGTGTTTACGTCCAAATGCCAGCTCAGTATTGGCCAAAGCTGATCACGTGAGCAGCTCGACGCATGGGTGTGATGCTGACGCAGGAGCCGGCCTATAAATATTCGGCGTTCTGACGTAGAACCTGGAAGCGTTGGATGTAAACAATGTATGAGAATGACACAGAAAAGAAGATATTGTTGAATAAAGTCGCTATTTTTGTTTTGTTTTTGCGCACAAAATGTATTCTCGTTGCTTCATAAAATGAAGGTTGAACCACTGCAGTCACGTTGACGGTTTTAACTATGTCTTTAATACCTTTCTGGACCTTAAAAGTGTTGATTATATTGCTGTCTATGGACGAGTCATATACCTCTCGGATTTCATCAAAAATATCTTAATTTGTGTGCCGAAGATGAATGAAGGTCTTACGGGTGTGGAACGACATGAGAGTGAATATTTAATGACAGAATTTTCATTTTTGGGTGAACTAACCCTGTAAGGGGCGGTTTCCCAGACAGAGATTAAGCCTAGTCCTAGAATAAAATGGCCCTTTAAACCAGATTGACAGAAATCTGCTTTCTCTGTCATGGTTTAAAATAGTCCTAGACTCTAGGACTGACTCTAGTCCAGAGTTTAATAAGCTGATTTCCTGGAGGAAGACTAGAGCTACACCATGACTAAATTGAGGCTTAAATTAAACCTACCAGGAAGCAGGTTTAACTTCAGATTAACATTGTGTTTCAAAGAAGACACATGTATTACTTTGATATATATTGATATTGATATACACTGTGTGTATATATAATGCTGTTCACTTTATTTAAACAATTTATTTTGATTTAACACCATTGTTTCTGGTTCAAATGTTATTGCTTCATGTTAAATTGACTTGAAATGGTTACTAGAACTCACTTGATGTTTTCATTTTGAAATAATATGTTTCAGTCAAGTATCCCACAGGCTGAATTGGGAGAGTAAATGATGAAAAAGTGTTATTTTATGCATTTTTTAGAAAGATGAGAATATGAGAATATGGAGAGACTTCTTACTGTTTAATATTCTATTATGTAAAAGTTTTTGTTATGTTAGTGTTTTTTGGATATTACCATTGTGGTAAAGTGTTAAGCTTGTGCTTGGGTTGAGGACCTGCTAACAAGAATTGCCTTTTTTTTTTTTTTTTTGTAATGAAGCAACCACTATGATAGTGCTTTGGATCAAACCAGTATCATTTCTAGACTGCCAACACCGATTATCACATGTGTAAATAGTTATGTTTAGTTTGTTGCTATGTAAAGGATAAAACAAAAGCAGTAATAATCATAGGATTATTATATATATAGAATTCATCTATTTAAATAGGATTCATTACAAACAGATTTCCAGGCATTTCTCTTTTTTTCACAGCTGATGTATTTTGCTTGCTTTAAAATAAATGTCTCTTGTTTAGTTAAGTTTTTATATTGGAGTCTTTTTTGCTGCCATTGTTTTCCTTGGATTTGCTTCTGAGTTCAATGCAATTTTAAGCTTTTCTTGGTTTATTCCATGTTTTATAGGCAACCTCTCTCATGCTAATTCAGGTTTATTTTAATTCAGGACTCCATAGTCTGGGTTTTAGTAATCTGTACTTAATCTGTGTTTCAGAAAGCCATTTTTTAAACCACGGTTAACTATTCTGGATTAAGGCCTACTCTTGGCTTAATTTAAACCCTGTCCGGGAAACCACCCCTAAAAGTTTTGCAGCCCATCCTCAACCTAACCACAGGCTCTACTCTTCACCACAATGGTAACCCTACAAAACTAACATAACAGAACCCCCTGTAAATCCCAACATAATACAACATTAAACACTAACTTATGTCTCCCTATGTTAACCTTGTGCAAAAACACACAAAATAACACTTAATTTCAACATTTATTTATACAGTCTGATGCAAAGCATGCTGGGAATTAGAAATATCAACTAAATCATATAAAGTTCAGCTTACTACAATGAAATTTTGAGTTCACACAACTTTTTTTCTATTAAGTATAATGACCTTTATTATTTGAGTGAAACAAACTCATTTCATTTAATTAATTTCACTATTCGGTTTTACAGTATAGATATGAAATAGACAATGAATAAAATTATCAATTGTTTTACCAAAAGTGATCACTTGTTCATGATTGACTGCAAATGGATGTGGTAGGTAGAGGCTTCTGCTTCGTCTGAAATCCACTGTTTACCTTGCTGAATACTTTTATTTTTATTTTTTCACACTTCTGTCAATTAAAACAAAGCCCTTAAAATATAATGATGAAGCTGCACCTTGGTGCCCATTATATTGGGGACAAATTTACTCTCAAACTATACACACACATAGTGCTTGTGGTACATTTTTAGGAATTTTTGGGACCGGGCATGGGAAAGGCATAAACGGATACAGACAGCATTCCTGCTCACCGATAAGCAAAAGTGATAGGTCATTCATTTAACAGAGCACAGGGTGTGTGTATGTGTGTTTGTTTGTGTGTGTGTGATGAATACTGATATCTAAAGCTATGACTCAACCTAGAAAGCATCAGATCAGATCACACACACACTGAGACAGAGAGAGATCAATGCGGCTTGTTATCGCAGCTGCTTTTCCTTTATTTATCCTCTTTTGACAGAAAGAGGGAAAAGATGGCTTGAAAGAATGCGAGAGCGAGAGAGAATGAGGCATCTGAGGACGTGTCTGAATACAGGAAGTTATTTTAGAAGATCTGGGCGGTGGAGGAGCGCTTGTCTCGTTCTCAACCCTGGTAAAGTGAGTGACGTCATCCTCTCTCTTGACATAACTTAGATACAGCTGAGATCATTACCCATCAGCACTGTTATTTAAATGATTAGCCCATGTTTATTGTGGTTGAGCTTATCGTTTTAAACAGTTTGACATAGAATACATAAAATCTGCATAAAATCTCTTCCAGATGAAAGCTCTTTCTGGTCAAGAACCACACACTAATTCTTGTGCAAATATGCTTTTTATGGAAAGGCTTATCTGAAATATTAGATAGTTGGGAAGACACAATTTTTTGTTACCATTTTAATTATTGGCCAATAGAGTGGTGCAGGGACGACGTCAACACCCAGAAGACTAATTCGACAGTGGTTCGCTCGAGATTAAATGCAAATTAAATGTATTATTTATCAATATCAGTCAATATTGGCTATTTAATTGTGCAGGTCATTTTCATCTATTTTTACATTTAAATTACTTTTGCCATAATCTAACGCTCGCTTAAAAGTCTTTAAAAGCACTTATAATTTAATAACACTATTAAATAGCCGTTTTTCATTCTCATAATGTTGTGATGTCTAAGTTCACTTGTAGCATTTAACTTGATTGATTTTAAAAGACTTTTAGTATAAAATAGTGTATCATTTTAATATCAGCCATTTATCAATTATCAGCCATAACATGAAAATAATTATTGACTTATTGGTATTATCAGAATTTCACAAATTGTGCCAGTCCTGTACCTTGTAAAAAATGGCTGGTCTTTTCCAGTTTTATGTGCAATGTGTGTCTGTGAATGATTGTGGGTGGTCCTTGAGTGTGTTGAGTCTAAGACTATTAACACGTGTTCTTATAACTGGTGATATTTTATCATTTTGAAACAGCAATACTCCAGTCTCTAATTAGGAACACCAGTGCAGTGCAGATCACTATTTTGTTTTTATTTTTAAACCAGTTGTCCTTGGCAGCCAATTACAGAGCCCTGAATAGAGTTCATTTGACACACACACACACACACACACACACACACACACACACACACACACACACACAGAAATCTTATAATGTGGCCTGAAATCTAATTTCTTCCTCTGAAGTGACCCGTGAAATAGTGTGAGCTCTTTGCTCTCTCGCTCTATGTAAAATCATCAGATTGCCTATTTCAGAATCCAATATGAACCCTCTCCTGTGCTCTTTAAACACACATACACACACTTACAGTAATGGGTATTATGGGCCCCTCCTGACCTGTTAGATTACAGAGGAGAGGGAAAAACAGATACGAAATGAAAGACCGAAAAACAACTCAAATACTGAGGGGATGAGAGCATAGTGGAGAAAGAGCAAAAATAAGATGGAGAAAGTTAGTTACAGAGAGAACAATAAAAGAAAACAAAGGATTTGTTAAACAAGCAAGAACTAATCTGAGCAGATCAGATAATAGGAGCATAAAGCTCATGATAAAGACAATTAGGTAATATTTTACATTTGTTAACACTAGTTAATGTATTAAATAACATTAACTAACAATGAACAATACATTTGTTACAGTATTTAATAATCTTTGTTATTTTACTTGAACAAACAATGAATTACTGTATTTTTATTAGGTTAGCTCACAGTGTATTAACTAATGTTAATACATGCAACTTTTGATTTTAATAATGTATTAGTAAATGCTGAAATTAACATTAAGATTAATAATGCTGTAGAAGTATTCATTCTTAGGTCATGGATTACAATCATTTATGAACTACACTACACAAAAAAACTGTATGCAATTTTTGACAGGAATGAAAACACTGCTGTGAGGGATAGAAGTACAGTGTGTTCAATGGATTATACTGTTGTTTAACAACATACTGATTGTTCAGCTGACGATGAAACCGTTCTAAGAGTTGTGAAAATTACGTGGTACAGGTCTATCCCTCACAGGTATGTTTTTATCCGTGTTAAATTCAATATGCCATGTAACCTGACTAAGGTCTATGGCATTCAGTGGAGAAACGGATATAGTTGGACAGTAGTTGAATTATTGCTGGTATATTTGGTTTTGAAGATATAATAAGGTAAATCAGTGCTGTCATTTTGTAACCAGGCTGTGTAAACAAGCAGATATCATCTTATAAAGGCTAAGGAAAGGGAATAATTTAATAATATTCACAGTGGAGTTTGAGAGTAGGATAGAGGTCCACGCTATTTCACCAAGGTCCACTCACTTGAAGATTTCTGCTCTCTCAACTGCTACACATGTGACCCCCTTCCATTGTATCTTGAATATGAACAGGTTAAGGTGATATCTTGTAATATCACACACGGATGAGTTGGGATGGAGCTAACTGTGTGTTTTGACATAACCTTTCAGACTCTGTCTTCACCTTATACTTGATTTAACAAACAGACACTTTGAGTTAGTTTGAAGATAAACACACAGCTATGCCATACAAATACTCTCTGTTAGCATAACTTTCCAGCATGAGCTAGTTTTCCCAAGTAGCAGTGTAACATGACAAATCGCTACATTGCTGGACTGTTTCGTCACATTGTATAATGCACACAGCTTTAAAGTTAAATCAAGCATGCTCTTCTAAAACATCTTCATGTGACGTTGGGAAGTCCAACTAGTTTTCGTCAATTTGTTCATTTAGACAGACTTCTAAGGCAGCATAATGGTTTAATGGCCGATCGTTTGGAGCATTCCTATCAAGAAACATATATTTTTATTTATTTATTTATTTTTTTGTGTGTGTGTGTATGGCTGTCGCTCTAATTCAGATTCATTCAAAAATCCATTGTTTTTGAACCAGAGAAATGATAAATTATAAATCATCTAAAATACGTAATTTGAAAGATTTCACACCCATAAACAGCTACAATGTAATTGCTGCTACAATAGCTTGTGTATTATTTTTGGGTTAGTTTAAATTAGTAGCTGGTTTGGTAGTTTGCTTTTTTCACTCTGAAAGCACAAATGAATGGCTTCTGTTGGCAATGTCTACGTGGAGAAATAAGCCTCATAATAGAGCTATTCATATTTAAGTATTCTGCATTTGTTTTTGTCACTCCACAGGGTGATGCCTCCCATTTTTATAGCAGTCAGTGAATCTAATCTCTAATTTAACCTTCCCCTGTGTGTCTTCCTTCATTCCATTAGAGACCAATGCAAATCACAGCACACCTTGCAATCATCTCTGCTGCTCTTTATCCATAGAGACACCTCTAAATGGATGCTGAGCGCTTGCAACTGTACATTTGAGGCAGCAGGCGACAGAGGTTTGACAACAGAGAGCGTTTGTGACCCCAAAAGACCTGAGCTCCTGTGGAACAGTCACAGTTCCGGTCAAAGAGAATCAGAGGCAATAAAAGTGGGCAGAAATGATCCAAAATAAATGAATGCATGAATTAGAAATGAGTGATAATTAATGGTTGTGCTTAATGAGCTTCAGAGAGAAGTGGCGACCTAAGGTCAGATCAGAAAAAAATTATGGGGAAGAAGAATGGGAGAGCAGACGGATAATGGATGACAGAACAAGCATAAAATTGTCAAGTGCTTTAAATAAAAAAGTAGAGCAATTGTTTATCATTCTGATAGTTACTCTAATATTAAACCATATTCAATCTTTATTCTCAACCTCTGATTCTCAAGCTTTTAAAATATGCAGTTTTCTATCACTCCTCTGGGAAGAGTTTGATGTACAGTTTGTAGCCCAAATCATGTTGCAAATGCAGCTGAATATGGATTTATAGGTGCTTTGTGCCATTTTTTGGATGTTAAAATACTTTCTCCTGTCTCTGGTTGATGTACAAAGCGCTTGCAAAAGCATTGCTTTGTTTTGGCTTGAGCAGTCCGACATATCATCTGTCTCATCCTATGGTGTTTTTGATGGGGTCGAACAGTGCAGGCAGAAGAGGCAGTAGGGAAACAGTTTAATTTTTGTTAGTCAGTTTGTTGCTAATGATATGAATTAGTTTTACTATTTACAATTAAAACAGTTCTAATAGCTATAGGAACTACCATTCAAAAGTGTGGGGTCATTAAGATGATCATTAAATTAATTAAAAATTGACATTAAAGACATTTATAATTTTACAACAGATTTCTATTATATATATATATATATATATATATATATATATATATTTTTTTTTTTTTTTTTTTACAATAACACAACACAGTGGTACTGGTATCTCATAACAGCACATACAGCCATATAAGCCATGTCATCTTACAATCTTTGGATATACATGTTCATACGTAGGCATATAAAATGCAAAAACAAAATAATAAGAAGTAATAATAATAATAAAAATAATACAGCAGAGCATATCAAAGTAAATACATAACAGGGACATTTTATAGACCAATAATTAAAATGATATATCAGTCACTGAACATCTTCCAGAAAGGAAGACCAAGTGCGCCAGAAAACATCTGATCTTTGATGCAGATCGTAAGTTAGTTTTTCCAGAGGTAAAAGAGTAGCGGCCTGACTTATCCACATATTAAGTGAGGGTATCTGAGGAGTTGACCATAGTAATAATATACATTTTTTCGCTAAATATATACAAAAGTTCAGTACACTTTCTTTGTCACAGTCAAGGCGCAGACCAGCTTTACAGTTCAGAAGGCAAACATTTGGAGATAATGCAAAAGTCTTTCCAATAATCTTTTGAATAATCATATGGATCTCTTTCCAGTAACCTTTGATTTTATCACATGGACCCCAAACTTTTGAATGGTAGTGTATGTTTGGAAATGGCACATGCAAAGTGGGGTTTTAGAATCATTTTGTGATGACTTTGCATTTATAAGGGACAAGACAATCTATAAAAACGTGTTATTCAGAATAATAAACATATTTTGAAAACTAGGTATGTTTCCAAACCTTTGGAGTACACTGTATGTCTTACTCTGTACAATATTCAACTTGGTACTTTTTACTGGACCGTGTGAGCAGCTGTATTCTGACTATTTAAAAAAAAAGTTGAATGTCCTGGACTGCGCTTCACTGTACTGAACATTGGAATAATATATTATCTGGCTCTGACACACGTTTCTCAAAGATGTTTAGTCAACACTTTCAGCTCAGCCAGGAGCCCGTCAATATCAGCCGTAGTCCCGCTCCCTTCAGATTTCAGCAGCACTCATGCCGCTTGTAGGACTGAAGTTGACGGTCCATTTTTTTTTTTTTTTTTTTCTCGCTTCACTGCTCTCAGGAGTGTCTACTTGAGTTGTTTCTTCATTAGACACGTCTTATTCTACAGGCTGATGTGTGAATTACTCTTTATGCGCCAGATTCATGCATGTTAAATATGAGGACAGACCTGTTTGGAGGATGACAGTTTAAAAACTGAATGACAATAGTTTTACTCTGTTCCTGCAGTTATGGTCGGATATAGAAACTGGTGGATTAACATGTGGCGGACATGCAAATGCAGTGTGAATAATGTAGTGTGACTTACAATCTCTCAATAAGCAGATGCAGAAGTGTGTGTGAGAGAGAAAGAGAGAGAGTGCTTTACTGAAAAAGAATTTACTGCCCATTAGAATTTGACTAAGTCTCAGCCTCAGACGTCACGCCAACGGACCGTTGACTGAACGTCTGATGCATATGGCACACTTAACTAGAAACACTTCAGAATTTTTGAAGTCGTCATCTGGTTGGTTGAATTCTACAGGATGTCTGGGAGACGTGTGTGTCGAGTTCTTTAACGGTCCGCCTGGAAACAAATGCCATGACGCCAAACCCCCTCATGGAAGAAGAACACCACTGTGACAATGAGCACTTTCCAGGATCAACTACTTGCTGGATTTTCAAAAGTATGTGAAGTTCGCAGCTTCATTGTTTCAGTAAACTTGCACAATGTTCTTGAATGAATAATTTAGATGCATGCTGGTCTGTTATTGTAGGGACATCAACTTTACATTTTCACGCCTCTAAACATGACGCGGAACAAAACGAACTGTGACTGGTTGCATTTCACTCTACAAAAAAAATGGTGCTATATAGTACTAAAAGTGGTTCTTTGGCTCGTAATCATAGGGGAACCACTTTAAGTACTGTATAGCACCAAATCTTGGTGCTTCAGTGGTTCTTCAACAGTTCTTCAACAGTTCTTCACCGGTTCTTTGGGATGACTGAGGTGCTATATAGCACCGCTACTGTATACAGAACCGGTTAAGCCCCTGTATGGTTCTTCAGCGGTTCTTCAGTGGTTCTTTGGGGTGGCTAAGGTGCTGTATAGCACCACTGCGGTACAAAGAACCTATTAAGCCCCTTTAAAGGTTCTTTATGAGCCAAAGTTGGTGCTGTTTAGCACCATTCAGTCAAACGTCCTCTTGGGTGGTCCTTGGTCAATGAAAGCTATGATAGAGTCCAGACCTTCTGCCGTCAGTCTGAGACTAGAATTTGACTGGTATATTCGAAACAGTAGTAAAACTATTGCGTTACACAACTACTGTGATAGCTAAATTAAATTTTCAGCATCCATAACTCCAGTCTTCAGTGTCACATGATCCTTCAGAAATCATTCTAATATGCTAATTTGCTGCTTAAGAAACATTTCTTATTATCAATGTTGAACTCAGTTGTGCTGCTTAATATCTTTTGTGGAAATCATGGTACAATTTCTTTAGGATTTTTTGATGAATAAAAAAGAACAGCATTCAAATTTATTTGAAATAAAAATCTTTTGTTATTATTGTAAACATTGTACTGTCAACTGTACTGTGTACTTTTGAACTGTAGGGTATATGGCAGTGAATTATGGGGCTCTCTTTTGAATCATTAATTTTAAAAAAAGGGAAAATAATTGAAGGGAAAATTAGAAAGCAGAATATTCTCTATTGTTCCACATTTGTGCTATCACATTGGTCTAAAATCCCATTTTATAACAGTACATTAAACATTAGGTTTGACTACATTCTTGCCCTCTTGATGTATATGTTCACATTCCTTGTTCTCTCTCTCTCTCTCTCTCTCTCTCTCTCTCTGTGTGTGTGTGTGTGTGTGTGTGTGTGTGTGTTCTACATGCCTCTCTCTCCCTTTGAGCCTTTTGACTTCGTCATGCACAGAGTTTGCAATTAAGACTCCTCCACCTCGTTAGGAGTGCAGTTTCCTGTCAACCTCTGTCTCGCCCCCTCTTTCCCAGCTGTTCTTCTGCCCATCTCTCTCTTTCTCTCTCTCTGAGGTCCAGAGCTGAGATTTCTCTGAATGAGACGGCTGATCTGAGATCTGTCAGATGAAAGTGTGATGTGAAGCCTCTTCTGAAGGCCTCCTGCTTTTGAGGGTTGACGGGTATGTGTGTGTTTGTAAAGGTTTTGTGTGCCGATGAACGTGTCTGTATGTCAGAGTGTGTCCAGAGTAACATCTTATTTCTTAGAGTTTGCTTTTAATGGAGATCTCAGTTATGTGTCATTTGAGGATCATGTACAGATAAGCACAGAAACAATTGAGACATTTATAAAATTAGAGCTATAAAAATGAATGTATATAGTATCTTGGCAAATCTGAGCACAGTTTGAGATAGTTGAAATCTCTGCTGAAAGTCTGGATTATGTTAGATTATGGATTGGAATGTGCTGGTATTGAAAATTAGAATTCTATACTATATTATCTTAATAAAAACTAAAATCAGACTTTTAAAATGTTACAAGCATATTTACAACATTATAATGTTATAACTGACAGTGGGCAGTTGAATTATTGAAAAAAAAATACACACCTGACATTTTTGAAAAACTTAAAGGGTTAGTTCACCCAAAAATGAAAATTCTGTCATTAATTACTAACCCTCATGTCGTTCCACACCCATAAGACCTGCGTTAATCTTCGGAACACAAATGAAGATATTTTTGATGAAATCTGAGAGCTCTTTGACTCTTCAATAGACAGCAATTTAACCACCACTTTTAAGTTTCATTGTTAAAATAGTCAATGTGACTACAGTGGTTCGACCTTAATTTTATGAAGCAACAAGAATACATTTTATGTGCAAAAACTGAAACAAGAATGACTTTATTCAACAATAGCTTCTCTTCTGTGTCATTCTCGTACGCTGTTTACGTTCAGCACTTCCAGGTTCTACATCCAAATGCTGGCTCAGTATTGGCTGACACTGTTCACGCTGTTCATGACTAGCCGTTCTGACATAGTAAATGGAAGCGCTGAATGTAAACAGTTTAGGAGAATGACACAGAAGAGAGGATATTGTTGAATAAAATCATTATTTTTGTTTTTGCGCACAAAAAGTATTCTCATCGCTTCATAAAATGAAGGTTGAACCACTGCAGTCACTTTGACTATTTTAACAACGTCTTTAGTATCTTTCTGGACCTTGAAAGTGGTGGTTAAATTGCTGTTTATGGACGAGTCATATACCTCTCAGATTTCATCAAAAAAATCTTAATTTGTGTTCCGAAGATGAACGAAGGTCTTATGGATTTGGAACGACATGAGGGTGAGTAATTAATGACAGAATTTTCATTTTTGGGTGAACTAACCCTTTAAAATTTAAAAATAAAGCTAATTCTAAATATTAATAAAATCTATAATACTATACAAATAATACTAAAATAACACTTAAGTATATATTTTTCTGTGGAGACTTAATAAACAGGAGCTAAAGCAACAAATCTCCATTTGATCACCATGTAATCTCACAGCTTGGAGGAACAACTGAGATGTTAAAGAGATCTTTCCTACAGGTCGATCTAAAGTCCACGGGTTATTTATTTATTTTTTTTCTGAAAAAGGCTGTTGGTGTGAGATATTTCATATAAACATGTGAGACCTGATGCTTTTGAGAAAATAGTAGTATTGTCAGTTTGTAAAGCTCTGTATCAGAATGATTCTATTTAATTGAGTGACCATATAATACATGTCTACATTCACATACTGTATGCAGTTTAAGTGTGTGTGTATGTGTAGCCGTATATACTCAGCGTGTGGCCTTGACCCTTTAACACTCACGTTTGTACTAAGAAATCCTCTATTGATCCTCCAGTGAGCCCTTACTAGCGATCAATGGATGCTGACTGTGTATGTATGTGTGTCTCCACTGGCTAAAGTTGGTTTATCCAGGGAATTGAGTGTCTAATCACTGTCCCTACAGTATATGATGGAATCAGAGAGAGAGGGACGCTTGCCAAGAGTGTTGAGTTATTAATAAAGCCGTCTGTCCCCGTGGAGATGAGACAGCGATGTCATAATGGGTTGTGGTAAGGCAGAGGGCGGCAGTCACAGATGGTCTCGTGGATCATTACGGCTGTGGCGTTCTTCCGAAGGTCGAGTCGCCGTAGCAACGTGGCATTTAATCGCTCTCTTACGTGTTTTGCTGCTCCTTAATGCATGCATGTGCGTGTTTGTGCACGTCAGTGTTAAATAGATGGGAAAGACAGATGGGGAATTGATGCTGAGGTGGTGCGTGTTAAGAAAAAAATGACACAAAAAAGCATCCGAGGCAGGTGTTGATGGGAGGGGGGCTTTGAGGTGATTAGACAAGGTAAAACAAAACACTGTAGAGTAACTTGAGGCTACACACACACACAAACACACACACTTTGTGATGTTCCTGTGGAGGGGTGGCATGTGTTTGCATTTTTGGCTTGAGCCAATTGCAACCCTGAGCTCTTGTCAACGGTGGTATTTGAAAGTGCTGACATACACGTTTGAAAGCGCTAGACACTTTATTGTGATGATGTAATGATGGTTATTCTCTGAAAACAGCAGATACCACACATGCACTGCAGTCGTTTATCAGGGAACTGCACAGCTGAAGGTCAAGCATGTTTCCGCCACACAATATTCAATCCTCATGGAGTCACTGTTGGGGTTTTAATCAATGTCTGTTTGCTTTGAAGTCGTCTATATGGTGATGTGCTCCAACAGAAACATTTAGTAAATAACATTAGCAATTAGCAAACCATGTTTAATGACCACGATTGAATATGAACTAAAGGTAATTGACCACAACAGTGACTGCCCATTCTGTAAGCAGCTTTGGATTTGGAATTATTTTTTCCCATTCATTTCCTCCATAGTCCAAAAGTGCAAGCCTTGAACTAAACAAACCAGCTTTAAGATGATTGACAACATTTAGCTGTTACATTAGCATTAACATTAGCAGTTTAAGAGACAAAGTTTGAGTTTGAGTGTAATTCGAAATGCTTCGAAATGAGTGAGAATCTGTATGATTTTCATTTATACATATATATATATATATATATATATATAATGTTTTTTATTTTATATTTTCTATATATATATATATACACACACACACCAATCAGGCATAACATTATGACCACTGACAGGTGAAGTGAATAACACTGATTATCTCTTCATCACGGCACCTGTTAGTGGGTGGAATATATTAGGCAGCAAGTGAACATTTTGTCCTCAAAGTTGATGTGTTAGAAGCAGGAAAAATGGGCAAGCGTAAGGATTTGAACGAGTTTGACAAGGGCCAAATTGTGATGGCTAGAAGACTGGGTTAGAGCATCTCCAAAACTGCAGCTCTTGTGGGGTGTTCCTGGTCTGCAGTGGTCAGTATCTATCAAAAGTCTTCCAAGGAAGGAACAGTGGTGAACCGGCGACAGGGTCATTGATGCATGTGGGGAGCGAAGGCTGGCCCGTGTGGTCCGATCCAACAGACGAGCTACTGTAGCTTAAATTGCTCAAGAGGTTAATGCTGGTTCTGATAGAAAATTGCCAGAATACACAGTGCATCGCAGTTTGTTGCGTATGGGGCTGCATAGCTGCGAACCAGTCAGGGTGCCCATGCTGACCCCTGTCCACCGCCAAAAGTGCCAACAGTAGACACGTGAGCATCAGAACTGGACCACGGAGCAATGGAAGAAGGTGGCCTGGTCTGATAAATCACATTTTCTTTTACATCACGTGGATATCCGGGTGCGTTTGCTTCGCTTACCTGGGGAACACATGGCACCAGGATGCACTATGGGAAGAAGGCAAGCCAGTAGTGTGATGCTATGGGCAATGTTCTGCTGAAACCTTGGGTCCTGCCATCCATGTGGTTGTTACTTTGACACGTACCACCTACATAAGCATGTTGGACCTTTTTTTGCATATTTTACAAACGATCTTTTGTGCGTCGCGTCCGACCCAAACAATACAATCACAGCTCTTACAGGTGATTATGAAGGCATGTCTCAACAGGTAAATATAGGCTACTTTCAATAAAAGGTCCAATATATTAGAAATACTTCTTACTGTGTTGCTATGTGTCAAAAGAGTGAGCAAGTAATTATCTAACATAGCTTATAATAAACATATTCAACGTACATATCTGCACCGGGCACAGTTTTGACATGACAGCATACCCGGTTAAAAAAATTACCGCTCGCCACTGATATATACTACATACATTAAAATAGAAAACAGTTTTAAATTAACTTTACTGTATTTTTAATCAAATAAATTAAGTCTCTATGTGTGTATGTGTATGTGAAATGTAAGTCTGTTGTGAAAGGTCAGTACATTATAACTAAATGTAAATTTAACTTTGAAGAAAATGAATGTGATTTTATTCCAGTCCCAGACTATTGCACTATTAGTCATTTTTAATAAGCTAAAAGACAGGGTACTTCAATATGTTCCATCCCAACTTCCTGTTTAAATAGGAAATAATACAGCACAAGAAAGAAAATTGCATTTGTCCATATAATTTCACAGGTGAATTACAGGTGAGATAATTCAGGTGAGCTATAAAGTTCAGGTGAGCAAATTTGGACATTCTTACTTGACATCTTATGCAGTAACGTCAAAAGATTTCTTTGTATTTTACAATTTATATTTTGTATGTATTTTTATTTCTCAGATTCTAATGGGGATTTTCATTTGCAGACATGTCACACCTTCAGTGTCTTTCTACAAGACAATCAAACAGTGTGTTGGTGACCCCAGTGCCATATAGAAATTGTGTATTGTTTGAAGCCTATGTTCTCTACTCTGCTGTATTGTTAGAGAGAGAATGTGTGTGTGTTAGCAACAGATTATTCATTTCGTCCTGACAGTCCTGGTGAGAGGAGAGCCTCTGGACACATTTAGACTGATTCTGTACCTTATCACCTTCACACACACACACACACACACACACACACACACACACACACACACAGAGCGCAAAAGACAGAGGAACAGGCAACCACTCTGTCTCTCCGAAGTTGTTGAAGGAGAAAAAAAAGACAGAAGGACGTTTTTGAGGAGAAAAAGAGGAACAGGAGGGAGATAAGGATAGCACTGCATTGCAGCATGGGAGCCGAAATAGAAAAGACAACGAAAGAGGCAAAGTTTTTAATGATGCCCTTGGCACCTTGACTAATATACATCCATAAAAGAAGAGTTGACTTCATCGTTCAAATTCATTAAGTGTGTTGGAGTTAATGATCTTTCTCTCTCTCTTTCTCTCTCTTTTATACACACACACACACACCATCGTCCGGTGCAGGGTATCATTATGTCAGACAGTAATGTTCCACACCTCCACTGAGAGCTGATTATACATCACCTGTGCCACACACACACACACACACACACACACACACACACACACACACACACACACGTTTACTGCAGGCCGCTGACAGTGTAAAGGTGTGTTCAGGGGGTTGGAGACCTTGAGAGAGCAAAGCTAATTACTCTCAGTGGTAATTATAACAGCTACAGTCACAATGACCTTCCAGTATGAGGCCGCTCGTGCATGTGCATATGCAGCATGGCGTGGCGTGGCTCTGTGAAGCGTTTGCAGTATTCCTGGGAGTATCGAAAAGATGCTGACCTGTAGATGTTACTCAGAGGACAGACATGACGTGCTGAAGAGTACTTTTGTGCTTATACAGGTAGTGAGGAGAGGCTTTATAAGCAATTCCCCACAGAGACACTTAAATAGTTATTTTTAATGGTCGACAGCAGATACATAATATTTCTATTCTTGGAAAATATGCGAACATGATAAATAAATAGGTCATTGTTGAATTTTTTTGGGTGTATACATTCGCATAAACATTTATTCTTCATGTTTGTCGTGAGGTGGTTTTATGCTCTAGGTCGTGAGCTATTTCTCATTTCCAAGAACTCAAAGAACAGACTTGTGTTACCTTGAAATAACGAACTCGGAAGGACCCGAGGAGAACTCATCCCTGTGAGAATTGAGATGTGCTGCGATCTTGTTGCTCAATTGATCATCCCAGCATACTGGCAGCCAATGCACAATAAATACAACATAACATCACAAACAAATGTCATAACCTATTAAAACATTTCTTTCATATTATTATCAACATTATTTTCATATAATTTTAGATCATTTTTATTTTACTGCATTTATTTGTGAAAATGAGTATGTTACCTATGCTTTGTCAATGTTAAGATTCTTTTTAATATGCCAATAATTAATAATTAAATTAAATAAACAGACAAATGTTTACTTTCACGAGCCTGTTTACTTTTTGCGAGCTTGCAGCGGGAATCTCTTATTCGAGAATGAGAAGTTTAAAGCTTACAGGCTTCCGTACATCGTCCGCCTGCAGCATCTTCTGGGATTTCTAACAGTTCAATTCTCTCAAGTCTGCTTTCGATGCATCCTCGATATCAAGAACACATCTGGGTACTTTCACGCATCCTCTGTACTTGCGTTCTTGAGTATAGAATACCTCAGGAATGATGTGTTTTTGTAGGCCAACCCAGAAGTTAGCGGCGCACGGGTTCCCTATGCATTTTTCCCATAGACTTTTGGAAAATCTCAAAAAATAAGCTCTGTGTTTAACAAAGGGTTATAACACTTACACTTTGTCTATCAAGATAATCTTTACAAGTTAACACAGCACATACATTTTGAAGCCTAAATAAAGTCGTCAGATATAAAAAGCTAACAGTAGGCTATAAACAGACTACAGCACACCATGGTCGCGGATCAACGTCACCACCACCAAGCTTCCTCAAACTTTATTTAAAAAAACAACTTTATTTAAAAACATGCTTGCTGATTATGATTTGTGCTGTGTATGAATGCTTATCCACTTTTTCATGAGAAATGCTGTCCAAATATCCTGTTTGTCATGATGACGTCTAAAGTCCCCGCCAAAGGAATTAGTCCCTTTTAGCAATTTGTTAGCAACCGCTGTTTTTAAGGCACAATAAAGGTTTAAAAAAATCGCAAGCGTGTTATAACTGGTGTGTTTTATGTTATTTACGTGAAAATATTTAGAGGCTTTGTTAACTACAGACCTTATTTCAGGCAATTTAGCAAAAACCCATTCAAAAAACCCATAGACTTTAGGGCGATGGAACCGGAAGTCCTAAAATGCTAACTCGCTTCCGGGTTTTGCATACAAAAACACGTCATCCCTGAGGTACTCTATTGGAATTGAACTTCAATGGTTGATGATGACGTAGTACGAGAACAAAAGGATGCAAGATCGCTTAAGAACGCATATTGAGAAACAGCCATGATTTCTTGACTTTTTATATACTCTCATGTAGCTTAAAAACTGATATTATTTTGTGTACAAAGCTGCCTTTATTAAAATTGTACATACTGTAATTTTAATATTGGCCTTTTATCTGTGATCAGCTTATCGGTATCAATCAGTTGTTGTTGTTGTTTTTTTTTTTGTATTGGTTCATTACCCACCCATGATTGGAAATCCGAAATTAACACTCGACCACCAGTGCTCAAGTTAAAGTTAAATCATGACTATTTTTTTGTCTTTTTTATTTGCAATGAATTGTGCCATTTGTTACAAATATACAAGTAAATAAATAGATAAATGAATGATTCAAAAATAATTTTAAAAAGTTGCTGTTTGGATTTAAATAGGCAAATTTGCTGCATTTACATGGACCCTAATAATCCAATTGTAATCAGTAGCACAATCGGAATAAAAAAGTTACATGTAACCACTTCAATCAGAATGAATTGGCCAGATCTGATTAAAATTTCATTCAGATTGTAAGTGGTGGTTTATTCCTTTTGTAATCTGATCAAGAGAACATGTAAACACTTGACTGGATTGAGAACTGAAACTGGAGAGTACTGCGCATGTGCAGTGACGTAGAAATAGCGTAATGATGTGTGACGCGCAGAAGGAGCTTTTCTTCCTGTTGAATAAAGTGTCATAAATGAGTGTCCTGTCATTCTGAAATTCTCTTTCCACTCATCGTCTGTGAAGTGGAGCAGGACAATGTCCCACCAGTCCTTGTTTCAGACTCTCATCCACAGACGACTGGTTTTGGGCCCGGGAAGGGGCGCTTTTACTGCTTAATAAATACAAGCAGCACGGCTTAACGGTTTGTGTGCTCGTCGTCTCTTAATTAGGACCCGAAATAGATAAATAGTCTTCTTTTTAAAACAAAGAAAAGGAGGATGGTTAGTATGCAACAACAGCAGGAAACTCTGTATATTTGTGCAGTGTGCGCATTAGAAGCTTGTGACATATAAATGCGCACATCAACTCAATCACTTTATTTAGCATTAATGTTACATGTTACATGTTCATTTTCATTTAGTGTTCACACTACGTTCGGATTCATCAATCGGAATGAATTCATTCAGATTGAAGCAAAAAGTGTCCATGTAAACGTATCTGATTGGATCATTATTGCAGTGATTATTATGTTTCTAGCATGTTATATGTTTGGCAACAGTTCTTTTAACCCTAATTGATGGAGTGTGTAGCTTTTCATTTCTTAAACAACCATGTAGAAAGACATCATGGCCATATTCCATGATGACAAAGCCAAGATTCATCAGGCTCAAATTGTGAAAGAATGATTGAGAGGGAGCATGAAGAATCATTTTCACACATGAATTGGCACCTCTGAGTCCAGACCTTAAATTCATTGAAAGTCTTTGGGATGTGCTCAAGGAGACTTTACAGAGTGCTTGACTCTTGCATTGTCAATACAAGATATTGACCAAAAATTGATGCATGGAAATACATTTTGTGATGTTATTTCCATCAAAAGGTGCATTAATTTTTGGTCAACTCAAGCACTCTGTAAAGTCTACTCCAGCACATCCCAAAGACTTTCAATGAATTTAAGGTCTGGACTCAGAGGTGCCAATTCATGTGTGAAAATGATTCTTCATGCTCCCTCTCAACCATTCTTTCACATTTTGAGCCTGATGAATCCTGGCTTTGTCATCCTGGAATACGGCCATGATACATCTTCCGTATCTTAAGTATTTGTCTATTTAGATTCAGGGTAGTGTGTGCTGTATTTATATTAATGACTGTTAAATTCTGTATTTACTTTCCATTGCCAGATTTGGCAAAAGTTTTGGACACTCCCTGTGCTGCACATTCACACAGCAGTTACACTTGTACAACTTGTGTGAACAAAGCCCCATATTAAAGTCATATATCATTGTATGTCTGGGACCACATTTCTTTTTCTAATGAATAATTTTGAACATGATAAAGTGTTGTTTCCTATATTTCTGGTAGAGTTAAATATGTCGGAGCTTAGGCAGATGCTTAGTCTGAGAACATTCAACAGCACTGACGACATTACAGATTGCTGTTGCTCAACTGTGTGCTGCTCTGGGTCACACCTGACATGCTGCTCATTTTACACTGTGTTCTTGCCAGGATAACAATCTTTCAATATAGGAGGATTTATGGATTTGCACACACACAAACCTGTGGTTGTCCAGGAGGCATACAGGAACATAGTGCTTCTCAGAGAGGGTCGACAGAGCATGCCAAAGTCATTTCACCATTTTCCCCCTCACTCTGTCTCTTTCCCCATCTTTTCTTTCGAAATAACACACACTATACACTTGCTCCTGAGGCAGGATAGATACTGTAGCCAGGAGAAAACATGCTTGATTAGTCAGGGTTAAAGTGTAATGACTGTCTCTTACAGGGGGAGCAGCACAGCACTGAACAAATCAAACTGAATGTTAGTGATTGTTTACCAACCCCATAAGAGCAGAGACAGAGAGATAAAGGAAAAAAGGGATGAGGTGCAAGAAAGTGAAATCAACATAGCAGACAACGGTCAAGGTTCAACTCAAAGCAGCAGAATGTTGTATTTCCAATTACACTGTGGTTATCCTGTGCATGTGACTGATACAGTAACTGTTGTGCTGCATGTCTTTACTTTCTGAAATCTGAAATGACTTACTGACAAATTTCATGTGTTAATTTGTTGCCATGGATTTTATTTATAAATTTAAAGAATTTCTAACAATTAGAGGAATGCCAAATCATGATATGTCTAGTGCAAATTTAAATCTTTTTTCCCCTTCTAACTTCAAAGCCTGTCAGTTAATTAATTAACATTACAATTATTTATATGATGTATACACTACTGTTGAAAAGAAAACAGTATTTTTTTTTTTTCTTTGAAAGAAATACATTTATTCAGTAAGAATGCATTAAACTAATCGAAAGGAACAGTACAATGTTAAAAAAGATTTATTTTTCAAATAAATATATATACACACCTCGGTTGGTGAACTATATAGAGCCTTTGCTTCAAATGTAGACAGATTCAAAATGTTTTGGAAATACAATTTTTTGCAGTTGTTTCACAATTGCATAATCAGTGATTATGCAACTTATAGATATACCAATGTTAGACCTACATACAAAAAATACACTTTTATTGAGCCGCATACTCTTATTATGACTTCTTGTCAGCAAACATTAACAATATTTTTATGCTTATCTGACTGGTTTACGTACCTATTTGTGTTTGGAGTGTATCAGGGAATGGTAAGACCAAACAGAGGTTGTGGTGCGGTCAAAGGTGAAAGGGGAAAATTCCATGTGCTGTGTGTCTTCCTCTAATCCTTCTCTCCTCCCTCTGAGTCTGTTTGACTAGTTAATCCTTCGCTCTGTTCAGGCCTGCTGGATTCTGAATGGGTGATTTAAAACTTGCGACTGTTCTCTGTAACTGATGGACCTCCACCCTATGACAGTCTGTCTGCTTGTCACACTGGTGTGGGATTGTTGCATTAGGAATTGTAAGTTATGGCTTATGAAACGGAAAGAATATCTGCTTTAAAATCTGACTGAGTTAAGCTATTGTAAACTGTAAGTATGCACACCTGTCACGGCACATTAAATCAGATGAATTTGGAATGAATGTGGCAAGTCTACATATCTAAGATACTAAATTAGGCTAATGCAGGGGTTTTCAAACTTTTTGTTGCCGAGGATGATGCTTTTTGAAGATCCCAACAACATTAGCAACATTGTATAATTTCATGCATAAAGATCCATTTATAATCTTTACTTATATGAGAAAAATTTAAGTATCAGACAATTAATTTTCTTCTAAAATTAAACAACTATTTTTTAATATTGTCAATGTACTGAGAAAATGTCCCCCCCCACCCCCCACTTTTCAAAATCCTGTTTGTGTCCCCCCACTTTCAAATTAGTTTGTTATGATTTTTAACCGCATGCTGTCATTGCTACGGAGGAGCAGGAACGAGCAGAACACAGAATGCCTGCCTGTGTCGATGCGCGCGTCCGCATTTAGGAATGTCGTGTCCACGCTGTAAAAATAGCTCACTGAAAGTTCTAATGAGCAGGTATCGCGGTTGCGGCACAGTCAGCAGTGAAACGCCAGAAACAACAACGGATGACTTTAATGTCATCATGGATAAAAACAAAGAAAGGAAATGTGTGTTGGTTGATTCAGTAAATTAGCTCAGGTCAGGATAATCATATTTTCTGTCTACACCTGTTGATGTTAGCCTAACGTTGACTGAGCTAGTCAACATTCTTAGAATATTCTGTGTACCATGAAAACGAGTCCATTACAAACATTAAAACCATGTTCAAACATTAACGGAGTGTCTATTTACACTAAGTGCAAATAGCGTCCCTTGTTGGCAACCGCTATTTACACTAGCTCTGCCCACCATAGTCTGGTTGGGCCACTTTTAAAAAAGACGCACTGACTTCAATGTCTTCAGTGGTGAATCAGTTGCGAGTAAGGCTTACAGACCTGGCTCGAATCGACGCGGGCTCGAATCTGCCTTGTGCTGAGCTCGCATTTATTTTCAATAAAAATGAAAATAATGTTCTAAATGTGGAAATAAACTGCGAACGAGTTTTTAATAATATTAAAAGTATTTATTGGGTAGGGCTAGGGCAAGGTGTAGGGAGGGTTTTTATTCTTCCAATAAGGCAGCATCCATTTAATAATTTTAATAAATATAATCATTTACACTGCATCCTGTTAATGTACAAAGAGTATCTGCCTATATAAAGTATAGATAGCATCTTTACTCTTATTGCAAAGAACTGATACTTTTACATGGTGTAAATAGAATATATTGCTATTTTCACCTAGTGTAAATAGCATATTGCTAAGAAAATGCTGCTATTGTCACTTAGTGTAAATAGACTATATTGCTATTTGCACTTAGTGTAAATAGCATCTATCGCTAAGAAAATATGCTCTTTTCACTTAGTGTAAATAGCATCTGCCAAACATTAATGGTGAACATTTCTGACTTTAAAAAATGATTCTCTCAAGTCTTGGCAATCGACTCCTATTAAACAAGGAAGTAAGACATCTTTTTCATACATAGTTTAGTAGCCTACTATTATTTTAGGCAGAATTTATCATTATAATCAACTTAACTATTTCCTGGATTTTGTATCACCATAGTCCCTAAATGTATGTAAATGCGAAAACATTTCCCCCCATTTTGGGTTCCCCTCACTTCTCAAACCAAGTTACACCCTTGACTGAAACTAAGGGAAATTATTAAAATATTATTTAGAGAATATTTACTTTGTATTAAGTTACAGCATTTCTTCAATTATTAATGTTATTTAAGTTTCTTACTGTTTAAGGATTCTACTGTTTTATAAAAGTAGTAAGCCACAAGAAATTGTGCATTATTGTGAATTTACAACATTTTGGGCACTATTGTGTGTGTTTTTTATTTTTTTTATTTATTTATTTATTTATTTTTTGCTTTTACAGTGGAAACTACTTTGTTCACCAAAAATAAATATGTTAGCTAAACATGATTATTATATGTGTGACTCTTCTCACTGAGTAGAATTATGATACTTGCAAACATACCAAGCTAGTTTATATGCTTTCTTTCTCATTCAGTCCTTTTCCTTTATGTACCCTGCTTGTCACTGATGTGATTTGTACAAGCAGCAAATCTAGACAAATACAGCATGATTTAAATGTTTCTGTCAACACTGAGCCCAGTTCTGGGAGCACACAATGCATCTTATGATGACAAATTTTGTAGCTCGAATGAAAGCCTCCCGTTCTGCCACCTGACACCAATAGAAACTAAAATAAAGTCAGAGAAAGAGACCCTTATAAATCATTTTTAGGATTCAAAGATAACACATTTAAACTGAAAAGAGAGGTGTTTAACAAAAACATTTATAGTAGAGTTTACCACACACCCTCTCTTCCTGTTCCTGTACGGTACAGTAGAGCTATTAGACAGGGCAGAAGATGACTGTGATGAGTGTTTGTTAGTGAAATTACCCCATGATTGCTCTATTTCTTACCAAAGCCTCTGGAAGCACATTAATGAGCTCAGTGCTTATCCACATGACCATCGGGGGACAAATCCAATTTCGCCTGTAAAATAATGACAGCCCCTTCTTGGACATCAAAAGAGACAGGCCAAATTACAGCCAACACTTGATCATCTGCTTCAAAATGACCATGTATTTCTCTAGAGGGAGGCTAAAATCGGCTTTGATACTTTGCCTCCAGACAAGAATGAATTTGTGGTAGAGAAGTACAGATGCTGTTAATATGTGGAGAATGCTTACAAGTAAGGATTTCCAGTTGGGACTTGATTAAGGTCAGTGTTTAGGATTTGTGGTTTAAATATAAAATCGTTTGTTTACTGTTAGTGAAAATCAAAAGGATATACTAAGAGCTTTGTGTCTTTGGCATTGCTCAGTGATACATTGAGCATCAAATACTGGGATTTTTTAACAATAACTTATAAACCTTTCTAAACAGATACAATTAGATCTGATTTCCGATGTTGTTGGTATACTACTGTTCAAATGTTTGTGGTTAATATTATATATATATATATTTTTTTTTTTTTTTTTAAGAAATTAATAATTGTATTCAGTAATTTGTCATAAAATGTGACAGTAAATGCATTTTTTAAAAATATTTCTCTTTTAAAAAGTAAATGTTGTTCTTTTTAACTTTATTTATGGATATATATTAAAATCTAATTTATTTGTGTTGGCAAAGCTGAATTTTCAGCATCATTACTCCAGTCTTCAGTGTCGCATGATCCTTCAGAAATCATTCTAATTTGATGATTTGCTGCTCAAGAAATATGTCTTATTATTATCAATGTTAAAAGCAGTTTTGCTGCTTAACATTTTTGTGGAAACAGTGATGCATTTTGTTCTCAGGATTCTTTGATGAAGAGACAGAAACAGTATTTATTTGAAATAGATTTTTTTTTTTTTTTTTTTTGGTAACAATTAAGTCTTCACTGTCACTATAATCAATTTAATGTATCCTTGCTGAAATCTTCCCCAGGCTTTTGATCTGTGTAGTGGTTTGCTGTGATTATCAGCATTGATGAATTTAAAATCTGCTTTGTGTTTTGCTCGGGAACATCCCTTAACTGTGTAAATTCACCTCTTGTGGTTTATTGCTTTAATATGCAGTACTGCATCAAATATGCTTAGACCATCTCACAGCAGAAGAACAAATAAAAGTCATTCCACCCTTTTTGTGAATGTAGGCTTCAGTGATTTCATTTAAAAAGACATAATATCTGTTAGAGGATGCTCTTCACATCAGGAGGTGAAATATGGCCCAAAACAAGGGTGAAGTAGATTATCTCATTAACTTTAACAGGCTCATTTTTTTTCTCGCTGAGATCTAATGGAGATGATTCGGTCAGTAGATTTTAGAGGAGGCGCCTCAGTCCGGTAACTGTGTTTGTGAGAGGAGGTGTTAATAGCAAAGAAAGAGAAAGACAGAGGGAGACGCATTTGTTGTGGGTTATTAACTTGTGAACGAGAGAAAGTGAATCGCTGTGTTTGTATGGAGCATTACCTCCCAATTATGCAGTGAACATCTGTGATTATATCACAGTTAGCTCATCTATCTATCTATCTATCTATCTATCTTGCGAAAGTTACTTTGACAGTATATAAATTAATAGCAAACTGTAAAATACACTATGATACATACTGTGAAGATCTAATCATCAAGAATATCTTAAACTTAAGTGTTTATGCAATCCTTCTCAGCATGCGAGTGTGTGGGATGTTTCTAGCTCGGCGTCATATGTGCTGTCACACTATAATTTAAGGAACTAAAAGCTGAGGACAAGTAGACTGTCTGAGAGGCCATCTAAGAAAAAAAAAAAAACCTGCAAGCAATTGAGCTGCTGTGAATTCTGTGCTTTAAACTCGCCAAACACTGAATCAGCCAACCGCTGTTCTGCTTGGAAACCCCGAATCTGACAAAAAGAGTAACCCAAGCACACCTCTTCCCAGACCAAAGGCGTTAATTATGTTTAATTGTAGTATATTTTATAGTAACTATCTTTAATGGGTAACACTTGTCAAAGTCAGGTCCTACTCTGTTGGGTTTTGGTGTACAGTGCTCTGTCTGTGTGTGTGTGTGTGTGATTTCCCTCAGGAGATCTTACACCATCTGAAAGCAAAGTAGCTATAGTTTTGGACTTGGTAGCTATAATTTTGGACCAAAAACAGATATATACACTACTGTTTAACTTTGTGGTTGGCAAAATTATTAAAAGTTATTAAAATAGTTATTAAAAGAGTTTCTCACTAAGACTGCATTTATTTGATCAAAATTACAGTAAAACTATTTAATGTAACTGTTTTCTATTTTTAAAAGTGTAATTTATTCCTGTGATGGCAAAGTGGAAATTTTTAGCCATTTTTAGCAGTCTCTATGTCACATGACAGAAATCATTCTAATATGCTGATTTGGTGCTAACAGTTGTGCTGCTTAATTTTTTTTTTTTTTTTTTTTTTTTTGTGGAAACCAACATTTTTTAGGTTTCTTTGATGAATAGAAAGTTCAACAGAACATAATTTATTTAAAACAGAAATATGTCTTTACTTTTGATCAATTTAATATTTCCTTGCTGAATAAAATTATTAATTTTCGTCAAAATGTTTTCTGACCCCAAACATTTGAACAGTAGTAATATAGCATACATATTTTCAAAAATAAAATTCTGTTATCATTTATTCAGTCTGTTTTCAAAACTAATTGAATTTCTTTTTGTTAGCTTTAGTCAAAGCTGCTCTCATCAATACAATAAAAATGGATGGTGAACAGGGCCCGGCGCAATGCGACGCCAAGTGCGACGTAAGTATTTTTTGCTAGTTTCAGCCCGACACAGTTATCATTTCCACGTCCAGCACTCACATTGTTTAAATAGCAAATGCACTCACGGCCATCTGTTCGCCCATGGCCGTGCTGGTCTGAAAACAAGGTGTGTTCAGGTGCATTGTTGGCGCGGTGCTATTTTGAGGCAACTGAAAACGACTGCGCCATTGACCAACTGAAACCGGGTCTAAAGTCAATTGTGCTATATCTTTTTGTTATTTAAAGGGTGCGTTAGTAATATGCGCCTATAGGCGGGTACACAACGCGCGTACACTCCGCTT
Source organism: Ctenopharyngodon idella (assembly GCF_019924925.1). Taxonomy (NCBI): domain Eukaryota; kingdom Metazoa; phylum Chordata; class Actinopteri; order Cypriniformes; family Xenocyprididae; genus Ctenopharyngodon; species Ctenopharyngodon idella. Next base: position 13,862,182 of record NC_067228.1, read on the forward strand.
ATTTCCTTAAAAATAAAAGGATTACTCTCTGGAGAAGCATTCAGTCTTTCTGTTTGCAAATTCCACCATGTAAATAGCGAATCCGCCATGGTGCAAGTGCACCTGGCTTTTAAAGGGAATGGGAGATGAGACTCTGATTGGTTTATTGCACATTATGCCCAAAACACACCCATGATTCATTATGAGACTAGGTACAACCCTTTTGGACCATGCGCCTGGCGCACCAACCAGTTTTTCCGTCGTTAAACTAGCAAAAGTGGATTCGGACACGCCCTAAGTGCACCTGCGCCATACGCTTCAGACATGCTCTTAGATCGTTAAAATAGGGCCCAAAGTCTTTAAAATGGTGTGGGCATATTCACTTCCTTTGTATGGGAACATTTTGCCAAATCGCCTCTTCCATCCACGGAAGAAAGAATCCATTTCTTTAAATATTGTCTCTGATATTTTCACTTCATATTTAATCATGTTTCTTGAGTTTAATTCATGCTGTCTGTCATAATTCTGTCTCTTTTGTGTGCAGTAACCCCCGTGGTCATGACATGTGGTCTCAGTCCAGATCAAGTTCACTTCCACTTGACTTTGCTCCTCCAAAGTTTTAACACAGGCCATCCTCTGTTTACACACACAGCATTTCACATGACTTCAATTTGGATTTGAAGTTTCAATTGGCAGCATGAATATTGACCTTGAGTCTCTCAGCACATATCAAATCATGCCCTTCTCCGGGTGAGTCTGGGCTTATAGTGACGATTTGCCCTAGGAGACAAGTTGGAAGGAAAATTTTTGCTCTGTCCATGCCAAACTTATGGCTGACTACTTAGAAGCATCTCAATTTAATTACACCGCCCTTTCACGTTTTCCTTTCACACATTCTTTTGTTCAGCCAGCACGTTTAATTATCTCTGCTTGATTCCGGTATTATTTTACAAGAATGAAGACTTGACTGTGCCCTCAACCTCCTAATATTGCAGTCTATCCAAATGAATGTGCTATATTGGCATGGCACGCTCTCTCTCTCTCTCTCTCTCTCTCTCTCTCTCTCTCTCTCATTTCATCAGCCAGAGTATTCCCTCACTGTCCACCCTCGTTTCCCACATCAAACGTTGTAGTGCCACATTTCTCTCTCCTCACCCTTTGGGTCCAGCTGGCAGCAGTGATCTGTATGCCATATGGGCCACTGCTATATATAGACCAGCACATTCACGTCTACTGTACATCCCTCCATCTACTCCGCATCATATAGGGCTGATTAAGGTCATGAACTTACAAAACGTGCAAAACAAAAAGATGTCTATGGAGGTTAAATCTCAGAGCACGAGAAAGCGATAGAGACAGTTGGATTATCTTACCTTGCCGTGTGTATGCACCTTGGTCAATGGACGCGCTGCTAATTCGTAGGATTAAGCAATGTAATATGAAATTGTTTGTACAGGGCTGGGATATGATCAGTCTGTGGTTTTTTTAAACTAATTGTTTGGAGGAGAAGAAAGCTGGAGGCAGAAGGTTATCTTCGGAGCAAAGTTTTAATTTCCTGTGTTGTCTGCCTATTTGGTCTGGGAATTTCGACCTGTTGAAGTAAGGCTGAACAATATTTCGAAATAAAATTGATATTGCGATATGGCTTAGTGCGATTATCAAATTTTAATTAAATAAATGCGCTGCGGTTTCAGAGTTAAGCAAGACACTGTTCTTTTACATGTGTGCAGCTCATGATACAGTGTTGAGCATTTTACAGCAGCTCTGTTCATTTTCTGTGCTACAAAACCACCCAAAAAAAAAAAAAAAACTTTGAAAATGAAGAAATTAAGATGTAAATATTAGTATTATAATTTTACAGTTTTACTATAAAATTATTTATCATTTTTTATGAAATAATAATAAGGCTCGCTGAAGTGTCTTGGAACGTGAACATTCTTTATTCAATCATTATTCAATGTGTTGACGTAATTTCAACTGAAACAGGAAGACAGGGTGGGCGATATCAAACAGCCCCGCCCCTTTTTTTAAAATAGCCAATAGCGTTTTGTTTATAACACAGCTCGTCCTGAGCCGTTAAACTCGGCAAAACCTCCGTTTCCTTCTAATCTCTAGCCTATTTCTCCTCCTAATGCCATCTATATCACTTTAAAATACAGCATTCTGTGCAGAATTTAAATAGGTCCGATACCTTCTGTGGTCTGAGCCGACTTGCGGTCCGCGGATATGATCCGCTCTGTGCTCTCGTGTCTGTGGACCAGAGCAGACTGTGCTCGCGCTGCGGCAGTTCACGCGAAACTAACGCAAAAATGGACTTCATTCGTGTCAATGGAAAGAATATTTACACTGTCTGAATCGTTCCCTATTCTCTATATAGTGCACTATGTGCCATTCACCATGTAGAAACTAGTAAATGGGCGAACAAGTGACCGATTTCAGCCCCAGCTTCAGCGTCTGTTGATAGTGTAGGAGGGGGCGGGACTTCAGATTCTAGAGAGCATTTGATTGGACAGAAGATCTGACGAGAAGCTGAAGCGCGATGTGATGTCATGAAAATCCGTGATTCATTTTAGCGGAAGTGAGAGACTTAGTTTTGAATGCTTATATCTCCTAAATGCGAATTTTGTCATTGTTTTGGAACACCAGCTTATTCATAACCTTAATGCTAACATATTCATACTAAAAGCTAAAAAACTCAAATTTTGATTTCTTTAAAGTATAATATCATTATTACAGTATATTTCTTATTTTGTTTAATATTTTTTGATAATAATCACAATAAAAATCGTAATTATTCGTCATATTGAATGGGTTGTTGAAACAGTTCAATATTGAAACTTTGTGGCAAGAGACATTGTGACTTTATGCTTACTGAAAGTTTTTCCTTCAGCTTTAAAAGGAAAAAAAAAAAAAATTCAGCTTTTGTTAGAATTAATTTTTCTATGCAGATGCACTTCTCTACAAAATCTCCCCAATCAATCTATGATGATTATTTCCAATTAGAGCTATTCAAGTCATCTGGTGAAAATTCATGTCTTTTATATTATTTTGTGACTGCTCTGTGTGGCAAACGTTTATTTTCGAACAATTTGCTTTGTTATAAACAGCATAATGAGTGCTTTCATTCCATAAGGAGCGCCAGAGTTTCGTGCAGACAGGCGTGATCGGGTGGGTGAATTTGAAATGGGGCAGTAAAGGAAAACCATCAGAGATTCCATATATACTGATGTTCCACATACCACACACACACACACACACACAGAGAGACACGGGATAAAGTTGGTGGAAAGATCCATTCAAGACACTCATATTTGTGTAATTATTTCTATTTTATGAGACAGTGATGTTGCCTGTCATGTGTGCTTGGAATTTATTTTTTTATTTTTTTTAGTGAACTCAATGTCCATTTACGGCACAAGCATGTTTTTGGTGGAAAAGGGCAACTGTGAACCATTAAAAGAGAAAAAAAAATCAATAACTATAATATGTAGGAGTTGCTAGTTTACAGCAGATGAACCTGATTTTCAAAATTTGCCTTTTTCTTTGATTCGTCTGTGATTTTGTTTGATGTATTGATTGATGTATTTGTATGAATAGATTTTCCCGACAATGCCATATATATTTCATTATAAAGTCATAACACAGATCCCATTCATCTGTCTATTATAAGGAGCACATTTAAGCAGACACACACAGAGAGAGAGAGAGAGAGAGAGAGAAAGAGAGAAATGATAGATGTCTTATTATATCTGCCGGTCTGTATCGATTAATCTGTCACCATCGTTTGCTCCGTACATGCACATTGTTAGTGTAGATATATGGCAGGGTGGTTTCTACTCCAAACACACACAGATGATTTGTGGGCCGGATTATGGTATATCTCTGAACTGTTCCCCTGTTGTTCTGTGGTTCGAGGCTCCACACCAACACACACATGGAGTCGGTTTAGAGGGGGGAAGCATCCTGTCCACTTTTATGGGTTGACCCAGTGTGCCAAAAACACAGAACAGGCCTTCATTCTCCAGATAAAGGACATTACTGTCTTACGTTTATTTTCATGTCCAGACGTTTTCATCAACATAGTCAGTATTCTAGAATTCAGTCCAATATCTGCCCTATAACAGCACAGGAATGTTTACTTAATATTATTAAAAAAAAAAAAAAAAAAAAAATACACAGCATATCTTCTGTGAGTTGTAGTTTATTATTATGAAAATATTAAATAATAATAAGCTACTTGCACTGCCTAGGTACCATAGAAAAGCACATTTATGAAACAAATATCTAATTTAATAAACTATTAATAATGGATTTCAAAGCTATCATATGATTTCAGCATAGTCGTATAGATGCTCAGAATACTTTTATGCTACTTTTTGCCACAATAAACCACCATTCTTGTATGAACAAGAGTAGCGCTGGCATTCTGCCAAAGATCTCCAGTTGTGTTTCATTTAAAATGTAAAATAATAAAATCATACAGGGTTGGAGCAACATGAAGGACGGGTAAACGAGGACAAAATATTCTTTTTGGGATGAACTTTTCCTTTAAAGGCTCATTGAGCAGCTCATCTTGGTAGGTGGGCAGCAGCTGGCACACGGGGACAGAGAGCACAGCAGTTGTCTCTGGATCAAACACTCTGGGCACAATCAGTCTGAGAGGATCACATTGCTTCTGCATTCCTCCAACTTTTGCAGAGGATTTAGAGCACAAAGGCAGATCTCTGTGAACTCTACTAGACAGAATCCAGCACACACATATATTTATCTATCTGCACAGCAGTTTCTTTTGTTCTTAAGCTAAACATAATTACTACATTCTAACCCAAACTGTAACCCCATAAAAAACGTTTTTTTTTTTCTTTTTTCTTTTAGATTTAGTAAATTTTGTGTCATAGACTGTATTTTACAGGATGAAGCCACATCGTATTTTGTGTTTATCATTGAAGATACAGTTTTTCTTTTAGCATTACCAAGCAACAATAAACTCGGGTGCTTCTGAAATGAGAGAAATGTTCTAGTGCCAGTATAAAACTAGTACTGCCATGACAAGCATCCAGTATAGTGCGCATTTCTATGGTAATACTATTATTCATGCAAAAGCTTTTAAAACTAGTATAAAGGGCGTAACAATGTTGCCAACAATAAGCCTGAATAAATTAAGACAGGTTTTTCTGTATGACTTTTGGGTTGGGTGTTTGAACTAATTTTTAACAAATTAACTTTTTTTTCTTTTTTTTATCCATGAATTATACTATGGCCTGGCTTCACAGACAGCGCTTTATAAACGTGCCTTAGAAAAAAATATTACTGGTCTGAATCTTGAGACAAAACAATGCCGCTGACTTATTTTAAGATATGCCAGTGCAAGTTGCTTTCAGTTAAAACAGCTTTAGTCTGGGACTAGGCTTAAGCCTTGTCTGTGAACCTGGGGGTATGTGTATACTACAGTAGGGCTGCCCTCAACTAAAGATTTTTCTGTTTGACTAGTAATTTTAAGCAATTAGTCGACTAATCAAACGTTTATTAATAAACCATATAAATCATAACTTTAATACCTACATAGCCTAATCAGTGCTCAAGCACGCATAAAGCTTGCCATGGTGCACCGGCAGAAGTAATGATTATGAATGTGTCAGGGAAAAACAGCAAGGAGACTGCTTTAACATTTTAAAAATTAATTGATAAACTAGTGTTTTCTGTATTTTCGACTGCAGTGATGAAGTTGACGATGCTGACTCCTCTTTGCAGTTAGTGGATGCGTCTATATGCATGTTTCATACGGATTACATAACCTGAGAATATTTGTTTTCCATTTGAATTGGTTCATTTAAAAGTAGACATTTCATTTTCTATAGATATATTTTTTCATGTCTGTGAGGCAAGTTTACATGGAGTTTCGGTTGTTTTTTTCTTCTTTTTTTTTTTGGTGCACTCAAGTTCACACAGAGAGACGGCAGAAAGCGCACCGTTTGCTTTCATTATTTTACAAAAGCACAACCTTTTGTTGTTATTGTGAGGGCACACAAATAAAAGTAGACTCTTCACATATTCAAAAGATGTATTACTCTCATCTGTTTGACCAAAAAATGACTGAGTATTTTAAGTGCAAGTGATCGCACCGGCGCCTCCATGTTAGCTGTCATGCTACTATTCAGCTTTCACACTCCGCACAAACACTTGAATAGCACACATTTTTCTAGGTTAACGTTAAAGCGAGCGGCCCTGTAAAGCTACTACTTACATGTTTCAGATGATACGCCATATTTGAGGTCGTTGAATGATAGGCGAGCGTTTGGATGTCCTGCCCGATGTACTGTAATTACCACACAGACCAGCTGTTAACAATCTGTCCGTCACAGACTGCGTGACTTCGCCACTTCACCTGTGTGTGAAGAATTTTGTTTTACTGCGATAAAGCGACTGATAAAATTTTGGTCGACTAAGCCTCTTCTTGTCGGCTAACGGTTAGTCGACTATTATGGGGCAGCCCTAATGTATACTATAACTTATACTATATTATTACTTATTATGTTTTTTCTGCTTATTCACTACCTTTCATATGTTTGGGGTCAGTGTTTCTTTTTTTTCTTTTTTACTTTTCATCACATTGATCAAAAGTGACTGTAAAGACATTTATAATGTAACAAAAAAAAATTCTGTCAAATAAATGTTGTTCTTTTGAACTTTCTATTCATCATGGTTTCCACAAAAATATTAAGCTGTACAACTGTTTTCAACACTGATAATAATAAGAAATGTTTCTTGAGCACCAAATCAGCATATTAGAATATACAAGAATAAATTACATTTTCAAATGTATCAAAATAAAAAAAAACAGTTATTTTAAATTGTAAAGATATTTCACAATATTGCTGTTTTACTGTATGCTTGATCAAATAAATGTAGCCTTGGTGAGCAGAAGAGACGTGAAAATAATCAATGAAGAAGTTTTCTGCAGGCACTAGAGCTTTGTGCATTTCACTGACAGCTAAAGTTTGGATTTGACTAACAGAAACTGTTCCTAGATCAGTGGTTATTATGGGCATGCTGTATATTGGAAAAGCAAATGAAAGCAGTTAGGCTGTGGATGGATGGCTACAAAATGTTGTATGCAAGCTGAGGTCATAAATCAAATGCCATCATGTGCATGTTGGAGGCATGAAAGCAGAATGCCACGACTGCAAATTATGAGACTGAATTGCAAGATCATGCATGATTACTAGTGTTGATGCATGGATTTTATGTTTATTCTCTGGGTCAGCGAAATCCGTTTTGCCAATGTACTTTATTACAATTTAAACTGAGAGCGCTCCCATGTAGAGCTGTGCCTGCATCATGCACAAAACATACTGTAGAAAGAGATGGGACAATGGATGAAAGATGTTCTTGTTCATCTTTGTTTTCTGTTCTCTGTCTCCAGCCTCATCTCAGAATGAAGTGGCTCAGTGTTTCAGAGTGTTTTAGCCCACCTGCCTTCCATGTACACAAACACACTCATACACCTGCTCCACTCATATATAATGATCTCTCCCTTAAGTGCTCAAGACCAACCATATACCTGCAGCTGCAAGTCTGACAGATGGGATAACAGGCAAGGATCCAACGCATATTGACACGTAATAGATTGGATCTCTTCAGGTGTACAAACCAGAAGAGGAAGAAATTAGACATTACATTTAAAAAGATGAAAATCTTTGCTTCTTAACAGGCACAGTCAGATAGTATTCCCTCATTCCTGTGAATAACATCACTCACATTAACAAATGATTTTGTCTAGAGTGAGAGTCAGTCCAGCAGAGCCATTAATACACCTATGGAAGAACAGAAATCTGAAGCTTTGTTTGTTTGTTAATGCATTCATATGAAAATGTTTGTTTTGAGGTGACAGTAATTTTTTGGAGTGGATTAACTTGCCGCCTTAGACAGCTTGATTGATATTTACATTGACCAGTCTATATATATATATATATATATATATATATATATATATATATATATATAATTATTATTATTATTATTATTCATTTAAGACTAAAGTCGAAAATTCCCTTCTTTTGGCCCTGAAGGTAATGCTAATTTCTGAACAGCCTACTGTGTATCATGATCTCCTGCCTTAAAGAAAGCTTAAATTTATGGTCTGGGTAGGCAGTCACTTTCCGTCTAATTAAAATAGAGTGCTTGTGTTGAATGGCTTGTTCCATCTCTCTCTCACACACACACACTGAGAGAATTTATAAAGATGTAAACAACCTCAGTAAAGCCATATGACGTCTGGTTTGTACCATACAGTACAGAAGCCTGTATAAATAATGTAAACGATCCCCTGACAATTCAGTAAAGAACTGGGGAACTGCTCATGAACTTCACTCTCATGATATACTGGAGCCATTAACCAAGAGTGTGTTTGAATGCGTGTATATTGCTTGTGTGTTTGATGACGATTAATGGCCAGGGCTTAGGCGATCAGGATCAGGAGGGTTAGAGGTTACATATCCGAGCAGACTTGCATATATTTTAATGTTTCTGACTCTCCTTCACTGTGTGTCCTGCTTTTTTTTTACTTAGGTGGCTCCTGCCTCTTGCAATCTGAGCCGAGCTGAGTGCAGAAATAAAATCATAACGGTGATTTGTCAATGAAGTGTGTGTGTGTGTGTGTGTATGAAGTGACTGTGAACCCTAAAGGCGACATCAATCTAGATGAGACAACTCCCATTTGTTTTCATCAGTAGAAACGTGTGTGTGTGTGTGTGTGTGTGTGTGTGTGTGTGTGTGTGTGTGCTGACTCAGTCACATCAGCTCCTTTGAGGCAGGACCGCTGGGCTGTTTACATCACTGTCGTCATGACAACTCCTTACCACCACACACACACACACACACACACACACAGTCTGAGCCATCAATCATCTCCAGGAAATGAAAATGCGTGCTGATCCCCGCACTGTTTTGTTTGACATAGCATTCTCACACACACAGGTACACTATAAAACATGTTAATAAATTAAATGGAAAGCAATGTAAAAACATTGCTGTAAAAATGTTTTAATCGGTTAGCTGTAAATAACCTTACTAAAATTAAATCACATTTTAAGAAATTTTTTTTTTTATTTTACTGTAAAGTACTGTACAAATTATATTTTTGAGAAACATATATTACCTTCTAATTTACAGTGAATGTTAATTTATTAATATTCATTATATTTAAAAAGATAATACTATACATATACTTTTACATGTACATATATAATAATAATAATAATAATAATAATAATAACAACAATAATAATTAGTATAAAGTACCAAAAATACAGACACCAAAATGTGTCACTTAATTCCTGAAATGCTGTTGTCACCATATTTTACTTTCTGGCAACCACAACAGAATGTACTTTCTGGCAAACACTCCCCCCCCCCCCCCCCCCCATATATAATAAGGTTCCCACCCACCCAAGTGTACATCATTTCTAAAAGCCACAAGTGTCATTGTTTTGCTTTCCTTTTCTAACCTATTTTCATGATTCTTATGCTGACACAAAGTAACAGAAGGGGCAATTTGTTGTTGAAAGTCATTGGTGATTTAAAATGAAATTCTCTATTTTTTACATAAAAACAGTGTTTCAAGGGCTTTCATATGAAAATCAGCCCTGTGACAATTCAACCGTCATCTGAAATGTGTCTTACAGGCACAAAAATAATACGACTTTGCCAGGAAATGTGATTAAATCAGATACAAACTATATTTCACTTTCAAATCAGACATTTATTTGAGCAAGTTCTATATAAAAAAGGATTTCCTTTGTGATCATTATAATTCAGAGCAAATAGCATTTTTCTGAAGGAAGAGAAAGGGGCTTCTGAACTGAGAAAGGAAGGACTGTAGACCAAACCGGACAGCACATATGCTTTCAAGAAATTCAGCATCAAGCCACTTTTAATGTTCAAAATTAACAAAATTTTGCCATTAATAATGTAATGTTTTGCACTTTTAATTACACTAAACACGTCCCAGCTGTGGTTTTAAGTAATTAATTTCATATCATCATCTTTTCATGCGTTATCTTCATAAAAACACACATTTCCTGAGTGAAGCAGCATTTTGAGAGGATACAAGCTGAAATCACTGACGCTAATGATTGCTCATTAATCATATGTCTTGATAAAGTTTCTACAAGACATACTCCTACAGGCTCTGAGAGAGAGAGTGATGAGAGATGGAATTTTCATTTTTACCACATTCTAAAAAAATAATGTGTTGGCTCAAAAAAAAAAAAAACTAGTTTGCATAATTTTTTTTTGAGTTATGACAACAGTGAAATTAAGTTCAACCAACAAGATACACTGAGTTAGAGGAACTTAATAATTTGTAGCATGAACACACATTTTTAATTTGATTACTCAAAAAAATTAAGTCTCTCCAACTACTTGGAACTAGCTGGAACTAGGGATGTGATCAAGCATCAATCTGTTAAGCGTATAAAGTGATCGCGTCTCTTCAGAAAACTTGTAATACTTGTTAATTATTTTGTGTTTTAATTGTATCATTTAAAATTTACCATTTAAATTCAGCTGGAAAGCCATTAAATAAACTATTAAAAAGTTTCATGGCACAGCTTGACAACTTGCCCCATATAGGTCAGCGTGTGTTAATTGCACTGTTTTCCTGGGCAATCTCAGTGGAAATATTCAGTAGATTTGTAGCCAAGACTTTGTATGTGCCTACAGAAATTGATCCTGAGAAATTCTCACTGGTGTAAAAAGGGTGACAACTTGCCTAATGGCTTTCCTATAGCACTCACTATACACCAACTTAAAGTGTGCATATGGATGCGTGTGTATATTAACATGTGAGTATGCATGTAAAGACAGTAATCTTATATTAGCAGACACACAGATGTTGGGTTTCAGTTTTAGAGAATGTCATTACTTTTTCATTACTTTGTCATTACTTTTTATAGTTTCCAAGAATGTTATTACAGAATTTCTTTGAATTGCAGTTAAATTGGTCCATTCGATTCAAATTCCAACTCGTGAAATGAAAGGAGCCCAATAATCTTAGACTAGCAACATATAGGTGTTGGGTTTCAGTTTGAACTGTAATAGAGTCCACAAACACACACAGAGAGAGAGACAGAGAGAGAGAAAGGAAGGCACGTCCCATCGTGTTGGGGCCGGTAAGGAAACAGGAGATAAATGTGAAGGGGTTAGATAAACTGAGCTCTGGCACATAGACCAGCTTGAAGAATAATACTCACATAACAATATACCCATCTCATAAATCTATAAAGAACGAGAAAGAGAGTGATAATATCCCAGCAATGGAAGCCCTTAAGTACATTACAGTGACCAGTCACAGAAACAGGGAATTTGAGCTTGTAAAATCTCCGTATTTGCTATAGATTTAGTTCCTTAACATCCTTCGGTTTTTCTCTACAGAAAGAGAAATGCTGAACTAAGTCGCCCATTCATCAGGCGAGCACCTTGTTTTGACAGATACTTTCCTTCCTCCTTTCCAGTGCAGTGCAGTACGTGTGCATTTGTAACTGTGTTTTGATACAAGTTATTTTTTTGGCTTATGACCTTTTGTTTAATGTAATTTAATATCCTATTACATATTGAAGCACTACATTTCTTTGTCATGTCATTTCAGCTGAATGTTTTGAGAATTAATTTCTCTGTTGAACATTGACATTCTGGCTCATTCTTTCAGTGCCATACCCAACGTGATCTCATGAGAAAACGTGTGTATTTTTACGTAAATTGTGGTTCTACCACACGTACATTTACTTGCGTTTTCATACACACAAAAACGTACATTGACGTATTTATAGCACTAAAACGTAAAAATACTTGTATTAACAGCAAAAAACATAAATCATGTAACGTAAAGGGTGAATGTATATGAATTCCCATGTATTAATATTAAAATCGTGGCTTTAATGATTTAACGATGTTTTTAGTCGAATTTATTGAATGCAGTTTACTCATCTACTTAATATGAAATAACATTTCTGTTCGTGACTTGTGCTGCTCGTTTCGGAGGATTACATACTGTTAAACAAGACTACAATTTGAAACCTTATGAATAAAATTTCTGTAATTGTTTAACCATTTTGTAATATTTAGTTTGTTTGCTATGAGACACAGAAGGCGTTTTCTCCTATGCAGCGACTGACAATACAACCATAAGATACACCAAAGCACAACATAAATTCACAAATCACATCCATTTTATTTGTTAGTTGTACTCCAAATCTTTAGAATCCATATGTTTGTAAGGAACAGATCCAAATTCATCCCTTTATTCATCAATCTTCATCTTCATTCTCAGCAACAGCAACCGTCACAGTCAAAGCTCGCGCTCGTTATGATTCAAATTTGAAAGTAGCGCCGCCCTCGAGAAGCGTTACGACATTGTTTACGGCACTGATATCGAACGCTCATTGGTTCTCATTTGCTTCGTCACAGATTGCGACATGCCGTGTTTCAGTGGATTGACATTTGAAATGAGTGCGCGCCTTCACGGAAAGTAGCCGGATTTATCATATTTTCATGAATTAATAAGTTAAATTTTGCTCTGTACCCTATAAAAAACTATTACCGCCAGAGAGGACTATGCCTGGAGCTCATCATTTGAACTACTTTTGGTACCACTTTTGACATTTTCGCAAAAAATAAATTATTGTGATTAGCCTACGCTTGTTTGTCTGTCAATCTTTTATTTATAACAGTAGGTAGTTTAAAGAAATGGTTATGGGTAGGTTTAGGGGTAGGTGTAGGATTAGTGGCTCAAAATATCGTTTTAATGTTATATTTTTACTAAAATTGTCATTTTCCTACACATTTCTGTTCTTTATGTTTTATTCTTTTAACATTCTGTATAAAATGGGTAGGTTTAGGTTCGGGATGGGGTTTAGGGATCTTACATTTATCTACAAAACGATAAAATGGAAATTATACATCTTTATGACATGAAAGATTCGTAAATATTTTACGTTTTTTCGCTGTAAAAACATAAGTATTTTTACGTTTTAGTGCCATAATTACGTCAATATTGTACGTTTTGTGTCTTTGAAAGTTACGTATTAATACCTACGTATTAACAATGAGACCAGGCTGCCATACCAAACAAAACAAATGTTTTATACTACGAGTAGGCTAATAGCTCATAAAATTTGCAAAAATCCGGAAGAGAAAATAATTGAATAACGAGGGGACTAATGACAGTAGAAATAACAATGAAACATTCATTCAGGATTCATGTGATGTGACTCGTCATTACTCCAGTCTTAAGTGTCACATGATCCTTCAGAAATCATTCTAATATGCTGATTTGATGTTCAAAATAACAGCATATATTTAAAGTAGAAATCTTTTGCAACATTATAAATGTCTTTACTGTCACTTTTGATCAATATAATGCGTCCTTGATAAATAACAGTCATTTTCTTAAAAAAAAAAAAAATCTTGCTCCAAACTTTTGCACATAGTGTTTTCAGTATATAATATGTATTTAATACATAAACCTTCCTTTTATGGACAAATATGGAACAACATTTTATTTCCCAGAATGTCTTTACTTGTTTTGAATTTCTTTAAATTGCTATGGAATTGGTTCATTTGATTCAAGTTCCAACTCATGAAATAAAAAAGAAACCCAATTCACAAATTCTGAACATAGACGTGCACACAGTAATTTCTACGGGGGTAGCTACGGGCAATCAGGTGTGAGTTTGAATAAAGACAGGTGAAGATGGATACCTGCCTTTCAGCTATCAGTCTGTGGAAGATGAGAACAGAATGAAATGCATTTCCTGTGCAACACTCACTGCTGTAATTCTCTCATCTCACTTCACTTCATTTGAACTTCAGTCCTGCTGGTGCAAAACCCATACATTACTGCACCATCACACCCGTTCTGTCTATTCAGTTCAATTCCAGTTCAGTCAGTTACTTTATACCAGTCTGGATTATTTTATGGTACTTTTATAGTGCTTCATTGTCACATTTTGAAGCTTCAGTACACTAGTCACCATCTGTTTTTGTTGTATGGAAAAGAGCAAAATGACATTCTGCAATATATATGCTTTTGCATTTAACAATATGGCTTGATATCAAACTCATTGCTTTCAAATTTCTTTGTGTATTTACTCTGGTATCAAAGGACTCTTGCATCTGCATATAGTGTGATGTTAAAATTTACACTCTCTTTCCATTTGTCAAGGTCATGTCTGTCTGCTTTAACATGTGAACATTTGTTCTTTAATAGATTGCCGTAGCCCTCAGAGGACAAAGCACACTTTGTAAAAATCTGCCCGTTGTTTTAATGGCACATTTTACTATTAATATGTGTTGGAAGTCTTTATGAATGTATTCTCCACACCTTTTATTGGAACTAATATTACATCATTTCTTAACGGTCCTTCCCAAGGTCACCTCTAAGACGCTTTATGAGAGTAGTAAAAACATGGCTTTAATGAGAAAACAGTGTGTACAGAGTGAATGTCTGGAATCTACAGTATCAGCCTTCTAGTGTTCATGTATGTAAGTGTGTATGTGTGTGTGTACAGCTGTGTGTTGTTGTGTTGCGTGTCCTTGTCCAGAAATTGCTGATGTTACAGAGGACACAGTTTGGAGCTGCTAAATGTTTGTTGCTGATGTTATTGGCTATCAAGAAGAGTAAATAAAGCACATGACCATTCAGAGCACTTATTACACTTGCGTCATGCAATTGACAGGCAGTATTTCTCTCTCTCCACAAAACACCGCTATTACTGACAATATATTTAGTGCTTTCTGCTAATGCACTTTGGTTGACCAGCTTCACCAGCCAAGTTTTGCTATAGTTAACAGCATGACTATGTTCTTACACCATGTAGATCACCACCAAACCAGTTAGACTAACCAGACTGGATCCACATGGAAATTCAGCATAGAGATAGGGAGGGATGGAATACTGTACTGTCTGTTCAAAAAGTTGCACCTATTTCTTTGGTCTAATTTTTACAACCATTTTTTTGGGGGATGTTTTTGCCTCTAATGGAAGATGAAGATGTATGTCAGTGTTTAATCAGCTAAATTATCAACACCACAAACAGAGCCTTATTTTCATTTGTATTAAATTAAATATGGCATCTACCCTAAATAAATCTCCTACTACCACTGCAGACATAATTTCCCTTAATTGTCTAAGAATAAAAAATTCAAGAAAATGCATTTGTTTGAATTAAAAAAAGAAAGCAATATGCTGTTTTTAAGCCAAATTATTTGATATTCTTTCAAGACTCTTCAGATTGTGTTATAAAACACTTTTCTGTATGTTTTTTCTTTTACAAAGTTATTTTTTTTTTATTTTTTATTTTTTTCCACACATCAACTTTGTTTAACATATTGAGGAGAATAAATGTTATATCGCATCTCTTCACCACAGTGGAACTGCGATAATGCATTTTCTCATTGGCTATTTTTTTATATAAATTATTTAATAATAGTATATGCATAAATAATACAGTTATGGTATGTTTCATGCACTAGGATCCGCTAGGTTTGAATTCAGGTTAGTTGCAGTCATCTCAATGGGAAAAAGTGTCCCAATTAACCTGAATTCACTCCTACACTGTAAAAAAAAAAAATCCTAATTTTACGGAAAATAACTGATTTTTTTTTTTTTTACAGTCATTTTCTTTTATTTTTAAAATTACACTCAAAACTCTAAAATTACAATGTATGTAAATTAACAACTCAGCTGTTATTTTATGTATTATGACATTAATGAAAAATTACAGTAATTCACATTTTTTACAGAAAATTTACTGTATTTTTTATATATACACTATATTTTTACACTGTATTTTTTATAATGTATGTAAAATTACAAAAATAATCAGTAATTAAACAGTAACAAAGCAGTGAAATGATAAAACGGTCAAATGAATGGCAGCCAAAAAACCCTGTAGAATTAAAGTAAAATATGCTAATTTAAATAAACCGAAAAACACTGTTTTACAGGTATTTCCTGAATTATTACCTTTGCTTTAAAAAAATCCTAAAAAAAAAAAAATGGTCAATGACTGTCAGCTACGGCTGCCAAACAAAAACCATAAAATTAAAGTAAAATATCCTAATTTAAATAAAGTGCAAAAAACTTTAACAAAAATTTTCTTTAAATGTTAAAAATATTCTTTTATTCTACAGGTATTGTCCTGATTTGATTCAAATGACTGGCAAAAACGGAACATCAAACACTAACAGATCTCTCAAGATCTCAGCATCTTCACTTATTACAGACTTTATTTCTTTTATACAAAGGTTCTTACTGCGAATTAACAAAGATTTAGATGTTGATGTCTTGAAAAAAAAAGTTTGATGTCACCGTTATGGAGGTGAGCGTTTGCTTTAGTTGGGCTCTTGACCCTTTCCATGTTAGTTTTACTTTGGCGATTTATTGATGATATCGTTGTCATGAAGTGGCCAGATTCACTGATGTCACATAGTGTCAAATTTCTGTGTATATTAACCATTAATTTCATATGATTTACTGTAACCTTGTGATATTGTGGAATTATATTATGATAACCTGGTATTCTGATTTTTTTAGTCATTATGCAGAAAATGTTTTCAGCCATGCTTTTTTCTTTTTCTTTGGGAACACAGAGACATCAATAATCAACATATGAATCTCAACAATGGTGACAATCAACAAAGCTTTTTTGTGACATTAGTAGCTTGTTTTGTGACGTTGTGAGTTAATCTGAATTTTTTTTTTTTTTTTTAATTGTCACCATTGTTGAGATTCATACACTGATTCTTGGTGTCTGTGTGACCTTGACAAAACATTTTCTGCATAATGATTTAATAGAATTGTCTATAGTATCACAGCACTGCAGTAGTGTTGACCTGTTAAGTCACAACTAATATTAAACAAATTAGTCAGAGACCAGACTCCGGTAGCAGTGAATCAAACCACTTTATGATGACTATACCATCACTTAAAAAGTGATCAACATCATCTGATCAGAATTTCTCTTTTATTTATATAGCGTTTTTTGTTTGTTTGTTTTTTGTTATAACAAACATGTTTCAGAAACCCTAATGTCAAAGAGTAAAGGGTCAAGAGCCCAACTAAAGCCAGCACTAACCACCAGAATGGTGACTTCAAACTTTATTTTTTTATTCAATAAAACATCAACATCTAAACCTCTGTTAATTCTCAATAAGAACTTTTGTATGAAATAAAGTCTGGACTGTAATAAGTGAAGATGCTGAGATCTTGAGAGATCTGTTAGTGTTTCATGTTCTGTTGGGATTTAAAGGGTTTCTGTATTGT
Source organism: Ctenopharyngodon idella (assembly GCF_019924925.1). Classification (NCBI taxonomy): domain Eukaryota; kingdom Metazoa; phylum Chordata; class Actinopteri; order Cypriniformes; family Xenocyprididae; genus Ctenopharyngodon; species Ctenopharyngodon idella. The sequence continues at coordinate 13,879,484 of NC_067228.1, forward strand.
GTGTTTTGTGGGTCACCATTGTGCTGGAGAGTAGATCCTGTGCTTCAGTCCAGGAGGAGCCAGAAGACATTGGTGTTATGCTGCATGTTGCTTTATTTCAGAGGCAGTAACATATAGTTACATTAATTCATTCATGTGCGCTCAGGTTAAATACGAGAGATTCACATTTTACAGGAAATGTGTTTCGTTAGTAACAATTCAGGATGTACTTGTAAAACAACAGTGTTTTTTCTGTAAGAGTGTTTTGCATTTAAATTAGGATATTTTACAGACTTTGATTGGCAGCCTTTGCTGAAAGTCATTTGACTGTTTTTTTTTTTTTTTTTTAAGATTATGTTTTGCAGTGAAGGTGTTTTATTGTAATAATTCAGGGAATACCTGTAAAATAAGTTTTTCTGTAGAAAAAATTTAATGAAAATTTCTGTTAAAGTTTTTTACACTTTATTTAAATTAGAATATTTTACTTTAATTTTAAGGTTTTTGTTTGGCAGCCGTAGCTGACAGTCATTGACCATTTTTTTAAGAGTTTTTTTTTTTTTTTTTTTTACAGTGTATGTTTTTTAGAAACATATACTTTACACATGATACATTTAATATTTTAAAAATAATTTAAATTGTGACGTCGAACTTTCCAAAACTTTTTCACCTTTAACAATGTTTTATTTACATTTAAGCTGTTGTATAAATAAATTACATACTGTTACATAATGCATAACAGAGATAAATGTCGAGAAGAACCCTTATATCTGTGACGTCACAAAGCCATCTTGATTATAGTATGAAAACTAATGCTCTTTTCTCTCTTTCTCCTCCAATTATAGGTAAAACTAGACAGGACAGATGAGATTGAGGGGAAAAAGGTCAACATGTGTTGGTTCATCAACAGTATAACAGCACAATGTGCCAGAACACTGACACCACACGGATGAAGAGTGAAAGAGAGAGAGACAGGTAATCTCTAGCATGTCTAATCATTCTGCCTGTCAGAGCCTAATTTCCCAGTAACCTCTAAAACCTTTCCTCAACTGCATTAACAGCAGCAATTGTGGAACAACCTGCTCTTATTGTGCCTAACAATGCGGTAAATGAGTTCATTAAGCACCTAAATCACCATCTACAGCTTTTCTTTCTGTCATTCCTTTATTTAAGTGAGAGGTAAAATTGCATAAATTAAGGATATGGAGTGTGTCTTAGGAAAGTGATACATGGAAATTCAAGGCTTATGTTTCTGAGGTAACACCCAAATTTTTATATAAACAAGATGAGTGAGTTATGTGTGACTTGCGTCTCTGGGCGAACACACACTCACACACTTTCCCCTTTGGCTGCTTTGAGACAATGACGTTATTTGGCTAACCAGCAAGGTCAATGCACGGTGCTGTTAATATATTTACGGATTTGAATTTCTTTAAGGTCAGCAGCTCACTTTTTACTTTAAGGATATTTCTGATAGAAAGACATTTAAAACACACCTTCAATTTTAGATATGATTACTGTTCATTTTCAAATAAAAATTGTGTTTTTTCTGATTTGAAACAAGCATTTTAATGGTTCTTTTAGAAGAGCTCTTCAGGGCCGCATTGACTTTCACACATACACACACTGAACGGATGGGCAGCAGTGTTTTTCATGTCAGCATGGTTATACAGAGGTGTAGTAAAACATTTCCTCTTGTTTGTTGTTCTTTGAACGTTAAAACAGCGCGATCGTTCACTCACACACACATTGTACAAGAGGAAATGTGTGAAGTTTGTTCAGGGTGCCAAGAGTTTCTCAGCCAAAGTACATCACATGCACACATACACATAATTTTTCAATATTTCCTCTGTTTGACCGCTGTGGTCGCCACATTGACTGCAGTTTGACATTTTGTCAAAGATATAATAAAAAATAATCCACTTCAATATAATTTCGTGACTCTTTTCAGATTAATTAAAGCACAAGTATATTTCTCTAAAGGACAGTATTTTCACAGAAGGCTAGTTTTTACATCATGTCTTACTGCTTGTGCTGAAGTTGTTCCTTTGAGGATTAATTTGACTTTGGCAGACAGAATATTATATTTTTAAACACAGTCATTTCTTAATATGCTGGTGATATGTAAAGCTAGAATAAAATTTTTAATTTATTTTCAATGTTAAAGGTGCAGTATGTAGGATTTCTGTCCGCTAGAGGTCGCTAGAGGCCTATTCAAAACAAAGGCGTAGCTTGATGACGCCAAGTTTGAGCGCGCAATCTTGGGAGATGTGGTCTTCACCTCAACGGACGGTGCAAAAGAATAGGGATAGGACTCGGGAAGAAATCATGTTCATGGATGCGATTATTAACGTTATTGTAGTATGAAGCAAAGCAGGACCGAGTGTTGTGGAAGCTGAACGAGGCCGCTGGAGCGATTGTGCAACACACGCCTCACGAGCAGCGGAACTTTTATTATGCCACAGTCGCCGGCGCTGCTTCCGCTTTTCCGGTCATGAGTATGAGGTAACACAGCTCTGTTTATCATATTAGATACATTTGAGAGTGTTGAAAATGTTGTTATAACGTTACTCTGTGCGTTCTCTCAATGGCTGCTGTGAGACACTTGTTGCACACTGCAGTAAGCTAGATCGATTTTAGAATATCATATTAAATGCTGGATGGCTTGTGTTGATAAATGGCATGCAATTCATTTTAAAACGTATTGTATGATGGAGAGAATTCTGTATTACTGTTACTAAAAATAAAGCTGCATCTGATTATGCTATGTTAGCTACTTGACAAAATAGTGTTTTTCTCTGAGGCATGGTAAAGCATGGTACTCGCAAAAAAATCAAGAAAATTAGATTTAAACAATAAGACTAAACGTGTTGAGCTATATAACAATTAGTTTTCTGTCTATAAATATATCAAAACAGTTGTTCCCTTGTCTATTAAAACGTGTAATATATTAAAGCGTCTATGGTGTTTCCATGGTTTCTACAAAATAAAACCGGAAACCGAGGCAGACGCGGGTATGACGCAATTGACAAGCGACGAATCACACGTCCCGGAGCCTTGGTTAAAAATGCAATTGTCACATGATTTACAAACAGTTGGAAACATTTGGGATATTGTAAGTACTCAAGTGAACCAAATATATAACACTGGCCTAGTGGTTTTTGGATATTTTACTGCAAAAATCTTACATATTGCACCTTTAAAGGGATAGTTCACCCTAAAATCAAAATTAACTCAAAATTACTCACCCTGGTGTTGTTCTAATGCCATATGTCCTTCTATCTTTTATGTACCATAAAATGAGATTTTTTTTTTCCCTAATTTTCTTTCTTTTTTTTTAATTGTCTCTCTTGCACTCGTCCATAATGGCAGTGAATAGCGACTAGCATCAAGCTTTTTAAAAAAGATGCTAAAGTATCACAGAATGATCCCATATGACACATGTCGTATATTCCAAGTGTTCTGGGGGTATACGATATGAAATTTAACTCCTGACCTTGGCCGTTGGTCTTCTGTGCACGACTACGCGAGGTGTTCGTTCATGTGACTGTTAGCGCTGCAGTTCACTCTGTTTTGCCCAGAAAAAGCACACAAGTTATGAGAAAGATTAACATAAACTCAACATGAAATACAACTCACATACCTTCTCCTCTGAGGTGAATATATCTGTTGTGTTTGTCATAACAAAAAGTTATCACATCTGTCATCAGACAAACTGAATTCTGGTCAAGAGATATTTAACTCAGTGAAGAAAGTTCGGAGTGAACTACGACGCTAACGAGCACGTCACAAAGCCGTGCACAGAAGACCAACAGCCAAGGTCAGGAGTTAATCTTTTTTAAAAAGCTTGATTCTGATTGCTATTCACTATATGGACGATCATGAGCAGGACATTTTTAAAAAATTCTCCTTTTGTGATCCATAAAAGAAAGAAGGGCATATAGAATTAGAACAACACCAAGGTGAGTAACTTATGAATTAATTTTTATTTTAGGGTGAACTATCCCTTTAATTTGTCAAGCAGCTTAATGTCACTATGGTTACCCTCATCTGAAAGCCCCTCTGTGGTGAAAATCAAGTTTTTAATGTTGTTCACGTCTATCTGGTGTTTTTAACATTCTTTAAGACAAATCATATGCATATTCACAAAAGTGGATACAGGCAGTGAGACAGAGCGCAACGGGTCATATTACTATAAGAAATGCGTTGGAGGGGAACGTATTCGGCGACAGGTGAAATAATTCTTTGACATGGTTAAAAATAATTAATGTTTTTTTTCTTTGTTTGTTTAGCATAACCTGTCGCCGATTTCGTTCCCCTCCAATTTATTTCTTATAGTAATATGACCCGTTGCGCTCTGTCTTACTGCCTGTATCCACTTTTGTGTCCTTAAACATTCGTTTTTTGGGGTCGACAGCTTATAAAAACTTAGTTCTGGGTTTTTTAGCTTGTTTGCTGTACACCATGTCACATAGTAGCTTTTAGACATTGTTCTGTTTTTTGTAATAAGTCAGAAATGACAAGGAGGCAGCCTCACACAATACAAAGTCAATGGAGACGGTTGGATTGTTTTCCTCTTCGGTGGGCGTGGTTTTCAGATTATACTAAATGCGCTCTGTCTCTATGGCTATATGCAGTGATATATCTGTGCTCTGACTAACCTGTCATCTAATTGTTCTTATAAAAAACAGCAGAATCAGTGTCTATGATATGGCTAAAAAATATACTGTCTGAACTATACTGTCTTTTTTTTGTTGATTATGCTCAGATGGAATTTATGTACACACACACATATATAAATACACACACACCGTAGCCTAATGGTCCAGCCTGCTTGTAAAAGATGGATGATATCTGCTTCTGACCTTTGAGCTTGTCATGGTGAAAGTCAGTTTGGCTGGGCTTGGTGAGAAATTGATTCAGTTATATGTGTGACTTCAGCTGTTGGCAGAACCTGCATAGTCTATTACAGATGTGCACCATGAATATTCATACCTTTATCTAATGACAGCTTCTGTCTGCAGTTTACATCTGTTAATTTAAAAAGCAGTATTATATTGAGATTCATCTTTCTTCTCCACAATTTTCAGCAATGAATTCAGCTTAAATTGTTTGACGTAGAGACTCAATTCAAAGTTTTTTGTTTGTTTTTTGTGTCTGGCTTTATAAAATTTTGTAAGATTAAAGTCTAGAACTTTGATAACATATATACATTGATAATGTTCACCTTTATTGGTCACCGACATTGATGATATCATTATAATATTTGCATACTGAATTGTAATTTGTCTTTTTAAATTCTTCTTTAGCAACCAGTACTGACATGTTTATTCTCACTCACAGCTGACAGAAAATAAGACGTGTGCTGAGTATAATGAGTACGGCAGTTTGTGGAGGCTGTGATAGCATTTAATTCACACAGAACTAAAGCCTAAAACCTAAATTTACTTAACACTTTAACACTATTTGCTGCTGCCCTGCAAGTACAGATAATTCCTTCAGGAAAAACAAGTCTAGTTCCAATAAATGCACAAATTATTAGTTTTGAAAACAGACAGAACTGAAACACACAGTCTGTTTATAGACTTTGGTATTTATTTTTAATTGGCAGCACATTTATGAGAGGCCAAATCAGTATAACATAGGGTTTGTTGTATATGTGGTGCTTTTGGCAGTGAAATTTGTTTGCACTCTCTCAGCCTTTCTGCCTTAAATATATGATTGGCAAAAAACATAAAGTAAATTAAATCCAATAAAACATAGGCTTTAGCCTCTCTCGAATTTGGCTCTATCTCTTTCCCTTGTTGCCCAGTTACACTAATTAAACAAATAGGAATATTCATAAGTACACAAATGGACGGCAGAAACACATCTACATCAACACCTAAATCAATCAACTGCTTCCAAATGCTAGCTAAATTATTACCATATTTAGTGAGATTTGGTGTACCAGTCGAATGAAATGCCAGCCCTCTAATGGCACAGTTTCAGTAATGATTTCAAATCCATGCAAAATCAACTGCTTAACCAGTAATTTTTGGCTTCAGGAACAGATGTAGTGCTGAATGCAAATTTTATGTGCTATACATTGTGGTTCTGCTAAACCCTATACATTATGGGGACCAAATGTCCTCACAAATACAGCAATACCATACATTTTTTTGGCCTTGTGGGGACATTTTTTTGGTCCCCATGATGAAAACAGCTTATAAATCATACTAAGTGATGTTTCTTGAAAATGTAGAAATGCAGAAAGTTTTCTGTGATTTGTATGTTTAGGGTTAGAGGATAGAACATTTCATTAGCTCAGTACAAAACCATTATGTCTATAGAATGTCCTCATAATGATAGGTGTACCAACGTGTGTGTGTGTGGGTGTGGGTGTGGGTGTGCGTGTGCGTGTATACCTACTTACTTTTGGTGACAAATTTGTACCAGAAGTGAGCTAAACCTGACAAAAATTCCCAAAACCTCGTTTGGGGACATCCCATTTGTAAAAACTGATTTAAAAAAAAAAAAAAGTGTTTTTATTTATTTATTTTTAAATCATTAAAATGCAGAAAGGTTTCTGTTAGGGTTAGGGTGTGGCTTAAATTTATAGTATTTGTAATTAGCTGTGCATAAAGCGATAGAAGTCTATGCAATGTCCACATTTAGATAGCTAAGTAAACGTGTATGTGTGAGTGTATGTTCAATCATTGATCCTGTACTTTCCTGAGGGGGTCAGTCCTGCTCCTGGAGATTCAGTTCAGCTTAATTTAACATTCAGGCTTGGATGCAATGACCAGGGGCCTGTATCATTAAGCTGGTTTAGGTGGCTACCCAGGTATGTTTCAGTTTGGCTTTTAGCGGTATTTATTGCCAAAGTAACTTGCGCTCCACGGCTAACTCCGGGGCAGGTTATGTTCTGGGTAAGAGATCTCAAACCAAAATTGGACCAATCAGCTGTGGGCAAAGTGACACATATCTGACACAATAAAATTGGTCTCCAAGTTTCTCTTGCTCCAAATTAAAGGTCACTACATAGTAAAAGATTTTTAAATACAAAATTGTCTAGCTATAGAGATGATTTATTATAATTATTTTAAATGACTTAGTATGATAATTATTATACCCTTAATCCATTACACATGAGCAGTTTTATTTTAACAATTATCATCAAGCATGTACAGTTGAAGTGGATCAAGTGGATCAAAACCTTTCATCAAAGTTGTCCTAAAACCAAAATGCAATACCCGTTCTTGTCTTAGGACAACTTTGATGATTTTTTTTGATCCACTTCAAATGTTGACTACTGTAGTTTAAATAAGCAATAAGGTACAAGAGGCTGTGCTGTATCATGAACAAGTCTCAGCCGTGACTTATTTACGATACAGCACTAGCCTTGAGTACCTTATTGCTTTTATAAAATGGTTACCACACAAAACAAATATTAAAGCCAAAAATATGTATCAATGCAACTTTCATGAAGTAAACTTTCACTAAAAGCCTTCCTTCCACCAGAATAAATAGTCCCTGACCGTGAACAGCAATAGAAGACTGTCTTTATGAGTGTGTCAGTCAGTAGCGAAGATTTTTACATTGAAAAAACTGAATTGTTGTGAACACAGAACAAGATGCAACTGACAAATGCTTTGACTAGCGCTGTCAGTCACGGGAAAACCCCTTAACTGTTAAAAGGACAAGATAATACATCGGACATTTAAACAGATTTTTTATTATGAACATAGGACTGACCTGAAGGAAAATGCTAAATCTGAATGCAGATAATAAACTTGCTCACTCAATCTCTTTCTCACAATACTCTTCTACATAATACAGTAAGCTTCAATGAACAATATCAATTGAGAACAAACAGTTTACGTTGCAAACAGAGTGGTTGCTAAGGTTGTTGTCTAGTGATACTTTATCGTGAATAAAACATAGCTATTGACCAATCAGAATTAAGGATAGGAACTAACCGTTTTATAAATGAATATAAATATATACAGATAACATGTAATGTGAATAAGATTTGGAATCGGTAGATAAAGTTATAAAAATGACTACATGTCCAAGTCTGGTTTGTTTTTGTCATCTTGAAACTAATCCTGTAATCCTGAGTTTGCTCAACTACAATCATGGTATAGGCCCCAGAACTGAGGTAAAACTCAAACAGGTTTGTTTGCAGATATGACATGAACACAACGCATAAACAGGTAAGTGATGATACTTGAGATTGTTAGCAGATGAGAAGGACCTGAGACAAGGGATGAGACAAAGGATGACTAGAGATCAGCTTGGATGAGGTAACAGCAGCTAGCAAGGACCATTAAGCTAAGTAGTCTGTAGCATCAGATGAGGTACTGAGGGAGTGTGTGTGCTCTATATAGTACTATTGATGAGGGCTAGATGAGTTCCAGGTGTGCGTGGTTAGGTGCCAGGGAGGATGATGGGAAATGCAGTCCGTGACAGGTAGTATAGTACAGTAAGTAATAAATACATTTTATCAAACAAGCCATTCAGCTCATACATGCAGCTAAACAACTAGTATAAGTACTTTTATCTGCCAGATTTCTGTCTTGTCAGTGATGTTGAGTTTAAGTATAACGTGTAAAATGTTCTTATAAAGCAAGTTGCATTCATGTATACACTGTGAAATGAAAACAGGCTACACAGCCTTCAATTCTGACCAATCTAAGTAACATGATTTACTGTACATAAACTACTAATCTATCCACAGACCTGTTTTGTTTTGGAGTTCAGACTTAAAGGGATCGTTCCCTTAAAAATGAACATTCAGTCATTACAGTATTTACTCACCCTGGATTTGTTCTAATGTGTAACACCTTTTTTTTTTCGAACCACAAAAGAGCATATTTAAAAATACATAAAAAATGTCCTGCTCACGCTCATCTATAAATGGCCATGAACAGAAAAAAAAAAGACGCTAAAGTATCACCAACATATTCCAGTGATTGTGATGTATATTTCAAGGGTTCTGAAGGCATACAGGGAAAACAACAACAACAAAACACCTGAAATTTTATTTATTATTTAGCAAAATCCTGACCTTGGTGCTCATGAGAGGCCACAAATCCATAAGTACAAGTTCGCAAAACTGTGGGAATGGATTGTGAAAGCATGGGCATGGATTGGAAATTTGTAGGTATGGTTTATTAATTAATGAGCGCAGTTTGATAAACAATTTAAGAATATGTGAGTATGGTTTATAAAGTGAGGGGACAAGTTGCAAAACTGTGGCAATGGATTTGCGGATCTTTTTTTTTTTTTTTTTTTTTTTTACAGGTGACTTTCCGGGCTCCGTAAGGTTGAGATTTTCGCTAAATAATAAATTAAATTTGGGTTTGTTTGGGATGAACTATCCCTTTAAGACCTCTCTCTTTGTGAAATACTGTATTGTGTTTACCCAAATCACAAAGTTGGCAAAGTATTATGCAAAATGTCCAAAAGGACATTAGAAACCCATCAGTGGCATCACTCCAGCTTCCCTCTGACTCAACTGGTCGAAAGCAATCCGATTCTTATTGACCCCATGCCAGCACAACATCACTGTGTGGCCTGACGAGACCGCTGAGAGCATAATGGCTGAACCAGAGACTAATTAAGCTTCATCTAAAGCTTAACCTTCCTGAATTCTTCTGGAGGGGGGGGAAACACAATTATAATCGAAAAAAAGGAAAAAGCATTTGGACCAGGTAGAAGAAAACAAAACAAACACAGTACTGTGTTTTCAACTGATGTTTTGTAGGAAAATCAAAAAAAGTAATTGCACAAACAGATTAGAAACTGGACTCAATCAAACCATCTGTTTGTATCTGTGTGTGATTGTGTGTGTGAATAAACTTCTTGAAAGGAAATAGCTTGAATCAATTCTTTGTTTCATTTGGAACTCAATATGAAATGAAGAAAACACATTTTGCTTGTTATTCGTGCTTTTTGAGCACTGAGCAGAGTTTAATCACAGTTCACTGTTCTGCCTTGCCTTGCTATCTATCTAGTCAGTAAATATTGTAAAATATTGAACTGCAACAATATTTCGTTACCATTACAAAATGCAATATCACATTTATTTTAAATCAAAACTGGTCGCTTAGTTTCAGAAGACAACAATATTTACCTATATTGGCCAATCCTAGCCAAGGGATCTTTTATTATAGTTCAGGATAAAACTTTGTGTTAAGCTGACAAAGAACATCTGTGCCTGAGCATAATTAAAGTTTCAAGTGATATTCATCTAGACATTGGCTGCATATGGTAGACAAAATATCAGCAGAAATATAGTTTAGTGGTGGTTTCTGTGTATGCAGACATACAGTTACCACAGAAACACTAGGACACAAATCCTCCTGATGTCAGTGCTGCTGTGTTTAGGACGGCACAGATACGGGATCAGTGGGAAGGTTACACTAACATGTACTAACTAATGTCATGCCAAAGTCACTATAGAGCATCTATGGGTGCTGTTTAACATTTTGGCAAAGCACATGCTGGTGTAAATTTGATATAAATCCAATATAACCCACTTTAGATAGATCAACACTGAAGTGTGCATATGTGTCTTTGTGTTAAATGATCTTAAATTCAAATGTGGTCAAAGGACTAATTCACCCAAAAATTAAAATTATGTCATGATTTATCCTCCTTTATGTCTATACCAGTATGTTGTTATTTTTGGAATCCTGCTGTTAAGCACTGAATAGGACAAAATACACTATAAAATTAAAGTCCATAACTTGGCCTCAATATCCCAGGTCTTCTGGAGCCAAACAACAGCTTTGGATGAAGAAAAGACCAACATTTAAGTCAAGATTCACAGACATTTCACAGTCTAGGCTTTTTTTTTTTTTTTTTTTTTTTTATATTTCTTGTATTTTATTTTGTATTTAATATTCCTATTTATTTTATATATTTAGGTGATTCTTGTTGAATCATGAAATTTATTTTGCAATTCTCCAATGTTTTATAGCTATTGTAACATCTAATTCAGACAGAAGCAGAATAAAGAACAAGGTCATCAGAGCTGGAGGTTGAACCACCATGAGCAAAGAGTCAGCGCTCTTAACTTAAAGCTCGCAAAGAGAAACAGAAAATTGTCCTGAGGCGCTCTCTCTCTGTCCCTTCTCCTTTCTCTTTCTCTTTCTCTTTCTCTCTCTCTCTCTCTCTCTCTCTCTCTCTCTCTCTCTCTCTCTCTCTCTCTCACTCTTTTTTTTTTCTTTCGCCTGATTACACACACACTGTATGGAGAAACTGCTGAGGTGTACTGCTAAGTATGTGAGGGTACCGTTACAAAGTGTCTGGTGCTTTGACACACAGCAGGAGAACAGCATATTTACTTTTAAATTGAGTTCAAAGGGATCAAGACAGAACCACCAGGGCTTTATCCTGAGGCTGGAAGGAATTGCTTTGATGGGTTCGAGGGAATGCTGATATGTCCTTAAATGTATGTGCGGGCACGTGTGTGGTGGCAAACACAGCAGGTTGATGTATATCCAGTGCATGTCGTGTGATGTGTGTTTGGCAACATGCGCAAATGAATGATCGTCATTGATTTCTTTTTCATGGAAGCTTCCCAGAGAAACTGGTTTCTTCAGAGACTCATTAGGAAAGGGTGAGGAGTGACCCATTGCATTTTTTATTTTAATCCATGGGAGTGCCACAGCAGTCATTTCTCATTTGCCACAGTGGGTAGAAACATGTTTCACAGCTGAGACAATTGGAGCATGTTTTACTACCCTCAAAACAGCTCTGGGTTTTAAAAGACTCAATAGCAGTGGTCAGAGGAGGAACAATACTCATTAATCAGTACAGTGTGACAGCTATGTTTACATATCAGGGATTATAACTTCAAGCAGATGGATGACATGTAATTATATAATATATGTAATATATAAAAATGTAGTGTCCTTTAATATTATTTTATTGATAAATATACATGCATGCCTATTTGTTCATTTATTTAAGGTTATGATTAGGCACTGTGGTAATCAATATTATGCCAAAAGTGTTGTTGAAAACCAAAGAAATGGACTATTAAAATAATAATAATAATAATAACCCTCAATACAGAAATACTGCTGTTCAAACGTTCAGTTAATCTATGGATTCAGAGTCTGTTTTTGCTTTTGTAACATGTATTGTTGTCATGTTGTAAAAATTGGAATTGAATTTGAGACTGTATTATGTTGCTAGGTAATTGTATTAATTATCATAACTAGGAAGAAAGATTAATAGTTTTAGCAGGTATGAACATGCCGTAGAGCAAGAGAAATTAGCTCTTCCTGATGCTGCTGATTGTTGGATTAATAGCGGCTTAATTGCCAAATCAATCAAAAAATTAATCAAAACATTCTCCATGCTTAAGACTATGTACAGAATAATATACAAGCTTACTATAGTATATTGTATACTGCATACTGTATACTATCTTTTTTTAGCAAGTGAAACATTATTCTACAGTAAGCATGCTACTTTACATTATCACATGGCCTGACTAAGTTTGTGACATGATCTCATTACATTGCATGTTTAAATCAGCAAGTGGAGTCCATTTAGAATATTGGAAATAAAAAGGTTGTTCTGCATTTTTATTAAATTTTATGTAAAAATATTGCAGCTTCTGCTAGTCAAGAAAGAGATGTACTTATTAAGATTTACTTATTTTATTTTATTTATTTACATTTTTGAAGACATTTTGAAGTGTAGCATGCTATAGCTGTTTCATTCATTGTATGACGGATCACAGTGTTATGTCCCTTATGGGGCTCCACGTATAATAACTGCCCTGCCTTTGCAATTTATTTGGCTGACGTATTCTTTCTAATCTATAAAACAGATTGTGAAATAATCAAAATTGTAATTGACCTCCACTAATGGTTTACAGCGCTTGCATTGGAAATGACTGGGAATGTTAATAATTTAATCAATTAAGCTTATCGACCGTCAATAAATCAATTTCAACCCAAATGCATTCAGTAATTATCCCGGCAGTGGTCCAAAATACTGTCTGTACGGTCATCTGAAGACAGAGCGCGCACTGGAGCTCACACTGCACGTCACATCCACTACGTGCACTTTTGGCTTGTAAAATATAGCAGATTAGAATGATTAGGGCTGTCGAAATTAACGTGTTAATGCAGCCGATTCATTTTTTCAGTTTAACGCGTTAAAAATTTTTAATGCAATTAATGCAGCATATGTTTTTTTTTCCGTCATAATTTGGCTAATTTTAAAAACTCCAATGTGTTTAATCACGATTAATTACAGAAAAATGTGTGATAATTCGTTATTTTTTTTAATTGACAGCACTAATAATTTATTAAAATTATAAAAGCTCTCATATCTCATATCTGATTTTTTAAAGTCATGTCTATCAAACAGTTTAAGAAACGTTTAGCTTTTTAAAATCTTGTATATACACAAAACTACACACCCACTTGCACATACAATCAGAGGCTCTAAATTACAGGGTTCACAGCCGCACATAATGCCATGATGCAATGATTTCTCACCCAAATCCCAAAGGAAGGCCAAGTTACCCACAATGCACCAGGCATAATATGTAACTGGTAAGTACCCTGCTGTGGCTTTCGGTTTAACATTTTTAATGGCCACCATTACTCAACCATCAATTGTGAAAGTAATCCCTTCTAACCCATAAAGACAAGGACTGCAGGACCTAAAATAGTCACATTCTACAGTTCTATTTATTTTTATCCCTTTATTTCTCTGTCCTATTTGCCAGCTTAATGCAGTGAATGTTATTTTATGAAATGTTTTGTCGCACATGACACAGTTCTAGTTTGTCTCAAAGGAAACACTTAATTAGAAAAGAAGACAAGGCCGTTCAACATTTTTTTTTTTTTTTTTTTCTGACTGCAGCACAAACACACACATACATACTCACTTTTAAATACTTTGGCATGACATAATTTGGCTGAAAATAATTGTTTAATAATATCACTACCTACGTCTTCATTCGCTTATACATTTTCCTTGTCACCATTTCTGCATCTTAAAGATTTTTTTTATGATTGTGAGGTTCTGGCATTCTCTTGTAAATGGATCACCCAGTCAAGGGATAAAAGTTAATGACCAAAACATCTTATTTCCAGAGCCCTTGGTAAGGGTGGCATGCCTTTAAAAGGCACCTCGGCAAGAGAGTCACACATCCAAAACGAGAGAGTCACACATGCAGGGATTATGAAATGGAGGGATAATGAGCCCCACCATTACTGTAAAACTGAGAATGGTTGCACCTCGTAAAAACAGACAGAGCGAGAGAATGAGTGGGGACTTGATGAAAAAGAGAATGAGAGTGTGGGAGGGCAGAGGGCGGCTGGGGAAGATTAGCGCCCATTATTTTCTCGTCGTGTCGTCTTGATGGTGAAGTCTGTTTTCCAAAGTTTCTGAGTTACATTAATGATGGGAATTTTGATTTTTAGAGCAATCAGGCCCTGTTTGATGGAGAAATTAAACTTAAGTTAGTGCACTCTGTATGGATTTTGCCACAATTTTGCTGTGTGAGATAAATTCAGATATTGTAAAAGACATTTTGGGTTGTAGTCCTGCATTGTAAATGCCTATTGGATGGCCGTCTAATGAAAAATCAATAGGAAAACAGCAATTAAAGATGTTGGTGTCTATGTGAGAAACATTAATTTAAAAATGTCATATAAGCTTGTTTATATGATATGCAACTAACAATTTGTTAATATCTCATTCCATTTATGTTATAATTGTAATTACTTTGAGTTCGCTCTGAAGAATGAGCATAAATTCCCTCTTTCATCAGCCATGACAGACTCCAGTCTTTTCCACATTAATGCAAAGGCTTTCTTGTGTTTTTGCGCTACCATTTCAGTTTTGCATGTCAATGAGAATGTCAGAATGTGATGCGATTGATGATAAAACGCAGAATCAGTCAATCATGACCAAAGTCTGTGTGAAGATGTATATCCTACTGTCTGACATAAAAGATTGTTGATGTCTGCCTTGGCTTTTACCCAGGATCTCACTGGGGTCATATAACACAATCTGACAAGACAACAATCATAAAGGATTGAAAAAATTGCACAGAGAGCAATAAACCCTGATAAAATAATGTAGCCTAGATTTGTTTCATGGATGTTCAATACAGCTTTTTTCTCGTTCAAATAGATATATAGATAGACAGACAGACATATATAGAGACGAGTAGATGGATAGACAATTAGGTGATGGATGGATGGATGGATGGATGGATGGATGGATGGATGGGTGGATGACTGCAGCAGGTAGTGTTTCTCTGCTGTAGGGGATACTTCCTTTCTGATGCTATCATTATGTGTGATGTGTGTCCTGTTGTGCTGTGGGCTAAAGGTGCGATGAAGCTGTGGAGTGGATGTGGGTAATTGTTCATTACTGGACTCCAGCTCTGCCACTGGCCTTCACAACATTTTTTTTCAGGTGTTTGGAGTCTGCTGAGATATAGCGCATAGGAAAGAAAATACACTGGCTACTACAAACAGCCATATCGCTAACAACCTGCACACACCGAAAGGTCTGACCTGCAGGTCTCACCATGAGCGACATCCTTCACGTCCTCCTCCTTTAAGCAAAAAAATATCATTAGTGGTGTTTGCAAAGGCAAGCATTGCTATTACTATTGTTCATACTAGGGTTATGGGGCTTTCAGGCTTATTTAGAAAAAGTGCACTATTGCTTTTCTAGACATTCAGACGATTTTCGCATGATGGACGATTGAACGAAAAATCTCATAGACTTGCATTAAAGGACTGGGTCATAAAGTATCTGTCCAAATTATTAAATAATCGTGTGTCTGGGTGCTTTTGACTTAGATTAGCAAGCAGCTGTCTAGGAAATACCAATAACCACTAATGCTAAAAAACTAATGCTAGCAACTGCATAGCAACACCTTGATCTGATTTTTTTCATTATTATTATTAAAAAAATCAATATTTATATTCTTTATTACAGCAAAGTCATCAACAAACATCTGCTCACTTCGGACAGTTGTGTAAAGTACACATCTGTTAGCAACAGGTAATTTGGCTCTGACGTTTAGATGTGCTATCTCTCAAAGGCTGACATTAATCCAAAATCTGTTCATTGTGAAGAGAATGTCGCCTCTTAACGCAATTCAGTCTCAGCATGATCACCAGCAGCAAAGCTCTTATGAGAAATCCAGCATGCAAGTAGCTGTAAAGTTGCAAACGAAGACAAATGTTGTTTGTTTACTTTTGGCTTTTATTTGAGCCAGCTGTTGTTTGTTGTCAGTTGTGTTGCTTGCCCAAACTAAATACTAGTTAATTGTGATCTGAATACAGTGCTACAAATGCAGAAGACGTGGCGCTGAGAATAATCTTTATAATTCATAACAAAACAAAACAAAAACAAAACTTACTGAAACCAAACTTTTGAATGATAGCTTGTGATTATATATATATATATATATATATATATATATATATATATATATATATAAATATATATCACAATCTATCATTCAGAAGTTTGGGGTCAGTACATTTTTTTTTTTTATGAAATTAAGTTTCATTCAGCAAGAATGCATTAAATTGATTAAAAGTGACTGTAAAGACATTTAGTTACAAAACATTTTTATTTTAAATAAATTCTTTTTACATTTTTATTCATCAAATCACCCTAAAAATATCACGGTTTCCGCAAAAATATTGGGTGGCACAACTGTTTCTGTTTACATTCTGATAATAATAAGAAATGTTACTTAGGCACCAAATTCAGCATATTAGAATGATTTCTGAAGGATCATGTGACCATGAATTAATGGCTGCTAATCACAGCTTTGCCATCACATGAATAAATTATAATTTATTATAATTTATTTAAAATTATTTAAATTTATTTTCAAATTTTACAGAACTCAATCTTTTGAACAGTATATACACACACACACACACACACACATGCACACACTGTTTTTGTAATAAGCAAGTTTGATTATTATATCAAGAACATGGTCTGCTTAAAATATGAATGGGAGACACAAAAAGGACATTGTACTGTATTTTTGGCAGGTTCGGAATGAATTGTTTGACGTAATGTTTCATTCTTACGGTTGTTGGACACCAGTCGAATGCAAAATAGAGAAATAAATACAATATAATTTGCCCAAAATTGAGAAATGGGGTTTCTCAAGACAGCAAAAACGTGCTGGCACAGACTTGCGGTTTACTTTGCAAGCTCTGCTCTATTCTCTGTCCTGTTATCACTGCAATCAACAGCTCTAACTCAGCCAAAGCCAGACTGAGCCCCTCCAATAACCCTGCTCTTCATTTTCATTTAGAAATATGATAATGCTCTAATAGTGCCATCTGTTTCATATTGCTGAGCTTCTGGTACAAACAATTTAAGTACTGATGAACAGTACAAGAGAAGAAAAGCAGACTGTAGCTTTTAAGTAGATGTTAAAAGTTGCATTTCACTTCATATTATACATTTATTAAAGGGTTAGTTCACCCAAAAATGAAATTTCTGTCTCACCCTCATGTCGTTCCACACCCGTAAGACCTTCGTTCACCTTTGGAACACAAATGAAGATGTTTTTGATGAAATCCGAGAGTATCTGATCCACACATCTGACTACAGTGGTTCAACCTTATTGTTATGAAGTGACGTGAATATCTTTTGTGCAAAACAAAAATAACGACTTTATTCAACAATTTGAGCTGTTATCATATGTAGTGAACTCAGTGCAGGCTTCCTTGTTTACGTCCAAACGCCAACTCAGTATTGGCCGAAAGCTGAATACGTAAGCAGCTCGACGCATACATGTGATGCTGACGCAGGATCTGGCCAATAATGAGCCGGCATTCGGACGTAAACAAGGAAGCCTGCACTGAGTTCATTATATAACAGTTCAAATTGTTCTCAAAGTATTCTCTTTGTTTCATAACATTAAGGTTGAACCACTGCAGTCACATTGACTATTTTAACCATGTTTTTAACTACTCTTCTAGACTTCAAAAGGTATAATGACATTGCTGCCTATGTGTGGATCAGATACTCTCTGATTTCATCAAAAACATCTTAATTTGTGTCCCGAAGATAAACAAAGGTCTTACGGGTGTGGAACGACATGAGGGTGAGTAATTAATGACAGAAATTTCATTTTCGGGTGAACTAACCCTTTAACTCACAAAATGTTACATAATATATATATATATATATATATATATATATATATAAAACATATGTTTATTTATTGAAATGAAACATACTATTTATGTTTGATGGTACAGAAAATTGTAATGGAAGTTATAATTCATCCTTTTGTTAATTTTAGATTAAAGTGAGCTTTCCATCTGCATGTTTTTCTGCTGTTAAATCTTACTCTTTACTGTTAAATGTTACTCTTTATATAATTTCTTCATCTCTCATGATCATGAACCTCTACTGGATGAAAAAAAAAAAAAAAAAAAAAAACCTTTACACATGTTTTCCTTTGAATCCTTTGAATCACAGTTGTGCAATTATCTTTATTGTGTTTAATTGCGTTGACCAATATTTTGGCAGGATATAAACCCATTTTATGAGCAGAGTAGACTACCAGGACCACACATGTTTTTGGAGGGGGGGTAAAAACAGCAGAAGTTCATCCGAGGTTGGTAAATTGGAGTGTTTTAATGTAACATTGCATGCAGACCATATACTGTAACTTTTCTTTTCACTCTGGAATTCTCTGCTGCCACTATAGGAGCTGGAAAATTGGTGCTCTCTCTCTCTCTCTCTCTCTCTCTCTCTCTCTATTTATATATATATATATATATATATATATATATAACAAGTTTGAAAATAACATTCCTAACACCTGTTGTGACTATGTGTACCATTCCACAGTCCTTCTGAATTCTAGCTGGTTTAACAAGTGAATATTCAAACAAATCGTCCAATAATGTGTATAATGTGAGAAACAGGCTGTTGTTTTTTC
Source organism: Ctenopharyngodon idella (assembly GCF_019924925.1). Taxonomy (NCBI): domain Eukaryota; kingdom Metazoa; phylum Chordata; class Actinopteri; order Cypriniformes; family Xenocyprididae; genus Ctenopharyngodon; species Ctenopharyngodon idella. Next base: position 13,898,430 of record NC_067228.1, read on the forward strand.
AAAGCTAACACATGTTTCTGTGCTCACCTCCGAACACTGTTGTGTATTCATTCACCAATTATGTGCATCAATCAAGTGGATCCCACACAAGACTTCAATGTCCTGGGTCTTAATGCTGAATAGACAAGCACAAATAAACAGAACCTTCTTAGAACGCCCAAGTAGATGCCAAAGTTAAAATAAAACATCTTCTCTTTATATATAATGTTTGTTTGTTTGTATTTTAAAGGGGTTTAAATTGGAAAAAAACAAAACAAAAAAAAACCAGTGGTAAATTGGTAAATTTCCTCGAATCATCCTTAAGATTTGCAAACCAGTATAAACACATTTCTCAAAACAAACAGCACCACACAATGGATTACCCGCAAAAGCCTGTAACTTGCTCACAATCCTTAGTTCATCTCTCAAAAGTAAGTATTTATGTGAATGAACATATCAGTGCCATCAGAATAACAAGTCACTGTTCACAAACAAGATAGCCAAAATGCTTAGTCATGTTGTCAATATAACAGATAGATAGATAGATAGATAGATAGATAGATAGATAGAATAGTCTAAAATTTGGCTCAGAAGAAGAATAAGTTTATATAGTCAGTGAGTTGGCTTTTTCAACCCAAAAAATAAAAAGTTTAATAGAAATGCATTTAAAATATGCTTGACAGTTTATGACAACAAGTTCAATCATTTTGCATGTAATGACTTATGCAAGGAACTAATGTCTAGATGTTTTGAGGGGTAAGACTATTCAACAGAGAACCAGTATAATATATTTTGATTAACATAACATAAGCAACTGATAATAACAGCAGACAATTGTACATAATCAATTGCATTTTGTACCAAAACATTTGCAATTTGTTCAAAAGAATGAGAAATTGCTTTTATGATGTGCTCAAGTGACTTGGTGGAGGTTGAACAAGTAGTTTTAAGAATTTCAGTTGTGATGTGAGAAATGCACCAAAGAGACTGAGAAAAAATGTAAAAGTTTTTTTAGCCTTTAAGATTTTCTTGTTTCTTACCTGGTGTGTGTGTGTGTGTGTGTGTGTGTGTGTGTGTATTAATATAATAATTGATCTGACTGTCATGCTGGGTAAAATAGACCTGTTCTGGCACTCTGTAATTGGAGTTTAAACGTCCTTCAACCCTCTGCATTTTAAAGGAACACACACACACACACACACACACACACACACACACACATTCTGATCCAGCTGCTGCCCACCCGTAACTTACTTGCTTCTTATGATCTCAATTGTAAAAACTACACAAGTTGGAGGGACATCAAAGAAACATCCCATCACGGCTGTTAAACTCTGTCAGCACACCCGGAGGACTATGTGTCCATTTCTGATGCTTTTCCACGCATTATTTGATCGTTTATATCTTGGCGACATTGTCTTCCAAGGCTGTGTACAAGCTTTTATAGGAAAATCTGGTCTCATTTGCCCAAGGGTGAACGGAAGAGGAATGTGAAGGGGAAATTATCTGGTTACAGATGGTGCAGACACACGCATTTATCTCGCTAAATGAGAATAGACTTCTGATGTTTTTATGTATGATTACTACAGACTACCCAAAACTCTACTCCTAAAACAATAAAGTAACTTCACTATTATTTTTACTGCTTTTAGCAAATCAGCCCGTTTAAAGGGTTTCAGTGAGTTTTCAAAGAAAAAAGTAAACAAAAGTAGAAATTCGCAAATTCGTTTTTGTTCACAAAGTCCCTGTAGAGTAGATACATTTTTTAAAAAGCAAATATTTTGTTAAGTACTGATATTTATAACTATGGTTTTAATTCATTTATTTGACTTAGAGTGCTTTCTTAGTTTATTTAGTATTATTATTTAGTTTGATGCTGTCTCTGTAATAATTGGATGGATGGATACAGACACCTTTCGGGAAATTATTCGTATTCAAAAATAATCTAAACTGCACTAATGTCAGCAAGTACACTAATGCATTGTTTAGTCTTAAGTAAATCTGTTTAATGAAATAATATAAAGTGGTGCTTTTATCTTTGATTCATAGATTTGTTAATTTGTGAGCTTCATTAAAGCTTTTTTTGCAAACTTTATTTTTCTCTACTTTTACTTTCTGCAGGCCTGCTGTAGATTATAACCATTTCAAACCAACAAAAAAGAGTCTAAACAGATGAGAGAAATGATTATGTGTTAAACTATGACTCTATCGGCCGTGTGTGGAGATGAGACCTCCTTTATTTATTTTCTGCACCTCCCTTTGATCTCGCTATCTGTCTCCTTCACACCATCTGATTCCTCTCACCTTCAACATGCTGAACACGACCACTATCATCTCCCCATCTCACGCTTTCTAATTCAGTTTAAACGCACGCGCACAAACACATCAAAAGGTGTTGATTAAACACGTCTCAATTTGGAGTTCATTGCAGTCTGTTTTAATTGAAAATCGTATGCAGGTTTCAACCTGTTCATGAAAAGATGCTCTACATACAGGAAGCTATTAACACCCCCGAAAGCCTTTTGGGATTTTAGGATTTTAAGCTCTGCAGCAGCATGCTAGTGCTCAGAGTCACAAATACAATGTTACTTGCTTCACTTTGGTCCTCTGTTGGAAATTATGTAGAGAAAAAGGGAAATGTTATATTTATTTACAATACAATTTTTTAAATATAATGATATATTTGGGTGTTTTGAGTAAGGATGTTTATATACTACCTTTTAAAAGTTTGGGATTGGTAAGATTTTTGTCTCTTGTGCTCACCAACACTGTTGAACTGTTGAAAATGTTGAATTTACATGATTTAATAGTGTACATTGGTCCCACATGAATCAATTAAGTTAAACAAATATAATTTGTTAATGTAACTTCAACATGATGAAATTAAATAATTTTAAGTGACCCAATTAAGTAGTCTCAAAGTGAATTTTGTGAAGTTTATTGATTCATCCATCCAATATATTCTTTCATTCAATTCAACTTCATAAATGTATTACATTATGCGACTCAATCATTAGACTGTACTAGGTAGTCAACAACTTATTAGCTAACAATAGTGCATATACTAAAATGTTAAATGTTAGTTTTCAATGCAAAGCAAATATTGAATGCAAAGCACCAGTCCACAGCCTAAGCAAATGCTCCACTCTTCTCCACCCAGTGAAATTTAAAACGTTCTAATAATTCCAATATAAGTGAACACTGAACACTATTAAACACTATCAAGCATCCCCCGTTTTCATCTTACTGCAAAACACATGAAACAACATCACATTGTTGATCTAGCTTGATCCAGCCATATGCAATGCATGCTGGGAACTAACAAGCACCACCCATTTTCAGTTAATGGAACAAAATTCATTAATGTAATCCTAACACAAACAGATTAAGTAAACTTAAATATTACATATATTTAAGTAGATTGAACACAATGAAATTAAGCAAGGACAAAATGTGTAGGAATTGTGTTGCTTTAGCTCATTTTAATTTGAACAAGCAGCAAAAATCTTTTTTTTTTTTTTTTTTGTGAAGAAGTAGTTTTTTTTTTTCAACAATGCACTTTACTGTCATTTATTTTTTTATCAATTCAATGCACCCTTGTTGGATATTATTGTAAAAATCGTCCTTATTCAAAACATATATTGTAAAATATTTTAATATATAATAAGCGCACCAATTTAGTTAAATCACTTTTTGCATAACCTCAGCATAACTGAAAAATGTACGTTTTTTTCTCTTTACACACACGTGACGGTATCAAATTTTCATGTTGCGATAATTGCTGAAGCTTTTATCATGGTATACGGTATTATCACGATATTGAAATAAGTTGCAAATAAAAAAAAGTTTGTAATAACTTTTTAACAACTTTTTTTCTTGTAACAAAAAGAACTCAGAACATATAAATACAATTTAAAGCAATACACAAACAGTTATAAAGTAAACAAATGTTTCAAATATAATTAAATTGCAAAGGAAATATAAAGAACATTAGGTATAACTTTACAATAAGGTCTCATTAGTTTAACAATGAGCAATAGCTACATTTGTTACAGAAATTATTATTCTTTGTTAAAGTTGGTTAAAAAATACAACTGTTAGTTCACGTTAGCTCAGGTCCATTAAACAATACAGTTACAACATTTGATTTTAAATTAAAAGTGTTATTAAATGTTGAAATTAAGATTAATAAATGCTTTAGAAGTATTTTTCATTGTCAGTTTGTTAACTGATGAATTAACTAATGTTAAAAAATGGAGCCTTATTGTAAAGTGTGACTGAACAATAAAGAATCAGAACATATTCAAATAATATCTAGGGCATGTTGTAGCCCAAATTAAAATATAAAAATGTTTAAGTTTGAAAATAAATAGCTGTTTAAAACATTTTTAATACTGTAGTAGCTGTAGCCAAAGTCTATAAGTTGCGTCCCAAATGAAACACTGGTCTGATACCCCCTCCCCCTCCGCAACATAATTAAATCTGCGACAGTTGAGTGCATGAAGTGTCCAACATTCCACACTCTGTTTTTTCCGTTAATTTAGTGCATCATCCAGGTATTTAAAGTGCACTTTTTCTTTTTGGAATTTTCTGTGTGAACACACTACTCGCACTATTTGTACTTAAAAACGTCATAGAATAGTGCATACGCACCTGTTGTCTTTGCTGTATCCCAGCTGTTTTGTTTACGGGGGTTACCGGGGTAACCGCTGCATTTCTGCTGTTCCATCAGCGCCATCTGCTGTCAGAGAGTGAAAGTGCATTTTCATTCAGCGCGTCTCCTTCACTCATTCCACCATGTGCTTCTCATGCACTTTGGGTTTGTTTACATCAGTGTGCGTGCCTCTTTGACGCAGGATACAGCAGTCTTGTGCATTTTAAATGGCTGATGGGTAAAGTATTCTTAAAATGCATTCTAAAAATCTGAAAAAATCGTAATAAATAACTATTCACGGTATTTTGAAGTGCCCACGATAACAATATCGCCCATATTCATTATCGTGATATATCGTATTACCGTACCGGCACATGTCTACCCACACACAGCTATAAAACTGTCATTCGAAATTATGATTTTTATAATTAAATAAATTATTAAAAGTTCATGAGATGAACTTTTAATAATTAAAAACTTGTGCGTGATGATCTCATATATCTGGACAATTTTACTGTGACAGATAGGCAGGTTTGTTGTAGTCGTTTGTGTTGCTAGTGTTTAGAGAGAAACTGCAATCTTTTAAAAGGGCTTTTAGTCTCATTGTAATATTTGTAAAAATGCTAAGTATTTTTAGTAGTTGATTGTGTGTTAATGGCACAGCAGTGTGTGTTTTAAGTAGTCCTGAATAGCTTTCATGCCAGTATTGTGACTGTATGTGAGAATGGCTCTGTGTAGTTGTGAGTGTTGGGTGGATGCACACTGTGTGTTTAGTCTGTAGGGCTCAGAGTTATGTGCCCTCCTGTAGAGAACCGACTAAAAGTGAATCTTTCGCTTTGTGCTTTGACCGCTATCGACTCAAATCAACCTCAGATTCTAACTCATTCCAGACCTCTCTATTATTTCTGTCTCTCTCTCACTCCTTGGGGTACAACTAAGTCGAAATACTTTCATTAATATACTAAATTCTTCCCAAACGCCACAAAATGCTGGTTTGAATTACTTTTGTTAATTCCCTTTTTCTCTGAAGGGGGCAGTTATAACACAGGTCATGGTTGTTTAGAGAGACTGCAAATGGGAAACCGATACAAAAAACGGGGGCCGTGAGACCGCTGCAAAACAAATAAGGGTGGATTCAGATTGGCTGGCGCCAGAGGAAGTCGGGCCTCTAGGCACTTCCTAGTGGCTAGGAACCAGTACTGGCGGCCATCTTGGCTCAAAGGCTGGCAGTTTCCTCTGGCCTGCTTTCAGGAGAGAGAGGCCTGCGTGCCGCTGCACCGCAGATCGGTCACGCTGCTTCAGAGGTATCTCATGTATTACAGGGGCTCATCAAAGCCATTCATTCTGCTCTGGGGAAATGCGTATATGTGTGCGTCTCTGTTTAGAAGAGATGGAAAGAGAGATCAATCAAAATGAGACTTTATCTGACACAGAAATCTGACATGCACACATTGGATGTTTTACAGTTAGTGATATTAAGTTAATATAAATAATGCATTATATATTATACCTTTTCTGGGTAAAATGTTATTAGAGTACAGCCCCAAGTCATTCAGAGCTTATAGTGTTACTAGTGCTGCTTCTGTCATTTTCATAAAGGACATTGTTACCAGGAAAATCGTTAGTAATTTCATCATTTGTCATTTTGAAGTAGTGAATCATATTTTTAAATGTAATAAGTTTCCAGAGCCTGTCCAGTCTTCAATATATGCTGTTCTAACCAATGATCTTTTAGCTGATTCAACTTTAATTCATTCTCCAGTATGATTCTTGTTCTGCACACAGACGTTTGAGCGAGTGGATATGGCATAATTTCCTGGACTGGCTAATCTTGTGCTTTAAGTAATGATTCATGGTTCAAAATAGTTATTAAATTTGGACTAGGCTTAATATATATGGGAAGATTTGCCCTAAGGGTAAAATGATTGCGGGGAAGGAGTCAGACCTCTGGAATCAGTGGGATCAAACTGCAACATTTGCGTAACCTGTCGGGATCCTTATTATCTTGAAATATTTTTAATGAATGGATAACATGTCCATGTTTTAATAAATAAAGTTTTAGCTAACATTAATTGTTATGCCACCTGTTGTGCTCAAATTAAGAGACCATCTGTGTGATTTCTGAAACTGCAGATGGTGTAATGGTTTCAGTGAAGTTCATGTTGCAACTCCTGGTATGATGTCAATAATCCAAGCCCTGAATATATGAGTCATAGGCTTGTTTGGACATATTAATCCAGTTCCAAGAAAAAAATGAAATTGTGTCATATCCAGGTGTGAGGCCACATAAGGGCCAAGGTGGTATTAGTCCACCCAGATTACCCAATCAAAGCTTCTGGAATGCATGCTACTGTTCAAAAGTTTGGTAAGAATGAAATTAATACTTTTATTAACCAAGGATGTATTAAATTGATCAAAGAGGACAGTTACGACATACAATGTTGCACAAGATTTCCTTTGTATCTTTGTAGATCTATTTCAAATAAATTCTGAAGTCATCAAAGAATTCTGAAAAAGAAGTATCAAGGTTTTCACAAACAGCAAAACTGTTTTCAACATTGATAATAATAAGAAATGTTTCTTGAGCACCAAATCAGCATATTAGAATGATTTCTGAAGGATCATATAACACTGAAGATTCAGAATTGCCATTTTAAAATTTTAACAGTTATTTTAACAGTTATCATTGGTGAGCATAAGAGACTTCTGTCAAAAACATTTTAAAAATGTAATGACCTCAAATTTTTGAAAAGTTGTTTAATAATTCTCGCAATGCATACAGCAGTATAACATTCCTTTTACTGCATTTAGTTTCAGAAATGTATTTTTCATTTTAAATTACATATTTAATGAACTGCCCAGTGAAGCCAGTAAGTCTCAACCGCTGTTTCTTCAGCAACAGTGAATCTTTTCATAAATTTTAGTGTATATTTGTCTCTCGATAATATGTAAGTCATGAAGGACACAAGAAACTGTCATCATTTACTCACTCATGTTGTACCAAACTGTTTCTTCTGCAGTACATATTGTACTAACTAGGCCTATTTATTCTATATTCATCACAGATTTATTCAATGAAAAAAATCACTGTACCATGATTTCCACAAAAATATTAAGCAGATTGATTGTTTTCAACATTGATAATAGTAAGAAATGTTTCTTGAGCAGCATATCAGCATATTAGAATGATTTCTGAAGGATCATGTGACACTGAAGACTGGAGTAATGTCTGCTGATAATTCAGCTTTGTCATCACAGAAATAAATAGTTTTTAAAATATATTTAAACAGAAAAGAGTTATTTTAAATTATAATAATGTTTTGCAATATTACTGTTTTTGCTATATTGGGGCAGTTGTGGCCTAAAGGTTAGAGAGTTGGACTTGTAACTTGAAGGTCATGGGTTTGAGTCTCAGTACTGACAGGAAATGTAAGTGGGGAGAGTGAATGAACAGCACTCTCATTACTCACAGCAATGAAAGCCAGTGGGGTCTAAAACAGCATTGCACCCCACTGACTGTCTTTATATGGATAAAAAATATATATTCTTACATTAAAGCATACTCTAACTTTCTTGTAATCTACTTTCTCACACACAGTCTGACGTTCTGCTGGTCTCAGCATTATTTGCTCTTTTGTCTTTTAATCTTCTCAAAACCCCCACTGACAGGAAAACACACAATCTCTGGTTCTTTCTAATTCCCTGCTGGCTTTCATGTACACACACACACACACACACACACAAACACTCACACTCACACTCACTTCTTTCTAATTAATAAACAATTTGTCTGAGAGAAAACACTCATAAGGGAAACAATTAATCCACAGAAATAGCTGTCAAGCACAAAACTATTTTCAAAGATTTTCTCACCTACTTCAGAGACAGAGCCGAGAGTGTTGTGTCTCCACGGTACATTCAGTGAATTCGTTATACATCATTAACAAACCTCTTCATTCTGACTTAACGGCGGGACAGGTGCTTATCAGAGACAGTTTGGCTCTGCATCTATGCGAGCATGTCAGTTGCGTTCTCCTTCATTTTATTAGCATCATCTCGGGTGATGACGGGGCGCCATATGCTCAAAGTTGTAATCGAGTGATTCATTTCAAAACTTCTCCACGTCTGCTTACTTCCTCCTTTCTCTTCCTAGTTCCCTCTCTTCTTTCTTAGCAATATCTGTCCTACGGGGGCGGATGAGAACGGTTATTCACGGAGCAGAACACCGTTAAATTGGTTTGTAAATAATGCAATAAGCGAGATTGCTCTCTTTCCTCCTAAAAATGATGGCGAGGGAGAGAATGAGAGATTAGAGGAGAACCCTCCTTTCAGGTGTGGGCAGCACCTGTATTCATTTGGAGATTTTGCAGAGGTAGATGGGTGATTTATCCGTAATCTACTGCATCGACGACCCTTTAGGAGCGAACGAGAGAGAGTTATTGAAGGAGCGATGGGAGGAATGGGCTGATAGATGGACAGATTGAAAGGGAGAAAGTGGGAAGAGAGAGAGAGGGAGGACAGATGCTTATTTACGATGCTTATCTGTGCATTCCTGTGGTGAGTTGATGGGAACGGGGCTGTATCAGAGATTGCATCACGGCTCACACATACAAACTGAACATCACACGCAACCTGATTATATACGGTGGCATAATGTACAACATATCCAACCAAGCATCTGCAAACAAACGAAACGATAGTAGGACTTTTTTCAAAACTAACTTATCTAAACTATAGTTTTGCAGTGAATTTTAATTTTCACCTAGTGTCCTAGCCGAGTAAACAAAGGAGTAGTGAATATGATCCACTATGGACATACTAGTGTTTGAGAACTTCAAATACATAACTAGGCCTATTTATTCTACCTATATTTATTTGAACTATTTATGTCTAAATAACAGTATATATTTTTTGTTGATTTAAAAACTTTTTCTTGTGATTTTTTTTTTTCTCTTGAAGGGTATTTGTACCAATGTCCTGTCAAATAAATATCAATTGGTTTGATATTTTGTAATCTAATGCAGTGACATTACTATGTTGTGTGTCTCAATACATTTTTCGACCCACTGTTTTGACTATTTTTATTCAGCATGGATACATTAAATTAAACAAAAGTGGCAGCAAAGACTTTTAATATTTATAATATGCTGTTATATTTCATCACAGGATACTGAAAAATCACTGTACCATGATTTCCACAAAAATATGAAGCAGCATGACTGTTTCCAACATTGATAATAACAAGAAATGTTTCTTGAGCAGCAAATCAGCATATTGATTTCTGAAATATGTGACACTGAAGACTGTAATGATGCTGAAAATTCAGCTTTGTCATCACAGAAAATAAATTAGATTTTAAAATATATTTTAAATATAAACAGTTATTTTAAATTATAATAATATTTCACAATATTACAGTTTTTGTTTTGATGAAATGCAGCCTTGATAAGCACAAGAGGCTCTTTAAAAAACATTAAAAATCTTACTGACCTCAAACTTTTGAACGGCAGTGTTCAAAATGCAAATTGCTGAAACATTTTGGACATTTACCAGATTTTGAAGACATTGAAAATGTTTGGACAGTTTCTTTTCTTTACAAAACTCTCAATGGATAATCATTAATATGACAGAAGTAAAATGGTAAATTGAATCTATAGTGAAATAATCTGATATATAATCAGATAATGTTGAGTAAATCTCAAGAGTAAAATGTCTTTTTTATAGTGCAAGTGCAGAATAACTTCAGAGACTCGAATAGCTTTAAAGACTCAGTCCATCCAACTTGATTTATATAATTATTAGCAGTATAATCACATTAAATATTATTTATGTCACTCAGTGCAAATAACAAAACCAAATTTGTATTTAAACCTTTAATAAATGTGCTCAGAATCCACCCCTGACCACCTCCTAATGTGTTTTTAGTGATTTGATCACTGTGCATCTTGGGTGAATTTATACTTCTTCTTCTTCTTCTTTTTTTTTTTTTTTTTTTTTAAATGTTCATATTCTAGGAGTTAATGGGGCTCAAGAGATCTGATTTTGGGCTTTACTCATTTCTGACACAGTTTTGACAAGGTGTTTTGATTGCGAAAGGCCCTATACCTCACGTCTCATCTCCTCTGGAATGTTTTCAGTTCTTCTCTGTTTGCTCAGACATATTCTCCAGGTTTAATCATGAGTGACTCCCTCCTTCTGTTTGACCCAGGTGGCAGGCAGTAAGTGGAAGTTTCAGGGTCAAACAGATTAACATTTTATTAAACGATAGCAAGGAAAGCTATTTATTTCATTTCACCCCTCTGCCCCGCTTGAACTGTTTTTTAAGATGATTTGTTTATATGACGCAACCTTGGTTTGCTTTGTTCAGCATTCTCGCACTCGTGTCCTTGGCGTCTCCTGACAGAGGCGGAGGGAGGGCAGGGTTGGGAGTGCAGTTCTCCAGGGGAAGCTCCTCCAGGTGGCCCTGTTCTCACGCGCACCCTCGCTGGGGCCGGTGCTTAATCAAGCCCCAGGTTTCGATCCCAGAGGGCCTGACTCGCATGCTCTACACCATCTGTACAGAAGAGTAGCTAATAAAGTGTCTGTCCTCCCATCTTCAGTGCGCTATAGTCCCCTCAGTACTCAGACAGGATGGTTAATAGTCTCTTTCTCACATAAACAATAATTTATACCGTTTTTGTTTCTGCTGAACAAAAACATTGGAACTGTTGATATGTGTTTGTGCTGTCTGATGATATAGAAAATAAGTGTTGTAACAAGTGATATAAGAATGATGCCTTGGCAAACCCTAGACAGCATGTTAAGGCATAAATGCTTTTGTCTGCAGGTTTACATGATCTTAAAGGGACCATATCATGAAAAACCTGAATTTGTTTCCTTGTTTTAAAAAAAAGAGTATGATATACTCCAACATTTGCATATAATTTCCTATTTGGCAACTCAGATGGCAAACTTTTGACTCATTTCACATGTGAAAAGATTAGACAATCACAACTAATTAAATAAATGATTAAAGAATTAATTAAATTAGAATAGCCCATGTCCCCTTTAATCATTTTATAGCCGTAGGAAATGTTTTCTCACACAAATCAATTGTATGACTCCAGAAGTCTGTAGAAAGTAGAAAGTTTCACATTTACTTTCTTCCATACTTTAACTTCTGCCTTTTGCTGCAAACTTTTCATCACTTTTTCCCCGTAATCCCTCTGTTTCACTGACTTTCCATTTATAGTCTCGTCTTTAATGAAAAATCAGTAGGGGAGCGCAAAATAAATGGACACATGAGCAGAGAGCGAGGGATGAGGTATGAAGAAAAAAGAAGAATGGATAGTGGCAGCTGGCAAGTGATACGTCTAAAGCCCAGGATTTAACAGTGAGTGGAAAAGAGGAATTCTATTGGACCAACCTGTGGATTGAGTGTCAGTTAATACCATTCCTTAATGCCTGTCAACAGAGGGAGAGAGAGAAAGAGAAATGAACGAGAAACAGCGGAGAGGTGGATTGGTGATGAGATTTTGTGGTATGGCGAAATTGAAAATGTGTGGGAGAGCATGAGAAAAGGAGGATGAGGGAAGGACGGATGGATAAAGGAGGAGTTGAGTAATGAGGGCTGTTGTTTGTCAAAGTTTTTTTTTTTTTTTTTTTTCCATTACCTTGTTTCTCAACGCAGCGAATACAAGCGGTGACCCCACCCCCCACCCCGGGTGACCTTTAACCTTCAAAAGGGATTAGCAACGCGAACTCAGAACTGACCACGTCACACACGGTAGAGTGAGAAATTAGATACTCTTTTTTTTTTCTAAAGGATTAGCCTATTTTCAAGTTTGCATTATTGAGTCTGAAAACATAATGTGTGTGTATGTGCATGCTTTTGTGTGTGGGTGTGGGTGTGTGTGTGTGTGGGTGTGTGTGCATGCTCAGGCAGACCTATCTGTCAACTCACTGGAGTTTGTTTGTCTCATTCTCAGAGAGGAAACTCTTGGTCTTGACTAAATAAACAAAAGGAAACTCTCACACAGCCTCTTACACAAGGGAAACAGTGTATTTGCCTTCTTAGAGAGGTACTTTAATGGCAAAAACATCAGAGATGGAGACACACACTAGTCTGTGTGTGGTATAGATCACTTTTACACACATCACGGTCACAACCACACCTCTTATACCACACGCTTACTGACTAGAAACACCAGGTTCCTCCATCCACACACATGAGCATTTTATGACCTCCACAACCCAGACTGAAACATAAAAGTCAACAGCTCTGTTCCAAAGGCAACTGCCTTCTAAGCCAGCATACTAACTAGAATGGAACCTCATAAGTGGCTGATTTGGAAGATCCTACTTAGGCAGGAATGACATTATTCTGTATTTAATACAGATGAGGAACAATTCAACATTAAATTGTTGTTAAATAGTAATTAACTAATTATATGAGATAATGATATTTTCTTTTATTTTCTTTTAGTTTTTTTTCTTTTTTTTTCTTTTATTTTCTTTTTTCTTTTCTTTTCTTTTCTTTTCTTTTCTTTTCTTTTCTTTTCTTTTCTTTTCTTTTTATTTGGCAGATGCTTTTTGCCCGACATCTTGAATTATTTTTTTCCTCTTATCTCATCACAATGATGCGATGATGCCTTAAAATACTGCCTACTTGTCAGCTGACGGGGTTTGGGAACAGAGCAAATGTTTTTGCACTCATGCGTTTTGCAGTGAAGAAAAAAAAAAACTGCTCCCTCTTCTTTCCCCTCGGACATCCCATAACACTACTACTACATTGCCTGAGGCCACGTTGTGGCGTCAATCACGGTTGGGTCAGTGTGGTCTAAGCCAGCTGAAATTGACTCTTTCAAATCTGTAAACACATTTCACAGAAGTCACCTACAGCCCGAGGAAACAACTGATGCCTCTTAACACAGACTCTCACAATCTGGTTGGCTACACAAGAAATGTGAGTTGGTAGTAAAGGAAAATTGTGATTGATTAAAATATTATCTCTGTATTTAGTCTGTTTTTGTTTTATTAGCAAAACAAGTTGAAAAGTTTAATTGAAAAATTAAATTCTAGAATTTGTTATAACATTTCTTTGTTTTATTTATTTAGTTTTAAATACTAAAACTTTTATGTTTATTTCCAGGTTTACATGATATTTTTATGTGGTCTCAGACTATATATTAATGGCATCATCTCCTGCTTTGTGGCATATCAGTTTTTTTTTTTTTTGGCCAATGAAATGTGGTTTAGCATGAGAATGGCCCTCTTTCTAGTATCTTCTGCCACCTAGTACACTGTCAGAAAAAAAAAAAATGGTACAAAAGATGTCAATAGGATGGTCCACTTTAATTTAAGTACTAAGATGTACACTTTTGGTACCAGTATGTACCTTTAAGGTACTAATATGCAGTCTTTAGGTACAAAGGTGTACCTTTTGAAAGTGTACCTTGAGGGTATCTTTTTTGTTGTTGTTGTTGTTGTTGTTGTTAGAGTTTAGCATTGCCATGTAGTAAATCAAGGTTTGCTGGACTGCAATATAAATTAACTAACTTTTTTTTTTAAGCCAAAGTCCTTCAATATTTCCTGCCCAACTTCCTGTTTCAGTTGGAAATATGTCAACATAGGTCAGGTCAAACCATTTCATGGGTTTATGAAATGTTAAAATGTGAATTTAACAGCTTGGCGAGTCTCATATTCGGCAGGGCTTCTTTTAAAATGTGTTATTTGACCCAAGAGTCAGAGTTTCATTTCAACCAAAACCCATGGCACAAAGGAAGAGCATCAGCTTTTCTGCCTCATCCCCTGAAAGCGGCCACTCTGAAACTATCAGAGTGAGTTTCTAGCCGACAGTAAACAAGCACAAATAAAGGGCTGAGATTGAGTCTTGAGAGGGCTTTTTGTTATCCGTAGTGTTGTGGAGCGGCGCTGGCAGTCCTCCCGGTGACTACCCAATAGCACTTTCCTTTTCTTATTTTTCATACCATTTTTGGAGAGGACAACAGGCAGAGTGTATAGCTTGATCCACAGCAGACCATCCATACCATAAATGTCATCTTTGTGTGTGTAAGTGTGTGTGTATCTGGAGTTGTCCAAACTCACGTCCCTTTCCTCTTATTGTGTTATTACAGGCTGCTGACGCAGAACCAGCTGTATTTATTTTCTTTGGCGGATTGAGTTGAAAGAGGCGTGACTGAGACTGATCTCTGGTCAGTCTGGAATCACCATCTCCATCTTCACTACAAACGTGACATTTCACTATGCAAGATGTGGAAAATCAGTGCGAGGAGGAAAAACGTTTCACAATCACTGTCAAATGAACATGATGAGAATAAATACAGAGCGGTTGAAGGAAGCTGGTATAATGCTCACATAGGATGATGGTGGGTAATTTCCTGTAGAAAAACATGTCACTGTCATTACAAAAAAGAAGGAAAAAAGTCATAAACAGCAAATGTAATTGTGAGAATCGGATATGAGCTCTCAGCGAAGCTCATTTGTCTGGTGCTGTTATGATGGTCTGATATGAAGCGCAGTGTTGTTCGGTTATTTAGAAAGATCAAGAGCAAACGGAAGCATTTCTTCCTTTTATCACATGGAGAGGCTTTTAGTAGCTTGCCCGCATTTCCGTTCTCCTTCTCTCGCTCTTTCCTTTTCTGTCTGACTCTCCATGCCCCCGCTTCCCTCTCTCCCACGGTAGCGTTCACCCGGGTAATCATGGGTAATCTTCACCATCCCTGCCCTTTTTATCTCCTGTCATTTTCTCTGATAGTGACTTTTTCCTCCTTCCTTTCAACCTCCTGCATGCAGTCGGGATTGAGGCATGATAGAAATGAAATGATGAAGAAATGAAATGAAATAGGATTGGCAAACAAGCCATGGGCCAGAGTCACGCCTTGTGCATTGATGCCCCATGTGCGTTTATTTCCATCCATTTCCATGAGTCCTGAATTTATCAAAGCAACCCACTCAGATTCGATGATGGCTTATGTACTTATGCATTATGGTTTGCATACTTTGCAATATCATTGATGATGGATGGATAGATGACGGATGGAATGATGGGTTGTTAAACTAAGAAGACCTTTATGATCTTTTTGTACTTGGTCCCATCCATCATTTAAACCAAGATTAGGCCTAAATTGCTCTGTGAAAATAACCCTTCTACATATCTTCAGAAACATCAGAATGAAAATTACGTTTATGATGAGAACTCTGCTTACCCACACAGTCAGTAGGGCCAGGAATGTTATTTCCCCTCAAATATAGACACCGGTATTTAACCCTCCTACACTGAGCCGTGTTGCTTGTAATTACGCTGCTAGTCAGTGAGAGGTTGTCCATTTCCTGTGCCCCACTGATTGGGGAATAGAAGGATGGATACGTGTGGCCGCCGCTAGACCTTTATTACCATTCGATTCCAGCAGGAGGAAGGAAGTTTCTGCGAAATGACAGACACCACCTACCTAACCTGTGTGTGTGTGTGTTCAACACATTGAAAGTTTGAGTAAAGCTAGTCTTTGTAGAAATGATTTGTTCTGTAGACTTTATATTGAAAAGGACATGTCAAATTGACACAGTTCCAAGATATATTTGCTTAGCATGATAGAATACTTAAGTGAGGGGAAAGAAATGATAAGGGTTGGTCTTTATTTTATGTTAGCACCCTAAGATATACGCACAGCTCATTTTGAGGAGGGATGGCACAGGGAGGGATGATAGGTACTTTTTCTTTCAAAGGAAGGCTTCATTACTGAGTGAAATGAATATTTCCTAAGACAGTCAGCAAATACCTATGGATTCTTGCTTATAATGTTACACATTAATTTCACTTTGTGAGATATAAAGTCACAATCAAAATAAATAAAGTCTCAATTGTGTTTCCACTAAAATATTTAGCAGCACAACTGTTTTTAACAATGATAATATTAAGAAATGTTTCTTGAGCACCAAATCAGCATAGTAGAATGATTTCTGAAGGATCATGTGACGCTGAAGACTGGAGTAATGATGCTGAAATTCAGCTTTGATCACAGGAATAAATTACGTTTTAAAATATATCACAATAGAAAACAGTCATTTTAAATTTTAATAATATTTCACAGAATTATTGTTTTTACTGTATTTTTAATCAAATAAATGCAGCCTTGTAAGCATAAGACTTCTTTTAAAAATATATATAAAAAAAATCTTACCTACCTCAAACTTTTGAACAATTATTTAAAATAATCCTGCACCTAAATGGCAGTAAAAACAAAACAGACTGTGATTGCTTTGTTGATTAATGTTGCTTTATGTGTTGGTGACACAGACCTTTCTTGTCTAAGCATTTCTTGGTATTTCTTGGGCCAGAATAAGCTACAAATTGGACCATGCCCATAGTCAAAAGTCTGGCTGCATGAGACTAACTGCCATCTGACCCTTCATCCTGAGTCTCAGCGAGGCTCCTGTGTTCATTGCTCGTGGAGGATTTGCTTCCCAGTGGCTGGTAAACAGGCAATCGATCAGAGCAGCTTGCATACAAACAAACCTGAATGCGGGCTCACACCTCACTATAGGGAAGGGAGAAAGATTGATCGTAATTGGTGGGTGGGAAGAGTTTATGTACGAGAGTGAAACGTATGCGACTGAGAGTGAGAGAGGAAATTTGGAGATAAATGCGGAGGTGATTGAAGGGTCACATCAAATTCCTAGCACAACTCCCTGTTTCTGTGATTGCGTGCTTATGCATTTATAGGAGCACAAGTTTGATGCCAAGTTTCTTGATAATGATGTGTGTGTTAGTGATGGGAAGATTTGTTTTTGTGAATCGGTTCTTTCAAACTGTTTAAATGAACTGCTTTAAAATCTCTAAATTGTTCCAATTATGTAGACACATTTTGTTATTTTTATTCTTTTTCCAGTTATCTTTTTTTAATAAGGCTGTTTGTATTTTCATGTGTTGCCTACCAGTTCAGTTTGTTGCATCATGTTCATTATTATTCAGTTAATTTAAACCCCAAATATTATATATAATTTTAGTCATGTCCAAAACAGACTGTCCTCTGTTTAATGAACTACTGAGTCATTGATTGAGGATCACTCTGACAAATTCACTCTAATTTGTGAACATGTAATTTAGAGTAGTTTTGTAAACCAGTTCAACTGATTCTTTGAAAAGATCTGTTTCAGTAAAATAACTCATTCATGAATCAGACATTGCTTGTGTGTGTGTTCGTGTGTGTGTTTGTGCGCGTGCAGCCTTTATCCCTCAAAGAAAATGTTTACCTCAACATTTCTCAGTTTCTCAGCTGGCATGGTTCTCTCAACAGATTTCCGATCAATAATTATGTGTTTTTGAACATCACACAATATCTCTCAAATACATCAAAGTCAGTGAGAATATGTGGTTTCCCTTTCTACTCTTTCTTTCTGTCTCATTCTCTTTTTCTCTCTCTTTTCTTCTTCCATGACTCATTTTAGCCAGGATCGATTTTCCTGCAGGCTATAATCAGGGCAGGCCTTTCATGTCAGCTCTTTGTGACATTAGGGGAAGGTGTCTGGACCGCTTGAAGGACCCCATGTGTTTTCAGAACAGGGTTGGCCCTACAGTGATCATGCGTTCATTACCCTCAGGGTGCGGCCTGAATGCGTCTGTGCCACACTTTGGGCTAAAACACCCCTAATTTAGGAGTGTACTTTTGTAAAGTGTTATGATCAAGCATCATACTACATCAATATGCATATATATTTAGTTTTATTATGAATCATTATTATTTTGTTGATATTTTAATTGTGATTAACTTTCATTAATTTCTAAATGTTCTAAATTTATATATATATATATATATATATATATATATATGATCTAAATCTAATTATAATATAAAGTAAAAAAACATTAAATAAATAGATATTTTTCTAAAATATTAAATAAATTGATTACATATTATTGCTGTGGTACTAAAGCTTTTTGAGTGTTGAGGTGATGTTTCTTCAACACTCATTCATATGTATTACTGCTAACAGAAACAAAAACAAGTTTTATAATTCAGATAACAGATAACTTTTTTAGGATCATTTGTCATTAGCGACAAGCCGGTAGACTAATTCCAAGACTTCTGATTGGCCTTTGCATTCATGAGCGCATCAGAGATTTCCATGATTGGTTACAATGCTCAACTGCTTGACTCAACAGAACTAGACCTAAATACAATAATGTAATGGACACTCTTTATAATTAGTTATGATTTCTCAATACCTTTGAGAACATCTCAGTATGTTGTTTATAGTTGAGTTTGAGTGCTAATGTGTGTTCTTAGTTTCAGATTCACTGCTTCTGTGGCACATAGCAAAGGAAATGTGTTTTGTTTTTGTCTGACTGCTGGTTTAAACAGATTGCTGTAGACAAACATCACTAATGTGCTTATTGCTTTTTCAAGTTTACAAATGTTTCCTAGTATTTGTTTAAATCCTTCTTTTCCTGCTCTGTACCCGTCACCCCATGCCACACAAATGCTAAGACACGCTTTCCATCTCCCCATGCTTCCCCGAACCCTCACGGGAATAATCCCAGCGGTTCAGAGGTCAGTCTGGCAGAGAGTCCCCCGGCTAGTTCATATTTCGCGTTCCTAAAGCACATAATATCTCTCATTACACTTTTCAGTGCGAAGGTCATTTAGGCCCAGGCTTAAATTGAGAAGTGACAACCTACATAAGAACCCAAAGGGGGAAAAGACCCCACTTAGCCCAGGATCAGAGCCATTCCTTGGGTTAGCGGGCTGACCCGTGTGCCCTGTCTGGACTAGCTGTAATTATATTAGCACAGGCGCTAGGAGCGTTAGCTTAAGCTCAGATGGTCTCCCAGACTTTGGCTTTTCAACACCAGCTGATATGAGGGGCCCTGTATTTCAGGTTATTATGGAAAGCCCCTATCATCAAATCTATTTGTAGGACAAGGTCGCACCACATCACAACGAGATGAAGGGATTAAGATTGCCGTCTCTTTCGCGCTCTCGCACATTTTTTCTCAGCTGCTCTTCAAGAGCAGTTTTGTGATGGGGATAGGGGATGATTGGCAGCTGTTGCCCACCCTGGATGGGGCGGACAAAATGTGTGGTCAGTTCTTATACATAGTGATTGGCCATAGCACACAATCTTGGCACTTAGACCCTTACAAAAAGTACTGTGGTGGTACCTTGGTTTGATGTTTGATATAACAAATGCTATTTGGCCAATGACAGATAAAGAAACATAAAAGATAAAGAAAAGGAAAAATCCAATTAAAATAAAAAAAATAAAAAACGTAGAAATGTAGTCATTATTTTCAGTTTTTTAATATATTTTTTCAACATAGAAGGTATATTTTTTTACAAATATTATGAATTATTAATTCACAAATGTCAGTTTTGCAAGGTTTTTGTAAGCTGCACCATTTTTATTTGCATCCTGTTAAAAACATGCTGGTATATTCAAGTTTTTGTGTATATGAATTGCATTCAGTTTTATTGCATTTATGTTTATATATATATATATATATATATATATATATATATATTAGTGTTATTTTAGTATTATTTATATACTATTATGGTATTTATTAATATTTTGAATTAGCTGTTATTTTATTATACTTTTAGTTTTCATTTTAATTTTAGTTCAAATTTTGTTATATCTTTTGTTATTTTTTTTTTGTTTGTTTCTGTTTAGCTTTAATTTATTTTTAAATTCATTTAATATTTATATTTTATTTTATTTCAGATTTATTTCAGTTAACAAAAATGACTTTTTAGTTTTGCTTAACAATAGCAACACTGATTAGACAGGACAAAAAAAAGAAAGACAAAAATATACCATGAATAATACTGAATAATTTGGATATTCACTATCCATTAATCATGTTGATCAAAAAATACTATAAAGAATACAGTGGTACTTTCATGGTCATCATGTCTAATACCATGTTCAAAAAGCTACAGTAGCAATGGATTTTAGCTATAGTGTAGACTGGAACAGAAATCACTAAGGTTATATGTGAAATGTATACATTTAGATTAACTCAGTGATATGTTATAGTGCTCTTTTGCTTGTTTAGTCATGTGGTTGTGTTTGGTTAAATGACCAGAGGCATGCTCTGTGACCTCTGGGTACCTCTAGAGCCAACTGATTTGACCTTTCACCTCTGCTGGTGAGAGAGTGAGTCCTATTCTCTAAAAATGTTTCACATCATAATGGACCAATCAGTGACAGACCCCCCAAGGAGGTCAATAATACCTGGAGAAATGCTATCCGGTAGCATTCCTATTTATCTCAATGGCACTTATTCAGCTGGTGGAGGACCCCTGAAATCAGTTTTGCTCATGGACCCTCAGGTCTAGACAAGATTATTTTTGAACAGCTTAATATTTTAAAAAGAGAGCTAAAAAATTATTTTCACCCTGGCTTTTTAACTAGTATTCTATGTATTATGTTGCCGTCACTTGTTTTTTATGTGATGTACTTGATGTTTGTTTTTTGTGTAAAGGACAGTCCCAAACCCTAGAAAATTATGAAGCTCATTTCATGCTTTCATGTTGCTTTTTAACAAATGTAGTTGAGGACAGTGCCAACAATGCCAAAATCATTAATTGAAATCCAAGGGAACACATTTAATAGTAAACTGAGTGCAATGTAAGTCTCTTTGGATAAAACACCTGCCAAATGCATCAAATGAATGACTGAAGGTATGTGTAAGATTTTCAATGTATTACTCGCTTTTTTATTGCCAATGTGTGAACAGCTTGTAATGAAATTTAAAAACAAGACCTTCCCGACTTCCTAGGTTGTCTACGAAAGCCTGTAGACTTATGTTAATGTGAAGGACTTGGGACGTATTTGGCAGGAAAATCAAAAGGATGTGATGTTTACGTACACTCCCGAGAGCCTGTCTTCTGTTCAATGACTCATGAAATGAATGCTTACAATGATGCCGAAAGAGCCATTCTGTACAATGTGCCATGCAAAGAAAAGGAATTAGTTCAAATTAGTCTCATATAGCCAGATCTATATAGTCTGTAGTCTCAAATATACTTAAGTGTAATTTTAATTACCTCATCTGTTGACATGATGCCGGTTAATTGCGGTGGTTGTGCAAACATATCCGTGATATCTATGATCAGATGCTTTCTTAACTACTGTTTTCTCACCGCTGTCATTTATGTGTTTATTTTGTTATTGAGAGGAATGCACACAGCACATATTTACATCTAAACATTGCTCTCAGCAGCGTGGATGGTATCTGGATGTTCATTAACAGTATATAGCTGTTGTCCAACTTCTTTTTGTGAAGAACAAAAGCTGTGAGTGTATCGAGGCCTTGAATCACGTTCAGTCTCTTGTATGTTACCTGTGCACAAGTGTGAGCATGAACAATAAGTGACTGGCTGTAGTTCACAGCCACCACTGTCACTAATAACAAGGGTTTCTGAATTCTACAAATGGGCTAAATGTAGAATTCAGAAACTCTTGTTATTAGCGGAGAAACATGCTTTAATGGAGAGACATGCTTTTTGCTCCCACAGTGTGTAGTTATGGCATCTACCAGCAGAAGCTAATGTGGCTATGCTAATTAGCCAAACCTTGACCTCTTAAATCCTCCAAATAGCCTTTTTGTGTTTCTTTATTTGCCTTGTGTTACTTTCTTTGTGTGTCCAGACAATTCCGTCTGTTTTTTTCTCTTACATAGTTCCATAAATTGCTTCATTTTAATCTGCTGTCAATCTTCCTGATGATCCATTTCTGCTTGTGTTTCTTCTCACTCTCACTCTCTCTTGATCTCTTTGTGTCCATTCCTCTCCTTCTGTTTTAACTGCATTTTGAGGACATAACTGCAGGCCGTGGATCAGAAATATCTCCAGTGAATATAACATGGCGTGGCTTGAGAGTTTAATCATGCTCTACTATCTGTACGTGGCAGTTGGTGGCGTGCTACATTAGCGTGTTCCCAGAGGATGTGATCGAAATGGAGCTTGCCTGCCAGCTAATTACACAGCTTCTGCAAATTACAGCGACCTTCGTCAACCCCACGTTAGCAGTACTATAGCGAGGAATGTTTGTTTCATATATTTAACTGCTGTATCTGCACATGAAAAGATGAGAACTATCTACATTAAATACTCAGAGCAGACAAAGTGCTTCAATTGTTTGTCTGTCTGTGTGTGTGTGTGTGTGTGTGTGTGTATATATATATATATATATATATATATAATGTATATGCACACATATTATATTATATTATATTATATCATATTATTTATTCACAGACTGCATATAAATATGTTTGGCTTTGATTAGAAGAAATTTTTCTCTCTCTTTCACTCTCTCATTTTCAAAAAACATCATTCTGTATGATTTATAAGCTGTTTTTCTCATGGGGACTAAAAAAATAAAAATAAATAATTACTATACTTATGGAGACATTTGGTCCACATAACGTTAGGGTCACAAACAAACACGCACACACACTCATTCAATGGATATTAATGACATGAGCGAAAGCAAAGTTAATGTGTTATTGGTGATGCACGGCTTATCTGATGCCGTAAAAGCTTCGACAGTGTTCACACATGCACTTATGTACAATTATTCTGCTAACATGCTGCATTGGTTTAATAAATTAGCTGTTCTTTGTAGCAGCAGCAGGGCTATTTTGGGGAGCACTTTAACATATTTATGGGCATAATAATAGTAAAGCCATTACAGGTGGATGCTGGATGAATGTGGTTTGCTAGCAGTTTTTATTAAATCAAACAGACTAGAGTTTTGTGTGGCTAAATCTCAGCCAATCACAGTAGCCTACTTGTGGGGAAAAGATTACCTCCAAAATTATTACAGCTAGCAAGACTCTTGTTGTGTTTTAAATTTTCATACTGTATAGTAGGTACTAAATTTGGTCTGAAACGTACTTCACAACTGTTAAAAAAAAAGTATTTTTTACATAGTATGTAGATAGCAACTTTGTGCCGGCCCAGATCCAGCTTACATCTGCCACACGTGGTATGATGATCTGGGTATGATGGCCGCTCCTGTTTGCCAGATCTGAGCCACAAGCAGGCCATAGCAATGCCACGTGTCAGCCAAGAGCAAATAAATAAACCAGAACTGGACCTTATTTGAGCCACAAAACCTTTATACATTATTTATAGAATCATCTTAGCATTAACAAGCCTGTTAACAAGCAGAATCACTGAAGGAAAGAAGAGAACAGAAAATAGAGACAAACAGAAACACAAGACTACAACTGCCACAGCCTTAGATAAAATTGACTGAAGATAAAAGAAGACATCTCTCCAGATCTCAGCAGAGGAGGATTAAACAACTCCACAAACAGCATTATAGCTTCACATATTACTAACCAGATTGACTTTATTTCTGTCATTCATCTACAGAAGTTCTCATTGAGAATTAACAGAAGTTTAACGCTCATGTTTGTTTCATTTGAAGTCACCATAATGGTGATTGGTGTATCCATTAGGGCTATTAACTCTTATAATATGTTTGTCTTTTCTGGCTGCTGTGACAGTGTGATTGTCAAACACATTTGCAGTTGCAAAGAAAGCTGAAATGTGGTCAGATGATTTTTAGCTATTGATGGGCTTTATAATCATCATGAAATAGCCTGAATTGCTGATAATAACTGTTGTGCCACTAATACATTTGAATTAAAAGCCCTGTTTCACTACAACATAAGACCACACTTTAATGCATAAACCACTTAAAAAATTGAAAATAAAATAGAAAACAATAAACTACAATGACAAACACAGATATGAGCAATCAGCATATGAACCTCAACAATGGTGACATCAAAATATTCAGGCAATCAGATCAACTCTGAACATCACAAAAAAGCTAATAAAAAGACAGAACAAAAACCACAGCAAAAAATAAAAGCAAATAGTTACAATTAAAGAAAATAATAGGACAATTCAGCTGCATCATTTATTCATGCTGTGAGGCATGCTGGGAGTTTTGTTCCCAGCATGCATTGCGTTATGACACTTTTGATTGTCAGCTTTGTTGAGATTCATGTGCTGATTCTTAATGTCTTTGTGTGTCATCCAATGGCAGAACCAGGATTTTTTCATAGGGGTGGCCAGGCAGGGGTCAGCAACCTGCTTGGTTGCTGGCAGTTAACTACATATTGTGATTCAAAGATTATTCAATCTCCATTGAATTTTATATAATCAATGAAATTTTCACCATTTCCGAATTTGTTTCAAAAACTTACAACCTCAAAAAATAAATAGTCAAATGTTTAACTTTCTATATTAGTCAAAAAAAAAAAAAAAAAACTGCAACAGTTTTATCATACCTAAACTCAGTACAAAGGAAATTAGTTAGAGATTAGTTCAGAGACATGACACACATATAACAAATACATGCATGCACAGATTTAAAGTGCCCCTATTATGCATTTTCGAATATTATCTTTCATGCAGTGTATAATGTAGCTGTCTGTGAATGTAAATGATCTGCAAAGTTGTGAAGCTGACAGTGCATGATAAATAAAATTATTGTCTCTCTCAAAAAAAGAAAAAAACAAAACAAAACAAAGAATCGACTCTGAACAGCCTAAACTTTTTGTCAGGAATTCCAGTCTCACTTCTGTGATGGCCACACGTCACTGGGTAGCATAATGCCTGCTTATGTTCTACGTTGTCCGCCAGCAACTTGACCTACCCACAAACCCTATAGCATTTCCGTATGTTCCGCAATTCCGTATGTCCTACACTGTGAAAGTAAATGTGTTTTATTTTCACTTCCGAGTGATAAGGCTGCAAAGAATCAATGGTTAGGTTTTGTTTTGTCATGAGATTTCAATGATGGTTGGTTCTGTTCTGCTTCTAGATTTCAATGACGGTCAGTTTTGTTCCTTTATGAGATCTCAATGACAGTTTGGTTCCGTTATGACATTTTAGTGACGGTTGAATTTGAAACACATCAAACTGTCAGTTTTGTTTAATTATGAGATTTCAGTGATGGTCAGTTTTGTTCAGTTACAAGATTTCAACAACGGTCGGGTTTGTTCCTTTGCGAGATTTCAAAGATGGTTGGTTTTGTTCCATTACGAGATTTCAATGACACCCGGTGTTCATTGTCAGTCAGTTAAATTTTCATTTGTTAGAGATTTCAATGACGTTGGCTTTGCTGGGTTATGAGATTTCAATGACTGTCAGTCGTTCGATTTCGAGATTTCAATGACAGCTGTTTTATTTGATTATGAGATTTTAGTGAAGGCCGGTTTTGTTCTGTTACAAGATTTCAATAACAGTCGCTTTTCATTGTAAGTCAGTTTTGTTCAGTTACGAGATCTCAATACGGTATGTTTTTTTCTTTTACGAGATTTTAATGACAGTTGGTTTCGTTCCATTCTGAGATTTCAATGATGGTCAGTTTTTTTCCGTTACAAGATTTCAATGACAGTTGGTTTTATTCGCTTAGGATATTTCAATAATGGTCAGTTTTGCTGGGTTATGAGATTTCAATGACTGTCGGTTTTGTTCCTTTACAAGATCTCAATGTCAAGAAAACCAGTCTTGGTTTTCTTTCCTAATGAGATTTTAATAACGGTCGGCTTTGTTTCTTGACAAGATTTTAATGACAGTTGGTTTTATTCTGTTACGAGATATAAATGATGGTCAGTTTTGTTCGGTTACGAGATCTCAATGACGGTTGATTTTCAGTGTCAGTCGGTTTTGTTCAATTATGATATTTCAAAGACGGTCAGTTTTGTTCCTTTGTTTTTTCACAAAATTTCAAAGTCAGTCGGTTTTGTTTTGTTATGAGATTTCAACGATGGTCAGTTTTGTTCGGTTACGAGATCTCAGTGACGGATGGTTTTCAGTGTCAGTCAGGTTTGTTCTATAATGAGATTTCAGTTTTGTTTTTTTCATTGCAATATCTTAATGTCAGTCGGTATCGTTTCGAGATTTCAGTGCCTCTTGGTTTTGTTTCTTAATGAGATTTTAATGATGCTTTGTTTCTTGCAAGATTTTAATGACAGTTGGTTTTGTTCTGTTACGAGATTTCAAAGATGGTAAGTTTTGTTCGGTTACGAGATTTCAGTGACGACCGGTTTTGTTCAGTTACGAGATCTTAATGACAGTTGTTTTCAGTGGTCACGAGATGGTCACGAGATCTCAATGATGGTTGGTTTTCAGTGTCAGACGGTTTTGTTCTGTTATAAGATTTCATTGACAGTCGGTTTTGTTCTGTTACGAGATTTCAACAACGTCTGTTTTATTCGGTTATGAGATTTCAGTGATGTCCGGTTAAAAAATCTTAATGACAGTTAGTTTTATTCTTTTAATGAGATTTCCGTTTCATTGTCAGCCAGTTTTGATCTTTTGTGAGATTTTAATGACAGATGGTTTTGTTTTTATAAGAGATTTCAATGATGGTCAGTTTTGTTCAGTCACAAGATCTCAATGACAGTTAGTTTTCAGTGGTCACGAGATGGTCACGAGATCTCAATGACGGTTGGTTTTCAATGTTAGTCGGTTTTGTTCTGTTATGAGATTTCAAAGTCAGTCGGTTTTGTTCCTTTGTTCTTTCATGAGATTTCAAAAGACAGGCGGTTTTGTATCGTTGCGAGATTTCAATGATGGTCGATTTTATTCGGTTTCGAAATTTCAATGACATCTGTTTTATTCGGTTATGAGATTTCAGTGTCAGTCGGTTTTGTTTCATTACAAGATCTAAATGACAGTCAGTTTTGTTCCTTTACAAAATCTCAATGTCAATCGGTTTTTATGACAGTCGGTTTTGTTCCTTTCTGAGATTTAAATAATGGCCGTTTTTTTTTTCCATTACGAGATTTCAGTGCTGCTTGGTTTTGTTTCCTAATGAGATTTTAATGACAGTTGTCTTTGTTTCTTAACAAGATTTTAATGACAGTTGGTCTTGTTCTGTTACGAGATTTCATTGATGGTGGGTTTTGTTTGGTTACGAGATCTGAATGATGGTTGGTTTTCAGTGTTAGTCAGTTTTGTTCTGTTATGAGATTTCAAAGGCTTTCGGTTTTGTTCCTTTGTTCTGTTACAAGATTCCATTGATGGTCGGTTTTGTTTGGTTACAAGATCTCAATGACGGTTGGTTTTTAGTGTCAGTCAGTTTTGTTCCGTTACGAGATTTCACTGACCGTCGGATTTATTCGGTTACGAGATATCAACCACGTCTGTTTTATTCGGTTATAAGATTTCAGCAACGGCCAGTTTTGTTCGGTTACGAGATCCTTTACGAGATTTCAGTTGGTTTTCATTGTCAACCAGTTTTGATCTTCTACAAGATTTTAATGACAGTTGGTTTTGTTCTGTTACAAGATTTCAATGATGGTCAGTTTTGCTCGGTCATGAGATCCCAATGATGGTTGGTTTTCAGTGGTCACGAGATGGTCACGAGATCTCGATGATGGTTGGTTTTCAGTGTCAGTCGGTTTTGTTCTATTATGAGATTTCAAAGACGGTCAGGTTTTGTTCTTTTACAAGATTTTAATTATAGTTGGTTTTGTTCTGTTACGAGATTTCAATGATGGTCGGTTTTGTTCGGTCACGAGATCTCAATGACGGTTGGTTTTCAGTGGTCATGAGATGGTCATGAGATCTCAATGATGCTTGGTTCTCAGTGTCAGTCAGTTTTGTTCTATTATGATATTTCAAGGACGGTTGGGTCGGTTTTGTTCCTTTGTTCTTTTTATAGACAATCGGTTTTGTTCAGTTACGAGATTTAAATGATGGTCAGTTTTATTCGGTTATGAGATTTCAGTGATGTCCGGTTGTGTTTGGTAATGAGATTTCATTACCGAACACAACCGGATGATGGTCAGTTTTCTTCCTTTACAAGATTTCACTGACGGTCGGTTTTGTTCTGTTACGAGATTTCAATGGTGGTGGGTTTTGTTCAATCACGAGATCTCAATGATGGTTGGTTTTCAGTGGTCACGAGATGGTCATGAGATCTCAATGATGGTTGGTTTTCAGTGTCAGTCAGTTTTGATCTATTATGAGATTTCAAAGACGGTTGGTTTTGTTCCTTTGTTCTTTTAGGAAATTTCAAAGGCAGTCAGTTTTATTCGGATATGAGATTTCAATGACGGTCGGTTTTGCTGGGTTATGAGATTTCGATGATGGTTGGTTTTCAGTGTCAGTTGGTTTTGTTCTGTTATGAGATTTCAGTGACAGCTGATTTTGTTCTGTTACAAGATCTCAATGACAATTAGTTTTCAGTGGTCACGAGTTGGTCACGAGATCTCAATGACGATTGGTTTTTAGTGTTCATGAGATGGTCACAAGACCTCAATGACGGTTGGTTTTCAGTGGTCACGAGATCTCAATGACGGTTTTCGTTTCTTAACAAGATTTTAATGACAGTTGGTTTTGTTCTGTTACGAGATTTCATTGATGGTCGGTTTTGTTTGGTTACAAGATCTCAATGACGGTCTGTTTTCAGTGTCAGTCGGTTTTGTTTCGTTACGAGACTTCACTGATGGCCGACTTTATTCGGCTTTGAGATTTCAGCAACAGCCAGTTTTGTTCAGTTACAAGATCTTTTACAAGATTTCAGTTGGTTATCATTATCAACCAGTTTTGATCTTTTACAAGATTTTAATTACAGTTGGATTTGTTCTGTTACAAGATTTCAATGATGGTCAGTTTTGTTCGGTCACGAGCTCTCAATGATGGTTGGTTTTCAGTGTCAGTCGGTTTTGTTCTGTTATGAGAATTCAAAGATAGTCGGTTTTGTTCCTTTGTTCTTTTTATAGACAGTCGGTTTTGTTCAGTTACGAGATTTAAATGATGGTCAGTTTTATTCGGTTATGAGATTTCAGTGATGTCCGGTTGTGTTCGGTAATGAGATTTCATTATCGAACACAACCGGATGATGGTCAGTTTTCTTCCTTTACAAGATTTCACTGATGGTCGGTTTTGTTCTGTTACGAGATTTCAATGGTGGTGGGTTTTGTTCAGTCTCAATGACGGTTGGTTTTCAGTGGTCACGAGATCTCAATGACAGTTTTTTTTCGTGTCAGTCGGTTTTGTTCTGTTATGAGAGTTCAAAGACAGTCAGTTTTGTTTCCTTACGAGATTTCAATGACGGTCGGTTTTATTCAGTTATGAGATTTCAGTCACGGCTGATTTGGTTTTGTTACGAGATCTCAATTATGATTAGTTTTCAGTGGTCACGAGATGGTCACGAGATCTCAATGACGGTTTTTGTTTTTTAACAAGATTTTAATGACAGTTGGTTTTATTCTGTTATGAGATTTCATTGATGGTTGGTTTTGTTTGGTTACAAAGTCTCAATGACTGTCTGTTTTCAGTGTCAGTCAGATGATCATGAGATCTCAATGACAGTTTTTGTTCCATTACAAGATTTCACTGACGGTCGATTTTATTCGGTTACGAGATTTCAATCAAGTCTGTTTTATTCGGCTATGAGATTGCAGTAACGTCCGGTTTTGTTCAGTTACAAGATCCTTTACGAGATTGCAGTTGGTTTTCATTTTCAGCCAGTTTTGATCTCTTATGAGATTTTAATTACAGTTGGTTTTGTTCTATTACGAGATTTCAATGATGGTTTTCAGTGGTCACGTGATCTCAATGATGGATGGTTTTCAGTATCAGTTGGTTTTGTTCTATTATGAAATTTCAAAGACGGTTGGTTTTGTTCTTTTAAGAAATTTCGAAGGCAGTCAGTTTTAGCTGGTTATGAAATTTCAATGACGGTCAGTTTTGTTCGGTCACAAGATCTCAATGACGTTTGGTTTTCAGTGGTAACGAGATGGTCACGAGATCTCAATGACGGTTGTTTTTTCAGTGTCAGTCAGTTTTGTTCTATTATGAGATTTCAAATAAGGTTAGTTTTGTTCCTTTGTTCTTTCACGAAACTTCAAAGGCGGTCAGTTTTATTCGGTTATGAGATTTCAATGACGGTCGATGTTGTTGCGTTATGAGATTTCAATGACGGTCGGCCTTGCTGGGTTATGAGATTTCAATGATGGTTGGTTTTCAGTGTCAGTCGGTTTTGTTCTGTAATGAGAATTCAAAGATAGTCGGTTTTGTTCCTTTGGTCTTTTTATAGACAGTCAGTTTTGTTCTGTTATGAGATTTAAATGATGGTTATGAGATTTCAATGATGTCCGGTTGTGTTCGGTAATGAGATTTCAGTGATGTCCGGTTGTGTTCGGTAATGAGATCTCAATGATGGTCAGTTTTCTTCCTTTACAAGATTTCACTGACAGTCGGATTTGTTCTTTTACGAGATTTCAATGGTGGTCGGTTTTGTTCAGTCACGAGATCTCAATGAAGGTTGGTTTTCAGTGGTCACGAGATCTCAGTGACCGTTGGTACGAGATTTCAATGGTGGTCAGTTTTGTTTCGTTACAAGATTTCAATGACGGACGGTTTTATTGAGTTATGAGATTTCAGTGACGGCTGGTTTTATTTTGTTACAAGATCTCAATGACGATTGGTTTTCAGTGGTCACGCGATGGTCACAAGATCTCAACGACGGCTGGTTTATTCTATTATGAGATTTCAGTGACGGCCGGTTTTGCCGTCTTTTCTTTTTTTCATTTTCAGTCTCAATACGGCATCTCGATACGGTATGTTTTGTTCTTTTACAAGACTTTTATGACAAAGATTTATGACAAGATTGTTCTATTCCGAGATTCAATGATGGTCAGTTTTGTTCTGTTACAAGATTTCAATGAAAGTCGGTTTTATTCGGTTATGAGATTTCAATGATGGTTGGCTTTGCTGGGTTATGAGATTTCAATGATGGTTGGTTTTCAGTGGCAGTCGGTTTTGTTCTGTTATGAGAATTCAAAGATGGTAGTTTTTGTTCCTTTGTTCTTTTACGAGATTTCAATGATGTGTGTTTTATTCGGTAATGAGATTTCAGTGATGTCCGGTTGTGTTCGGTAATGAGATCTCAATGATGGTCAGTTTTCTTCCTTTACAACATTTCACTGATGGTCAGTTTTGCTGAGTTACAAGATTCCAATGACGTCTGTTTTATTCGGTTATGAGATTTCAGTGACTGCTGGTTTTGTTCGGTTGCAAGATCTCAATGACAGGCAGTTTTGTTTCTTTATGAGATTCAGTTGGTTTTCATTGTCAGCCAGTTTTGATCTTTTTAAGATTTTAATGATAGTTGGTTTTGTTCTATAACGAGATTTCAATGGTGGTCGGTTTTGTTCAATCACAAGATCTCAATGACAGTTGGTTTTCAGTGTCAGTCAATTTTGTTTTTCATTATGAGATCTCAATGATGGTCAGTTTTATTCAGTTATGAGATTTCAGTGACAGCTGATTTTGTTCTGTTACAAGATCTCAATGACAATTAGTTTTCAGTGGTCACGAGTTGGTCACGAGATCTCAATGACGATTGGTTTTTAGTGTTCATGAGATGGTCACAAGACCTCAATGACGGTTGGTTTTCAGTGGTCACGAGATGGTCACAAGATCTCAATGACGGTTTTCGTTTCTTAACAAGATTTTAATGACAGTTGGTTTTGTTCTGTTACGAGATTTCATTGATGGTCGGTTTTGTTTGGTTACAAGATCTCAATGACGGTCTGTTTTCAGTGTCAGTCGGTTTTGTTTCGTTACGAGACTTCACTGATGGCCGACTTTATTCGGCTTTGAGATTTCAGCAACAGCCAGTTTTGTTCAGTTACAAGATCTTTTACAAGATTTCAGTTGGTTATCATTATCAACCAGTTTTGATCTTTTACAAGATTTTAATTACAGTTGGATTTGTTCTGTTACAAGATTTCAACGATGGTCAGTTTTGTTCGGTCACGAGCTCTCAATGATGGTTGGTTTTCAGTGGTCACGAGATCTCAATGACGGTTGGTTTTCAGTGTCAGTCGGTTTTGTTTTATCATGAGATTTCAAAGATGGCTGGTTTTGTTCCTTTGTTCTTTCACGAAATTTCAAAGGCAGTCAGTTTTATTTGGTTATGAGATTTCAATGACGGTTGGCATTGCTGGGTTATGAGATTTCAATGACGGTTGGCATTGCTGGGTTATGAGATTTCAATGATGGTTGGTTTTCAGTGTCAGTCGGTTTTGTTCTATTATGAGATTTCAAAGATGGTTGGTTTTGTTTCTTTGTTCTTTCAGGAAATTTCAAAGGCAGTCAGTTTTATTCGGTTATGAGATTTCAATGACGGTCGGTTTTCAGTGTCAGTCAGTTTTGTTCTGTTATGAGAATTCAAAGATAGTCAGTTTTGTTCAGTTATGAGATTTAAATGATGGTCAGTTTTATTCGGTTATGAGATTTCAGTGATGTTCGGTTGTGTTCAGTAATGAGATCTCAATGATGGTCAGTTTTCTTCCTTTACAAGATTTCACTGACAGTCAGTTTTGTTCTGTTACGAGATTTCAATGGTGGTTGGTTTTGTTCAATTATGAGATCTCAATGATGGTTGGTTTTCAGTGGTCACAAGATCTCAATGACGGTCGGTGTTATTTGGTTTCGAGATTTCAATGACATCGGTTTTATTCAGTTATGAGATTTCAGTGATGGCCGGTTTTGCCTCGGTTACAGAATTTCAGTGACAGTCTTTTTTCATTTTCAGTCAGTTTTGTTCAGTTATGACATCTCAATACGGTATGTTTTGTTATTTTACAAGATTTTTATGACAGTTGGTTTTGTTCCATTCCGAGATTCAATGATGATCAGTTTTTTTCGTTACAAGATTTCAATGACAGTTGGTATTATTCGGTTATGAGATTTCAATGACGGTCGGTTTTGCTTGGTTATGAGATTTCAATGACGGTCGGCTTTGCTGGGTTATGAGATTTTAATGATGGTTGGTTTTCAGTGTCAGTCGGTTTTGTTCTTTTTTTCTTTTACGAGATTTCAGAAACAAGTCGGTTTTGTTCTGTTACAAGATTTCAATGACGTCTATTTTATTCGGTTATGAGATTTCAGTGATGCCCTGTTGTGTTCGGTAACGAGATTTCAGGTATGTCCAGTTGTGTCGGTAATGAGATCTCAATGATGGTCAGTTTTCTGCCCTTACAAGACTTCACTGACGGTCAGTTTTGTTTTGTTACGAGATTTCAATGATGGTTGGTTTTCAGTGGTCACAAGATCTCAATGACGGTTGGTTTTATTTGGTTTCGAGATTTCAATGACATCTGTTTTATTCAGTCATGAGATTTCAGTGACGGACGGTTTTGCCTCGGTTACAAAATTTCACTGACAGTCTTTTTTCATTTTCAGTCAGTTTTGTTCAGTTATGACATCTCAATACGGTATGTTTTGTTATTTTACAAGATTTTTATGACAGTTGGTTTTGTTCCATTCAATGATGGTCAGTCTTGTTTCATTACAAGATTTCAATGACAGTCAGTATTATTCGGTTATGAGATTTCAATGACGGTCGGCTTTGCTGGGTTATGAGATTTTAATGATGGTTGGTTTTCAGAGTCAGTTGGTTTTGTTCCTTTTTTCTTTTACGAGATTTCAGAGACAAGTCGGTTTTGTTCTGTTATGAGATTTCAATGACGTCTATTTTATTCGGTTATGAGATTTCAGTGATGTGCAGTTGTGTTCGGTAACGAGATTTCAGTGATGTCTGGTTGTGTCGGTAATGAGATCTCAATGATGGTCAGTTTTCTTCCTTTACAAGATTTCAATGACGTTCGGTTTTGCTGAGTTATGAGATTTCAATAATGGTCAGTTTTCTTCTGTCACAAGATTTCAAAGACAGTTCGCTTTATTTCTTCATGAGATTTCATTGACTGTCTGTTTTGTTCCATTACAACATTTCAATGATGGTTGGCTTTGTTTCGTTACAAGATTTTAATGACAGTCGGTTTTGCTGGGTCATGAGATTTCAATAATGGTTGGTTTTGCTGGGTTATGAGATTTCAATGACTGTCAGTTTTGTTTCTTTACAAGATCTAAATAATGGTCGGTTTTGTTCTTTTACAAAATGTCAATGTCATTCGGTTTCATTTCGAGATTTCAGTGACGGTCGGTTTTGTTCCTTTATGAGATTTAAATAATGGCCGTTTTTTCCTTTACGAGATTTCAGTGCTTCTTGGTTTTGTTTCCTAATGAGATTTTAATGACAATTGTCTTTGTTTCTTAACAAGATTTTAATGACAGTTGGTTTTGTTCTGTTACAAGATTTCATTGATGGTCGGTTTTGTTTGGTTACAAGATCTCAATGTTTTCAGTGTCATTCAGTTTCGTTCTGTTACGAGATTTCATTGATGGTTGATTTTATTCGGTTACGATATTTCAATCACGTCTGTTTTATTCGGTTATGAGATTTCAGTCGGTTTTGTTCAGTTACAAGATCCTTTATGAGATTTCAGCTGGTTTTCATTGTCAGCCAGTTTTGATCATTTACAAGATTTTAATTACAGTTGGTTTTGTTCAGTCACAAGATTTCAATGGCAGTTGGTTTTCAGTGGTCACGAGATGGTCACGAGATCTTAACGACGGTTGGTTTTCAGTGTCAGTTGGTTTTGTTCTATTATGAGATTGCAAAGACGGTTGGTTTTGTTCCTTTGTTCTTTCACGAAATTTCAAAGGCAGTCAGTTTTATTCGGTTATGAGATTTCAATGACGGTCGGCTTTGCTGGGTTATGAGATTTCAATGATGGTTGGTTTTCAGTGTCAGTTGGTTTTGTTCTGTTATGAGAATTCAAAGATAGTTGGTTTTGTTCCTTTGTTCTTTTTATAGACAGTCGGTTTTGTTCAGTTACGAGATTTAAATGATGGTCAGTTTTATTCGGTTATGAGATTTCAGTGATGTCCGGTTGTGTTCGGTAATGAGATTTCAGTGATGTCTGGTTGTGTTCGGTAATGAGATCTCAATGATGGTCAGTTTTCTTCCTTTACAAGATTTCACTGACGGTCGGTTTTATTTGGTTACGAGATTTCAATGACGGTCGGCTTTGCTGGGTTATGAGATTTCAATGATGGTTGGTTTTCAGTGTCAGTCAGTTTTGTTCTGTCATGAGAATTCAAAGATGGTCGGTTTTGTTTGGTTACAAGATCTCAATGACAGTCTGTTGTCAGTGTCACTCGGTTTTGTTCCGTTACGGGATTTCACTGGTGGTCGGTTTTATTCGGTTATGAGATTTCAATCACGTCTGTTTTATTCGGTTATGAGATTTTAGTAATGGCCAGTTTTGTTCTATTATGAAATTTCAACGACGATCGGTTTTGTTCCTTTGTTCTTTCACGAAGTTTCAAAGGCAGTCGATTTTGATTTGTTAAGAGATTATAATGACAGTTGGTTTTATTCGGTTATGAGATTTCAGTGACCGCCGGTTTTGCCTCGGTTACAAGATTTCAATGACAGTCGTTTTTCATTTTCAGTCAGTTTTGTTCAGTTACAACATCTCAATATGTTATGTTTTGTTCTTTTACAAGATTTTTATGACAGTTGGTTTTGTTCCATTCTGAGATTCAATGATGGTCAGTTTTGTTCCGTTTTTGTTCAATGATGGTCAGTTTTGATTTCAATGACAGTTGGTTTTATGCGGTTATGAGATTTCAATGACGGTCGATTTTGCTGGGTTATGAGATTTCAATGATGGTTGGTTTTCAGTGTCAGCTGGTTTTGTTCTGTCATGAGAATTCAAAGATAGTCGGTTTTGTTCCTTTGTTCTTTTACGAGATTTCAAAGACAGTCGGTTTTGTTCTGTTACAAGATTTCATTGATGGTCAGTTTTGTTCCGTTACGAGATTTCAATGACGTCTGTTTTATTCGGTTATTAGATTTCAGTGACGAACGGTTTTCATCAGTTACAAGATCTCAATGACGGTCAGTTTTGTTCTTTTACGAGATTTTAGTTGGTTTTCATCGTCAGCCAGTTTTGATCTTTTACAAATTTTTAATGACAGTTGGTTTTGTTCTGTTACAAGATCTCATTGGCGGTTCGTTTTCAGTGATCAGGACTTTTCAATGATGGTTGGTTTTCATTGTCAGCCAGTTTTGATCTTTTACGAAATTTTAATTACAGTTGGTTCTGTTATGAGATTTCAAAGACGGTCGGTTTTGTTCCTTTGTTCTTTCATAAGATTTCAATGACAGTTGGTTTTATTCGGTTATGAGATTTCAGTGTCAGTCGGTTTTGTTCTGTCACGAGATTTCAAAGATGGTCGGTTTTGTTCCTTTGTTCTTTTACGAGATTTTAAAGACAGTCGGTTTTGTTCTGTTACAAGATTTCATTGATGGTCGGTTTTGTTCTGTTACAAGATTTCAATGATGGTCAGTTTTGTTCAGTCACGAGATCTCATTGGCGGTTGGTTTTCAGTGATCAGAACATCTCAAAGATGGTTGGTTTTCATTGTCAGCCAGTTTTGATCTTTTACAAAATTTTAATTGTAGTTGGTTTTGTTCATGTTATGATTTTGAATTTGTTTTCAAAGATGGTCAGTTTTGTTCCTTTGTTCTTTCATGAGATTTCATTGATGGTCGGTTTTAAGATACCAATGACATCTGTTTTATTTGGTTACGAGATTTCAGTGTTATTTGGTTTTGTTCAGTCACAAAAGCTCAATGATGGTTGGTTTTCAATGGTCAAGAGATGGTCACGAGATCTCAATGACGGTTGGTTTTATTCAGTTTCGAGATTTCAATGACATCTGTTTTATTCGGTTATGAGAATTCAGTGTCAGTTGGTTTTGTTCCGTTACGAGATTTCAATCACGTCTGTTTTATTCGGTTATGAGATTTCAGTGACAGCCGGTTTTGTTTGGTTACAAGATCTCAATGACGGTCAGTTTTTTTCCTTTACGAGATTTCATTTGGTTTTCATTGTCAGCCAGTTTTGATCTTTTACGAGATTTTAATGACAGTTTTGTTCTGTTACGAGATTTCAATGACGGTCGGTTTTAAGTGTCAATCGGTTTTGTTCTATTATGAGATGTCAAAGACAGTCAGTTTTGTTCCTTTGTTCTTCCACGAAATTTCAAAAGCAGTCAGTTTTATTCGGTTATGAGATTTCAGTGACGGCCGGTTTTGCCTTGGTTACGAAATTTCAATGACGGTCGTTTTTCATTTTCAGTCAGTTTTGTTCAGTTACGACAACTCTATTCGGCATGTTTTGTTCTTTTACAAGATTTCAATAACAGTTGGTTTTATTCGGTTATGAGATTTCAATGACAGTCAGTTTTATTTGGTTATGAGATTTCGATGACGTTGGCTTTGCTGGGTTATGAGATTTCAATGACTTTTGTTTCATTTCAAGATTTCAATGACGGTCAGTTTTGTTCCTTTACAAGATTTCAGTGACAGTCAGTTTTCATTGTCAGTCAGTTTTGTTCAGTTACGAGATCTCAATACAGTATGTTTTGATCTTTTACAAGATTTCAATGACATTTCATTTTTTTTCTGTTACGAGATTTTAATGACGATCAGCTTTGCTCCATTATGAAATTTCAACTTCAGACGATTTTGTTTCGTTACGAGATTTCAAAGATGGTCGCTTTTTTTCCCATTACGAGATTTCATTGCCACTTGGTTTTGTTTCCTAACAAGATTTTAATGACGGTCGGCTTTGTTTCTTAACAAGAATTTCTTAACTGTTGGTTTTGTTCCGTTACGAGATTTCATTGATAGTCGGTTTTGTTCTGTTATGAGATTTCAAAGACAGTCGGATTTGTTCCTTTGTTCTTTTACGAGATTTCAAAGACAGTTGGTTTAATTTTGTTACAAGATTTCAATGATGGTCAATTTTATTAAGTTATAAGATTTCAATCACATGTTTAATTCAGTTATGAAATTTCAGTGATGGCCGGTTTTGCTGAGTTATGAGATTTCAATGACTGTCAGTTTAATTTCAGCACAAGATCTCATTGACGGTCGGTTTTGTTCCTTTACAAGATTTCAATGGCGGTTGGTTTTGCTGAGTTATGAGATTTCAAAAACGGTCGGTTTTCTTCTTTTACGAGATTTCAAAGACAGTTCATTTTATTCCTTTACGAGATTTCAATGACATCTGTTTTATTCAGTTATGAGATTTCAGTGACGGCCAGTTTTGTTCTGTTATGAGATTTTAAAGACGGTTGGCTTTGTTCCTTTGTTCTTTCATGAGATTTGAAAGATAGTCGGTTTTGTTTCATTACGAAATTTCAATGATGGTCGGTTTTATTCAGTTTATTCAGTTTCGAGACTTCAATGACATCTGTTTTATTCGGTTATGAGATTTTAGTGTCAGTCGTTTTTTTTTTCGTTACGAGATTTCTATGATGGTCGGTTTTGTTCCGTTACAAGATTTCAATGACGTCTGTTTTATACGGTTATGAGATAATGACAGTTCTTTTTTTTTTCCCGTTACAAGATTTTAATGACGATCAGTTTTGCTCCATTATGATATTTTAACAACGGCCGGTTTCGTTACGTTACGAGATTTCTGTGATGGTTGGTTTTGACCACTGGCTTATATGTTCAATAAATTTTTAAATATGCAGTACCAAATCTTATCACATGAATTAAATATTTCGAGATCTCAGCAGAGGAGGATTAAACAACTCCACAAACAGCATTACCAGCTTCATTTTTGACTAAACAGATTGACTTCATTTCAGTCACCATTATGGTGGTGAGTATTTGCTTTAGTTGTGCAGTTTGACTTTTTAACGTTAGTTGTACTTTGGCTGTTGTGACTGTATTTGTTGTGGAAAACAAAGCTGATGATGTTATCTACTTGATAAAGATATAATCATGGTGTAATCTAGGATTCATTCAAATTATTAATTATAACAAGACTGTAATTCCATATTGTACACTAAGCATTTTGAACTGCAACACCTGTTAAACTTGCGCAGACACCAAAATATAAATCTCAACAATGGTGACATCCTTCGTGCCGCAATGCATTCTATAACAGACTGTTAAGTTGAAATTAACTGCATTACATCTACATGATAAAAACAACAACAACAAAAACTCTGTGCAAGATTAGACCACTAGATGATGATAACCATCATCAAGTTGTCAACATCATCTGACCACATTTTCCCTTGCTATTTTTGCCACAGCTAACACAATTTCAGCAGCAAGAGAAAAACTAACACTAAGGGTATGATAACGATGTACTAAAACGAAAACACTTTTTCTTTATACAGATGACAGCGTTATCAAAACTATCCCCATTCACATGGATCTGCGCAAAAGACTAAAAAACGCTGTATTATGCACGCCAGACAAGTAGTTGGCGATGTCACTTTGTACAGAAAGACTATGCGCCTGTGCATATATGCATTCTTTTACATAGCACTCGCGCCAAATGCACATGCCTATCTACCTTATTTTTAC
The DNA here is from genome assembly GCF_019924925.1 of Ctenopharyngodon idella. Lineage (NCBI taxonomy): Eukaryota > Metazoa > Chordata > Actinopteri > Cypriniformes > Xenocyprididae > Ctenopharyngodon > Ctenopharyngodon idella. The sequence continues at coordinate 13,938,361 of NC_067228.1, forward strand.
AGTTTACTGCAGAAGAATTGATATTATTCTCGTTATTTCCCTATGGCGACTAATAAATTGGAATTCTCGCACATTTACAGAAAACACTTTATTTCCGCATTGAAAAATATGGTGGATAATCTAAACACGTAATACGCGTGTGCATGCCATCAGATGATAACGGCATTTTCAAAAACTTCCACTTTGAAACCCATTTTCAAAAGCTTGGATTTACAAAACTTTTTTTTTTTTTTTTTTACATTTTTAGTTGAAAAACATGTTGCGTAAACTGCCCCTTAACCAAGAGTTAAACTGCACAACTAAAGCAAATACTAATCACAATGATGGTTACTTCAAACTAAACATTTTCAACAGAACATCATCATCTAAATCTCTGTTAATTCTCAATAAGAACTTCTGTAGATATCTGACAGAAATAAAGTCAATCTTCTTTTATCTTCAGTTGATTTCATCCAAGGCTGTGGCTGAAGTTGTAATGTCTTCAATTGTTAGTTCCATTAATGGTAAATGTTTGGCACCCTGTACTGTCATGGATTTTTTTTTTTTTTTTTTTCCTTTTTTTTTTCCCCAACATCTGCATGCCTAATGTTGGACCTTGATATCAAACAAACATTGGGTTAAGACGTCAACCCGAATTCCATTTTCAACCAAAATCCAATGTCTGATCGATGTTAGAGTCTACATCCTGCGCCTGCTGGGTAAAGGTGGAGATGGAGTGATGCTGGAAGAATATTTTCACTGGAGTGGCGTAAGCAGTTATGATTGACAGGTGATGAACATGCACATCCCAACTTCTGTTTACAGCTAAATTTGTTAAAATTTTATGATCATGTTTTGATTTACAGATATCTAAAGAAATAAAGTCAGTGGTTTGTAATAAGTTAAGCTGGTGATGCTGTTTGTGGAGTTGTCTAATCAGATCTTGAGAGATTGGATGTCTTCTTTTATCTTTAGTTAATTTCATCTAAGGCTGTGGCTGAAGTCAGTTGTAGCTGTTTCTGTTTGTCTCTTTTTTTCTGTTCTCTTCTTTCCTTCAGTGATTCTGCTTGTTAGCACGCTTGTTAATACTAAGATGATTCTATAAATAATATATAAAGATTCTGTGGCTCAGATAAGGTCCAGTTCTGGTTTATTTCATTGCTCTTGGCTGACATATGGCATTGCTATGGCCTGTTTGTGGCTCAGATCTGGCAAACAGGAGCCCAAGTGCCAACATTCCACACCACATGTGGCCCAGATCATCATACCATGCGTGGCAGATGTGGGCCGGATCTAGGCCGGCACAAATTTGCTATCTGGGTATGAAATTCAGATGTACTAAACAATACTTGAGTATTTTTTGGGAGAATCTGTACTTTACTTGAGTTTTTATATTTCTGTCAACTTTTACTTTTACTCCACTACATATCCTAAATAAAATGTATACTTTTACTCCGATACATTTTCCCAAAGCATTTTCGTTACTTCCTACAAAATAAAGTCGGAAGAACACAGACTGCAAGCAAGTTCAAACAAGTGCTCGCACAACCGCGTTGATTTCATTTTCCGGGTTGCGTCCATTGCTGGAGCAGCTGAGGAGAGTGCGCTGTCATTATACAGTACGAGAGCGGCCTCTAGAGGTGAAATAAAAACTATCACCGATGCCTCGTAGAGTTTGTTTTGACACGTGGCGTGAGGCTGCACGCTGCACAGAGCGGGACACTTCAAAAACGGATTGAAAACAGACATTAAAACGGTGTGTTATACAGTACACTACAGTACATGTTTTCATATCTCTATAAAGTAGCCTAATTAGTTTGTTGACTAGATGCTGCATTAGTGGAGAACAGTAACGTTAGTATGTTTGCCGGCGAGGCTGAGAGGATGCTAACATTAGTAGTACCTCAAGCGGTTAAAACAATGTGACATAAACACCAACTGTGTTTTTAGTTTATATCATAGTTTATGGCATAAATATATCCATTTGTTCGCTGTCATGCATTCGTTATCCAGCGAAGTTGCATATTTAAACTGTATCCTCATCATGCAGCGACAGAAACATATCAAATCAGAAATGTATTCGATTTCAGTTCTTTTTTTTTATTGGCACTGTAACACATATTTTGATTAGATAATCATCAAGTTTTCTAAAATAGAGACAAATAATGTGTGAAAGTACATATATAATAGATCTACACTGTAAAAAAAAAAAAAAATCTAATTTTACAGAAAATAACTATGATTTTTTTACGGTATTTTATTTTATTTTAAATTATACTCAAAACTCTGTAAAATTACAAACAATATATGTAAATTAACAACTCGGCTGTTATTTTAAGTATTATGACATTAATGAAAAATTACAGTAATTCACATGTTTTTTGCAAAAAATTTAATGTATTTTTATACAGTATTTTTTCTGTTTTCTTAAATTACAAACAAATGTATGTAAAATTACAAAAATAATCAGCAATTATCAAACGGTCAAATGAATGGAAGCCAAAAAACCCTGTAGAATTAAAGTAAAATATCCTAATTTAAATAAACTGCAAAACACTGTTATTTTACAGATATTTCCTGTCAAATACCTTCACTTTAAAAATGTCATAAAAAAAAAAAAAAAAACGGTCAATGACTGGCAGCTACGGCTGCCAAACAAAGACCGTAAAATTCAAGTAAAATATCCTAATTTAAATAAAGTGCAAAAAACTTTAACATAAATTTTCTTTAAATTTTAAAAAATACTGTTATTTTACAGGTATTTCCTGATTTGATTGAAATGACTGGCAACAACAGAACATCAAACACTAACAGATCTCAGCATCTTCACTTATTACAGTCCAGACTTTTATACTTTATTCTTTTATACAAATGTTCTTATTGAGAATTAACAAAGATTTAGATGTTGATGTCCACAGCTGAAAATGTTTTCAGCTGTGGATTTATTTATTTATTTATTTTTTTGGAGCACACAGATCAATAATCAACATATGAATCTCAACAATGGTGACAATCAACAAAGCTTTTTTGTGATATTAGAAGCTTGTTTTGTGACATTCAGAGTTGATCTGAATTTTTTTTATTTTTTTTTTATTGTCACCATTGTTGAGATTCATATGCTGATTCTTGATGTCTGTGTGAATCTGTCTGACCATGACAAGACATTTTCTGCATAATGATTTAATAAAATTGTTTATAAATTACAACTAATACCAAACAATTTAGTCAGAGACCAGACTCTGTCAGCAGTGCATCAGACCACTTTTTTTTTTTTTGTTGCTATAACAAATATGTTTACTAATGTTAAAAAAAATCAAGTGTCAAGAGCCCAACTAAAGCAAGCACTGACCACCAGAATGGTGACTTCAAACTTTATTATTTTATTCAATAAAATATCAACATCTAAACCTCTGTTAATTCTCAATAAGAACTTTTGTATGAAATAAATAAAGTCTGGATTGTAATAAGTGAAGATGCTGAGATCTTGAGAGATCTGTTAGTGTTTCATGTTCTGTTGGGATTTAAAGGGTTTCTGTATCGTGTATTTTGTGGGTCACCATTGTGCTGGAGAGTAGATCCTGTGCTTCAGTCTAGGATGCAACATTAGTGTTGTGTTGTATGTTGTTTCATTTCAGAGGCAATAATCTATAATTATGTTAATTCATGCATGTGTGCTATTTCAGGTTAAATGCAAAAGATTCACATTTTACAATGATTGTGTTTTGTTAGTAACAATTCAGGATATACCTCATAAACAACAGTGTTTTGTCTGTAAGAGTGTTTTGCACTTTATTTAAATTAGAATATTTTACTTTAATTTTAAGGTTTTTGTTTGGCAGCTATAGCTGACAGTCATTGACCATGTTTTTACAATTTATTTTTTTACAGTGTATGCGGTGTCTTTGTGTGTGAAGATGGCAATTTTTAAGCCTGACAGTTTGGATTTATATGAAATGGTAACACTTTACAATATGAGTACATTTGTAACATTAAATAAGGTTAATAAAAATATTGTTCATTGTTAACTTCAACATTTACATTTTAACATTTTAAAGTTGCCTTTTACATTAGTTATAATGCACTATGAATTAACATGAATGATCAATGTATAATTAATATATTAGTATTTTTTATATTTAAAACTTACAATAAACATTTTGCCATTTTTTTTAATTCTAAGAAAACAAAATGTAAAACTGAACACAATCTTGCTGCTCAAACTGTGTATAGAACAATAAAAAAAGTACATGTATTTTTACTTTCAATACTTAAGTACGTTTAATATATTAAAAAAAAAATACTTTTCATACTTAAGTACAAAAAATATCACATACTTTAAAACGTTTACTCAAGTAATATTCTAAACAGTGAATTTAACTTCTACCAAATTCATTTTCTGGTAAGATATATATACTTTTACTCAAGTATGGCTTTCAAGTGCTTTATCCACCACTGATTGTATCTGAGATTTGTACTCTACAAGTAGTATTTCAAGGGTGCCCGGATGGTGTACTTTGTCTGGTAGATTCTCAGAGTGTGGTTCTTTGCATGCTTTCATACTAATATTGCCTACAACTCATTGTGCTACAGAAGAGGAGTATCCAGAGATCTCCCAGCAGCAGAGTTGCTAGATAAGTTTGTAAATGAACCTAAAAGTAAACAGTTTTTTTTTTTTTTTTTTTTTTTTGAGGATACCAAATGTAGCTTTATGCTAATACTTATTAGCATGCTTTGAATGCAAACAGTAACAATAGGAGACATTTACATTTAGTCATTTAGCAGACGCTTTTCTCCAAAGCGACTTACAAATGAGAATAGTAGAAGCAATCAAATCAACATGAGTACAACAGTATGTAAGTGCTGTGTCAAGTCACAGTTTAATCAGTAAAGTGCTCGTAGCAAGGATTTTTTTTTTTTTTAAATACACAAATAGATGGAAAAAGAATAGAAACCGAAGAAAAGAAAGATAAATAAAAAGTAAGTGCTACTATTACTGGGTCAAGTGTTGACGAAAAAGATATGTCTTTAGCAGTTTTTTGAAAATGGCTAAGGACTCAGCTGCTCAGATAGAGCGTGGCAGGTCATTCCACCAACCAGGAACAGACCCGGAGAAGGTCCGTGAGAGTGATTTTGTGCCCCTTTGGGATGGCACCACAAGGCGCCGTTCACTTGCAAACTGATGAAGAGAGGTGTGACATGCACTCTCTTTGGTTCGTTAAAGACCAGTCTTGCTGCAGCATTCTGGATCAGTTTTAGAGGCTTGACAGTGCATGCTGGAAGGCCAGCCAAGAGAGCATTACAATAGTCCAGTCTGGATAGAACAAGAGCTTGGGCAAGAATTTGTGTGGAATGCTCAATTTCATCAATTTGGTAGCTCATTCAAATAATTGCATATTAATCTTTGAGGAAAGTTTATAAAGAAATTAGTGCATTAATTGAACATTGGACCTCTTTAACTTGTATTGTATGGGCGAGAATAGTTTTAAAGCATTCTTCAAGTCAAGTCAAGTCATCTTTATTTATATAGCGCTTTTTACAATGCAGATTGTGTCAAAGCAGCTTTACAGTGATAAATGGTATATAATTTTAGCTGCACAGCAACTCTTAAAGAAAATGGTGTCAATGCAGGCAGATGCAAAGCACTGTTCAAATGTCAAATGTCAAGTGTCCCCAACTAAGCAAGCCAAAGTCGACAGCGGCAAGGAACCCAAACTCCAACAGGTGACATCAGGTGGCAAACAGGTGTTAAAATGGAGAAAAAAACCTTGGGAGAAACCAGGCTTAGTCGGGGGGCCAGTTCTCCTCTGGCGAACAGTGCTTTGTTATGATTCATGTAGCTATCATAAGTCCGATGGGATCGCAACATTCAAAGTATTTATTCCAGTTCCATCCAGTTGAGGATCGTATTCATCACGCCGGTATGGATGGTTTGTTGAGGAACTATGCTACTGGTTGTCGTGTTGATAAGGCCTTCACAATGGATGGTCTCTGCTGATACTTCAGGGCTGCATTGTGGTCATGTCAAGGCGCAGGTCCTCGATCTCACCTGGATACAGCCCGGATTCGGTTGACTACGGTAAACCTCGAGATAAACAGAAAGACTAATATTAGTGTAGATGCCATTATTCTTCTGATGTAACGAATACATCCGGTGTTATAGGAAGTGTTCCCGGTTCCGGCTGACGTAACCCAGATAGCATCAATGATTGAAATAATGTTGAATCAATGTTAATGTTTCAACGTTAACTGCATTGAATCAATATCACTTTTGCACCCGCAATTAATGTTAAATCAATGTTGAAATTTCAACAAAAAATCAATGGTAATGGCATTGAATCAGGGTTACAATGTGATGTTGGTTCAACATCATGCTTACACTCTCAGAAAATGAAACACAACTACAACTGACTTAAAGCTACACAGCCTGAAATCAACTGAAGATAAAAGAAGACAATAAATCTCTCAAGATCTCAGCAGAAGTTCTTTTTGAGAATTAACAGAGTTTTAGATGTTGATGTTTTATTGAAAATGTTTGGTCACCATCATGGTGGTCAGTGGTTCCTTTAGTTGGGCAGTTTGACTCTTGGCTTTTTATGTGAGTTTGTGGTCATTGTAACAGTGTTTACCAAAACACATCATTTGTTGTAACGAAAACCAGAAACAAAATGATGGAGTGATAAAGTAAAGTCATTTAACAACAATACTTTCTTGCTACAGATCAGACATTCGGAATCTTGACTTTTAAGGTGCAATTTAAAAAAAAAAAAAAATCTTTAGACACAGACATCAAGAATCAGCATATGAATCTCAACAATGGTGACATCCTTCTTGCCGCAATGCATGCTGGGAGTCATGAGTTGTATACTATGGTGGCTCCCAGCATGCATTGCAGCATGAAGGAAGTCACCATTCTTGATGTCTGTGTCTAAAGATTTTTTTTAAAAATTTGCACCTTAAAAGTCAGGATTCAGAATGTCTGATTTGTAGCAAGAAAGTATTGTTGGTGAATGTTACCTATTAAAAACAAACATGCACTTTTGCTCAGAAGAACAACTAGTAAATGACTTTGCTTTATGATGATGAAAACTATATCACTTTGTTTCTGGTTTTCTTTGCAACAAATGATGTGTTTTGGTAAACACTGTTACAAAGACCACAAACTCACATAAAAAGCCAAGAGTCAAACTGCCCAACTAAAGGAACCACTGACCACCATGATGGTGACCAAACATTTTCAATAAAACATCAACATCTAAAACTCTGTTAATTCTCAAAAAGAACTTCTGCTGAGATCTTGAGAGATTTATTGTCTTCTTTTATCTTCAGTTGATTTCAGGCTGTGTAGCTTTAAGTCAGTTGTAGTTGTATTTCATTTTCTGAGAGTGTAAGCATGATGTTGAACCGACATTACATTGTAACCCTGATTCAATGCCATTACCACTGATTTTTTGTTGAAATTTCAACATTGATTCAACATTAATTGCGGGTGCAAAAGTGATATTGATTCAATACAGTTAACGTTGACACATTAACATTGATTCAACATTATTTCGATCATTGATGCTATCTGGGAATTTATTTCAAAATACGTTCTTAAGTAAGTGATGACAGAATGTTTATTTTTGAGTGATAGATCCCTTCAAATGCATGTCATTCTGAAGAAATACATAATTTAGCATTGTTTCTCATTTCACATGCAAAAAGGGCAGCAACGAAAAATAAACTGTTTACATCTAAGGCCCAGGGAAAAGGTAGAATATTGTCAAGAAAAAAAAAAGAAAATTTGTTTTTGGGAACAAAATATTTTATCTAATATTATAAGTGGATCTCAAAAATTATTGTATATTAAACAATGTATGATAGGGTATGACCCCCTATAAAGCCTATAGTATTCAAATGATATCAGTCTCTTTGCCATGTAAATGCGACAAGACAGTTTTCCTGCAACTCACATGTTCCCTGATTCCTATTCCTCTGATTCATCGACTTCTCAAACATCTGATGACCCAGTAGCACTGATATAAACATGCTGGAGTCAGATGAGACACACAGTGAGACATCAGTTCTGTTGCTTTCTGCTCGTCACAGAATAAAATGCTCTACTTGGAGCATCACAAATCTCATGATTTATTCACAACATTCTGTGGCCCATCTGACTCTTTGGCACGGGTGGACACACACACACACAGAGAGAGAGAGAGAGAGAGAGAGAGAGACGGTGTCTCTACACATGAAGTGCATATCTTGCTGTTGCCGTTGTTATGTAACATTCAAGTAAAATGTGCAGTTGTATTAAAATGTCTCTTCGAAGTTCAGAGACACACTGTCCCCATGTTCTCCCCATGTCCTTCACATGTTTAAATTCACTGGCAATGGAACTTTTTGATGATGACATTAATAGAAGTGCTAACTAACACTCTTGAGTGTGTGTATTTGTATAACTGACATCAAACCCCATTGTGGTTGAAATTTGGCCATTTCTAAGGGTTGTTTACACAAACAGATGGTCTGTATCTCCTTGATTGACACACCATCTGCAAAAAAGTTACCATGGAAACTGATTTACAACCATAATCTCCAGTAATTTATCTCACCTTCTTCTTAGCCACTTGTCTTCTCAGCCATGTCACCCTCAGCATCTACTCATCTCTCAGGCTTATATATGTATTTTTGCCTTATTATTTTATTTCATGTTTGTCAGGCAGCTTAAAGCTAGTTGTAACATCTAAATTAACTAAAATAATTACAATCACAAATATTATTTAATATGACTGAATCAACCTGACCACATTAGAAATGTGACACATGACAAATTTCATTTTTAAAGGTCAAACATGCAGTTACTTAAATAATATATATATATATATATATATATATATATATATATATATATATATATATATATATATATATATATTTAATAAAAATAAAATAGATAAAAAAGTTATTTAATAAATAAATACACTTATACTGTATTTATTTATTCATGCTGACTTACCTGGCAGATCATATATATATATATATATATATATAGCAGGTTTTCCGATCATTTAAACGCAGTGAATGGAGCCTTATGCAGAAATAAATGGAGTCTAAAATTGGTTCCCTAATGTTTTTATGTACGTTAAGTTTGATTTAACACAAAATTGCCTTAAAATGCAAAAAGCCTCTAGTTTTCCTCTTCCCACCTGTTGGGAGAGACAGAGATTCATCCACTCAGACTACAGCAGTTCTGTTGAGACTCCAATTACACTTGTCAGTGGTGTAAGTGTATATGTGTATGGATGGCTGCTTCTAACACATGCTGCCTTTATGACTTATACAGAAACACTTTGTGTGATTAAGGATCCCTGTTCTTCTCTCTCTCGCTGCCTGTCTTTCTCTGTGTGTGTGTCTGCTAGTGAGAAAGGCCACAGTGTCTCCCAGAGCCTCGGGCTACTTTGATAGACAGATGGACAGTCCGTGAAAGACAGACTTCCCTTTCAGCCAATGAGAAAACAGGACCCCTGCTGTCGGCATGGTGACAGTTGCCATGAGTGATTGCATCCGGACCTACAGTTGATGGTTTGGGGGTTCGACCTGTGTCTGTTTAGAGGTGAAGGGTGGAGAGGGCAGTACTGGCTTCGATCCCCTTAACGTTTCCATCAGGCCACGTTTGCAGTTGTGTTCTCGGGTCCATATGGCTCAAAGATGCCCATCAGGCCCCTGACAACCCCATGCTGAGGGTCTACAAGAATTTAACCCAAAACTCTTAGTTTATATTTAGACAGAAACAAAAAGGATGAGACTTTGGTGGTCTTCAGCCCCTGGCTCACTGGCACAGTGTGTTAGAGTTCTGCATTAGTCAGAAATCAACAGGCTAAATATGTGAAATCACATTTAAGTAGAGAATGAAGGAGAGAAACGTTTAATGAACAAACTAAATTAAACTACAATTACTCGGATGCTAAAATAGTTTTTCAAATCTTGCAAATGCAATATGATGTGGCATGTCTGTTGTTTATCTTGTAACATATTCACTTACTGTATATTGTTCAACTCTCAAGTCAGTAGAAATGTGGGTTGGTTTTGAGGAAGATTCACAGATCCCTGACTGAGCACCAACTCCAGCTCCGTTTAGGTAGAAATAATCTGTGCTTGATAATGTTGAACACGTTTGCTGTTTCTCCCTCACAGCCCTCAGTCACTCCATAAATCACACACATCTGGTCCCTTCAGCCTATATCCTCAAGAAGACAACGGTGTGTGAGAGAAACTCTCCATCTTGTATTTAATATCAATATAGTTAGCACACAATGATAATATAGATTGCACCAATGCTAAATTGTGATGATCTTCACAGATGCTGGTTAACTACAGTATTTCTGCAGTATAGAGGTACAATCTCACTGTTGTAACACCTTCCTCATTTTAAATTCCCCTGTTGTGATACAATATCTGAAAAAAATTAGTTCCTCAGGGACTAAAACAGCTTGTCACTGAGACAGTACTCTCTAAATGTATTAATATGCACTCTTTAAGGATAGATAAGGTAACTTTCAGGGTTCTATTTTTTGGCACTTTTTTTTCTTTTCTTTTCCCAGAGAGTAAATCAAAGTTCTCTCTTTTTTTCACAAAATATCAGATCATTTATAAGTTTTTATTTGCTGTTAGGAATATTATTTCACGATAGGAGAGTGGAACAGATTATGTTGCATAAAAACCATTTAATTTATAGATTTGATTACATGTTGAGTGCATTCATTTTATGTACGTGGATTTAAATGCACATTTTATGTTTACTATGGGTTACACTTTATAATATATTAGCTATAATTATTACTATAAAAACTACACAACTGTTTTCAACATTGATAACAAAAAGGAATGTTTCTTGAGCAGCAAATTCGCATATTAGAATGATTTCTGAAGGATCATGTGACACTGAAGACTGGAGTAATGGCCGCTGAAAATTCATTTTAAAATATATTTATGGGCATAAAAGACTTCTTTTAAAAACAGACGTCTTAAATGCATATTAGTTTTTACATGGTTTTATTTAGTTGTTCATAGTTTTTATGCCAACTTTACACTGTTAGTCTTATATCCTCTTTTTTTTTTTAGTTATATGTCACATGATGGAGCACATGAAACTAACTCGAGCGACTGACTCAATAATCTCAATAATCAGGCAGTAAAAATCTCCCTAAACTCAGTTAGGCCTCCTCTAATGTTGGGAAACTAGCGCAGTTGACATATGGTCTCTTCATAAAACAGCCGATCGATGCTGATTACAGTCCACATTTGGGGTCTCATCTCTGCCGTCTATGAATCCTTTGTGTTTCTTTGCATGTTTTCTCAAATTATAGTGAAGGAGCTGGTTTCATCAATAGCGGTAAGACACAATGAGGCTATTATCTCATGTGTTTCGCGTCTTGTGCGCTAACCTGTAATATCTGTGCTATGAACACGGCTATTAACTTCAGATGAAACCCCATGGGACATTCCAGTGTGTGTGTGTTTGCGCCGATGATTGATGATGCTGTTTTGAAGAAGTGAAAATGGACGTCGTTCCCCTCAGAAGCATACCAGAGGGGATAAAGAGCGCCATTGTGGGGCCTAATCCACTCTGCAGGGCTTTTCAGTGTGTGTGTGTATGTGTGTGTGTGTGTGTGTGTGTGTGTGTGTGCATGTGTGGTGGTAGTTTAGAGTATCTGCCAGTCATTTTTTGCCGTTATGTCAGTCAGGTTTGTGCGAGCGAGCTGCTAAAAGCTTCTCTAGGCTCCCAGCGGTACACGTCTGTATAGAGTCCGTCTCCATCCAGCCGCCGAGGAGACAAACTCCAGCAGGGCCGATGACTGACGAAGAAGAAGCTTCTTTCTCTCCTTCTTCCTCTCCGTCTTTCTCCCCCTCTCGTGTTCAACAACTGTCTTCTCTTTCGTTTTCTCTGGGTATTCGGTTCATCTATTCATCACTCGTTTCTATATCCAGGGCTTTTCCATTCTCAGGACTTATCCATTTGTATCTCTCTCTTTGAATGGAGGGTAACGTGAGGAGGTGAAAGTGGCCCTCCGAACTGATGCATTGTGGGGGATCTATTGTGCTCCGAGCAGGAGGGAGTGAGAGAAAGGGAACGAGGGATTGAGAAAGAGAGAAACAGAGCAAGAGAGCTAAGGTGACTCGCTGGCCTGGCACGCTCGATAAAACGGGTCAGCTCACCTTACTGCCACTGAATGAGACCTGTGTGTGTGTGTGTGTGTGTGTGTGTGTGTGTGTGTGTGTGTGTGTGTGGTAGATTATGAGAGTAGACTACAGACGGGACAGAGAAAATATGGATAGATAGCTGTCAAGAAAAAGAAACTCAAATGATTAATGAAAATAAAGAAATAAAATGATACTACTATAGCTAAAACACTAGCTCTGTTCCAAAACCTAGATTGCCTCATGGCCTTCTAAGGGCAGCATCCTAACCAACATGAAACTGCATAAATGACAGATTTGGAAGATTCTACATAGGCAGCAAGTCAGGCAGCTTAGGCAGCGAAGGGAGACTTGAACAGTTATTTTCAATATTGTTTGATGTTAGCATGTTGCTATGCTAACTGTGTGATACACTAATAAGCATAAAATACATAGCACAGATAAATATTGGGTAAAATAATGCATTTTATTTAGATCAAACTGTTTTTAATTGACATTTGTCAATAATGAATGACATTATAAGCAACATTTCTCTCAGAACAACCTTTGCGTGTGGGTTCAATATGATGTCTTAAAATACTGCTTTCATAGATTTTGGAACAGAGCAAATGTCTTTTTGAAGTAACCAGGGATTCCCAGAATAACATTTTATTCCTCAGATGTTGCTCTTTCATAACGCATGAGATTTAATGGAGTTCTCAGATATATAAAGGGATAATTTATCCAAAAATAAAAATTATGTCACATTGTTCCAAACTTGTATGATCTTCTTTCCTTTGTGAAACAAAAATGTGATATTTTGAGTGTTGTTTGTTTGTTTGTTTGTTAACCATCATTATTCAAAATATCTTATTTTATTTTACACAAGAAAAAAAAAAGTCATGCAGATTTGACCTGAGGGTGAGTAAATGATGACGGAATTTTCCTTTTGGGCTGAACAATCCCTTTAAGTATCTTTTAATAAGACCTCATTAATAAAGTAGTCACAAATTAGTCAGTTGTTGATATACAAAATGAAATGAAATGCTATGAAATAAATTTAGAAAACATCACTCAGACAATTTGGTCAAGTCAGGTCACCTTTATTTATATAGCACTTTATACAAAACATATTTTTACAGTGATAACAGGAAAATAATGATTCAATGACGTAAACAGAAATAGGTCTATAAAGACAATATTGTCATTATTCAGCTAAAGTCAGTTCAGTGTTGATTTAGTTTGGTTCGATAACTGTGTAAAGTTCATCAATTATGGAATGAATTTAGTTCATCTATAAAGCAGCTCTGGAGAAAATAGTGATGTCATCATCCACCCCAGTTCAGATCTCGTCCAATAGTGTCAGTGCAGTCAAATCATTAATGTATATTAAGTGTCCCCTGAATATTAAGTGTCCCCAACTAAGCAAGCCAGAGGCAACAGTGGCAAGGAACCCAAACTCCATCAGGTGACACTGACAGAAATGGAGAAAAAACACCATGTGAGAAGCCAGGCTCAGTCGGGGTGCCAGTTCTCCTCTGGCCAAAATATAAGATCAGACTGAGATCTCTGACTTTTGATTGCACTCTTTGGTATCTTGCCACATCTGAACACATTTTGAAATGTTGCTATCTCTTCTAAAACTCTAGAGGAGACATATGTGAGATTATTATGTTGATTTTCTAAGAAGAAACATCAGAGAAGCACTATATGCTTTCAATGATCTCAGTTTCAACCTGTTGTCTAGGAAAAACTTTAATTGAGATTAAAGAGATATAATTTGGGATTCATTATTTTCCTAATACTGTAAACTAAGATCTCAATGTACAGGTGCATCTAATCAATTCAAATAAATAATCTCATTCTTATATACGGCATGTTATAAACACTGTGACTGAAAAGACTCAATAGGATATGATATCATACTTGTTTTATGAGTAATTAAGAATGTTCTAATAATTATAATATAAATAAAATAAATAAGATTATTATTTATAAGTTTCAAGTGCAAAATACTGCTGTTAAAATATATTTCCTGACCACCTCATTTTGAGCACAAAATTGACTGAAATATTTGTGCCTGTTCTGTCACTCTTTCCAAATGCCACAGACAGCCTCAAATGACATGGAACCACACACACACACACACACACACACGCACACAGGCGAAAAGTTTTCCCTCCAGTTGTCCGACCTGCCGTCTCCGCTGTCATTTCTAAAAGTCAATCGCTCCATTTCAGCATTCCAAATGTGCCTTTCATGAATATTGCACGCGGAAGTCAATTAAGAGTGAATTATTAATTTGCTAAGTGTCAATATTTAGTAAACAATGATACTGTTGCTGCCGCGAGGAGCTCCCAGAGCAACTCTCTGTCTCTAAATGACTGTTAGTGCTCAGAAATTAGACAGAGAGCACACTCACACACACACACACACACACACACACTCGCGCACACACACACACACACACACACACACACACACATACACAAAGACACACACACACACACTCACACACTCAGCGGCGTCTCTTGAGGGGATTAAGCAGGTGGTATACGCTCACAGCAGGAGCGCAGTGAGATGTTTCTAAAGGCGAGTGATGTAGACAAGGGTAAGCGGAGTCTAGACTCACTCCAAGAGAATTATAAACATGGAAGAGGGAGTTTTATGCCATTTTTTAGGTTTTATGAAAGGCCCGTTCTATCTGCTAACTCACCTCTTGTGTCGACTTCAACACAATGTTCTAGGACATGATTTTTTCATTTGAACAGCAACAGAAATGTGAGTTATTCAGGACTGTTGTGTGCACTCTGTATATGTGAATAAAAGTATCATTAGAAAAGGCGCTGACATACACATACGCATTATACACATACACATAAATAGTGCTAAGTCCCACGTTAACATGTTTTTTCATATCATTCGACATTTTTTTTTTCTCAAATAATACTTTCAACTCAAATTAATATCAGGGTTATTATCATTAACTAAAACAAATAAATAATAAAATTATTTTGGTAAGTGAAATAAAGCTGAAATAAAATAAAATATAAACATAAGATGAAACTAGTATAAGCACTGAAATACTAACTGGAAATAAATAACTAAAGCAAAAACTGAAATAAAAAAATAAACCTAAAAATTAATTTTTAAAAAATGACAAAAGCACATAGGCTAATAAAATTACTAAAAATTAAACTAAAATTAAAATGAAAAGTGAAAATGTAAAAATAAAAGATAAAAGCTATAATCTGCACCAGAGATAAACATTTTAGAATTTAACTTCCATTTATATTTGGGACTTCCATTCCTACAGCTGCCATACTGAGCATTACTATTTCTCCCATTATTTTTTCTATGAGTGGTCCATCTCCTCCCCCTTATACTGTCTTATACTCTGACATACTCAGTGATCAAAAAATGATTACTCCTCATCTTTTAGACCTCTCTCTCTCTCTGTCTCTCTCTTGTGTTCGAGGTGCATGACAGGCCATAATCATAGATGTCACACCCACACGCAGAAAAGGCTAAAGATTATGCATCTCTTTTGGGAATATTATAATGCTGGTAATAACACAGACAATGATGATGATAATTTTACAATGTCAGTCACTTTTTTTTTTTTTTTTTTTTGAGAGGACTGGATGAATATTTGGAGCTTATGTTCTACGAAAGTTCTGAAAGAGTTGGAAAAGGAAGTGCAATTTGTGTGGCAAGTATAAGCTTTGAAGTTTATGCTTTTTTAAAGCGGTAGACAGCCAGAGGCGCAAGAGAGAAGGAGAGGGAGAAAGGTTTGTGAATCTCTTCTCTATGGATCTTGCTGTGAGGTCCCTCTGAGATGTCTTGATGATACTTAATGGTGATTGGAGCCAGAGATAAAACGCGCACACACACACACAGGGCTCCTGAAGAGCCAAGAGCTTCACGTCACAGTTCACCAGCACTATAATTTAACCCATTTCAATGTGTGTTTTTAGCGGCTATGACATATTGAGAGCGCTGTGAGTTAGACATTCCGTCTGAGCCGCCAATCATCCTGCTCTGAGCCAATCATCATCAAGTAAAGTGTTTTTTGGCCAGAGGCTTAGTTTCTATCCACAAAATTTCACCTGTTTCGCACAATTAGATTGCAGGTATGGGAATGTTAAACATGCATTGGCCAATCACGGCTCCAGAAATGGGCCTATACATTTACAATGATGCGATAAAAATGTCTAGTCTTTCCATTTAGTGAAAAAAATAGCCATTATCAGCACTGGAGAAATGGATAGTAGCAATGACTGTGAGGTAAAAAAAAAAGAGGAAATAAAGGCTGTTTATATCAGCCGTCTGCAATCGAGTCAGCCCTTTCAGGAAGTTTTCCAGGTGGTTTGAAAGACTAGATGAACTAAGCAGAGCTCTTACCTGGAACGATAGCATTCGAAAGAAGCACTTTCACTCACAGGTTTCAGCTTGCGGTGTGTGGAGATTTGACTGATAGATATGCAGAGAACAAATCTGCCTTTTAGTGGGATGGAGGGGAAGGGGATTTCAAGACATGCTTGGATAAGAAAAGGTTGTGATATGCGACAGAGAGTTTTTGGCTCCATGAGCTGTGCGCTCTTGATGGTTGTAAAGTAAGTTTGATTTACAAGCCCGATACACAAATATGTTTGTTTCACTATATTAATGAGGACATTGATTAGACTTCCACTGATTTTACTTCAGGTTAATGATCTTTTCTATGGCCTAACCCACAATCACTTTTCATTGTATAACATAATTTAAATGCTTCATGCTTTTGCATAGTTCATTCACTCATAAAAGATGCTATGATATACTTTTCTGATATTCAAATACTTTCTTTTTTACTGTTTTAAATTGCTTTTTTTCAAAGATGTAATGTTGTGATTCATGTCTTAACTGTTTAGCTAAAATTTATTGGTTAATTTCGGGCAAATGTAGCCATATTTTGATATATTCTGTTACAGTGATATCAGATGACTCTGACTGTGATTTGAGATTCTGGTCATACCACATAGCGCGCCGTTTTATCGGCTCATTAATATAAAACAATTACAATAAAAATGTACGGCCCCTTGAGGCTGAAGGGATCCTGCTTTTTGGCTCCAAAATTGAGTAGTCCTGCCTTAGCATATTATTTTTATTTCTCGCTGCTTTACTTAATGATATTTGCACAGACCCCAGTGTTTCGACAATCATCTCTCTTTCTCTCATTCTCTACCCACCATCCCTCCCTCTTAAGGCCAATTAGTCAACTTAAAATGTCTTCGTTTCTCATTTTAGTGTGCAGTGATCAGGATAATAAGAATTAATAAGCCATTCACATTGCGCTCAATAGAGAACGTACGCCTCTCATCCTGCGAGAGCTGGCTGCCGAGATCCGCACCAGAGATCAACACAATGCTTGTCTCGTTAAAGGGGTCAAGAGTGTACACACATACACACACGCTAATTTGTCCACAATTTACATAGTCATTATGCAGCTGATATCTCCCAGTTGATTATGTTGCTTACCATTCTGTTTATTTACATTTTCTGTCTTCATGGCTTCTGGGAATTAGATGACATGTTGACTGTTTTGAAAGGCTTTGTCTTCCATTCTGTTAGACCTTGAAATTTGTTCAGTGCTTTTATTAATAACTGGGAAAGGCCATATTGGAAGGATTTGAGACTTTATTTGGCAGTGTTTGAATAAAGAACAGCTTTTGTTTTGGCATATTCTCTGATTCTGAGGCAAGGAATTCAGTTTGAAATGGCATTCATCTTCTCAGATTTACTGTCATGTTGGACAAGAAAAATATTTTATTATTATTTTAATATTTTTGTTATTTTATTTAGTTAACATAGTTATTTATAGAGAATAGTTTATTTAAATTATAAAAATTATTTCACAACATTACTGTTTTACTGTATTTTTTGATCAAATAAATGTACTCTTGGTGAGCATGTTCAAAAACATCTTACCGACCCCAAGAGGCATCGGTAAACCAAGGCAGTGATGGCAGTGGGAGGAGCCAGGAGCAGGAGGAGCCTGGCGGGGACCCAGACTGCAGCCAGGACAATGGCCCAACGTGGAGTCAAGGGAAAGAAGAAGCCATGGTGGAGATTTGGCTGTCGAAACCAGGGGGATGACTGACAGAGACAAGGCCAATGGAGGTGGAGCCCTATGCGCAGATGGAGAGCAGATGGGACCGGGTGACACTGATGGTCCTGGAGGCCGAGGTAGAGCCATAGTGAAAAGATTCTGAGGTGGAGCCAGAGTGCCTGAGGTGGAGCCAGCGGGACTGAGGGCTGAGGTGGAACCAGAGGGAAGGCGGAGCCAGGCGGAGCTGAAGGGGTGGAGAGACGGAGCGCAGCGGACTGCTCGTAAGTCCATGGCGCAGTAGGGTGATGTCTGACCAAGGCGGAGCCGGAGGAATGAGGGAGCCCAGTGTACCCGTAAGGACGATGGTTTCTGCTGGAGCCGAGGGAGGGAGGAGTCCAGGCGGAGCCGATAGGTCGTCAGGCTGAGGTGGAGTGACGGTATCCATACAGTGGAGAGGTGTCAGAGGAGGAGCCAAGGGGCTGAGGGGAACCAGCGGAGATGGGGCAGAGGAACTGGCTGTAATTGAAAGAGGAGGCGGGAGAGGGAGACTGGGTGGAAACTTTGGAGACACGGGAGGCTTTGAGCTTGGCGGAACCAGCGGGGGCGCAGGAGACTTTGAGCTGGGCAGAGCCAGTGGAGTCACAGGAGACTTGAAGCTGGAGGGGACCAGAAGGGACAGGAGAAACAGGGAAACATCCTCTTCCAATTTATCATAAAACAATGCAGAGGCCAGCAGCAGCTCACCCTCAGTGGTGGGAGTGTGGACGGGGTCTTCCTCCATTCCCTCAAACTCCACTAGTACTCCCACGGTGGACAATGTTGCCAACTCACACACACCTGTTCAGACTCACAGTGGGGCTCTGGGGCGATGGCTGGCTCAGTTCTGTTGTCTGGCTCTGGCTTGTGCATTGTGGCAGGCTTAAGCCCTCCGTCTGCGGCGGGCTCTGGCTTCGTATCCATACAGTGGGGCGATGACTGGCTAGGCTCTGGCTCTGGAGCGGGCCTGGTGACATCCTCCTCAGTGGGGCAGATGGTGAACAGGGACCCACAGTTCACCAGCATCCACTCCACAAATGTGGCGAAATTCCCCTGAGGAGAATGGGTCAGGTCTTTAAGTATCAAATTGCAGAAATTTAGATAAAAATGAAATGCTAAAGGTTTGTAAATGAATCAAAACACAGAAAATAAATCTGATGGAGGTATCTAAAATCACATGGACTAAATTTTCAATATATCACCCTGAAGTCAGGATGCCGAGCCTTGGCAGTGAACTTTCATGTTCACTGATGGTCGTGCTGCACTACATTACAGCTGAAGTGCATCTCTTTCCTCTAGAGCTTTTGATGAAACATCCTCTTCATTTCCCTTCTCTATTTTGCTCAAGTGTGAAAGTTGTGAGCTCGCCTCTAGTCTGATAAAAATAACATCCACACAAGCCTGAAGAATCTCGACCATCTGTTGCTGTGATCTCAGTCTTTCTTTCACATTTCTTCCCCTCTTTTTGTCTCTCTTTCTCTCTTTTCTCCTCATCTCTCTTTCTGACTGACAGCAATTCACAATAGAACACGTTTTCAGTTAAATTGTTGATTAATTGGAGCTAATTAGTTTTTATGCTTAACTGTTTTTTATAAAATGAATAGTTCTGCTTTTAGTTGCTGATTGGTTGATACACCAGTGATGCTAGAATTAAGCAAAAATCACACACGCAAAAGCGCTGTACTGATTATCAGCTCACCATGAGACTGTAGTGTGATACTGCTTCTATACAACAGTTAAGTATATAGGAAGTAACTTACATTTCAGATAAAATTTAGACTAACTTGTGGATATAGTTTGCACCATTCACATACTCTAATCTGAAATGCCACAAATACGGTCAAGTGGAGTCAAGCGGAGTGATAAAAATCAACATTCAAAATCAACATTAATACTAATCATTAGTATGTAGCACACATAAATGTTTGTATGTTTGTGTAGACAACAAAATGTACATTATTTACAAATTTACAGCATCTAGAAATTAAACCTTTTATATATAAATATGTACAAATGTTTACACAGAAACACACACACTATATACTCTATATTTTCAAAAGTATTGGGACACCCCTCCAAATCATTAAATTCAGGTGTTCCAATCACTTCCATGGTCACAAATGTATAAAATCAAGCACCTAGGCATGCAGACTGCTTCTACAAACATTTGTGAAAGAATGGGTCGCTCTCAGAAGCTCAGTGAATTCAAGCGTGGTACCGTGATAGGTTTCCACCTGTGCAGTAAGTCCATTCATGAAATTTCCTCACTACTAAATATTCCACAGTCAACTGTTAGTGGTATCATAACAAAGTGGAAGCAATTGGGAACAACAGCAACTCAGCCACGAAGTGGTAGGCCACATCAAATCACAGAGTGGGGTCAGCGCATGCTGTGCACAGAAGTCGCCAACTTTCTGCAGAGTCAGTAGCTACAGACCTCCAAACTTTGTGTGGCCTTCAGATTAGTTCAAGAACAGTGTGTAGAGAGCTTCATGGAATGGGTTTCCATGGCCGAGCAGCTGCATCCAAGCCTTACATCACCAAGTGCAATGCAAAGCGTTGGATGCAGTGGTGTAAAGCATGCCGCCACTGGACTCTAGAGCAGTGGAGATGTGTTCTCTGGAGTGACGAATCACGCTTCTCTGTCTGGCAATCTGATGGACGAGCCTGGGTTTGGCGGTTGCCAGGAGAACGGTACTTGTCTGACTGCATTGTGCCAAGTGTAAAGTTTGGTGAAGGGGGGATTATGGTGTGAGGTTGTTTTTCAGGGGTTGGGCTTGGCCCCTTAGTTCCAGTAAAAGGAACTCTTAATGCTTCAGCATACCAAGACATTTTGGACAATTTCATGCTCCCAACTTTGTGGGAACAGTTTGGGGATGGCCCCTTCCTGTTCCAACATGACTGCGCACCAGTGCACAAAGCAAGGTCCATAAAGACATGGATGAGCAAGTTTGGTGTGGAGGAACTTGACTGGCCTGCACAGAGTCCTGACATCAACCCGCTAGAACACCTTTGGGATGAATTAGAGCAGAGACTGAGAGCCAGGCTTCTCGTCCAACATCAGTGCCTGACCTCACAAATGCACTTCTAGAAGAATTGTCAAAAATTCCCATAAACACACTCCTAAACCTTCTGGAAAGCCTTCCCAGAAGAGTTGAAGCTGTTATAGCTGCAAAGGGTGGGCCAACTCCATATTAAACCCTACGGATTAAGAATGGGATGTGTGTGTATATATATATATATATATATATATATATATATATATATATATATATTACACTTTTACATGTTTTATGTTAAATTATTATGGTTAGTTTTAGGATAATGGGGATGGGTTAGGAACTCTATATCTAATGTACTGTATATAATAGTAACATGTAACTTTACAGGGCTTTTCCTCCAAGGTAGCAAGGCAATAAATCACAAATTTTTCTAAAGTGACACTGTCCAACAACGACACTAGCAGGTAAAGTTACAGCAGGAGTCTGCATCTCTCGTGCTTCCCCTGAGCCCATTGACTTTACACGGACCAGCTAAAGCATGCGGCGAGCTTTGTGAGGGGTAACTGAGAATAAATGGGAAAAGTCACGTGAGAGGAGGCAATCTCCATCGCACTATGATTGGATATGATCGGTTTGGTTGGATATGATTGGTTTGTGCGATAAACCCGCCTCTTGTTTTTGTGCACATTCTCACGAATCGGTCTGAATGATGAAAATGATAGCGTGAATGGGAAGACTAATTACAAAGTAAGTAAACAACTGTAACTTAGATATCACCGTTTTGTCACGTCAAAATCAAACTTTAAGTGGCCCGAAAACATGATGAATGTGGGTTTTTTTTAGTGAGCAATCAGCATGGTGAAATTAAAGGTACATTTCATGTCTGTGACTGTCATGACACCTGCAGTGTTTACAAAGCTTCATGACTGATGAAAATAAGTTGAATATTGAAGAGAACAGCTGAACATCAGTTCACAAATTAGATATATTGTATAAACTGTTACCTTTAGTTCTTATTTTGGAGTAAATGTAAAATGCTTAAAAACACTAACTTGATGAGAGTTACTTGGTTTTAATAAATTATATAGTGTAAAAATACAAAATAAACTTGCATTTGGTCTCTCTTTTTATGTAATGTTTATTTAACCAGAAAAATGAGACAACATTAAATGTAAGAGGGACATCAATTTACATTTGATATATTCAAAAAAGTGTTTAAAAAATGTGAGGACTTTGCCTCCTCATTTTAAAACACCACTGCAGGCCACTGATGTGTATAATGTAATGTTCTAATGTTGTGTATATGCAAATATTTTTATATTTTCAATGCTGTGCCAATATATCCATTTTGTATGCAAATCAGGGTATTAGGCTTCACAAACAGTGAAACATCACAGTGCTGTGCTGTGTGTGTTGTACCTAATGCCCTTTAGCCCATTATTATAAACACAATATTCATCACAACAGTTTGACATACAGCTCTTACGAATGATTATTCCTATGAATGCCATGTTACGTATAAGTCAGAGTGCCATGAAACACAGAAAGCACTGGCATGTAGTCAGTTGTACTTAACAAGAGAGCTCTCTAATGAAGCACTCTCAAAAACACAACTAGGGTTAGTCTAAAAATACACCAGAGCTGAGGTTTATTTCCTGATGTCTTTTCCGGGTTTTTTTTTTTTTTTTTCTCCGTAGTATATTTAGCAGACACTATTGTCCAGAGCCATTTACAGAAAGCTCTCTAGTTTTCAACAGTGAGTATGGTAGTTGTAGTAAGCATAGCTGTAAGAGTGGCCAGTATGATAGCTTCACCTCTTCCAAGCGTGCACACATGCTGTCGGGCGCTGCGAGGAATGCATCTGTCAGCATTAACAGGATCACAGACAGCCTGGAGGAGGATGCAGGAGAAAAGAGAGTGTTTATTTCCTCTATGTTGCCATGCACACAAGCTCCATGACGACGGGAGTGGGTGGCTCGCTAGATGCTGGCCGCAAGACTCTCAGACTGCAGCATCTTCTCTTCTGACATCTACCCTGATCTCTCGTTTTCTGCTCTTTTCTCTCTCTCTCTTATCTCTTCTGTGCCGGCAGTTCTCTTTCTAGCTTTCTTCTTCTCATCTCTGAAAACTGTATTTATGTGTGTGTGTGTGTGTGTGTGTGTGTGTGTGTGTGTGTGTGTGTACATTGAAGGGATGGTTCACCCAAGATTAAGATTCTATCATAATTTACTTATCCTCATGTTGTTCTAAATCATGTAGTTTTTATAAATATTTTGTAGTAGTTTTTATATTTTCCATTTTCATTTTACTTTTAAAGGTTTAGTCGTTGTTTTTGTCATGTTTAGCAGTTTTTTTGTGTGCGTTTTTTGTAATGTCTACATAGTATTTATTAAGTTTTATTTCAGTTTTAGTTAAACTAAAATAAAATATGATTTTTTTAATGAATTTTTCAGTAACACTTTACAATAAGGTTTCATTAGTTAACATGAACTAATAATGAACTGCACTTCTACAGCATTTATTAATCTTTGTTAATGTTAATTTCAACATTTACTAATGCATTATTGTAATCAAAAGTTATATTTGTTAACATTAGTTAATGCACTGTAAAGTAACATGAACAAACAATGAATGGTAACACTTTAGTATAGGGAACACATAAACTATTAACTATGACTTTTTTCCTCAATAAACTCCTAATTTACGGCTTATTGACAGTTAGTAAGGTAGTTGTTAAGTTTAGGTATTGGGTAGGATTAAGAATGTAGAATAAGGTCATGCAGAATAAGGCATTAATATGTGCTTTATAAGTACTAATAAACAGCCAATATTCTGTTAATATGCATGCTAATAAGCAACTAGTTAAAAGACCCTAAAATAAAGTGTTACCGTTAGTTCTTGTTAGTGTCACGTACTGCTGCAGGCAAACAGGCGAGGAAGACAAAGATTCTCAAATACGTAGTTTAATAAATGAACAGACAGGCGAACAGGTAGCAACACATACACATTGACAATACCGGACAAAGAAGTGAACTCAGGCAGGAACTTAAATACACAAAGGAAAATGACGAACAGCTGTGAAGATGATTAGTGTCCGTGGTGACTGATGAGTGGCGGGAACTTAGAACAGAGAAGCACATGTGACGAATGACAACAAAAACAAACAGAACGTGACGGTGACTGTAACAATTAGTTAATACATTAACTAATGTTAACAAATGAGACCTTATTGTAAAGTGTTACCAATGTTTCAGTTAATGGGTAAGTTAAAGGGATAGTTCACCCAAAAATGAAAATTTGATGTTTATCTGCTTACCCCCAGGGCATCCAAGATGTAGGTGACTTTGTTTCTTCGGTAGAACACAAATGATAATTTTTAACTCAGTCGTATAATGCATGTCAATGGGAACTCCATCTATAAGAGTCAAAAAAACATGCACAGACAAATCCAAATTAAACCCTGCGGCTCGTGATGACACATTGATGTCCTAAGACACGAAACGATTGGTTTGTGCAAGAAAACGAACAGTATTTATATCTTTTTTTTACCTCTAATACACCACTATGTCCGACTGCCTTGTGCATCTGGTTGGTGAGGTCTAAAAACGCGCTCTGATGACGGAAGTGATCTCTCGCGTGTATATGTCAATGAGTGCGAGCGATCACTTCCAGCATCAGAGTGCATTCAGACCTTACACACCGGATGCCGTGCGTGCGCTCAAGGCAGTTGGATATAGTGGTGTATTAGGGGTAAAAAAATATATAAATACTGTTCGGTTTTTTGCACAAACCGATCGTTTCGTGTCTTAGGACATCAATGTGTTGTCACGAGCCGCAGGGTTTAATTTGGATTTGTCTGTGCATGTTTTTTTGACTCTTATAGATGGAGTTCCCATTGACATGCATTATACGACTGACAGAACGCAACGGTTGGAGTTAAAAATCATCATTTGTGTTCTACTGAAGAAACAAAGTCACCTACATCTTGGATGCCCTGGGGGTAAGCAGATAAACATTTACAAATTTTCATTTTTGGGTGAAGTATCCCTTTAACTATAATATCACTGGTTTCAAACCTGTAGGAATTTCTTTCTCAAAGCTCATTGCTTCTTGCAAGTCATGTGACCAAACATCATGAAGTTTAAGCTTTGTGTTGTCATATTTGATGTAGTCTCTGGCTGCGTCCGAAATCACATAATCTTTTGAGTAGGTACTTATTTTGAATAAGTAATTACTTCTCTGCCGCTAAAAAAAGTATGTTCTATATAGTATATGAGCGTGAATGTAATCCAGACAAACTACATTCACCATGCTGTCATCATGTGACCTACCAGCTTCAGTTGAAGCACTTCACTGCCATTCACAAATCCTCTCCTGTGGCCTCAAGGGATAGTAAAGTGGCCAGAAGAAGTAGGTCATCTGGGGACTTTTTTCCTACTCTTTAATGAGTACTGTGAATTTAGACATACTTCTTTTGTCACATGCTGTTTTTCGCCTACTATATAGTAAGGAAGTGTGCAATTTCGGATGCAGCCTCTGTATGTGTATTGCTCAATGTTTTGATCTGATTTAAGAGCAAGGCTTGAAGGCTTGATCTGTTTATCATTCAAGTTTGTGTGTCGCTTCAGAGACAGAATATACCACTCGAGTCCTGTAGCTTGACTTTAGCTTTTATGTCCTTGAGACAGTTTTCAAAAATATCTTCTTTTGTTCCACAGAAGAAAGAAAGTCATACAAGTTTGGAGTGACACAAGGGTGAGTGAATATGACAGAGTTTGACAAAAACAGGAACTGTCCCTTTTAAGATGTTAAGAAACTGCAAAAGACATATTCTCAAAAAGACATAAATATAAATAACCAGCTGGTTAATATAGTTTTTCATTCTCATCCACAGTTGCCAAGGTGATTTAGTTGTGACTGCACGCCACAAGCCCAAAGCCAAAAATTATCAGTGTCTGATGAATGACGCAGGGCTGCAGGTCAGGACCGTGGCAGGAGCTCAGTTTTGGGAGAGGATTGCAAAGATCTGCGGGCCGCTGATATGGGAAAACCCCTGTGTAAACACACACACACACACACTTCTAACCCAATCAGCTACACTTTTAAATCTGTCTGAATGCCACCTGTGTTGCTAAGAGCAAGTTTCTGATTGGATGTGGGTGTGCAGAGACAAACCCTGATAATAACATTAGCACAAAGTCACATCTGTCGTGTGGCATTTAACATCCCCCCTCGTTGAATTAGACCCAGCGATCCTGAGCAGATTCACTACTGTGCATCAACTTTAAGTCAATCACACCATTACAAGAGATTCGAAATGCTCCCTGAAGCACAAAAATGCCGTCGCAACGTGTGACAGATGTGTTTTTTTTGCCCAGAATAATTGAAGTAGAACTGAAATCAAGTCTCAATCAAATATTCATTACCGTTACTCACTACTGCTCGGAGACATGTTTTAAACGCACACCCGGGACCCGCCAGTGACAATCAAACTAAGCCAAAGTGTCAAACTCCATTAGGCACTGTGCCACTGGCAAACGAAAACTCTCACATTATGAATATAAATAGCAGAATTAATAAATAATAGCCAAGTTATATCAGTATGTAATTAATCATGCTAAAATATACTTCTCTGAAACTTTAACTATGAAAGCTCCAATAACTCTACTAAAGGTTAACCATTTGAGTTGGTATTCATTCATTTTTTAAGGTCAAAAAGTAGAACATGCAAAGTATAATTGGAAACACAAGTTTAATGCTATTTTTTTAATACAATATTCTTAAAGTGGCCAGAATGGTGCTCTTACAACAAAATTGCAACATATTTTCAAATTATGGTCTCAAATGATCATGTACCGATGATGATAATGATGGTGATTACTTATCATAATTAATAAGCACTGATCTTCATCGTCATCATAATTATCATCTTTTTTTAATGGCTGAAGGAGTTCTCCAGCTCACACTGAGCATTTTACATACTTTTTATGTAAAAAATAACCCACTGCGTGAGTAATAACTTAAAGAATGTGTTTCACATTAACACATTTTAATAATCAAAATACGCTTCATTTGCTTGAATCATTCCAGCACTTCATCTTGATTAGGGTTTTTGAGATAAATGAGATGAAAACATGTAAAGAACAAAATCTACATATTATAACTGACAACTTGGACATAAATTTAGACATTTCATATAAAACATGCAGAGAGCTTATAAAAAAATATCTCAAAATTAGCTGTTAAATATTCACCCCGCACCAGTTTTTTTCCGTGTTATGTGACAGAATTAGAAGTTTTTGCATGTTGTTAACTAATGTAACATCTCACTCTGTTCAACATATGTGTTATGTGCGTGTCTCATGTTTTATTTAGGTGGCCTGTGGACCAAACAGATGTTCTCAAGTCATTTGCATAACGTAAGAACATGCATTCTTTTATAGCATACTCTTGACATCAGTATTTTGGATGAAAATAACGTCATAAGAACTGAGCATACATCATTTAACCAACGATATTAGTCTTATTCAGAATTTAGCACAGAATTGAGATGCTAATAATATGAATTTTTCTTCATCTTAAGTTCACACATCAAGGCAGTCACGGAGGTGAGGGAAGATGCAGGCTGTAAGTTACTCTGTCCTCCCTATCATTGATTTCACTTCTTTTTTCATTTGTCCTCACAGAAGCCATTATTACTTTTATAGCTGTTTTTATGGCCCACCGAAGACTGCTGACCACACCGACAACCATCAGGCTTCTCACATCTCTCTCTGTCTCTCACGATGAATAGATTTAGGCCCCTCTGACTAATAAAATATTAAATGCGGGCATCCGTGTCACTGAGAAATATGCTTAGGAGTGTTTATCCATCTTTTAAACAAACAAAAATACTCCATTTCTCCTTTTCTCTTTCAGCCAACCACTATTACTGTAGTTCCTCAAAACCAAGCAGCTTCCAAGATGAAGCTCTGTGCCACATTTGAAGAGCATTAATGAGCTGGAGATCTCTGTATCGTGTGTTATTAATAGGGCTGCAGCAGGGATCGTCCCGTCCACACTCACTCACTCAGACGCTCTCCATCAGATGAACCGCGTGTCGTTGTTCTGAAACATTCATAAATGCACAATGCCGGAGGCCGCCTCAGCAGAAAGTGATGACAAGCCACGGCGAGAAGTGATGACATGTTACATGTGCCTGCTAGCGACGGCCGCGCAGCCATCAGCTGAGAGCATACTACCCAGAGAGGCATTAATAATCATCTATGAAAGGGAGATTCTTGTGTCTCATTTATACGATTAGCCCTTATAATGTGCCCTTTACTCAAGTTACCTGCTGCTTTACACAAACAAGGTATGAAAAAAGGATTTTTCTTTCCTCTTTCAATAAATAGTCAGTGACAGGAGGTGGCTTTAGGAAATGTTGATCGTAAAGCTCAAGAATCAAACTAATATTTGATCTATTTAGCAGTCTAAATATGGTTCATAATCCTGATTTGTGTTATTTTTAAGCAATAAATATACTAGGGTAACTAGTTTAAATGGTTGAGCTTGAAGAATGCAGTCAACATTGCAATTAAAAAACTGATAAAACGTAAGGAGATTATTTACTTAATTTACTTACGTAATGTGATTACTTACATCGCTACGCTTATGCTGTATGCTGAAAAGGGTCCAAATGATGTGGTATCACAATTTTAAGACATTATAACAAATCACTGCTTGAATTGGGGGATAGAGACATTGAGACAAAAATTAGTTTATTAATGTAATAGATTTCACATCAAAAAACATGGGAATTGTTTCTCTAATGCTTTAAAAAACTGTAAAAAGATCAAGCTGTTAGTACTTGAGCTTTTTACATGGAATTAATTTGACATATTCAAAGGTGTTAAAGCAGGATTTCACAGGTCTCAATATTCTTTTTTTGTCTCTAACTCTGAGTTTATTTCTCTCTCTCTCATTCTCTTTGTCTCTTTCTATGCGTGTACGTGTAAGAAATCGAATTTCAAATCCTCTTTGTTATACCGGCGCTCCATAAAAGCTGTCTTGATTAAACCCTCTGTAAAGAATGTACTGCTTTCTCTATAACAGCACATTTGTTGCGTAATGTTGATTAACACAGAAAATAATTTCAACTTGTGTGTGTGTGTGTGTGTGTGTGTGTGCGTGTTTTTGTGATTTATGAGGACACAAAATTTGTATAATGACATGGGTATTACACTGGTATTACGAAGTAAACATGAAATATGCGGACATTTCATGAGTCCTCATATTTAAAATGGCTTTAAAAAAATACTAAACAATGTTTTATGTAAAAATGCAGAATGTTTTCTGTGATGGGTAGGTTTAGGGGCAGGGGGAGTGTAGGGGGATAGAATGTACAGTATAAAAACCATTACATCTATGGAATGTCCTCACTTTGATAGCAAAACAAACCTGTGTGTGTGTGTGTGTGTGTGTGTGTGTGTGTGTGTGTGTGTGTGTGTGTGTGTGTGTGTGTGTGATGATAGGTCATCATGTAGTCTGTATATCAAAGCAGAAAGACTGATCCATGTACAGGCGATTATTATTTTCTGTGCTAATCACCATTATACCACAAATGCTAAAGATAATGTTTGATTTATATAGAACATGAAACATTCCTTTAATTAGACTGGGGTTTCTATGGTGCTTACTTGATGAGAAAGTCTTTGGTTTTACATGCATGCATACACATCATACCCAAGTTACAATTGATAATTTTCTCATCATATAATTATGCACAGCAGCACAAGGAAAGGCTGATTTGGGTCAATGTCCTGTGCAAATCCTGAACCTGTCTGATCTGAAACGTTGTCATGGGAACACAAGGATCTGTGATCACAGTTTCTTGCTGAAAACTCCATAGAGAGAGAGAGAGAGAGAGAGAGAGAGAGAGAGAGAGAGAGAGAGAGAGATTGTCTCACAAATGTCCCGTTCACATGAAGGGTATGTTTAACCTTTAATGTTTTTCTTGTCTGAGATTCCTTACAATCCATAGAGAAAGAATTATTGATGTAAATAAATTACTTTGGGGTGGAATTTCTCTCATATCTCATAACATAAATAATGCTGCCCATGTCTAAATGTATGAAAAGTAGGTTATATCAAAATTGGTGAACTTCTTGTTTGTTTTTAAAACTCACCCAAAATTGAAGCTGGTCATGTCATTCTAAACCTGTGGCCAGTTGCATAAACTGCTTAGACTAGTATTAAAAGTTAGTCATCAACCTTTTTTTCTTTAAGACTGGTCATAACTGCCTTTTAAAGGCAGTTACATAAAAAGGTAGATCGGTCTAATTTGAATTGGAGAAGACGGATAACCCAACTGCATGTTGGTCAAACTAGTTCTTAAGACACAGTCTTTACATATACCGTATAGTAGCTAATAAATATTATGCAACTGTACCCTGTATTTCTTTCTTCCTTGCGACAAAAACATGGCAGGTGTAAATATTGGGAACATGAATGAGATTCAAGTTACATGAGTGTAAATAAATAATGACATGAAGTGGTGAGTGAGTAAATGGTGACAGAAATAATGTATCTGCACTAGAAATCAGAGCAGTTAGTCACAAAAAAATGCAATTAAACCTTGTTTGGGTAAATATTTTTGGAGTAATTTGATTTAGAGACTAATAATTATGAGCTCAGCAGCCACGCCTCCCCCCACGCCACACGGGAATCATGGGAAAAGAATGTCGAGGGCTCTCTGTTCCCAATGCTGATCATATCAAGGCACAGGAAATGGCATTCTGGGTAAAAGCCAATGCCAGGGGGACAGAGGGGGACAGTGTGTTTGTGTGTGTGGTGCTGTGAGTCAGTGGCACCAGACAGTGATGTTGTTTTGGGACAGATACCGCCGAACAAGAGGTGATTTGACGAGGTGACGTCTCGAGAGAGATTAATGGATAGGGCAGCAACACAAAATGCCTTGGACTCGTCTGTGTGTGTTTGGCTAGCCTTGAGTCATTTTCCACACAGGACCTGAACGCCTTTCCTTCGCATTTTTTGCTCTTGGAAGGCGCTTTCACACAATAAAGATCCCAACATTTTTCATATATAGAGTTAAGGACCATATGTGTGTGAGCAGGGGACTGTAACTTGCAACACAACTTTATGTTAAGCTGCTTTAATTTTCACCTCATCACACACGAGCTAAATTTAAAGAAAGTACAGATGGCAGAAGCAGAGCGCAGCTGTATTCCTTTGTTTCTGATCTCTTCAATCTAACTTTATTTGCTGCT
Organism: Ctenopharyngodon idella; assembly: GCF_019924925.1. NCBI lineage: Eukaryota > Metazoa > Chordata > Actinopteri > Cypriniformes > Xenocyprididae > Ctenopharyngodon > Ctenopharyngodon idella. The sequence goes on from NC_067228.1 coordinate 13,969,893, forward strand.
CAATTTGTGGCACTAGATTCATATTCTGCTTTCAATTTACTATTCACACCTGCCCCGTTCCTCACCAGCCACACTTTGATTTTTATGGATATACTTTAATATACAGTAACAATTGCTGTTGTATATCCATTGTTTAAAATACAGCACATGGAATTTATAAGATAATTATTCTGTATTCAGTCCAAGCAGGTCTAATACCTGGAGAAGAGATCTGTTAGCCCTTAGCAATGGTGGCTGACAGACTCAGGACTGTCCTAAAGCATTTGCTTTGAAATCGGCCGTTACACCTCGATGTGTGCATTATTTTCTAAGAATTCAACGACCCGGAGTCAATTATTCCACTTATACTATGGTTACCACACCTCAAGATACTGTTCCAATGTTGTATTTTAAGACATTTGACAGGTTTTTGTCCTTAAAATACTCTTGTGTGTGGGACTAATTTCTTACGCATCTCATCCCAAGCCTCTGTTGCTAATTCCAAAACGTCATTTCAGAACTAGTAACGAAGGCTTGAGCCTTGATAGCAGAATAATACCGTTAATACAGTTATTATAGAGAGAGAGAGAGAGAAAGAGAGAGAGAGAATAAGCAGCAAATGTGAACTAGCCTACCTGATCTGTGTGTCTCTAACGGCAGCAGTGTCTTTACTAATAGCGAAACTATAAGTTTATCTCAAGAACCGCACAGTTATAACCTCGCTGGTGAGTCATGTATCTTAAAAGAATAGTTCACTTTCAAATAAAAATGTCCTGATAATTTACTCACCCCCATGCCATGTCATCCAAGATGTCCATGTCCTTCTTTCTTCAGTCGAAAAGAAATTAAAGTTTTTAATGAAAACATTCCAGGATTTTTCTCCTTATAGTGGACTTTAATGGTCTCCAAACGGTTGAAGGTCAAAATTATAGTTTTAGTGCAGCTTCAAAGGGCTTTAAACGATACCAGACGAGGATTAAGGGTCTTATCTAGCAAAAATATTGGTCATTTTCGAAAAAAAAATCAAAATGTATATGCTTTATAGGCACAAATGATCCCATCACAAGTGCTTCCACCAGAACACGATTCCGTATTCCGATTCCGTATTCTTCAAAAAGCTTACGCTAAATATCCTACGCCTTCCCTATTTAACTTACGGAAAAACGGAACAGGCGCAGAGTCAGTTCAATCCTGGAATGTTTTCATCAAAAACCTTAATTTCTTTTCGACTGAAGAAAGAAAGACATGAACATCTTGGATGACATGGGGGTGAGTAAATTATCAGGAACATTTTATTTGAAAGTGAACTAATCCTTTAAGTTGCTAAACTATTTTACTGAATAATTCATCAGAGCAGCACTGACCAAACGTTTCTGTGCGAGTGTGTGTCCGTACTATACAGTAACGTTACGTTTGTACGTTTGAAAGAGAGAGAGACAGAGAGAGCGAGAAAGTATGAGCTTACAGGACACAATAAACCGTATTTTGTGGCAAAAACCATGACAATAATTTGTCATTTTCATCCTATTGTTTACTATATTTTTTTGCTTGGTCTGTGTCGTTATGGGCTTCGGTTCTTTTGTGGTTGTAGTAGGCACTAAGACCTATTGAAATAACTGAAATCTTTTGGCGAAGTGATATGGAACTGCAATGCGGTCATGACCTGCTAGAACTACTTTAGCTGTGTGTTTCCCTGAAAATAATAGACTCTTTTCACATGACATCACACAATTTCAGTTTGGACTCGAAGCAGTGGATCCTCACTTCCATCAGCATAGTGGAATACTAGTGCCGCTCGGATGAAGTGCACCTAATAGTTCGGCGAGATTTGCTGCTTGAAGTCGGAGGAGGAGTTGAATACGGTAGTAGTAACAGTAGTACTACTGCCCATAGTAACTTGCAAACTTTGCTGTCTTTATTGCAGATGAAGCTGTTTATATGTATTTGTCAGTATTTGTGAAATAAACTCACATTTCCGACATTTACGTGCAGAAAAAAAACTTTTCATTCAGTGCTTACAAATTATACAGTCTTAATATGTTGCACCAGTTAAGTTTAAACTGGTATGATGCAAAATTATCTAAAATCTTCACACTATTAATTCTTCTGAGTATTATATGTGGATGTGCTACTTTCATGTGTCCATTACTCGTAAATAAATCTCACAAGAACAGTACCGTTATCATAGCCTACCAATTTCTAAAAATAAAGATTTGTTTTTAAAGACAATATTCTTGTTATTCCAAATAGGCTAACAGATTTGTGTGTACACACAATCATTGTGATAAAACTCTGACAGCAATTCAAGGACACACCATTGCTAAAGTTTCTGCTCGTGGAAACCCTAAGCAAGGCAGTTAAAGAAAGGAAATAATAAATAACGTTACCAGAAGAACCCGACTGTGTAAATTCTTGACATAAACAGTTCGCATTTAAAGTTATTAAAGCATTTTCCTGAGAAGTTGCCGGCGCGAAGATAATACGGAACTAGAGATCCACTGCTTTGCAGATAGGTGGAAGTTAACTGACGTCATTGTGAAAAGGGCCTATTGCACACCTTAGAACGTTGGTCAACCAATCAGATTCGAGCATTCAACAGCCCCGTAGTATATATATATATATATATATATATATATATAAAATATGCTTAAATATACTATTAATTTTATTTCATGATTATTTACATATTAAATTTCAGTAAAAATGTATATAGTTGACAGTTACATGATGCAAAATAAGTGTTAAACATTGATAGCAATAAACTCAAATGTACAGCTTTTCAACACCACTTCTGTTTATAAATCTGGAGATGCAGTAAACCTGCTGATTGGCAAATGGTACCAGATTGCACACAGTCCCATATACAGCTTATTTTGAATGGTTGTCGATTAAAAAAAATGGCTTATTAGGTCCAGATGATGCTAGCCAGCCAAACCATGGATGAAATCAGCAGTATCCATCTGTGTCAAAAGTTGCATGTTAAACTTAGATGCACAATCAGATCTGCAGCGTCTTACGATGATGCACACTAATCTAATCCTAGGGTGACATTTTCTGCTGCTTACATAGAGTCTGATTCATATCTTACAGCTTTGGCATTCTGTCCAAAACTAAAATCAATAGGAACCCTGAAGAGCCCATGAGATTAGAGAGAAGGAAACATATTCACATTAAACACACTCTCAAGATAGACATAAAATTTTCAGACCGATGCAGATAAAAGACAATTGTCAGAAACACATCAAATTTAAGGGCAAAGTGAGATAAAGACTTCGAATCTTGAGGAGATGAATGGATACAATGGACAGAAATGGAAGTATATGAGCCCTATTGTGTCAGAAATCACAGCAGGCCTCGTCCTCTAGGAAGTGAGAGCTAGGTTAGCAGTACAACATGCTAATTAACATACACGCACATGCTTTGATATTGTACTGTGGCGTCCCAGTTTAATGGTGTAAATAGTTCTAATTGGCAGTTTTTGTCTCTTTTTCTTGTAGAAGCATAGTACATTTAATGGGGTGCTGCTGTGAATTTGTTTAGAGTAAGCTAGTTCTGTGTTTACCTCAGAAAATCTTCCCCCGTGACATTACAATACTATATCACTGATTACCATATTAATTTACCACGGTATTAATATAGTACTCCAACAGTGTCACAAACTTGACTACATTTTTCAGTAGGATGAATAGTATCAGCTGCTTTACAAACAGTGTAGTATTAGCATGTGCATAGCTAAACTGTACACAACAAAAATCTGCAACTCTCATGGCAAATCATATATGCATTCATTCAGACAATTCTTGTAAATGAACAGATTGAAAAAGATTCCTAAATGGCATTTTAACTATTTTTAATAGTGGAGTACCTTGTTTATTTTATCACTATGTCGTTGACTCCTTTGAATTATTATAGTTTTTAGTATTTATCTGTTTGAGTTTAATGTATCACCCTATTTCGGATTGTTTTTTCATTCAAAAAAAACACCTCGTTCAGGAGCGATTATTTTGGTGCGGGTCCAAGCACGATTGCTGTGTTCACATATGCCTAAACGAACCAAACCAAGGGAGAAAACGCACCTGGTTCCGAAACAAACGCTCAGGTGTGAAAGCACCCTAAAAGTACTTATTATTATGTTTTCACTTTTGTACCTTAGTGTACAACCCCAGTGATAAACACCATACCTTTTTTTCTGACAGTGTAGGCTCCAAAAGTGATGACATTGAACAGTAAATTAAAACTGTTAAAATACGTAACCTCTGTCTCAGCTAATCAGTAATCTGGCAATTACTTCCTGTGACATTAGTGAGCTTGAACTTCAGGCCTCCACAGCCCAGGATCACTCGATGTTTTTTGACATAACACACAGTTATATACAAAACCGCTTGTGTTGGATGGCCGAGATGTGCTTCTACACCGAGCGATGCTCTGTATGCTCACGAGTTATACAAATATACTCATGTTTCAACACATCTGTACATACAGCACACAGATAAATATGTCCAACATAAAGACATAGACGCAGTCTGAAAATAAACGTGAGAGGATGAGGAGGAGTGAGTATATAGAGAGAGAGAGACAGATGAGCTGATGGGGCAGATCTCAGAGAACTGTGTGAGCTGTTTATTATTGCAGGCTTCTAAAACAATCCCATCCTGCCAGGAATGCACCCCGCCGGAATTTAGGCAGCGTCTGGATTGCTGGACAGCGCTCATACATACAAACATGCACTCAGAAAAAGACACAATTGAATAAGAAAAAAGGCAATTTCTTGTCCATGTGTGCCTGTGCTTTTAACACCGAAATATTGTGTCCAAACATGACTGTGTCCTCAATATGAATAGGATTTTTTTCATTGTCCAGCATGTCAAAATTCCCTCAACCAGGTCCACATCTTGACAACAAACAATTTTTGCTTCAGTTTTACACTAGTATTTTCAGTCCTGTCACATTCCTTTGGGTCTATATTAGTGTGCCTGTTTAAAGTTTCAGCTTTATAAAACCTCTAGGACTTTAACCAAAATTGGACCTTAAATTGCAGTGTTGCATGTGCCAAAAGTATGCTGTACAGATCTGAGGCTGTAAAACTGTAGCAGGCCAGTGCGGTTTGAACACTCATTTTGTTTGCTTTTAATATCAGGTACAGAATTTAAGCTTAAGGGAACAGTTTGTCTCTGTTTGAGCATATTGACCCTTTTTTTTAAACAGGAGAATATTGATTTAGGTAAACATAAATTCATGTGTACTTTTTTTTTGTTTGTTTTTTTGAAGGTTGTGAAGAAGAATTGTCATTTAGCAGATAAAAGCAGATATTCTTTGCATTCATTCAGTTTTGTATTCTTCTTTTTTGTTTCTTTTTTCTTTTCAGCACAGTCCACTTCACTGTAGATTCAGCATAACATTTTCTGAATGTTAAAGGGTTAGTTCACCCAAAAATGAAAATTCTGTCATTAATTAGTCACCCTCATGTCGTTCCACACCCGTAAGACCTTCGTTCATCTTCGGAACACAAATTAAGATATTTTTGATAAAATCCGATGGCTCAATGAGGCCTGCATTGCCAGCAAGATAATTAACACTTTCAATGCCCAGAAAGCTACTAAAGATATATTTAAAACAGTTTGTGTGACTACAGTGGTTCAACCTTATTTTTATGAAGCGACGAGAATACTTTTTGTGCACCAAAAAACAAAATAACTTTATTCAACAATATCTAGTGATGGGCGATTTCAAAACACTGCTTCATGAAGCTTTGAAGCTTTATGAATCTTTTGTTCCGAATCAGTTGTTCGGAGCGTGTATCAAACTGCCAATGTCACGCCCCCCAGTGGTGAACCATTGAAATCTCAAAACACTTATGATGTAACGAAGCCTTGTTTACTGAAATCACATGACTTTGGCAGTTTGATAGTGCTCCGAACCACTGATTCAAAACAAAAAATTTGAAGCTTCATGAAGCAGTGTTTTGAAATCGCCCATCACTAGATATTGTTAAATAAAGTCATTATTTAGTTTTTTATTTAGCACAAAAAGAATTCTTGTCACTTCATAACATTAAGGTTGAACCACTGTAGTCACATGAACTGTTTTAAATATGTCTTTAGTAGCTATCTGGGCATCTGAAAGTGTTAATTGTCTTGGTGGCAATGGAGGCCTCACTGAGCCATCGAATTTTATCAAAAATATCTTAATTTGTGTTCTGAAGATGAATGGGTGTGGAACGACATGAGTTAGTAATTGACAGAATTTTAATTTTTGAATCCTTTAAAATGCATTAAACTAACCCTTTAATGCAATAGCAAACACAAATGACAATTATTTGACAGCATTTATTAATCTAGGATGATTTTTGTTGGTTTAGTTATTTTTTATGTAACCTTACTGTAAACTGTTACTGGATGCAGTTTGAGTTGTTGCCCTAAAACATGCTTTTTGCAATTGAGTTTTGAGCTGAATTCCTGCATTTGCTTTTGACTTTGCCAAAGTGTTCATTTCCAGTACTGTAAACTCTATAGTTTGCCTTTTATTTATTAATTCTTTTCCATCTATTTTTTTGGGTTGTGGGAGAGCTTAGCGCAGTGAAATGTGTTATTGGCAGTCAGTATTAATGGATGTGGATTAAAGGGCTCTAATTCTCATAACCCTGCTCCTAATGGATTGGAGCGGTGGGTTCGGCCATTAAACTCTCTGACGAGACTTTTACTGCCGCTCTCAAACTCTCAACCCCTGAGTTCCCTCATCGGCAAGGTTATACCTGTATTATCCCTGCCAACACTCACTGGTGAGAACGTTCTGCAAAACACACACTTGATGTCCCAAGGGCTCCACATTGACTTAAAGGAGCACTAAGTCATTTTTGTTTGTTTTGCTGGCTCATACAATTAACAGTGATCTTGAACTATACTGACCTTGTCGTTGTGGACACAGCATTGGTTACTGATACAGAAATACCCTATTGGCCATATCTTAAATCCATATGTCATGGGTTACATATACAACATTTTTATATCTTCTCCTGTTTTGTTGGAAGCCACGTGCCAATATTATATCTCAGTTACCTCTAACTATTATGAACAAATGGTAAACCTGGCTACATCTTTTTCAAGTCGCTTGTGCGTAATAATTTGTTCTTTTATTATTGTTCTGGGTAAATCTTGTTTAGTGTATGGGTAAGAGTTTTATATACTTTTTCATATGTATCTTTCTTAGTAAGCCTTTTGTTGTCATGTAGCTCTGAATGAATTTGATTTTGTTGCAGAGTCTATGCTAGAAAGAGAGAAGAATGAGTTCTTCTTCTTCTGGTTTGTATTACTACAGTGTAATTTTCAGGAAGAAAAATTATTTGTTTGTGAAATATATTTTTGAAAAAAAGTATGATATGTTGGACATAACTGCAAGATACCTTACAATATATGGTGAACAACTGTAAATAGTTTGCATTTTATGTAATTTTACTGTGTAAAAAAAGCATACATTTAAATGTGTGCTTTTTGGTAGTAAAAACTATTAATTACCATATAATTTACAGTCAAAAACAGTAAAAGGATATTTATAGAAGTCCCTGCGTGACATATCACATATGATTATATTTATTTTAATAGTTTTGTTTGTTCTTATGTTGCTGTTTTTTTGGTTTTTTACCATAAATGTAACAAGATATTTTTACAATGTGCTATTAATGTTTTTAAAATACAGAAAATGTCTCATGAGAATCACCATTGTGAATAATGAGGAATTACAAATAAATTAATAGACCCTCAAAAATAAAACAAGTAGACACATTGGAGCTATGAGAATTTGGGAGAAATGTGTGTTTTTATGGTTGTTTGATTTTGGGGTGAAATGTGACCTGGGCATGTTTTAGTGAGATTCACCCCACACAGATCAAACTGAAGCCTGTTTCCTTTGTATCCTTCTTTGAAGAGGCTCATTTTTGGCCAGACGCTGGGACCAGGTCAAAGGTACACACAGCAGTCATGCAAAAACTGAGTGAGAAAAAAAGACACAACATCAAACCAATTCAGAAAGGTCCAGCAGCACAACACCAGCTCTGAGCATTCTTATCCTGTTAGCTCAACCTGGGCCTGCTGTCAGACAGAAAGAAAATCTAAAGTAAATGAGAGAGCTTTCCTTTCCTTTTAGCTAGAGCGATGATTTTGACAAACAGACCTTGGAATAGGCGTCTGAAGCCCCGGGTCAAATATGTTCATTGTGTGTAAAGTCTAGTGGTGCCTCTGAAGACTTTAGTGGGTAATTCCACCACTCAGAGTTGTCAAAATATTCTCCTCCTTTCTATTCTGTCTTCTTTTTCTACTCTGTCTTCAGTTCAGTCAGGCCACAGACATGCTTCAGCTCATTTATTTCACTGAGCTGCACTTTAATCATTTTGTACTTTGGTACTGTATATATAGTCTCACCGTACCATGGTATCACCACAGTACTTTTATTTAAGTTGAATTCAATGTATTAACAGTGAATAAATCACTGGATGTGTGTGTTTTTCAAAGTAAATTACAGTCAGCGAGAGCAGCAGTACAACAAACAAATCATTTTGAACCTTCTCTCTCTGACCTTTCAAGATCAGATCTGATAAATATGTACCGTTATTTACATTTTCATCCACACAGCGATCTGTGAGTCAACATCATCTCTGGCTGCTTTGTAATCAGACTCTCCATCTCCGTTTTTGACGGGCTTTGTGTGTATAATTCATAAACTTCACCCTGCTGAATGTTTTTTTTTCTCTCATTCGTGTGTCTTTTCACTCTTTCACCTCTCTTTCCTTTTTTGTCATGTCTGTAGGGTTTTTGTGTATTCAAATGCAAGCTATTCCAGCTCTCGTCTAATTTCAATTTTGACGGACGGGTTCATTTCTGCACATCAATCATGTGAGCGGCTCCCTCTGTCTGACCAAACACGTCACCGTTAAATGAACAGCCTGATATCATCTGCTCTCTCCCTCGCTTTCTCTTTTTCTTTCAGTCTGTCAAAGACTTTGGCTGCATGGCTTCAGTCTGGGCTGGAGAAGGGAATTGATCAGGAATGGGGGAACTGTCAGGGTATTACCGCAGGGAAGAGCTCTGACGGTGAGTTAGCGCTTTCCCCAGGGCTGGCCGTCTGGATGGTGCTACATATCAAGGGCAACAAAGGAAAAACAGAAACCTCAAAGAAGAGAGAGAGAAACAGAGGAAAAGATGAGAACACTTAAACCATTAGTTAAAGGGAAAGTTCACCCAAAAATGGCAATGTATTCAGTTGAGAAATTATTAATCAATTAAAGAATCCTGTGATGGCAAAACTGAATTGACCCTTCGCCGGGAGTTTGATTGACAAGCGATCTAACCAATCATAACACAGAATCTGCCATTTTGTCCGACAAAGCAGTCAGGAGTTAGAAGATTAACCTCGGTGGACTTGAAAAATGGTGTGTACTGACGTCTTTCCGCGTTTGAAACAACATTCCTTCTCATGTTCATTCATGTTTATTTGATGCTATAAATTAACTAGAAGGAAGAGATGATCGGTTCACGAGCGCTACAGCAATCTGTCACGATACATTAAAGAGCCACAAAACGGTTTTTATTGTTCGAATTTCTTAAAAAATTACACAGTTTGAAAGCTGGGACTTTGTTTAATATCATAAGTAACCTGCTCTGTCTTGTCTGTCGACGTGTTGTCAGTTTCCTCGTTGCTCCGCAATGTATTTTTCACTCTGTGTGGCGTGACAGCGCCATGGCTTGTCGGACAAAGCAACGGTAACTAAGGGGGGCGGGTCTTTGTGAAGGGTCAGTTTTCAGCATCATTACTCCAGTCTTCAGTGTCACATGATCCTTCAGAGTCCAGTCTAATATGCTGATTTGCTGCTCAAGAAACATTTATATTGTTACTAACGTGAAAACACTTGTGTTGCTTAATATTTTGTTGAAACCGTTATACATTTAATTATTTAATATATAATTTAATGTTTAATTGATTTACCAATTTTCTCAATGTCATTTCTGATCATTTAAACTGTTATATAGAGGTACTGGTGTTTATATGGGCATTTTCAATCACGTATAACTGATTTAGATGTGTTGATGTGTTTGTGTAAGTATGTAAGTGTTTTCTATCTCCATGACAGCACTTTACAGCCACACAGCCACAAAAATGAGGCATACGAGCGATTCTTCTGTTTGTCACTTAAATAGTGTGAAATCTTCTTTTGTTGCTCTCCTTCTGTTCATTTCAGCACAGATGTCAAATGTCACGAGCAAAGCTAGCGGCAGGCTTTTCAACAATGTGAACTTTAAACAAAATAACTGAGTCATTCTTTGAGGTTTTGCTATGAAAGTTCCGTTTTTTTGGTCTTGTGATTTTCCACAATAAAAAAGACATGTGCTCCATGGCCTACACAGTAAGAATTTTGTTCTTCTGTGTTTACAGTGTAAAATCTTGCCAAGAACCAAGAATTGCTGATTTGAAAAGCAGGTAATTTAGTGCCAGTTTTGTGAAAAAAGTAAGAGTAAGTGAAACAGCCTTTAAAGCTATTTTATACCATTCTTTGGTCACTTCAAGCATTCCTAGTAAGCACAAGAGTATGTCCTGATGTAGAAAGGGAGGCTGTATTTATTGTTTCTGGAATTAGGCCCTTTTCTGCTCGCTGTTCATCCATTAGCATTGTTTGCGTTTGTCATAAATCTGTTTACAAGTCCAGTGGCCACTTTAGGAGAATTAGCTTGACTTTATTAGCCAGCAGGACAAGTAAGTGCAATATGGTTTTATTCAGAATGGGAGAGAGAAAGAGAAAGGAGAGGAAGCGCAGAAAGGCTTTTAGGGAGACGGATCAGAATTTTAGTGGGTCTTGAACGCACAAAGCGAGCCAATGGCTTTGGCAAGCGTTCGGTGTGCCGCCATCTCTATTTACATGCTCTCGTCAAAGGGCACTCTGAAAAATGAGCTTTCAGGATGGAGATTTTTATTTGCATGGGCCAGCAATATTCTGCCTTTTCTCCTCCTTTTCCACCCTTTCTTTCTTCTCTCCTGAGAAAACTTGCTTATTTATAAGGCGGCAACAGCAGCAAACAAACTCTTGAAATGAAGGTTGGAAACTTGAGGTCGCTGCTGACTGACGGGTAATTTTTGGAGGGATGGAGGGGGCTGATGTTTATGGGTGGGGTTGTTTGTGGCTTTGTGGAAGCTGCAACAATTTCCACTCTGCTTTCCTATCACTTTCCTTCCCTTATTCCTGAAGACTGATAAAGATTGATTGATGACATGAGAGAGATGTTGGAGCCTGTGGGTGTGCTGAACGGGCACATTAACATGAAGACAATCTCAAGAGCACATCATTGTGTTATTTCCTGTGTGAGCACCTCTTTCTTTCTCATTGTCTTCAGTTTTCTCCATGGTAACTCAGTTGAGATCTCCCATTAATGGTGTCCCAGATTAAGGCAGGTAAATTCATTATCACACACAAAGGACTTCTCCAACACCTTGCCTATTATACGCGATTGTTCTTTGGACACTCGGGAAGCATAATTATGAAATATCCAGGGAAATGTTGATAGACTTCTCCTCAAGATATTATCTGTGATGTCCACTCGCTGAAGTTTCCACTAATTAATGAAGAAAGGCTTTTGTTGAAGCTGATGTTAAAGAGTGTGAAGGCAGCAGACTAGCACAGTCTACCATAGGGATACTTTACTTGAACTGTACAATATTGTTACACCAGTGTGGTCTAGACACCTGAATTGGCTCTTTAAAATGCCAACAGTGCATTCGATTACAAAGTTTGTCAAGATATATTCCCCATTTGATGAATTACATTTCACTTACAATCAGGGTGGCCACTCTGCCCCCACCCTTCAAACTTGATTTTGACCAAGTAATCGACTGGAATCTTCCCACTGAACGTCTCTTTTCAAGCCCAGCCAGCCAACATCTGGTTTTGGTAACACTTTATTTTAGGGTCTTTTAACTAGTTGCTTATTAGCATGCATAAAACTAGAATATTGGCTGTTTATTAGTACTTATTAAGCACAAAAATAATGCCTTATTCTGCATGACCATATTCTATATTCTTAATCCTACCCAATACCTAAACTTAACAACTAACTTACTGACTATTAATAAGAAGTAAATTAGGAATTTATTAAGGGAAAATTCGTAGTTAATAGTTTATATGTGTTACCCCGGTTTTATCTAATAAAGAAATGGATGCTTTTTGCAGCAGATACAAATACAGATAACAGTTTCTTTCTTTTGCACTGATGATATACCATGTGCTTCAGTTGGGGTTGGCAGAAGGACAAGTTTAGCATTGGCTATTCACTAAATAATACATCCTTGCTTGTGTGTTCCGCATTGAGGAATTGTGGGTTTGAGTAGCTCATGTTCATAGGCGAAGATCTACAACTCCAGACGCTTTCACAGCATGTGGGTGAGACCAACGGCAGCAGACATGTTTATATCAGTGAGGTGTTTGCTTCTTCGTATCCTTTTCTTCTTTTTCCTCAGTCACTTGGGCTTTCTCTAGGCAGGCTCTGGATTTATACAAGTTGACAATAGGCGGCTTTGCAGGGCTGGTTTTATTGATTTTCATTACCGACCTCTCCAGTGCCACATGAGATCAGCCCTAATGACATCAGCTTTCATCAACACTGCACTAAAGAGCGTGTGATGTGTGTGTGTGTGTGTGTGTGTGTGTGTGTGTGTGTGTGTGTGTGGGTGTGGGTGTGTGGTTCATTGTTTATCTTGGGCAAACTAGTAGCATATTTCTCTTTTTTTTTTTTTTTTTTCAAATATTAAAGGGAAAGTTCATGCATAAGTAAACATTTTCTCAATGACTATCTTTTTTTTCTGTGGAACTCAAAAAGAGAATGGAGCTGAATATCCAAGGAGCTCTTTTTCATACAATAAAAGTGAATGGGTAAAAAAAAAACCTGAATCATAAAAGTAGTCCACGACATTTATGCACTATATTCAAAGTAATCTGAAGTCACACAATAGCTTTGTGTAAGGAACTGAAGTTGTTTTTCATTAAAAATTGCATTAAAAGTCTTTGTTAATACCGTCGTGGTCTCCATTCACTGTCATTGCATGAAAAATAACTGTTTACAAATTCTTTAATACATATCATCTTTTGTGTTCTGTAGCAGAAATAAAGTTTTAAACAGGTTTGGAATGACTAGAAGATGAGTCAAATTTTAGCTATTCTTTCTTTTCTTTTTATTCTTTTAAAACTAATAAGGTGATCTATTATTTTTCATAATATTTGTGTTACGTAATCCTCAGTTTATGAGCGCATATAAAAGATGAACAGGACAAAAGTGCAGGAACAGATGCACGATTAATCCCAACAGTAAAAATCTCACCTGCCTCGTCTGTGTGAACTCTTCTCTATCATGTGACTGTTGGAATGAACAGATGAACTTACATAGAGGAAAAGATAAAAAGACACTCAAGAGCAGAAGGAATGGGAATCATAAATATATCAGTCCAGCCGATTTCAGCTTGACTCCACTGCTGTATATTTTCATCCTCTCAGAGTAGAATGGCTTTAAAATAATATTTGAAGTTGATGTGATCTGTATCACTTTACAACAAGAGTTTCTAGAAGGAATGGTGCTGGTATAAGAGAAACGATAAAAGTTTATAGACGTGGATCTCTTTTTCATGAGGAACGGATACGAACGAGACCTGTGGGAAATAGTAAAAAGACCTGGTGTGGCTGATCCAAGAGCTGCTGTAATAAAATAAGACATCATATTGATATAATATAGCCAGTTTGGTTTGGTGTGTCAGAGGGGAGATGGAGAAGTAGAAAGTCTGGTGTTCACTAGAAGTGTGAAAGATTAAGATAACATTGTATTGGTTTCTGACTTTGTCTGTTTTGTTTTTTTTTTTTTTTTTGATTAGTGGTAAATAATTAAATATGAAATAAAATTAATATGAATTATTATTTTTTCCGGAATGCCTTCCTTCATGCAGAATTTTGTGGAAGTCTGTGAGAATAATGTTTTAAATGTTTGACCAAAATTCCTCCCAAGATCAGAAAATCTAAAACATGGATATCATAGATGCAAGAGACAAATTGTGACCCTGGACCACAAAACCAGTCATAAGGGTCAATTTTTTGAAATTGAGATTTATACATCATCTGAAAGCTAAATAAATAAGCTTTCAATTGATGTATGTTAGGATAGAACAATATTTGACTGAGATACAACTATTTAAAAATCTGGAATCTGAGGGTAAAAAAAAAAAAATCAAAATATTAAGAAAATCACCTTCAAAGTTGTCCAAATGAAGTCCTTAGCAATACATATCCACTCACAAAAATACATTTTTGATATATTTACAAAATATCTTCATGGAACATAATCTTTACTTAATATCCTAATGATTTTTGGCATAAAAGAAAAATTGATAATTTTGACACATACAATGTATTGTTGGCTATTGCTACAAATACACCTGTGTGACTTATGACTGGTTTTGTGGTCCAGGGTCACAACTTGTTATTCATGGGAATTGGAATATACTATTCAAAAGTTTCAGTAAGACATTGAAGGCTGGAGTAATGACTGCTGAAAATTAACATGAATAATATAACAGGAATCATTTACATTTTAAAATGTATTCAAATAGAAAACATTTTAAATAAACTGTAATAATATTTCACATTTTTGATCAAATAAATGCAGCCTTGGGGAGCAGAAGACTTCTTTCAAAAAATGTTAACATTAAAACAGCTCCAAACTATAGTGTAAAAAATCTATAGCTCAAATTGGTCAGAAGTGCTGTGCTTTTATATTTGAAATATTTAATACACCTTTTTCTAACCACAGCACTAATCCATCTCATAAATCATATTCAATTCAGCCACGTAAATAACTGTATAGTCACGTAAATTAACTGCAAGTCAATAACTTTATAAAAGACAAAGTTTTACTTAACAGTAAAGAAAAGAACAACCTGAACCAAAAAGTTTTACTCTTTGGATCCCTGCAGTAGGTCTAAGATTATAAGTCCAAGACTTTAAGTTTGAGAAATAATCAGAGTATTGAGACCCCGACCAGCCTAAGCCCCTCCAAATCTGGTGTCAGCATATTTGGCGTGGATCATCTGTGAAAGAACGGTTCAAACTCTTGCTAGGCTGTGGTGAAAACAGTGGGCTGTGTTTCTTTCACACACTATCTCTGTCTTCCTGTCCATCACTTCATGGCCAAAATGTAATCAAAGCTCGGAGCGCACGACTAATGCTTTCTTAATGAGTGCTAAACAAACCGCTGGCCCCCTATCGCTGTCTGTCTCTCACTATTCGTCTTTCTGTATCTATCTCTCTCGCTCTCTCTCTCAGGAGAAGTGTCATTATCTCTTTGATTAAGGAGGAAATTGTGCTTATATAAATGTGATGCTGATGTGATTGAGAATTCAGTTCATTCATTTAAAGGACAAAATCTTTACCCCACCTAAAATGGACCCTAAGTGAGACACCTTCTCATCACACACCAAATCAATGCATGGTGCTTAACAACACAACCTCACAAAATTATCTTCATGTCTGCCAGTAATCAGCCTATGGAGATGAAATATGTTTGTTTTATTTTTCTTGACCATGATGAATGATAACTGAGAGCTATTTTGTATATCTACCAGCAGGTCTCTCCACTAGCTTTGTGGCTTTGATTTGATCTGTGTTTGTTTGGCTTCTGTGTACACAAAGGGCCTTTTTGGTTTGTGCTTATTTATGTTAGTAAACCTCTGTTTGCTCAGGTTCACCCAGCTGTGTTAAATGTATGTCCACCGTATGTGCATGGTGGTTTAGTGGTTTTCATGGTCATGACAAAGACTAAATAAAGGACTGAAAGAAAGAGAGTGAGAGAGAATGACTGTGCCTTTGTGGAAATCTGTCCTGTGCTTTCTCAGTGAAGCTAAACATTACAATACCGAGTATGATTGGTCTTTTGTCTTGTTTTTATTTGCATACTGAATTGTGATCATTTACATAGATTCAAAGCCTAAATTCAAAACTAACCTTGATCTGTTTCTGTTTCTTCTTCTTCTTCTTCTTCTTCTTCTTCTTCTTCTCTCTCTCTCTCTCTCTCTCTCTCTCTCTCTTCATTCTCCTCCATCTGTGAAATTTAGAAATAGTTCAGTAAATATGCGTGCTTTTTAAAAACCAGGTCAGTATTTATATTCACTGTCTTCTGGAAGTTTGAACAGGAAAAGTCAAGTATCTTGAACTGCTACGGTTTAGTCAATATGCACATTTCCTAAACGGCCACTGGGACTGTCGTTTCATTAGAGGTGCAGAAAATATTGACCGCAAAGTAGACATATCGACACAGGTGACGTTCCTTATGCCTGGTGGGGAATTTCAGTGTTTTTAAGTCTAGTGAGCGCTAGTGATTTATAAAGACTAATGTTACATTAATAGTTCACCCAGAAATTACAATTCTGTCATCATTTATCATTCTCATGTCATTCCAAACCTGTGTGACTTTCTTTCTTGGTCCCCATCCACTTTCATAGTATAATAAAAGAGCAGCAGGTTTGGAACGACATGAGGGTGTGCAAATAAAGACAAAGTTTCCATTTTTGGGTGAACTATCCATTTAACCCTAACCTATCCTTCTTTCTCTCTCTCTCTTTCTTCCTGGATCATAAATAAATAGATAGAATGAGAAGCAGACGTGCTGCCTGGTGTACTCTAGATGACACCTCCTTCAGCAGAGCCCTACTGTGACGGCCTATTACGAGGCCAGACAGACTTTGTTTTCTTAAGCACGGCAGTGCCCTTCGTAACTCGTGATAAGCTTGCAAAATAAGGGATTGGAGAAGAGAATGAAAGAAAGGAGTGAAAAGAAAGACCACTCTTTGTGTTTGTGTGACATCATCTCAAGAGTAAATGTATATAAATTAAGAAGGGAATTCTGTTTAGACATCAGTAAGCATATTCTCCATTACAATACAATCTAAAGGAATGTTTTATTGAAAGTTACTTTTTTTATTACCCCATTATAAATGATCCCATTGGCCAAAGTCAAATCGTTGTTTGAGCATGTGAATATATTAAATAAGTAATTGAAAGATAGTCTGATGAAAGATGGCAAGAAACATAGATGGTTTTTTTATCTGATGTAATTTGAGAGAGTGAAGTCAAAGAAATTGAAGCGCTCTAATGTGACCGTCTAATGATGGAACTGTTTGTGTTTACATAAGCATACAGTTCCCATCCTCTGATCTTTCCAGTCACGAAACTCTCTCCAAGCCTGTTAAATGAGATGCTGGGTATATTCTGATAACTTACCTTAGTGGAAAATGTACAATTATAAGTTTACTTATCACAACTTTTTTTTTTTTTTGGTAGCACTTTATTTTACAGTCCTGTTCCCCATGTTCTTACTATGTACTTATGATAGTAATTGTAATAACTGGGTAATAACTAGGTACTAACCCTAAACCTTCCCCTAAACCTAACCTTAACCCATGTACTTACCTTATATTACCAGTACTTTCTTGGTTAAGTATACTGTAAGTACATGTAAGTGCACGTACTGTAAAATAAAGTGCAACCTTTTTTTTTTTTTCATTAGAGCTGATAATATGTGAACCACAACTCATATTGAGTCTCCAAAATAAGTAGTGTTTTACTTAGAGACTGGCTAATTGTGGCATTTGTGATATTAAGGGCAATAGTGGAATTAAAGATTTGCAGTTATTTATTGTGCTAAAGTACTTTCTCTTATCCCAGTTGTAAACACAAAATTGTAAACATATAGTGTGGCTCTGTGGTGCTTTCAAAATCTGTTTATTTGAGCCTGACACAGAAATACTGGCTCAGCCATTAGTGTGGGTTTAGGGATGGGACTATCTGATTGTACAACCAAAGACAAACAGGGGGAGTGTTTGGGAAACCTGTTTGAAAACAATCATTTTATTTTTCCATTTGGTGATGCAGTGGTGCAGAAAATAAACCTTCAGTATGAGATATTGCTTATGATTTTCTTTCCTAGCTGCAATTAAAGTCGGCATGAAATGAAAATTCACCCTATCTTATAAATGCATATGTGAGCCGAGCTGGCAAAATGAGTCACAATGAGCAAATTTTAAAAAATGACTTATTTTATCTCTATTAAAAAAACTCCAAATTGATGTATGATTTGTTGGAATCAGAGAACAAATGACTGAGCTACACCTGTTTGAAATCGATAGAGTCAGCACAGTCAATTTTGAGAAAAATCGAGTTAAAGCTTTCTGAAGGTTCAAAAACAAAATCACCTAGCAGCAACCATACCTTAAAATCCCTGTTAATAACATCTAATTTGGCATACACCTTGTGAAAGCCAAATATCTATAGGAAAATATATATATTCAACTTTTTGTTTCAATATTTTACTTCAATATTTTGAAGTACTGTAATTCTGTTTATATGTGTATATCGCTATCTCTTTGGGGTGCTTCGGATCTGTCAGTCAGCGCGAGTAAGATCGATTTGTTTACATCAGCATGAGTTGAAAATCACATTTCATTGATTCAGACTCATGCCATCAAAAATTTGCTATGAATGAAATGAATGAATGAAAGTTGGAATGATTCACTTTAAAACGATACCAAACTTGGACTAATGAGGAAGTTGCTGAGGGGAAGCGCAATTGGTGAAGTGAGCAGAGAAAAACAGCATTTTTCATGGACAAAGGAAAGGTACTCCTCTCAGAAAACATACAAATAAAGATACTTTTAGATGTTTCATTGCTATTTGAAGCATTTGGATCGCTAGATGAGGGCTTAATGAATTTTTTGTGAAAACCTCAAATTCGACCAAAATCAACATTTTTGACTTGTTTTGCCTGTAGCTTGTAATTAGCCCATGCGCATTCCGACTCATTTTGCCAGCACGGGTCACACATTATTGATAGTACTGAGAAAAGTTCATCCATGTATATATACCTGACTTCTCCATTAATTTAGTCCCCTTAAACCCCATCACTTCATCGACTGCAAGTACGCACTCATTTTTGAGTGCAACGCCCAAAATTCAAAATTCAATTAACAACCAATGGATAGAAACAAGAAAAACATTTCGATAATATGTTTCACTCAGATGTATGAAACAATACTTAAGAAAAGATATGTCACTATTTCTGTTTCATTGCAACTTTGACAATTTAACAAATGCTATTATTGTAAGAGCCCGGCACCATCATCATTATCTTTCTCTCTTTCTTTGCTCATTCTTCCACCTCATCCTTCTCTCTCTCCTGCTGTTTGTTCAGTCTAGAGGTTATTATTCACTGTTGAGCTTGAACCTCCAGATTCCAGCTTCAGCCCCAGCAGGCTGTTCCTCTGCTAGCCCAGGTCACCTGCTCCCCGCCTGGCCACTGTAACTCCATCCGTCCCCCTTCTGTTTCCTCTGGGGTGGAGGTGATGTTGAGATGGGGGACGCCCAAGGAAGGCTCATAAAGGATGACTGTTCTTCAGGCAGGGTTGCCGGTGGAGATGTGGAAGTGGTTGACAGGTTGATCGTTCTGCAGGAAGAATCAGCGCTGAGACTGACAGAGAGCAGTAAATCATCTGGAACAGAAAGTGTTGGATTCAAAGACAGCATTCTGTGTGAAACGAGCTTGTGGCGGTATTGATTAAACAGGTTGTCTATATGGTCAGCTCTGAGACAAATGAACAGGATGCAGTTGGAAACTGGGAAAGCAGCATATCTCTATGAATTTCTTTTACTGTGAAAATCACAATAAGAGTGGCTGACCAATAAGCAATTTACTGTATGTATTAAATGTCTTATATGTCTTATATATAATATATATAATGTCTTATATATATTAGGGCTGCAAAATTTATCGCACGATACGAAAAATAACATTGAACTTAAACGCAATTATCGCTTAAACACGATTCTTAGTGCGATAATGAAATCGCAAAGGCTGCGAATGTTTTTTTATGCGCAGCTTGTCAATGAAGTATGGCTCCAATGCTAATCCATCTGAAAGCACTGCGAGTTTGAGTCGCTTATAATGTACATTTGAAAAAGCAACACACGTCAAACATTTTTTTTTAGAAATGAGAAGCATTTATTAACATCTTGTCCAACAAAAGACTACATTTAATAACATGTTTTTACTCCAAACTTACTTCATAACGACAGTTGAGCATCCTTCTGTGAGATGACGAGGCTTCTTACACAGAATAAGGCAGTCGTGTTTATTACTCATGTTTAATCAATCAAAGCGTTTCAATCTTCTGTTTATTCAGCTAAAGTAATATGACGTGTGTTATCTACTTCTGCGGCAGGGCATATTTTAAGTTTCTATGCAAGAGTGCCCTCTGGCTTTCAAATGGAGACGCATTTAATCGCGATAAATCGTGCAGCTCTAATATATATATATATATATATATATATATATATATATATATATAACCTTGTCATATCTATTATCATGCTAAACTCTTCTGAGAGCTGTTATGATAGAAATAAAAAAAAATGTCATGGTGGTCTGTTATTGTGCTATCATTGATTTCAGATTTACCTACCCCTAAATGTTTCACGAAAACAAAACAAACTGTGGTTGACTGATTTACATGTGGTCAGACAGTCTTTCCCTGTCTAACTGGGTGGCTCTTGGCCCGAATCTGCTGTAAAGTGGAACAGACTTTGTCTCGATAGTCAAAAGTCTGTCTATGCAAAACTATCACGAGTGATCAGATCTGATGCTGATGTCATAGCTGCTGTCGGCCAGAGTTCACAGACAGCAGCTCTGTTGCCAGATTGATGCTGTCATTTTGGTATTCTGTGGGTCACAAGGTTTGCTGCACCTCCAGCTCCAGCTTTACTTTGTCTCTGAAACTTTCTCTACCTCTTGTTTTAAAAATGTCTTTCCCCACTATGTCCTCTATTTCTCTCGCCCACTGAAATGAGTCACAAACTCATTCAAAATCTCTTTTTCTTTCAGATGTTCCATTTGTAGCTCACTTTTGGTGCATAGCGGGCAACACTTTTAATTTCATCTTTGGACCGCAGAGACGATACGAAAGCATTTCCATTGAGATGCTGAAGACATAAGGCATTGCCGCTATTCCGTCCAGCTGTGCTGCTTCCTTCAAAGCCAGACGAGCATGGAATTATGGAACCCTGCCGACACCACGCTTCTTCCTCCCACCTGTTCAACTCGCTTTCTCACTTGGTTTCTCTCTTTTTTCCATTTTACAGCATACAGAGGCTGTTTCAAACTGCAAACAACTTTCCCTGATGAGGAAAAAAGTGGTAAAAATGGGCGAAAACCCGGGTGCGAAGACAGAGAAAAGAAAATGATAAAGACAGCTTGAATTTGGGATAGCGCTGTTTTAATTAACATACCTTTTTATCACACTCAAACCTTGAAGTGCGACTGGGTTGGAATAATGAGGGCTTAAAATACAATTACAGGCAGCTGGAAAAAAGACATAATGGTCACATTGTAAAAGATTTCTATTAAAGAGCTGAACAAGTCAAAAGAAAAACCTCTTAAGGAAACTTAAAAATGAGAACCTCATTTCCTCAAGCTCACCATTAGCTCTGGTAGTTTGGCTTTCCCAAATTTATAGGCCATTATTTTATTAAAGAACAAAACTATATTTAAATACTATATTTAAAAAAAACCCAAAAAACTTATATGCTCATAATTCACTTTGTTTTTGCAGTTAACATCTAGCATATGTAGCTTTGCTTAATAGCTTTTTTTTATGTTCATCTAACACACACACACACACATATATATATATATATATATATATATTTAAATATATATACCATGGTACAGTCTTAAAGTCATTTAAAAAATATCTAATGCCTTCTACCTTAAAAAAAAAAAAAAAAAAGCTTCACCACTGCCATACGGTACTATATTCTGGGTATTTTCACCTATTTTGACCAGTATTTATGCTGAAGAGGAAGCTGCATCATTGAATAACCATCTAGCATACCACTAAAAGGAGCATTAATGTATTTACACTGGAATCAAAATCATGGGAAACAGTATATCACATGTATGAAAGTTTAATGTTGGTTAATATTGGTTTAATACAGCTGAATGAAAGCAAGACACACGCTGATTGACAACAGCAAAGTGTTTAGACTGCCCGGTTTAAACATTTTAAAATGACAGAAATACAGAAAGATTGAACTGCTAGATTTCCTGAAATAACACCGTTTCCATCAGCGCCATTACTAACATTCATGCACCGTGTGACTGCCCGTGGACGGGGCTGTGGCACCCCAGAGATTTGTGGTGCAGTATAAGCTACTATTCCTCACCATGTTTCCTGTTCTCAGATAGGTACAGGCTCAAAGAACATGTTATGCAGTCCTCTTTGATATTCCGTTAAGATTTGTGTAATTGATATTGACTGGAATATATTCCAGCAGTCCAAATGACTGACATTAGCTAATGGTAAAATGATTAAGTTTGGGCCTGGTTATTTATATAATATTCAGTGTTAATGAGTAAGTGGGGTAATGAATTATATTTCTTGACAACCTCTAATCTTTTGAATTGCTCAGTCCTCTAGCTGATTTAATAGATTTGATTTCTATGACTGCTCGGGCGGAAACAGAGGTTAACTGGATTGATCCAACATTTTTTCATTATGTTGCAGACAGAGGAACTGATTGTTTTGTACACATGATTGATGGATGAGGAGTAAAGATTGCTCCGCCCACTGCCTCATGACGCATTTCCAGTAGTGTTTTTGACATGGGTTTTCTCTAAATACTTATTTTATTTTAACTTGACAGTCATATTTGGTTGTGGAAATGAATTACTTTATTGATTGATTTCCTGTGGAGACCTTGCACTGAAGTTCAACATTTTCCAAGCATAACGTTTCTATCTAAGCAGGGAATATCACTTGTGGTTTCCTTTCGAGTGTAAATCTTAGAGTTTTATTGACAGATCTCTCAAAATTTGATGTCATCTTAAGCAGCATCATTATTGTTATCATTTTTTATTTATTGCATGGTGGATTTTTCTGCCTGGTTATAACTGTCTTCTCCAGAATCTGATGAATAATTGCTGTTGTGGTCAATAGAAAATACACATACATCTTTTTTAAATTACATTTTGTTTACCTCCTGGTTTCCATCTGTGTTAATTGTCGCAGGCAAATAGCATTACATTTTGTGAATAAGGTGCAATCATTAATAAGCAATCAATAACAATGTACTTACAGAAGAGCCGTGTTTGCACTAAAAAGTAATGTCCTAATTTAAATAAAATACTATTTTTGTGCATTTAGAACCCTGTCTGGATTGCAGATGTTTAATAAATAAGATGCTGAAATACTGCACATTATAGGGTGAATTCAGGTTGATTGGGACACTTTTTCCAAGCCATATTAATGGCAAAAAGTGTCCCAATCACCTTTTTTTATTATTATTATTTTGATGCAAAGACAAGAATGTACATGTAAAGTATTAAAAGAATGTTGATATGGGAATTTGTGTAAGTAAGAGGGAGCATGTGTAAATATGTGCCAAATAGAGACCAAAGAATGTTCATTGGGATTAATTGTATGTCTCACACAAGGAAAAAGTTTGGATGTTTGTGGAATGTTTGCATATTTTATGCAAACAAATTGCTAATCACTTTCCAATATACTTGAGTTTTCTAACTCTTTTCCTTTGACTTAAAATAATTTGGACTCTTGGGTTTAAAAATATTTTTAAAAATAAAACAGGGAAATAGCTAGAGTTTAATATACTTTGTTGTGCTAGCGCCCTGTTATGTGTAACTACAGTGACTGTGGATATGTGGCCGATAGCTTAAACCTTATCAGTGAATTTTCATTGATAGAAAAAGAAAAACAATTCAACCACTTACCAAAGAAATAAACTTTTCTATCATCAGGTAAATGTTTGTATCTTATGTGAGTAGTGTATTGAGACCTCGTCCTGCAATCAGGTGCAGTGTTGTGGCTCTCCAGGTTGGACTGGATTACATTTTGTAATTCTGCTTTCCCTGAATGGGCAAATGGTCTGTTAAATGGTGTCTAACACATTAGCTTAACAGCACATGTGGCCTCTTTTTCGATTATTCCCTTCATCTCCCTCCCTCAGGAAGCTAGTCAGACCAGACCAGAAAATGCAGGAGTATTTCTTCAACAAACTTTGACATGGACAGAGAGCAGATATCCACCTGAATACCTTTGATGAGGAACACACATGTATGCACGCATGCAATTCAACTAAAAAAAAAAAAAAAAGCACTTCAAAGAAGCTCAAGGTATTTACATATGGCCAGGAAACATCGCTATACACAGCCTCTCACACTGAAATCCACTCCCTGTGCCGTTTTATGCTCTTCTGATGCTGTATTAGAAGTAAACAACCGGTTAATCATGCGTTAAATAAAGCTCACCATGTCCAATGACTAAAAGTGTGTAAAATCTCACTTAGTGAATCTCTTCATTATGGAGATTTGATTAGCATCGGCTGTGTGCTAACCGTGAGTCGCAGGTGTAGTGTGTTTACAGACAATAGCTCTTTTCCACAGCCTAGTGAGCTTCCTTGCTGAATACTGTCTACATTGGCAGCTGTCTTCTATACCAACATCCAAACTGGAAATGGAAACTGATAAGGTGATTCGGAGCAATCTATATACTTACTGTAGCAACTCCACATTGCACCTCACAAATAGAGAGCTGCAGTGATGACGTATTTTTGTAGGCCAACTCAATAGTTAACATCACCCTGGTTACCTTGACAAAAACCCAATAGGAATTTTCCATTGGCTTTGGGATTATTGTGGAAAATAACACGTTTTGTTCATCACAATAATCTTGAAAACAACTTTTATGAATTTTGAAGTCAGAACATTGGCAGAAGTAAAAACGGTAGGCTATAAACAAACTACACCATGGTCACATGACTTCACCACCATTAATGTTCAGACTACTTCAGCCTTTATTTAAAAAAAGTTCGAAAGTGAGTTAGAAAAGTTTGCAAGAGCGCGATTCTAAACACAACTAGGCTGTGAAAGTGGACTAGTGTGTAGATAGGTTTTCCTGTTCAGTGTGATGACGTTTAACGTCCCTGACAACCTCTGTAGTTCCATTCAACCACTTGTTAGCAACCCCCTTTTTCAAGACAAGTAAAAACTTCACAAGGGGGTATTACTGATGTATTTCATGTTGTAGGTTTTGACCTAGAAAAATATGTCATCACAGAACTATAGAACTGCAGATTCAACTCTCAACTGATTTTAAAACTTTTGTTAGCATGTTTCTAAGCAAACAGCATGATACTCCAACCCAGAGGTCTTCCCATTAATAATTCATCTATTTAAAAAATTTGGTGGAAAATACAAAGATGTGTACAATATTACATTTAGTTCTAAAGCTAAATGTAAATATTTTTTTCTTTCATATGCTTTACTCTCTCTCTCTCTCTCTCTCTCTCTCTATATATATATATATCCTGTTTTTTCCCCTTTTATTTCTGTTATCGTGAAACAGTCTCAAATTGAAATACGAGAAACAGAATGCAAACTGTCTGCTTACGAGTTTTCCTCTCTCTCTGTCTCTTCCTCTCCCACATCCCTCCGTCCTCATCTTTCTGAGCGGGGGCAGATGGAGGGAGAGCAGCTTCATTTAATGGTCAGTTTAGCTAAAGCGTTAATGGCCGCTGAGAGAGTGACAGGGAGCTAATGAGTGCTTCATTTGGCCAATCAGATCTATTTCTGCCGTGCATAATAAGCGTCTCGCCACCGGTTGCTGTGGCAGCATCGCCAAGGTAATTGCACCTTTCAAGCATGCTGGGATAGATTCAAACAAGAGAGAGGAAGAGAGAGAAACGAAAGGAAAGCACCCAAAAAAGAACACTAAAGCATATTCTGAGTGAGTCTTTCTTTAAGACATGGTGTATATGTTCAAAATTTTTCATTGGGGACCAAACAGGGGATAGACAATGAAACTGAAACGCTGCATGCCAATATAGTTTTGAAGGTTTCACATCTATATAGCCTCGGAAGAGCAGAGTGTGAAGGTTGAATTTGCAGAGCAATAGCACAATTCACACAACATGGGAGACATATCAGAGTTCAAAAGAGGACAAATTGTTGGTGCTCGTCGAGGTGCACCACGAAGACTTGCTGTCCTGGTGTCCAGGGTAATGTCGACATACCACTACTTAGGACGAACATCCAACAGGAGTCAAAGCAAGAGGAAGTTGTCTGAAAGGGATGGCCAGGTACTAACCTGGATTGTATCCATAAAACATAAAACCACAGCTGCCCAAATTAAATGCGCACCTCAACTCTCCTGTATCCACCAAAACTGTTCGTCAGGAGCTCCACAGAGTCAATATTCATGGTCGGGCTGCTATAGCCAAAATTTTGGTCACTCGTGCCAATGCCAAACGTCAATTTCAATGGTGCCAGCAAAGACAATCTTGGGCTGACATTGTGAAACATGTATTGTTCTCTGATGAGTCCTCCTTCACTGTCTTTCCCATATCCGGGAGAGTTACAATGTGGAGTAGCCCCAAAGAAGCTTAACATCTGCACTGTTCCATGCCCAGAGTGAAGTATGGGAGTGGATCAGTGATGGTTTGGGCTGTAATATCATTGCATCCCCTATAGGCCCACTACTTGTGCTTGATGGATACTGCCAAGGACTCCCGAACCATTCTGGAGGACCTTGTGCACCCAATGGTTCAAACATTGTACCCTGAAGGTGTGGCCGTTGATGAACATGAAAGTTAAGTTGAGCTTCTCCCATTACATGCACAGTCACCAGATCTGAATATTATTGAGTCACTTTGGGGTGTTTTGGAGGAGCGAATCAGGAAACGTTTTTCTCCACCAGCATCACGTA
This sequence comes from Ctenopharyngodon idella, assembly GCF_019924925.1. Taxonomy (NCBI): domain Eukaryota; kingdom Metazoa; phylum Chordata; class Actinopteri; order Cypriniformes; family Xenocyprididae; genus Ctenopharyngodon; species Ctenopharyngodon idella. Next base: position 13,996,713 of record NC_067228.1, read on the forward strand.
ATGACCTGGCCACTGTTCTGTAAGAGGAATGGTTCAAAACCCTTCTGGCCACTGTGCAGTTCTTGTATCTGTCATTCCCAAGAATGCTAATGTTGTACTGGCTGCAAAAGGAGGCCCCACCCCATACTAATAAATTATTGTGGTCTAAAAGTACTTAGTAGAGCTGTGTTCTTCGTGGCATGGTAGGTTAGTAGGTTAATGTTTCAAATGTACGGTGCCAATCAAAATGTGACAGCGAAACAGACTGTCCTTAACCAAAATGTTACTATAATAGCCTAATATTAATGCTAGAAAGTCTATGCACTTTGCAATTTAGATTTTTTTATTTTTTTTTTTATTTTTAAAGTATGCGTATTTGGCATGCTGTCCGAGAAGAGGGCTCCGAGCTCGGTATTTTGGCCCAAACCCTCTGGCTGTGATGGGAAGCAGCCAAAAGTGATTCGGGGATGCTGAAAACTGTCTAGGAACATAGGTGAGTCAGCTGCGTGTACGTGTGTGTTTCCCACAGGATTTTGTGAGACTGTGGTGGGTGGACAAATTGGTCCCTCTAGGGGGGTCCGGGGGTATTGTGCAGCTTTTTAATGGGACAACAAGATATGATAGATAAGACAGAACAAAATAAGCTATTAATAATCGTTCAGTGTGCAAAACCATGATAATATGAAACACTTGAAAACACAGCAGCACAAACCGCTTATGCGTATCTCGGGTGCAGAATGATGTGCTTAAAGCAATATGGAGTCAGTGCGCAGTTGCGCTGCGCATTGAAAAGTTCACGGCACAATCCCTGTGTATATCTACATCTAACAGTTTATTGATCATATAATTTCTTCTCACTTTTAAATTCCAGTTATTGTGTTTGTGACGCCAATTCATAGTCCCTGTGTTGTGCGATCTAACAGATACACTGTAGCCAGTATGATGACATCGTTCAGAAACAACAATAAACTCCAGCAAGTTAAAGTCATTTTATGCAAATCCACAGCTCTTTATCTACATATCAAGTATTATGGGAATATATCATATTGGAGAATTTTACCGTGCTGACTGTCATCACCGAACGTGACGCGCTGTTTGAGCGCTGAACAGAAAATGATTGACAGCTGCAACGGAGGGAAGACGAGTTTCCGTGACTTAAATTTAACGATGTAGGCCTACATATTCTTCTGTCCCGCACATGAAGCTATGAAATGACTTCAGATGACTTTGAATATAGTACACGAAAACTTAATTGGTGCTAGTCTATTTATTTTTATTTTTTTTTTGCGCCATGACTCCCATTTTGGTCGTATAAAAGAGCGCAATTATCAGACGGTTATTTAAATATCGCAACAAGCCTAATTCCCGTTTCATTTTGAGACTGTGGCGGGACAAATTAGAATGTGGCGAGCCGCCACAGTCTAGTTAATGTATGGGAAACAATATATATATATATAGGCTATATATATATATATATATATATATATGCCTCTTCTCATGCTGATTGGATAGATAATTTTAATATGTTCCTCCCGAACTTTGTTAATAAAACATCATATAGGCTAGTATTCTATTTCATCATTAAAATCCCCCCACCTGCCCCCCGTGACGCCAGCCCTGCTGATTCTGTCATATCTGAAACCTGATTGAAAACCTGAAGATCCTTGCTAAATTTCCAGCAGCAGTCATTATCCTCGAGCTTTTAGCAACCACACATGCACTTGTGTTCCATTTTCTTTTGCTAATGCACCATCTCCAAGCATTTTCAATGCAGACACGTTATTATTTCCCTCCATTACATGCGTGAGATTACAGGGGTGTATGCGCGTGTGTGTGCGCGCTACAGGGCGCGTCATGACTTCACAGACGTCCCACAGATGTCTAATTACTGTACAATCATAGCAACGGGGGACATTTCGTTTTCTCCTTCCTCTGTTATTGTCTGTTTCTTTCCCTCCGTTGATTAAATCTCTCTGTTCTTTCTCACCAGTACAGCCGATGTGAATTCATGCTGTAAAAGCAAGGTGCAGTAGTTTAAGTCAGAGAAAGAAACGCTAAACACTGCAGCCCAGCGGTTTCCGTGCACTACCCTGATCCTGTAATTGGCCGAAACGCGTTCAAGAGAGGCCGCCCAAGTTACATATTGGCTTCTACATCAGATCCGGAGCGTGATTTGAAAATTTTTAAAGCACGCACCGGTTTAGTGAAGTTCTGACAAATGCAATTATGCTTTACATGTTCCTGAAGCAGACGCAGGGATATAGGGTAATTAAAGGAATAATGCACCTAAATATATAATCACCCTTGTGATGTTCCAAACCTGTATGACTTTCATTTGTGGACCAAAAAAAAAAAAAAAAAAAAGTTTTTACAAATATTCAAATATTTTATAATGTAAATGCTTCTCTCTCGTTAAAATGCATAAAACAAAATAAATATATACATAATGTATTTGACTCATGTTGTACATCATGTAGATCATTAATGATTTATTAACCCTACATTGTTACAACAAAATGTCCCCACAAATATAGTAATACCAGACATTTTTAACATTGTAGGGACATTTTTTTGGTCCCCATGAGGAAAACAGTTTATAAATCATAGAAAATTATGTTCTGATGAAGTATTAAGATAAGCTATCAAACATCTTGAACATATTTAAGAAAATTCAGTTTTGCCATCAGGGGAATAAATATATTAAAACAGAGAGCAGTTCATTTAAAGAGTAATATTTTATATGTTTTATTTATTTATTAAATATTTGATACTTTTGATTTTGAACAGTGTACAAACAATAATATAAATCCTGATCTATAATGTATAGACTGGCACAGACTCGGACAGTTATGAGAAAACACATTAGTAGAAATTTCCAATCCACAATTATGAATATTTCTATAAATAGAAATACTGTGCACACGCACACACACACACACACACACACACACACACACACACACGCACGCACACACCAGTTGAGAGAAGAGCCTCTAGGGTCACCTCAGTCTGGTCGAAAAGGTCAAGTGTCTGAATCGTCTGTTCTCATGACGTGAGAATCCAGAATGCAGTTTAGTGTGCGTGATTTTGTAGCGAGTCACTGTGTATGTGTCTGAAGGGTGTGTATGTCCGCCCGTAAGTGTGTGTTCAATCTAAATTCCTTGGCAGTCTGAAGAGATAAAGACGGCTGGGTCGACACACAGACTTCCAGGCCAGACAAACAGCTGATCTGGGCTGTTCGCAGCAGAAATTAGCTGAGCAATCACAGATGATTAATGATGTCCATCATTATGAGATTTTACAGGGGTCATATCGTAATTCTTTATTATTTCATTTTTTTCCTCCCCATGAGGTTCACTTATCATGTTAGTCAAGGCTCTTTGCACCAAAACAGCCGTAATTTGGTTTCACATGACCGTTTCCACCCTCTCTTATACTCTTGGCTGCTGCACTGCACATTTGTATTTCCAAAGCTGTGCAAGTAAGAAAAATAAAGTTACAATAGTAAGGAATCTTCCTCTCTCTCTCCCTCACATTCTTTCTCTCTAGCAGCAGACAGCGGCCTGTAGCAACAGTTGCAGTCAATGTTGTAAGGGTTTTGGTCGTCTGCCTATTTAAACAAGACAGAGAGCAGTGAGTGATTAACCAGATCAGGCGACTGTTGATGCAGTCAAAGAGCCAAGTCAGAGAGATCATACACACACACACACACAAATACACAGAAAAGTCAGTTCATTTGCACACAATGAAATGGCCTTTTTGGCTTTGCTGAATTTCTTTTAGTGTGTGTATTTACTTAGCTATATTTTGTGGACAAAATCGTTAACTAAACCTGACAAAACATCCCTTTAGGGATGTACTCAAAAGTAAAAAAAAGATTTTTTTAAAAAGCAAATGTGTTCTTTTAGGCACAGGGTTTGGGTTAGTCTGTAGTCATTATAATAGCATCATATAAAAACAATTGAAATCTTTGGTTTATCTGCATTAAGTGTGAGTGCACTCCGAGTGTATAAATGCATCCGGTGTTAATTAACTGTAATTTTACACAATTGGAGTCATCAATCAGACCCCTTTCCCTACACACATGCTTACTTCAGTGTGTGATATGTGAAATTTGTCGCTGTTTATATCATTTCTGCTGATTGTATGTTTGAATACGTGTGCGTTTACAGTATGTCAAAATTTTCCGATTTTTTATTGCCAAGCCATTAATAGTTACCTTCCTTGGCGCTCATGACATCTGCTGTAATGCATCTTTAATATCATTACATCTGAAATGTCAAAGCACTAAGCAGATATAAGCAGCTGTATAAATCTCACGGTAGTCTTAACAGCAAATATCGGTACATAGGTATAAATATTTATTTATGTGTCAGAAAAGCATTCAGTACTTCATATACTATACTAAAAGTTTGGGGTCTGTATACAATTTTGCTTTTTAAGTTTGTGAAAGAATGCAGCTCACCAAGGCTGCATTTCTTTGATCTAAAATATAGTACAAAAAAAAAAAAAAAAAACGTAATATTGTGAAATATTATTACAATTGAAAATAACAATTTTTATTGAAATATATTTAAAATGTAATTTATTCCTGCGATGGCAAAGCTGAATTTTCAGCATCATTACTCTAGTCTTCAGTGTCACATGATCCTTCATATGCTGATTTGGTGCCCAAGAAACATTTCTTATTGCTGTCAATGTTAAAAACAATATTAAAAGAACAGTATTTATTTGAAATAGAAATGTCATGTAACATGCAACATGTCTTTACTTTTATGTTTAATATGGATAATCAGTTCAATACTCGCTGAATAAAAGTTACTGACTCCTTACTTTTGAACAGTATTTTCATATAAGAACAAATATTCCAGTTGCAGTGCTATGAGATAATTGTATATTTGTTACAAGCAATAATGAACTAAAACATTTTCTTCCACAAATAATCTGAATGTGTGAAGGGCCAAAAAAATGAGTTCATAATAAAAAATGCCTTTTAATAAAAAATGTAAAAATGCAGGTTTGTGGGAAGGTTAGGGGATGTAAAATATCATTAACTCAGAATCAGATTATATGAAAACAATAGAGGTCAATGAAAAGTCTCCACCATAGAAAAGAAAACGTGTGTGCATGTGCATTCGATCAGTAATGCTCTGTTGTCACGCTGCTGCCAACACGTAATCCATCTTTGCCATCTTGGACAAGAATTCATTTGAAGTGACAGAGATGGATTCCAAAAGTTCCCTGGCAGTTTCCTGAATCTAATGCAACCACAGTGTTCTCTCTCTCTCTCTCTCTCTCTCTCTCTCTCTCTCTCTCTCTCTCTCTCTCTCTCTCTCTCTCTCTATATCTCTGTACCCCTCATCCATCTCAAAGTGTGTGATTCAAATCAATGTATCAACAAAACTGATTATTTATATGCTGAGGCATAAGCAACCTGCCTACATTTTTACTGATTACTAAAATTTAAGAAAAAGACTCCCCGTTTATCGTCAGCTGCGACTTTTCACTAACTATCTGATGCATATAGCACATAAAAATACAACTTTCTCAAAACAGCAATCTGATTGGCTAGTTTTGTGCAAAGGTATCAAGGAAAGCAAAAGGGGTGGCTATGAGAGACTGTAGTCTTGGCTTTGGACTTTTGGAATTATTGTTAGCTTAGTTTGTAGACTAATTCTCTTGTCGTCAGGTCTTGTTCCTCCATTATGTGCTATACTGTAAAAATTGCTCATGCTGGAAAAAGACCACCAATAAAACACCTTTCACACAAGAAAAGGCTTTTTTTTGACATCCCTTGTCCAAATATTCACCTGATCTGCACTGATGTCAACCACCAAATCCATTACATCATTTAAACACAGCTTTCAAATTCACAATTGTCAGATTCACTCGCCTTGTTCTTCAGAGTTTTGATCGCTTTGTTCTCCTGTCTTTAGATCCCAGCCTTACTTTTCCAAAAGAAAATCTTTGGGGAAATGTTTATATTCAATGAATCTAGGGCATAGGTCTGTAAAACCTTTGCTCCTGCTGTATGGTATCAGAGGACTGTTCAGATGTTCAGGATGTTCAGCTAAACTGAGTCTTGATATGCGCTTTATGTCTTTAAGACCACAGCACTTCATCTTTGCATAATCTATATTTATTGATTATGAAAATATGATTGCAGGTAATTTCTGTGCAGCACTCATTACATTTAGTCTAAATGTGTATCTAGGATATATGCTCTGATTTGGGGCCTTTAATTGTGTTCTGTGTGCATGTGCATGCGTGTGTGTGTGTGTGTGTGTGTGTGTGTATTTGATGAAGTATGTGTTATGGCAGCTTAACACATTTCCTCTGGTTGAAATGTTTTTTCTCTCTTTGCCATGATGAGCCTTGTCTGTCCATAATTTGTGCGAGTGTGTGTGTGTATATGTGGGAGTGTGTTAGTGGTTTCTCTTTGCAATGGCGTTCTGCCATTCTAGACCACAAACACAGAATAGTGTGCTTACACGCTCTAGAATATATCTCTCTTAAATAGGATGTCAGATTGCTAGCCAGTTCATTTTAATGGAGTAGTTAAAAAAATGATCTGATTCATTTAAAGCATTTACTTCTTGTTATTGAAATAAATATTACAGTTATAACAAAATAGCAATATTACAAGAGCTGTATAATCACAGTCGTGCAATAGTCTTGTTAATATTGCATTTGGTTACTGACATTCTTACAAATATCTTCCTTTGTGTACAGCAGAACAAAGAAATTCATACAGGTTTGGAAGTACTTGAGGGTGAGTAAATTATGACATAATTTTCATTTTTGGGTGAACTATCCCTTTAACACATCACCAAGCTGCACACAGCATTGCTGTTTCATTCCTGAATGAATCAGCATCTGAAATAATCAATTTGACTGAGTGAACAATTCAATGACTCACTCTTGAAGACAGTGGCTATGTTCAAAATCACACGCTCTCTGAGTAGGAACTTGTTTTGAAAAATTACTTTGCAACCGTTAAAAAGTACATGGTATGAATATAATCCAGACATACTTAATTCGTCATGTTGTCATTGTCATGTGACCTATCAGCGTCCGTTGCAGTAATCCGGGTATCGTTTTGCCTACTGTTTTATACTGTGAATTCTGACCAACCCTGTTCATATATTGTCTATATAGTACAGAAGTAAGTGATTTCGGAAACATCCAGTGTTTTTGAATAATTTGATTGATTGATTGATTGATTGATTGATTGATTGAATGAATGAATGAATGATTTTCTTATAAAGACAGTCACTTGTTGCCACCTACTAGCACAATGATGTAATGTGCAGAAAGAGTCTGAAAAATACCACTACACTGCTTAATTAAAATCTGATGATAAAATTAAAATGATATCACTTCCTTATATAGTTTAATGTAGTAGAACATAATATAAAATATTTATGAAAAATGAAACCCAAAGCATTCAGGCTATCAAATATTTAATGCAATGTGGAGTTTCCTTTTCTTTTTCTTTGTGTTTTTGCATTTATTCTCAGGGCTCACTTGTATTCTATTTTTCCTCTCTTTGTCTGTTTTGTTACTGTACCAGCTATCACTTGTGAGCAGAGGAACATACTAGAAAAGCAAAATCCCATTAAAAGTTTCACTTACAACCGCAAAGATCCCTCAGTTCACAGCTTGTATGTGCCCTATTGCGTTTGTCTGTTTTTGTGTGTTTGTTTGCATTTACACATCTTTATTGGCACAGAGCATTTATTCTCAAGGGTAGGAGCAAAATCAACCATAATCACATGAAAGAGAGAAGGAAAGAGTGAATTAGAAACATGTGACGCACAAACATTCAGCTCTGATCTAGATGTCTGCTTCAGTGTCATACTCTGTACAGACTCCACTGGATAGACGGTGGGTGGCAGAACATGGTATCTCTGCATATCTCTGTTCCAAAACTGAGCTTGCTGTCTACATAGGAAGCTAACATCTATGACAGCAAGTGAGTGATTTGAAACGCTCTACATAGGCAGTGATTTTCATAATGGTTCCTCAGGCAGATCATTATCACTCCTCATGAGAACTGATAAATGATAATGCTCCCAGTCGATTCCAGTAGAGTTGCGGTTGCATGTTGCTAAGCTAATAATCTGATATTCTAATAAGCATATAAACCCTTAAAATACAATTTTTTTTATAATTAAATTTCCCCTGAACTGTTTAAAGGAGCTTTTATGTTTAGATAGTGTTTGTGATAACTTAAATTTGATTTGTAGACTTTTTATTTTATTTTATTTATTTTTTTATTTTATTTTAGACAGCCCCTGGTCATTGTGTAAGGGATAATATCATCAAGATATCATTACATGGGCTCTTAGCAAATAAAAACTTCAATAGTGATTTACACTCAAATGTTTATTTACTATTTTTATTAATAATATGGAGAATGAATGAATAATTTGTGTTGATTTTTTTTTAATTATCATCCTTTTAGAACTTCAGCTTCCACTGAGAAAAGGTGATGTTTTAGTTTGTCCTAGACAAAAATCATTATTCATTAATATTTGACCTCCTGAATACCGTGACTGACCAATCAGAATCAAGTATTCTACAGTATTGTCTGATAAATATTTTCATCGCACGAAAAAGAGCAGCATGAACATTCTTCAAAAACGCTTGATTTCTGTTCCATATGGATGAAAGAAAATCACAGGGATGGAACATAGGCAGCTAGGTTTTGAAACAGTTTATATACATATCTATCTTTCCTCCTTTCCCAGTGTTGTTCTCTTCAATATCTACCAGCATTTTGGCTTGTGAAGTGTTGAGAGAAAGGGGGATTGCAGTTCACAAGATGCCAGAAGGAGTTTTTGAGAGAAGTCGTCTTTCCAGAGAGAGAGGGATGAGCTGCCTATAGAAAGAGAGGTGTAAGGATAGAGGGATGAGTTTATCTCTAGGTCTTTATGGAGGATGATGTCTGCTGGAGCTTTAGACGACCAAAGTAAATGACAACACAGGGGAACTAGGAAGAGCCAGAGCTGTCAGTCACACTCTCACACAGACGTAAGCTGTCTCAGAAAGCATAATGCAGGCTTTATGTGTGTGTGTGTGTGTGTGTGTGCAGATACTCTTGCAGTATCAGTTTGTGGACTAACAGGGATTACCACCACTGAGCCGTCGGGGGAGTCACATAGCTATTAGTATCTGTATCCACCTTCCTCTATCTCTCTCTTTGCCTCTTTCTGCCACTTGAAACACTTCTTTCTGCAACTCACAGACTCTTTACCATTTTTTTCCCTGTCGCCTTCCTTTGTCTGAACTTCTTTACCTTTCCTCTGAACTACTTTTCTGAACAGTGTTTGAAAAGATCTGTGACAAATCACCTCATCCAGACAGTCTGTCTGAAGCTTCACATGCCACCAGGAATATTCATTTCGATCAGCAGACAGCAATCTCTACAGACATATATCATATTGGAATGCAATCTTTAGGGCTTTTCACACTTGAAATTGTTAACCCTGGCTCATTCTAAACCCCAGGTAAAGTGAATCCTGGGTTATCTTGCTTAACATTTCACACTGCTCATGGTTTACAATTAGGCAGCGGCTATTTGCACTAAGTGACAATAGCGGCATTTTCTTAGCGATATGCTATTTACAGGTGAAAATAGCAATAGATTCTATTTACACAATGTAAAAGTATCAGTTATTTGCAATAAGAGTAAATAGTAATTAGATGCTATCTATACTTTATATTGGCAGATACTATTTGCACCTCAGTATTTTTATTAACAGGATTCAATAATATCATAGAGTGTAAATGATTATATTTATTAAAATAATTAAATGGATACTGCCTTATTGGGAGAATAAAATCCTTTCCTACACCTTCCCCTAACCCTACGCCATAAACACTTTTAATATTATTAAACGCTCATTTGCAGTTTATTTCCACTTTTAGAACATTATTTTCATTTTATAAGAAATAAATGCGAGCTCGGCAAAAAGCGGATTCAAACCCGCACTGATCACGTTAAACAAAACGTTAAATTCTGTGCTTCTTTTTTAAAACTTGTTAGTGCTAGTGTAAATAGCGTTTGCCAACCAGGGATGCTATTTGCACTTAGTGTAAATAGACACTCCGTAACAGGCAGCAATCCTGGGTATTCATAAGCTGACATTTCACATTGTACATTCCTAAACCCTGGGTTAATGTTCTTATTTGCATATTTGCGTTGACAGTGTCATTGATTGGATAAACGCGGCACGCAACCACATAGCTTTAGCTTTGTGCATCCTCGTATTGCCGACTATACTATCAAGTTGGACTATAAAGGTAAGAATGAAATGGTCTCTTCTTCACTCAAATTGTTGTTGTTTCTGTCAGCATTTTTCCTCTCATATGCTGAATTTACTGTTTATATACAATGCGCAGTGTTTCTGTGACTGTCTAAGCATGCGATTATGAGGCACGTTGTTGGTTATCTGTTGCTAAGCATCTAGTAGTAACATTCTAATACCGCATCGTTTCACACTGTAGTTTGGCACCACAATGCGGGGTTAACACCGCAAAAGCGGAGGCTGCCCTGCCAACAACGCTGTACTGTGTGTTCAAAGTAAATGTAGAGGTCAAGCGAGGACCTCTACATTCCGATTGGTTGCCGCTGAACTGTGCCATAGCTCATTACCATAAAGTTGACCGGACTTCAGCTCTCCTCGATGCTCTCACCGTCCAAGACGTGCCGCGCCGCTCTCGCCGGAGCACGCCGCCGGCTCACATTGAAAATGAATGACTTCCTGTCACTTTGACGCTCTCGCCGGCGGCGGTGGGAATGCACGGTAAGTGTCACAACCCTTTGTTAAACACAGAGCTTATTTTTTGCGATTTTCCAAAAGTCTATGGGAAAAATGCATAGGCTTTCGATCGAAGGAACCCGTGCGCCGTTAACTTCCGGGTTGGCCTACAAAAACACGTCATCTCTGATCACTTTCATTCCATTTTCAGTGATTATTTAAGCAGATTGCATAGTTTTACCAGTAGGTGGCGACAAGTAACTCTTCATTAAGTCATTGTTCATCCAACAGATTCGTTCAAAACGCTGATTCATTCTGGAACAGGCCCGGACTTGCCATGATCAGGGGCTGCATCCGAAAACCTAGGCAGCTGACTTGTTGCCTCGCTGCCTTATCAGGCAATGATTTCAGACAGACTTCTGAGGAAGCGTAACAGTTTAATGAACTACCGCAAGATAGCACGAGCTTTGATGAGAACTAAACATTTATTAATCACTACAGTAGTAGTTTCTCACTAGAAATGTTATCAAAAGTGGAAAATGTTGGTCAAAAACGTACATTTACACAAACTGACCAGCAAACGCAATTTTCGGACGCCATCTTTATTTTTCTAGCTCAACTGTCACGTAATGGAAAGCACAGGATTGTGGGGTATCAAAGGCAGCGAGGGACACATCTATGCTGCCTTCAAAAATCGATCAGAGGAAGGTATCTCAGGAAACAGGAAGTGAACCTAACATTGGATTTGGACGTGCCTTGAAATGTGTCCTCTGAAGGCAGCATTTTCCATTTTTCGGACGCCAGCCATCTGGATAATTCCTAGAGACTGATTTGATTTGGCCACTGCTCTTTTTTTAGGGTACGTTTACACGACAACGATGTACTAAAGATGGAAAAGACTTTTGTTTGTACAAATGTCAAAAAGATCCCTGTTCACATGAAAATTACTAAAAACGCATGTCAGCCAGTTAGCGATGGTTTTTTTTTTTTTACAGAGCACTCGCGCCAAACGCGCATGTCTGCTAAGCACGAAATTGACATGTGCAAGTCGTCACCCTTTTTACAGATTCGCGTTTTATGTAGCTAACACGGAGATGATAGCGGTATCGTTTTCAGAAACTTGCCGTTTTCAAAAGTTTGCGTTTGGCTCCCAAAACGCATTTGTCGTGTAAATCAACAGCCAAAACGCATGAAAAGTGTTCCGTTTTTAGTTGAAAACGGTGTCGTGTAATTATCATTATTTTATATTATCGCCTGCTCAATGTACAAAAGTTACAATTTCTGAATTCGCGTTCTATAATAAATCATGAATCTGTTAGTCTTGACTGGTAACGCTACTATCCGGCTCACGTCCGCATCGCGCCACCGCCAAACTGTTCCGAAAAGAGTCATGAACGCGAGGGACACGAGGATGAAGAAAGCGGTCAGGTGGGGCAGAGGGAACGCTCTGCGAAATGTAGCAAAATGAGTGACCTATTCAGGGCTTCAAGTGCAGGTCAGTTTCATCTGTAAATAGGCTGCTGTCTTTAAATTGTCTTCATTAGCTGAGTATTAAACGGCTAGCAAATGTTAGCATTACTATTGTCACACAAAATACTGTATGAAAAAGGACATCATTATAATCTGTTGTAAAGTTACACTAGTAATTTAGCTGCCAAATACTCACACCGATTTATAGTATAGACATGGATCGAGGGCAGACAACACAAAAATATGAGTCATGAATATAATAATGCAATAATAACTCAAATCACCTTCACACCACCAAAACACAGAAGTGTAGTGTAGAAAGTCTTTGTTACATACACCAGACAGTACCTAAACTGTTCAGTATTATGATTTTCCTAAAAAGATATTTTCATAATGTATTGTAGTTATTGTACTTAATTAGGGTTAGGTTTAGGTGAAGAAGTGACAGGAAGAGACAGATACATCAGGGAAAAGGCAAGTGGAGGTGCAATTCGAGAGAGAACCTTTAATTATGTTGTATGGATTTAGACCTAATGTGATGGACATAAAAAAAAAAAAAAAAAAAAAAAATTATATATATGTGTATATATATATATATATATATATATATATATATATATATATATATAGGGTTGTCATTTGTTTATTTGTTCTTGTTTTATTACTGACTCTTTACTTGTATTTTTTGTAAATTCCGTTCAAAATTTGAAATCAAGCTTCCTTACATTGAGTGAACAAACATTTAGGTGAGATAATTGTAATTTATTTTAAAAAATATGTATAAAAATGCTTTTACTTCTCAGAAAAGCCATTGCTAATACTTATTGTGACGTTTTCAAATTAGTAATTGAACTAGCAACATCAGATCCTCAATCCATGTAAGGTAAATGTGGGAGTATTACATGTATAAAAAATAAACACACAACACAAACAAGTTACATACATATACTATATATACATAATGTAATTCTGATTTATACTGATTTGAACTCCAGACTACAGCTGATTTGAACATGTCTTGTTCTTGTGCCATGTCTCCAGTCATACAGTGCTTTCTGTCAAACTCACAAGCAAAGAGACAAACAGCCTGAAACCTGGCTTGAACTCGAAACACTCTTATCTTTCATCAGGCCGTATCTCTAGCCAAACGTTTGTTTGCTCAGCCGCGACTTCTGTTTTTCACTGTTTATTTAATGCAGGCAAAGTTTCAACTCTTTGTGTTCTTTATCGTCGGTCTTTGAAACAAGCATGGATTTGTTTTTTAATGACTTCAACCCATTAACGTTTAACTGTGCTGTGTCTTTTATGCTTGACTTGCGGAAAGTTTGCTTCTTTTTTGATTGAACAATTACCTTGCAGGGTGAGTTCACCCAAAAATGAAAATGATGTCATCATTTACTCACCCCATTCAAATCAAGTATGATTTTCTTTCCTCAATGATCACAGTCAGAAATTTCATTTTTGGGATGTGAACAGCATGCTGAATGATCAGTGGTGAAGTTTAGTAAGTTGCATTCCTCAAAAAAAGTACTGTTTTTGTTTTATATAGAATAATTATTTACCTTTGTATTACTTTCTTACTTTATTTTCTTAGTTGGCTGAAGTGCTATGTTTTCTGCATGGGTTAGACAGTGCGTTTACGTGCATTAATGAATGCGTGTCTGTGAGGTAACATCCTAGTAAGAATTTAGGCCACCTCAGAACAGCTGCCTCAGCCTTCGACAGGACTACTTCAAACACATCGTCTCTAATCTAGACGAGAGTGCGAGGAAAATAATCGGAAGGAAGTGTAATGATGGGGAGGAATAAAAATAGAAGCTTTTTTTTTTTTTTTGCTTGTTTGTGAGCTTCACTCATTCAATCATGTGCAATTTGCTGGGGTAATTGAGGTGGGGCGAATAGGAAAGAGTTAAGCAATTAAGAGTTCACGGGTCGCAGCTGCGTTCTGACACGGCATCATTAGTTTTCTGACAATCTGCTTTTTTCTGTTGCCTCCCTCAGGTTTTCTCAGGCCAGCAGAGAGTTTCAGATTAGAACATCTGGAGTTTCATGTTGAAACGGCATCATTCTCCCACCGAGACCCGAGTGAAACCATTAGGCCAATGAAGACAGAAGAGCAAGTTTGACTGCGTCGACACACACTGTGTTCCGGTAAGCTCTTTAATCACCGTTTATCTGCAGGAGCACAGCTAAACACCTTCCTCTCCCTCCTGTCGAAATCTACATCACTCCCTCAAACCTCGGCCCTTCATCTCTCTCTGCCTCCGTAATATCATTGTTTTCAGTTGTATTTTGTTTCCACTCTCTTTTTTTCCCCAAGTTTAAGAAAACAGCCTGTGCCACTGATATGTGTGCCAACTATGACAAAAGCGCTGCTGAGGAATGTGCTGTGTGTCTATATGATAGAATGCTGGGTAAATATAGCTGTCGTTTTCATACGGGTCTGTTTCTGCACCATTGTTTTCGCTGACAGAATGAAAACACAAGGCCTAAACAGATGCAGAAGAATACGGTACGCTGTGCATACGTTCAGTCATCCATTTTCTCTTTTTGTGTGTTCTTCTGTCTACTGTTTTATTGACCGATACAATTCATATTTTATATTCTCAAGCCCAGGTCCTCCTTTTATATCGTTTCAAAAGGCTTTGCGACAATTATGAAGAAAGAACTATTATTATTATTGTTCCTTTTCATAATAAACTCTCCTTAAGGAGATTTTCACCCAAAAATATATTAAGAAATTGATAAATGTCAATACAATGAAAGTCACTGGGGTTCAAGGTTGTTTTGAACCCCATTGACGTTCATTACATGGACAAAACAGTAGGGACATTCTTCAAAATAAATCTTTGTGTTTTGTAGTCAGTCATACAGGTTTAAAATTACATGATTGTGAACTATACCTGTAAAGTTGCAATGAATCGGAAGTAGCGACAGATCTTTTTTTTTTTTTTTTTTTTTTTCCTTATGATGTACATAGAACTTTGTTCTATCCATTGGTTGTTGTTTGAGTCAGACTGGCTAAATGTGAGGGCCAGGGTTTAAGCTGACTTAATGATTAGAGAAGTCAGGCATACCCAAAGGTATACATTTTTATTAAAAATTACAAGGCCAAAAAGAAAAAAAAAGTCTCTTCCCATTCTGGGAATTGTTCATGAGTTGTCATTCAGAGGACAGTGACATGTGGGTCTGGGATACCACCCTGTGATTTCTGTCCAGATCTGTATCTCAGTAGTTCGGCTCATATGTGCCATTCTCATCGACTGCATCACACGTGGTATTTCCTGTTGACATTAGATCAAGCGGAGGGCTGGGAACAGAGGAAGCAGACTAATTGATGGATCGATTGCTTATCAACACTGCAAATCAGTGAAATTGGTATAAAGGCTTTCCCTCTTAACAAGCAAACCACTGCACAGTTAATATAGTACATGACACAAAAATGAAAATGCTGTCATTATTTACTCAACCTCATGTCATTCCAAACCCATGTTGTGTTTTTTTCCACATAACACCAAAAAAGAAATTTGTATGCTCGTTTCCATACAAGGACAGTTCACAAATAACAAAACCATAAAAGCAGTCGAATTGTGCATTATTTCCCAAGTCATGTAATACACGAAGCTATTACATGGCCTTAGAAGACTCAGGAATGAGTCATATGGACTAATTTTATTGTACTTCCATGCAATTTTGTATTGAGTAGATCTGATGTAATTTCCTGTTAGCGTTCAAATATCGCAGTACATATCATGGCTCATTTATGCTGTATTGATATAATTTAATCCGAGCTGGTCCAGAACAACTTCTTGTAAAACTGTTCTGAGTCAAACTAAATTAGACATGACTGGCACACACTAGCATTAGCTCTGCCATAAATGTCACTTCTCATAGAATGACTAGGATTGTGGCATATGGCATATAATTTGTGAGATACTAGTTCAATAATCACAACAAATGCAGCAAATATTTGTACAAATACAGGGCTCCAGACAAAAAAATTCATTAAGGAGCCATTGGCTCCTATAGGGGAAAAAAACAGGTGCCAAATAATTTTTTTTAAGAGCCACACAACAATGAACTTAAAATTTTAAATCACTTACTTTTAGTCATCCTGTTGTGTTTATATTTCTCCCCTTTACAGCTTCAGCTTTTTCATCTTATGACTTTTCTGAGAAATGAATGTCACTATTTTCACTTAATACTATTATAGTTTTTGTTAATATTTTGAATCCGATTAGATTTTTATATTTTCTGCTTTCATTTTTTGTTAAGTTTTAATTTTTTTTTGTTTTTAGTTTTATTTTTTGTTGTTTTTAAACATGTCTGTTTAGTTTGTATAGATTTTTATTTTACTATTAACAGTTATTTCAAGCAATAAAAATGTTTTTAATTTAGTTAACTATAATAACCCTGATGCTAGTAAAATCTTTATACTGAATAATATGTGTCAAATAATGTTCTTAGTCCTTCCTTCCTGAAGCTACAGCAGTTTACTTTGAATCAAATGAAAATAAATATATGGAAATAAATATATAAATATATTAAATTTGGTTTGTGTAACCAAATAACAAACGGGCAATTGATATACATACTGCTTGACTTTGATTACTTTGAAATACAGCGGGACTCTTATTTTGAAATGTATGTGCTTTACTTTTGCTGCTCATTCAAGTTCACATGAGGATTAAAAAATGATGTTGCTACAACCGTTTACAACACAACATAATATAAATAATAAAGTAAACTTTTTGAAAATTGATCAGCATTAGTTCATAAGCAATCGGTTGACAAATGTGCACTAATCATTGATTGCGAGCTGCTCTGAAGAACGCGCAACAGCGCCATCTGTTGACTTTAAAACATGCAGCGCTCACATTTATTTAATGAAAATAAATAATCACATTAGGGAGAATTGCGATTTGTTTTTCATTCACAAAATATAAGACGCCTTAAAATGATTGTTTATACTCTTGTTATACTGTTTAAGGCACTGAAGACTTTTAATGACCTTAAATTGATCTGATGAGCATGAGCGGAGTGGAATAATGAAAGTGATCAGCATGATTGATGTTCAAAATGGTAAACACGCGATGCATTGTGTGTGTATCTGCAGTCTGCAGAGCCGGTTTCCCCTTTTGAATGATGAATATAGACGAATTTATATGAAGAAATAGGCAGTTGTCTCCTTTACGCAGGAGCAGAACGGTGTGTTCAAAAGCAGCTGTTTTGCACCGACGCAGGCGACGCGAGGCAACAACACAGTCGGCTTTCATCAGCTCTAGTTCTTTGGCGTCTGTTTGGTGTGTGGAATTTTTCCCTACCTGTTCATATTTCGGCGCTCTAACTCAGTGAAACATTCACACGCAGCATCTCATTTAATTACGCCAAAACAGCATATGATGTGATAGGCTACTGGTCACGGAACATGCAAATAACATGCAAATTTTACAGTCATAACGTGTGAATTTGTATGGTCGCCAATGGCGACCTCAGCAAAAATATCACTCGGAAATTAATATTTTTAGTTGCAAATGCGACTGTTTTAGGCGCAGCCTGGAGCCCTGAAATACTTTGTACTCATCAAAAGAAAAGAAAAAAAGATTTTTTTTTTTTGTTTATAAATTATTAGAAAATTTAGAAACTCAAAAGCATGTTTTATCTTTTTTCTGTACAGATTTTCTGCTTTTGTCTGTTCTGTTTGTTTTGTCTTGTTTTCTTCTGCCTTTCCTCCTTTATTTCTCTCTCTGCAGTGACAGAGCAAGGGAAAACAGAATTAACCTTGTCTGGCTAAAGCCATCTTTTCCTCTCCTTCCTCTTGTAGCTCATACAGACATAACCTGCCCAGCCCGGAGGGCAGTAGACACACAGAGAGAGAGGGAAAGAGACACGGGCGAGGGCAGGAGAGCGGGTAAATAAACAGAACAAATACAAACCCCTGTGTGCATTGATACCCAGCTCTCTCCTCAGATCATTCCCTCAGTCGAGAGCCGCTCTCTCGCTGTCCACCCTTTAAACACCAGCTGGTGGACCTGAAACCCGGCGGAGGCCTCGATCCCTTACAAATGTTTGGATTACAGGAATGACCCGCTGAAGGAGTGTTTCACTGTTAAGTGGGATATTATTCTTGTTGGCTACTCTCAGGCAGAAAGCAAATTCTATACCTGTTTTGGCATAAAGGTTTCAGTGTACATGTACAGTACGCATCAACAAAGAGCTCCTTGTGTTCGAAGCAAACGCGCACACACTTACAAGAAAAGAAAAGATGAAAAGGGGGGGAAAAAGTCTAACATCGCCTAGATGGAGTCAGTCAATGGAGCCGTCAAGTTATCAGTTAACTCCAGTGGCATGTAGTCAGCGGAGCAGAGCAGGAGAGAAAGAAGCAGAGGAGAGGGGAAGAAAGGAGTGGAGGGGAGGGCTGAAACAGGACACTGGTTTAGGGTGCGACGGCTGAGTTGAGCTCTTATCAGCACTTCTCTCTCAATTACACCGCTAACGCTACTCTCTCGCTCTCTTTATTTCAATCTCTCCATTATTCCACTTATCTGTGTTGCTTTCTTACCTAGTGCCTTTGCAAAAGGGCAAATTACGTGAAAGGGGAGACAGCATTTGAACAGATCCCAAATTGTGAGCTCAATGAAGGGGTTTGTGTGTTTGAGTGTGTGTGAGAGAGATTGAGTCTTTTTTTTTTTTTTTTTTTTTTTTTTTTTTTAAATCAAAGACATCTTACATTAATATTTTGTAATTCTATTTATTTATTTATTTTTTTTTTTTTTTTACACACTCTAAGTCAATAATAATTTTAAAATGTAAATAGCTAATAAACTACACAAATAATAGTGACTCCAAATAACAGCTTGGAATCTATTTTTTATTTTTTTTATTTTTATAGACTGCATTTATTTGATCAAAAATACAGCAATGTGAAATATTATTACAATTTAAAACAAGTGATTTTAATATATCTTAAAATGTAATTTATTCCTGTGATCAAAGCTGAATTTTCAACATCATTAGTCCAGTCTTCAGTCACATGATCCTTCAGAAATCAGTGTAATATGCTGATTTGCTGCTAAAGAAACATTACTAATTATCAATGTTGAATGTCAGTTAATAATTTTTGGGAAATCATGATACTTTTTTTAGGATTATTTGATGAATAAAACGTTCAAAAGAACAGCATTTATTTGAAATAGAAATCTTTTGTATTTGTAACATTATAAGTGTCTTTACTGTCATGGTGTAGTTGCTGTATGAGTCCATAAGACTTTTGTATCATATCACGTGTCTTCTGAAGCCATACAATAGAATTGTGTATGTATATTTATATAAAATATAGCTTTACAGCCCTTAATCACTGTCTACTTTTACTGTATGGAAAACAGCCACTTTCTTCAGAACAACTCTTTTTGTGTTCCACAAAAGAAAGAAAATACAGGTTTGGAATGACATAAGGGTGAGAAAATGATCACAGTCATTTTATTTTTTCGTGAACCATCCCTTTAAGGTTTTACCCACTCTCTGTATGACCAACTGGCTGATGTGTTTGAATTTGCTAAGAGCATCAGCATTTATGAAACTGGCAAACAATACCAGAATGCACAGTATTGTAGAAAGATGGCAATGGATTATGGCTCTTCACAATGAATATTCACACTTGTGAACACACACACACACTCCCTCACCTGTGTGAACTCAGGCAGCTGGTTTGGCACTACAGGAATAGAGCATGAGACATTGTAGAGAAGCAATTTTAACACTTTCCAATGCTTTTAAGAAGATGACACCTGCTGAAGAACTGGACGCTCTTAAGCAAGAGATTGAAACAAAGGTGAAAAAAATCCAAATGAAAGGCAGCTTCCCAACACCTCTATTCTAAGTCTCTTTTCAAAGTGCGTAACTGCTTTTTTATATTCCTCCATCTTTTATAAGAATGAAAAATGTGTGTATACTGCACTTATCTCTTTGAGATTCTAGGGAGTCATTTCTCTCTATCAGTTCTGGGAACTTTTTTTTTTTCTTGTTTTTAGCTCTTTGTGTTTCTCTTATTGATTTTCATACAATATTTGTCAAAGCCACAGTAAAACTTTTTTTTTTTTTTTCTGATTGTTTTAAGATTAAATCTTTCTGAATATTATGTAGATAACATTGTGTTCATATATGCAACTTTTTTTTTTTTTTTTTGTATATAGTAGAAAGTTTTCTATCATGGCAACTCATAACATCGGTATATATATTTGGAAGGACATTTTTTTACCTGAGACCTGGTGCCAGTGTAATTAGCACGACAGCGTAAACTGTATTCATGTCTGAAACGCTCTAAATGTTTGTTATTGTGCTGGTTTTAATTCTCTTTTATTCAGACAGTGAACTACAGACAAAGAGCCGAGGTCCTTTAGGACACCAGAGTGCTTTAAAGGCACTTAAATGTATTGTTTACCAAGCAAATGCTTAATTACCAGGTTGAATTAATTAATTACACTTCTTCTAAAGACAACAATACCCCATCCCCTGAGTGAACCTGGTGTGTGTATGTGTGTGGACTGTGGAGTGAAGGGGGCTAGAGTTGACCCTCTCCTTCTTCCCTCTAAAAATAAACTAAAGGGAAAGAATTGCAGAGAGGGAGAGGACGCGAGTGGGGTGGGTCCAGGGGGAGAAGACAGGTTAACATCACATTAAGTGGAAAGGGCAGAGCAGTTTCTCTCTGCTTAAAGTGGAAATTGTGTGCATATCACAGAACACCCCACACACTGAAAAGCTCATTAGCATGAGGCCAAGAAAGACGGAGCTCAGTCCGATACTTGCTGGAGTTCTCCAGGGGTGAGCCCACGCTAGACCAAGAGACCTTCGCACACACTCCCTCACTTCAGGAAGAGATCGATGGAACTGTGAATGTTTGCACACTTGAATTTAACAGACATTTAATCAATTCAACTTTTAAGGTGAAGGATGTTGATTCTTCTATCTCAGTTTAACATGCAAAGTCAATTTTAAGTAAGCCATTGGTAGATTGACTTCTGGAAGAGTGCAAACACTGACTATGTCGCGCTTTTAAAACACTGCCGTCTTTGTTTGAGTGGCCTGAAGTGTCAACTTTTGAATCATCCAGTGAGATTAGTTTGGGCCATATCAGTACATACAGAAGTTGGTTTATTAACAGTGATCAATTTCTCTAAACGTGTTGGTAAGGCAATTAATCAATTATGAAAAAAAAGCAGCACAACTGTTTTCAACATTGATAAAAAATAATAAAAATTGTTTCTTGAGCACCAAATCAGCATATGATTTTTTTGAAGGACCATGTGACACTGAAGACTGAAGTATAAAAGCTGAAAATTCAGTTTGGCCATTACATTAAAGTCTCCCTGAAATCAAAATGTACGTTTCTTAGCTTTTAGTATGAATATGTTAGCCTTAAGGTTATGAATAAGCTGGTGTTCCAAAATAATGACAAAATTTGCATTTAGGAGATATAAGCATTCAAAACTGCTGGCTTACTCCGTTAAAATGTATCACAGATTTTCATGACATCTCTGCGCACTTGAGCTTCTCATCAAATCTTCTGTCCAATCAAATGCTCTCTAGAATCTGAAGTCCTGCCCCCTCCTACACTATAAACATATCCTGAAACTACGGCTGAAATCGGTCATTTGTTCACACATTTACTAGATTTTATATGGTGAATGGCACATAGTGCACTATATAGGAGATAGGGAACGATTCAGATAGTATAAATAGGCTTTCCATTGACACAAATTATGTCCGTTTTCGCATTAGTGTCACGTGAAACGCAGCAGCGCTCTGGTCCTGGTTCTGTTAAATTCTGTTGAATGCTGTATTTTAAAGCGATATGGAAGAGATTAGGAGGAGAAACAGGTTAGAGATTAGAAGAAAACTAAAACTTTACTGAGCTCAATGGCTCTGGCCGAGCTGTGATATAAACGAAACGCTATTGGCTATTTTTTTTAAAAAGGGGGCGGAGCTGTTCGATATGTCTCGCCCTGTCTTCCTGTTTCAGTTGAAATTACCTCAACACATTAAATAATGCTGCGTGTTCCAAGACACCTCGGTGGGCCTTTAAATTACATTTCAAAGAAATTGTAATAATACAAAATATTACTTTTTTACTGTATTTTTGATCAAATAAATGCAGTCTTGATGAGCATATAAGATTCCTTTCAGTTTTTTTTTTTCTTTTTTTCATTTCTTATCGACCCCAAACTGCTAACCTTTTGAATGGTAGTAGAAATAGAATTTACAATTTGACAAATAAAAAAAATTTGTAAAAACCGCTTATTTGCTAATAATGCACTAGTGACTAGAATAACAGCAGAGGAAATATTCACTTGCCCAGAGACCATAAATCATGTGGAAGAAATCACTCTGTAATGTTATCTTCTATTCTTTTTTCTTTCCTTTATATTTCTCAAGAGCAATACATATATGTCTTATTGTCCTTTATAGAGGAGGAGAACAAAGAACTTGCCAATTTCTCAAGAGAGACGTAAGCATTCCCCCGGCAGTGTATGGGAAATGATCACCTTGTCCCAGATTTATTTTTTACTTTACTCTAACCTTCTCGTCCTTATGTCACCTTCTCTGCTTTAGTGTTATCTAACGCTTGTCATAAACCTTGTCTTCTGTTTCCCTATTCTTTCTGAATCCTGATTGGCTGCAACTGTCCGGTATAATGTTTGCAGATTTGTCTCATTGAGTTTTGAATGTCTGCAATTAATCTCCCACAAAGCACCAGCAAGACAATAATAGGCCATTTGAATGCCATCGGCCAGCGAAGTCTATGAAAGAGAGAGAGACTCTAGAAATGCATGTACATTTGCTCTATACGTGTCTGACTCATAGTCCAGCCAGGGGAACGATAAAATGCTTAATGTTTTCATGAGAGCGCAAGTGAATGGCTTTGCTTTTATACACTCTATTAATGTGTAATTATAATTCAGATGAAAAGAGAGCTATTATCATTGTGCTGATGAGGCACAGCTCGTTCTCTCTTACCCACTATTGAAAAGCTCTTATTACGATGTTCAGTGTCACTGTGACTGCCTGAGCCTCAGTGGTGAATGCACAAAGATGTCTGGGCACCTTTGTTCAGCTGGAAAATTCCCATAACTGTCTGGCCCTTTTATCTTTGTCGAATGGCATCACTGTGTTTTATTGGTGGAGTAATGATGAAACTGATCTGTTCTTTGATTGGTTGAGTTGAACTGTCAGTGAAGGTGTTAATGAGATCACAATTACTTGAGAAAAAAGCCAAAGAATGTTTAACTGAATATTCACACTTTTTTCCGTACAATGTGGCTTTTCTATTCCAATATTCTCTGTGTCTGTGTCAGCTTTGCCATCACAGGAATAAACCACATATTAAAATTATTTTAATTTGTAATATTTTACTGTATTTTTGATCTGATAAATGCAGCCTTGGTGAGCATAAAAGACATTGGGCCCTATTTTAAAGATCTAAGTGCATGGTCTAAAGCGCACTGCGCAAGTGCATTTAGGGCGTGTCCGAAACCACTTTTGGTAGTTTAACGACGGGAAAAATGTGTGTAAATAAGCAGAGGGTACGCACGTTGTGCACCCGCCTTTAGGCGCATATTACTAACGTGCCCTTTAATTAACAAAAAAAATATTGCATTGTTGGCGCGTTGCTATTTTGAGGCAACGCGCCAACAATGTGCCTGAACACACCTCGTTTTCAGACTAGCACGCCTATGTGCGCACAAATGCATTTGCTATTTAAACAACGTGGGTGCAGGACGTGAAAATAACTGCGTTGGGCTGAAACTAGCAAAAAACGCATTGCGCCGGGTGTATGATAGGGCCCATTAAGTGCATTAAAATCATTGTGAGTTTGAGTATTTTTTTTTTTTTTTTTTTTGCAAGAAAGCCCTGGCAAATATCTCATTAATATTCAATATATATTGCCTAGCCCTAGTTCTGTCATTTCCTGTCTGAGAATAAAGCTTATCTCTGAAGTGCATATACTGGCAAAATGATAAACATCTGTTTAAACCTTAATCTTAATGTTTTTGAGTTTTTCACTGAGTGGGAATATCCTGTTCTATCAAAGCTCTGCCTTTGATATCAGTTCAAGCACATTTACTCTTCTTGTCAAGTTAAAGGTCATTTTAAGAGATCCTATGAATATTATTATGTATCTGTGGAATTACCTGACATTTTTGATACAATACATGCTACAGCTACATTTTTAACGCATTTGTTAACATTGTCTATGGAGGCTCACATTTTTAAAATTTATAAATATACTATATGGAAATAATTGTTGTCCTCTCCAGATATGTATTTTGACACATACACTAAGTTTATTCAGACATCACTTACCTCGCGTTTCCACATGCATAAGAGCATTTTGATCTTCGTTATATAATTCAAAAGCTATTTTGTGTCACTGTGCATGTATGTATGTATTTATGTATGTATGGCAGGATCGTATGACTTCATTGAGATAACCATTGAGAGTGAGTGATGGTTTCGGTTCTCTTAACCACATCATTACGGGAGATGAGTGCATGAAAAGTGCTCAAACATGCGTCTTTGCTGACACTGAGCTTCTTAAGAATGTCAGTTCCAGTGAGAGCCTGTTAATCTATTATACAAGTGTGTGCGTATAAGAGTGTTAGCTGGATAGAGAGAGAAAGATGTTTTTACCACCGACATATATCTTGGAAGGTTCTAGAAGGCTTATAAATATCTCTCTTGCTTACTAATGCAGTCCCCAATAGCAGAATGTGTGGAAGGTGACAGTCTTTGTGCATGCGTGTGTGTGTTAAAGAGAAATACATGTGTGAAAGTGCTACTTTGCACCTCTGGATGGAAGGTAATGTAGTCCGACTCAGACCCAAAATAAATAAGTAAACAAGGGAGGCAAAAGATGACAATGACACATTCCCACTTTGAAAAAAAGTGGGAAGATTTCAAAGGGAAGTGTGTGGCAGTGAATGTTATGCGTCAAAATGGAAGACTGGTGTCAAGATATTGCTGAGCGAACTTTTCAGAGCCATAAACACAGCGCTGTTGGCAAAGCATTCTGGTGAGGAAAATGAAATGTAAAGATCTCTAAAAGGAAGAGAATAAAGCAGACGGGTCCTGAATAATAATTTGAAGATCAGGACATTGATTGTTTTGTGTAGACATTTAGACGTGATGTTTTTCAGCTTATCTGCCTGTCTTTGAACAAAGTCTTGGAAGTTTTGCCAAATTTAATTTAATTGTGGACACTGGAAACATTGGAAATTAGTTTTCCTAAGGTTAAAATAAACTGTGAACTCAAATACAATAAAAATGCAATAGCTAGCTAGCTAGCAATAGCACATGTTCGAAGCATCCGAAATGTTACTTTTTACCTTACAATATGTAGTGCTGTGAAGACATTATAGTTACTGCGCTGGTATTTTTTGCAGCATATAACCAAAAATTAATCATGGATAATAGCAGTATTTTGGATATAATGAAATACTGCTAATACTGCAAACAAATAAATAATTGTATTTAGCAAGGATGCATTAAATTGATCAAAAGTGACAGTAAAAACATTTATAATGTTACAAAATATTTGTTTTATATAAATGATTTTTTCCCCTATTAAGAATCCTGAAAAAAAGTATCATGGTTTCTACAAAAAATATTAAGCATCACATCTGTTTGTAACATTTATAATAAAAGGAAATGTTTCTTGAGCAACAAATTAGCATATTAGAAAGATTTCTGAAGCATAATGTGAGATTGAAGACAGGAATAATGACTGCTGATTTATTTATTAAAAAATAGTAATAGTAAAAAAGTTTTCAAATTGTAATGTTTCACAGTATTACTGATCAAATAAATGCAGCCTTGGTGAGCATAAGAGACTTCATTGTAACAACTGGCAAATGATCCTTTCTGTTAAAGGGTTAGTTCACCCAAAAACAAATTCTGTCATTTATTACTCACCCTCATTTTGTTCCACATCCGTAAGACCTTCATTCATCTTCGGAAAAACAAGTTAAGATCTTTTTGATGAAGTCTGAGAGACTTTGGAGCGGTAGTTGCATTGGATCTCTATTGAGAGACAGAAACCTCTCAGACATCATCAAAAAATCTTAATTTGTGTTCTGAAGATGAACAAAGGTCTTATGGATGTGGAACAACATGAGGGTAAGTAATAAATGACAGAATTTTCAATTTTGGATGAACTAACCCTTTAATAATCATGCACCTGCAAATGTTAGCATTGCACTTTATTGTTATGCTAATGATAGAGTTATGTTATTTCCTTAGATCAGTCATTTATTTATCTATTTACTCAATTAAATTAAGTTTCAGCATTCAGGAATTGTTGCATTAGCTCACTGAAGTAACTTAAGCAAGTGCCAACAATATTTTCAATATTTAAGTCTATCCACCAACAATGTTCCACATTGTTTAAGACTTTGATGTCTGTTGGATGCATAGGTAAATTCTTAGTTTTTCAAATGGATGTCTCTAACCGTGCGTGTGTGTTAGTGTGACTCCATCAGTGTTTCTGTTCCTGAGATGAACTATTGGCTTGGGTCCACAGCTCTTCATACACACTTCAGAGACCGATGCCCTGCTCTCAGCTCTCTGTTGCCCAGGAAACAACCTTCTCAGTGCTACAGGCAAGGGTGGGCCGCCATTGTGGAGCTCTCGAGTAGAGCACTTCAGCTCACAGGACTCTGATTCCCTCTCACGCTTTCTGTAGAATCCCTACCTCTGCTGTTCATTATCTTTTGCCATTGTGTGTGTGTGTGTGTGTGTTTGTGTGTGTGTGTGAACACTTGAATGTCTGTGTTAGGTTACACACCATAGCCACATAAATATCTACCCTTGAACATCATTCTAATTATTATAATGGTATCATTTTAATGGCAACAGTTTTATCGCAGCACTGTTTTCTACAGAGATATTCATCAGAAAGAAAGGTTTCATCCTATTTTGTGTTCATTTCTCAATGCCATAAAGCTTGAAAAACTCTACTATATAAGTTTTCTTTATGATAACTGTTACTTAGCAGTGTTTTAGGACTGATTCCAAGCAAGACAACATTAATCTGAAAGGTTTTTTCATGTACTGTGTCTCAGAAGGTCTTGCCCTGAAACCCAAAACCCCTCTGTTATCTGGGATTAATCTGAGAGAGAAGAGGACAGCATCATTATTAAATTCATTAGGTAATTAATTCAATTTCACTGAAGCTGCTTCACATTACTTAAATGAGTATTTTAATGTGAACCAGACTCTGAGTGAAACATCAGAGAGAGAGAGCATGCAGGGCGCAAAAACAAATAGTCACTAGAACTCGATGACACAGCGTTGCGTTGTGAAAAGCTAATGGTCACTTGACATCGGTGATAAGCAACAATACTGTAAGTGTTACTTTACACTAAAACGCTGTAAAAATCAGTCGATAGATTTACTATTGTTGTTAATTTCATGCAGGTTTGACAGTTTTACAAATTAAATAATGTGAAGATGTCATGTAATCCTATCTTTTTTCTTGATACGCATCACTTCAATCTCCTGCCGCTAGCATTTTGGCACAGCTAATATGATAATTGCTTGCTTTTTATTTATGGTCATGAATATTCGGTTACTTTGTTCCATGTAGTCTCAACTGACTGTCTGATGCTTACTGAACATGAAAAGCAAGCACTAGCAGAACATTGAAAGATCCAATCTAACTGAATAGCTTTACAATTTTGAGGTTTTTTTGGCCTAAATAAACCGCAAAGTAGAGAGTCTGATTTTTATTTTTTTTATTTTTTTTTATTTTTTTTTTTTATACAGATAGTAAAAAATCTGGCTTTGCAACTAAAACATTCTTTAAAAGTATAACGTTCAAAAGTTTGGGCTTGGTAAGATTTTTAAAATTTTATATATATATATATTGATCCAAATACAGTAAAAACAGTAATATTTTGAAATATTATTACAATCTATTGTAATATATTTTAAAATGTAATTTATTCCTGTGATGGTAAAGCTGAATTTTCAGCAGCAATTACTCAGTTTTCAGTGTCAGCACAGCACTTTTGTTTACTTAAAAAAAAAAAAAAAAGTATTGATTTTTGAACAGTAGTGTATAGATTCCACCTTTTCTTTTCTTTTCTTCTTCTGTTTCATGTACACAGGTGCTGTTGAGGAGGACGATTTTAGTGTGTCAGGGCAGCAGTGGTCTCCTATCATAAAAGAAATAATTTATACACCATCAGAGTAAAGTGAGTACAACACTGGGACAGACCAACTGGCACACAGGGGTCACTGGCATATTCAAACCTTTTACACCAAACAGCATCCGTTTTCAATAGCTGATCCATCAGCAATGCATCATATTAGCAATGCAAAGTCCATCTGTGCTATTGACTAAACAGTATTTGATTAATCTTTTGTTTGTTGGTCTGTTTTAATCCTGCACACTATACAACTGCACGTGTCTTATGCATTCATGGCTGTACAGTGCAATATTTTCACAATGGTTGAGGTTGATTATGTGTGTCGCCGCCATTCAGAGAGTATGTAATCAGATAGGATAGATTTAATCACGTGCTGTCACGCCATCTTATGCAGTCCTGAACTCAGACATGAGTCAAAGTGACAATTGGACATGTTTGCCGACTTAAATATGACCTTTAAACGGTGTTGTCCAAAGATATTTCGCACAACGTTGTTTGCTCAATTTAATTTATTCTGTGCATAATTTAATTGGGCTTTATGGTCTATTCACACCAAGCAAAAACAGACCAATAACATGTCTAGAAAAGGCATTCTTTTTGACTTCACTTTTGGTGTGAATGGTTTTTAACAGTGAATATTTAGCTTTTTAACAGTACAACTGTTCGTATTTCAATATACACAAAGGTCAAGTCTCAGAAAGATCTGTTTTGTGAAATCTGCTAAATGTCAGACTGGAGTAGAGTTTCTCATCTCTCTCTTCTCTTCTGGTGCCCTCGAAATGTGCTTTCTCTCTCTCTTTCTCAGTGGAGATTAATGGTACCCATCTGCTGTAACATGTGGGGTTTGTCTAGATGATGCTACTGTGACATGATACATAATGGAGCCATTGTTTCAGTAAAATGGCTCAATCAGCCGGGATTTGTTTAATACTGCGTCTGATAAGACATTGAGATGTCGCAGACAAGCTCTTCTTTTCCGTCAATAGTTTGAAATGAAAGATAACTGTCACATTTGTCAGTGGTAGAAAGGATCCTTTATTTGAGAGACTACTAAAATGTGACATTTAAATTAATTGGATTGGAACATCATAACAGATGTTATAATAATGTAAATAAACGTACAGTATTTTAAATATCATCATATACACACACAAACATCTGTACTAAGGATAAAATAGTATGTTAATATTGAAAGAAATCTCTTATGCTCACCAAGGATGCATTTATTTGATCAAAAACACTGTAAAATATTATTACAATTTAAAATGACTGTTTTCCATTGTAATATATTTTACAATGTAATTTATTCCTATGATAGCAAAGTTGAATTTTCAGCATCATTACTGCAGTCTTTGTCACATGATCATTCAGAAATCCTTCTAATATGCTGATTTGGTGCTCAAGAAATATTTATTATTGTAATTATTAATGATGAAAACAGTTGTGATGCATGATTTTTTTATTTTTTTATTTTTTTTTTAAAGATTCTTTCATGAGTAGAAAGTTCAAAATAACAATTTATTTTAAAAGAATTTATTATATTTATAGAAAAAAAAGATAGACCCCAAACGTAAAATTACCGTTTAAACTCTTTACTTTGATCTTCCAGTTTATTTAATGACTTTTCATTAAATGATGTGTGATTGTGGTATCATGTGTAGTTGATATTATAGCTTGGCGTATTGAACATAAAACCTAAGAAGAATTCTGCTTTCATGTTCTTTAAACACATGCTAACACAGCTTCAATTCTTTATTGACACTTTCCACCTCTGTAATTTATTTGCACAATGTTATTATCTTTCAAGTATGCCAGCTCTCCGTTGGATATCATATCTATCACATAATATTCACCATAGAGCCATAGAGCTGTTGTGTTAATGCGAGCCATCTGCTAGGCTTTCTTTTCTTCTTAGTTCAAGCTGTCTTGTCACCATGCTGTGACAGTTATGCAAAAAGCACTAATACAAAGTGAGAGCAAAGTTTAATGTGGTTAATGAAGGCGCCACATTCATTTCACCCACGTTCCCTTACACTTCACAGTATCACATGTTCTTTGCGTCCTTTTTACCAACAACACATTACAAGTCTTTGATTTTAAGGGTCATATCATTTAATTTATTTTTTTCCTTGAGGTCCACTTGTCAAGGTTTCTTGCCAGTGAAAACAGTCATCATTTAGTTTTTCGCCATTTTCTTCTCTCTCTTTGAACTTTAGACTTTGCTATTGTACCTTTAGGATTTCATTGCAGACGTAGTCTTTTGATTGGCTAATCCCTTTGCATAATGTTACAGGTCGCATGTTTGCCAATAGTTTTCACTGCTCTCTTTGTCTGCATTATATTGTATTGTTACAGGTTCACATATAGTCAACAGACATGACACTGAGGCATAGCAGCATTTATATGAAGCATTTGAGCCCTGACTGTGTAGATCTCATCCTGGCGCATTTATCGCAGCGCTGGACTGTATAGATTATGGAGGAATGGAACAAAAGAGATTATATATGGTACAGAAACGAGTCAGCTTGACAGGAACAAATCCGTTTAAGAGTGATGGAGGAGGAGGATAGGGGGAACGAGAAAAACAGAAATCGCTGAGAAGGGAGGAGTGATAAAAACACAGATGAGAGGAATGTAATTGAATAAAAGCAGGAATGTGAGGGAGCAGTCAGAGATCCTGATCTTATTAGGATTAAGAATCAGGCCTTTGTGTGCATGATCGCATAATGTAAGCAAACACAGATATAATGTAAGATGAAGCAAAACATTTCAAGTAGAGAATATTGATGAATGAAATTCTGACTTTAGCCATTTTTTAGTATTATTTTTAAAAATATAGAAGTGTTTTTGAGGTCTCCCTCCACGTGTGCTGTCTAATGAATGTCTACAACTATAGACTGAACATAGCCAGAACCAAAAGGACTTTTTCTGCACTAATTTTGTTGGAAATCGGCATATTAAAAGGATAGTTCACCCAAAAAATGAAAATTATCCCATTATTTACTCACCCTCAAGCTATTCTAGCTGTATATGACTATCTTCTTTCAGACGAACACAATTGGAGATATATTTAAAAATATCCTTAGTCCTCTAAGGTTTATAATGGTTGTGAATGGCTGCCCAGATTTTGAAGACAAAAAAAAAAAAAAATGCATCCATCCATAAAAAAATGAATCCATACCACTCCAGGGGGTTAATAAAGGCCTTCTGAAGTGAATAGATGCATTTGTGTAAGACAAATATCCTTATTTAAAACTTATAAAGTAAAATAATGAGTTTCCGGCGTGACAGCCATACGCATTTGATGTACGTCCAAAAAGCGTTAACTTCTGCGACGTAGTACACAATGACATGACGTTCTACACTACGCCCTGACATACTATGCTATGTCCTACACTATAATGCGTAGTACGCCATGTCATTGTGTAGAACGTCATGTCATTGTGTACTATGTCGCGGAAGTTAATTCAAATTTATTTATTTATTTGAATTTATTTATTTAAATAAATTCTGTTCTTTTGAACTTTCTACTCATCAAAGAATCCTGAAAAAATGTTTCCACAAAAAAAAAAAAAAAATAATAATAATATTAATCAGCACAACTGTTTTCAACATTCATAATAATAAGACATGTTTCATGACCACCAAATCAGCATATTAGAATGATTTCTGAAGGGTCATGTGACTGGAGTAATGACTGCTGAAAATTCTGCTTTGCCATCTCAGAAATAATTTATTAAATAAAAAATTAAATATATATTCAAATAGAAAATATTTATTTTAAATTGTAATAATATTTCACAATATTATTGTGTATTTTTGAATTAAATAAATACAGCCTTGGTGAGCATAAGATACTTACTTCAAAAACATTTACAAATCTTACCGACCCCAATATTTTATTCATAAAGGTTTTTGTGATTATTTTATTAACACAACTATAACTATAACTCTAATATCAATTTTATGTATTTAATTATTTATTGTAAAGGCAAATAAATATGGAAACAATCAGTTAACATGATCACAGGCACCTAATTTGAGGAAAAAGCCACATCAGTGTGAAAGTTATAGCAAAAAAATTGGACGCATTTGCATTTTATAGTTAAAGCATGTCTGTATGGGTGTAAATATGCATTTACATGTGTTTTTCATGTGCAATCAATAAAAACTACCCACTGTATCATTATATGCAAACCACATGGAAAGTCCCCAGTCACCAAGAGATTGCTGAATTTCCTCATTAACTGGGTCATTTAAAACATCCAAATACTTCAACGTCTCTCCTGTTAACTTTTGAAAGACGTTTATGCATCTTTCTCTTTGGACATCCTCCCCTGCTGCTTCACTGAAAAGCAGTGGAGGAGATGTTTGGCAAGATTTTCACAGAGTGGAAGTGTTGCCTTACAGAGTTTTGGGTCCGTTTTCAATTTTTCCTGATGATTTGTATGGAAATTGTCAGTGACAGTGGTGTAATTATGGGATAAATGCTGTTCCACAGCCAGCTCGTAAATAGAAAAATCAGCGAGACAATTTTTCAAAGGGATGTTGCTCAGCTGATGGGGCTGCTGACAGCATGAGTCTGACCCCGCCGAGAATGAATGTTGTGTGTGTGTGAGGCGATGGGGTTGTTTTTGGCAGCTTCCTGTCACCGTCTTCACTGATGAACTCTCAATGTCTTGATTCTGTCTCAGTTCATTTCTATCATGGACGCAGAGTGTGTATAAATAGCTTTTACCACAAGTACAATACACAAAAAGTAAACAGGAAAATGAAAAAAATAAAAAAAATGTATTACTCTATTTCAGAAGGAGGAAAGAGGATGAGTGAGCACAGACATGAACAAGTGACAGATCTGGGGACAGACAGACTCAGTCCCAGAGTAGAGAAAGAGATCTGACAATGATAATCAGGTCAGTGTGCCGGCTGGGACGCGTTCCACTCCATCCGTCCCCTGAGAACCAATCATTGGTTTGTTGCCTCTCTGTGGATACAGAAGAGAGAGAGAGAGACCAGCGACTTCTGTCTGCAGCAATCTGTTACTTTGGGTGGATTATTTCTAATGCTGACAAGCAGCTCCCCACAGTATTTGCTCCAAATGTGTTTAAACACTTTTATTTTGGTTTTGTTATTTTTATGGAATATCAGATTAAATCTAATATAATTATGTAACTTTTAAAACCAGTGATTCTCAAGGACAGATAGTCATCTCAATATAATTTATAGAAACTAAATGTATATAATTAAAACAAAGATATTAATTACATATTTTGGAAATTTTAAATATTTTTGAAATAGATTATTAGGTAATTTTAATTAAAAATGTTACTTTTTGTCTAGATTTTTTTTAACACCAAACCACAAATACATCACTCTCAACAGAAGGTAAAGCATGATAGCTTTTATTTAGAGAACTCACTTTGACTCAAAAGACAGTAGTCAGACAGTGAAAATCCATGACAGGGTGTGGATGCTTTATCTCCAACTCTAGAGCGCTGTGAGAATAGGTTAAGAAATGCTTCAGTACATGACTCAGAACAGCAAACAGGAAATCCCCCTCCAATCAGCAGCAATCTGATATATGTAATGCCGCTGGTTTCAAACTGAGCTGTCAAAACTTTGGCTAGACGAGATGGAATGATATCACAAGGGAGAAAAAGAAACAGAGAACTGATACAGGGGTTAATTGAGGTTGCTAAGTTTATAATCATTTAGGAACTTCACCAGCCCATCTTTGATCAGCCTGTATGAACATATGGAGCAGTGTAATCAAATGTACAGTATATTAGAGCTAATCATTGTTCAACTATTTGACAATATGTACTTTGTAGATCACTTTGTTAGGGCAATTGCCATTTACATCTGGTATTTAGGAAGGGACGAAAACGCACCACTGTAAAGGAAAGGGGGCACTGGTTTTATAACACAAGACAAAATAAGAGGATCATTTTGAAATGGAATGCAGCACAATAATAGTTTTTATCTTGGCTGTCTTGTTTTCATAATCATTAGAATAAAAAATTGTTAGGGACTATTAAATTAACCCTATAAGGCCCCACTGCTGTAATATTACAACAGGCACTAGTATGACCCTATTACCTGATAAAAAAATGTCTGAAATATGTTTTCTGCTATGCTAACTTTTTATTATTATTATTATTATTATTATTATTATTATTTATTTTTATCAGAAACATTTAGGAACTCTCTCTTTGTTTTACATTTTCAGGTTTGCAAAGCGTGGGTTTTGGAGAGAAGACATGTGATTGAAGGATGGCCTAGTTCAATGGCTAGCGTAAGTTAGCAAACCGGCTGAAATTACTCACAGCACCTTTAATTCATTACATTTTTGTTACGGTTATGATTTGATAAATTGTCTCCTCCCAGTCAAAGTTCAAAAGTCAGAGGAACAAATTGGAGTAGCAGAAGGAAAACAACTTCCTCTGGGAGGAGAGAATGTGGGAAAAAGAGAGAGAAGAAAACTATGTGTTGGTAATTGCCAGTCAAGGCACCCCCAAAAGAAAAAGAAAACGCTGAGTCGGTTCATTAGCACGAGACGTTATCGGCAGTCTTGCGTGTTCATTTGCCGTTAAAACTGTCATCTTTTAATGGAAATTAGCCTAAATTTTCTCCCTTTTCATGTGGAGTTTGTTGTGTTCTGCATACGTCAGCAGAACAGAGCAGAAGAGAAACGAGAGCGAGAAGAGAGCAAGAGAGAGCGAGGGAATTTAGCTAAGGTGGACAGATCCCACAGCACACAGACTATTTATCTTCCTACTAAAGTGGCGAATTGTGAATGCCGGCACTAAGTGATTCCATCTATCTCTGATTTCACGCAACTCGCGGAAACGTTTGTGTTGTCCTCTACGGAGTCATTTTCAAAACAGTTAAAGTGCGGAGGAGATCTGATTTCATTACTGTGAGAGGAGGAGAGAGAGAGAGACTGTGTGTACGTCACGGCCTTTTCTTTTGTCTTTAGCGACCGTCTATGTCATTGCCGCCCATTAAAATCACAAATTAAATTGTGCTGCGTTTACAGATAACTGATTGTCATGGAAACAATGCCGCTTCAGTGTATCTGCACAGAACAACACTGCATCCCCATTAAACCGTTGCGCCGCTGCCACCGCAGCAAATTTAACTGGCGGACACGTGTTAGTCCCCACACGACAGGAACTAATGTAATAAGGCCTCTATCTCATTTCAGTGGGGGAGCATTTTGAGCGTTGCACCGATGTTATGAGGCTATTACAAGCTGTATAGCTGACCTAAGATCAGCTCTGTGTTGTTATTAATAAAAGGGGGGGATTTGGAGGGTTGAGGCTGGAAATGGTTATGTGTGAGCGTTCTTCCTCCCAGAAGCCCCATAATTTGGTTTGATTGGGCCATCGATCTCGTTTACTGGGGGCACAAGTGCTTCTCACACCTCATCTAAACTGTTTTTCAGTAAATAAAGCTGCTCATAATTCCTTCCTGGATGCTGCAGAAGGAATTTCATAGTTCATAACTGGTGTTAGGGGGTTGCTAACTAAAAATAGCAGCTCTACTAGTTTAACTAGATTTTTTTCAAGGCAGTAGTTCATCTATCTTCATAACAGTGTAGCTTTTCTTATAACTAGTTATAAGTTTATTATGAGTAATGGTGTAGTGCGACAGCCGACAACTGTTTTCAGTGAGTTTGAGTTGAGGGAAACAAACGCGATAACCTAATTAGTTTCCTGTTGACCTTATCTTTAACATATGAAAGTCTGATTCATTCCAGGGAAGTGATTCATCCTAAATGGTCCACTCTCTCATATGTAGTATTGGAAAGTCTGATTCATTCTAGTAAACTGGTTCATCAAATGGTCCACTCTCCCGTATGTAATGTTGGAAAATCTGATTCATTCAAGTGAATCGGTTCATCTTAAACAGTCTATCCTCTCATATGTAGTGTTGGAGAATCTGATTTATTCTAGTGAATTGGTTTATCCTAAACAGTCCACTCTTTCATATGTTGTGTTGGAAAATCTGATTCATTCAGGTAAATCATTTCATCCTAAAAAGTCTATTCTCTTATATGTTGTGTTGGAAAGTCTTATTCGTTCTAATGAATCAGTTCATCTTAAATGTTCCAATCTCTCATATGTAGCATAGGAAAGTTTAATTCATCCTAAACGATCCTCTCACATTCTAGTCAGTTTGTTTGGAGATTCATGTTTAAGCTTTACGAATATTTTGTTTCGAATCAGTTGTTCGGAGCGCCAAAGTCACGTGATTTCAGCAGTTTGAATACGCGATCCAAATCACTGATTTGAAACAAAAGATTCGTAAAGCTTCGAAGCAGTGTTTTGAAATCACCCAACTCTAGATATTGTTGAAAAGTCGTTATTTTTTTTATTTATTTTTTTTGGCGCACAAAAAGTATTCTCTTCGTTTTATAATGTTAAGGTAGAAACACTGTACTCACATGAGCTGTTTTAAATATGTTTTGAGAACCTTTCTGGATCTTGAGAGGTTCGGGGTCGTTGCTGGCAATGGAGGCCTCACTGAGCCATCGGATTTCATCAAAAATATCTTAATTTGTGTTCTGAAGATGAACAAAGGTCTTACGGGTTTGGAACGACATGAGGGTGAGTAATAAATGACATTATTTTCATTTTTGGGTGAACTAACCCAAAAAGTAGCTTTCACAACACTGTCAACTCATGCTTACCTTCCTCCCACTTCCGCAGACACTGCTGTCTGTCTGTTGCTGTCTCTTTCTCGTCTCCACACACCTTCTTCTCCCATCACTCTTGCTTCGACTCTTCAGAGGCAGACTGGTTTTACAGCGAAGAAAGGCTCAAGCGCGCACACAACACATTCATAATGAATGAAGGCAGGCTGTTTTAATGACCGGGTCCAGGAGGAGTCCGTGCACAAAGCTCTCCCGCGCCATCAGCTCTGTTCCTGGGATAATGATATCACCCCTGGCCCCAGCGAGGTCTAGTGGAACCTGCTTCTCCATGAGCTTTAATTATCTGTTTGATAAATGCCGGGCAGTGGAGGATGCTAGCTTGGGTTCACAGGTCAGCCTCTGAACTGGGCGATGACGACCCCAGCAGGTGAGAGGTCGTGGCACATTTGCTCGTGCTAAGAGCCGTAAAATAAGCAGCTTTGAAGTGCCAAGTTGTATCATTTATTTAAGGTGCATACAACACAATGGCTGCATTTTTAATATACGAGACGCAATAACCTGCAACATATGTGCTGTTATTGAAATGAGGAGGAAAGCCACCGCAGAGGTGTGCGGATGGATAGATCAATCATTTTAATAGCTCCGGTCTCTCGTATCGTGTGTGTGTAGAGGACATGGCTCGGGCTGACCTGTTGGTAATGGTGTTGAGTGATTGATGGTTGATCTCTGCTTGCGGGAGAGCGTACAGTGGGCGTCCCAGAGCTAATTTAGTCATTGCGGCTCGGGAGACGAGAAGATCCGATTGTGTGAAAAAAATCAGAGGAGCTGCCGACTAGCTAGGAACATTAATGTCAGCCGCCGAGAGCCGAGAGACAGCTAAGACAAAACAAGAACTGCCAATATGGTGTTAACACTATACACTCACACAGACTGTGAGATGGGTGACTCACGTTTATGTTGCCTCCCATAAGTGCCGCACGATAGACACCGTTTATACTGAAATAGAGAAGGAGGGAGGGATGGATAGGAGAGGTATCAGCAGACGTTGAATTATTAAAGGTGCAGGGGGCACTTAAAACACAAAAGACTCCTCAACTCTAGATGAATGCAATCCTATATCTGTCTCAATGTTCACTCACTTGATGTTTATTATACTGACAACCCATAATGCACCACCTCCAGCACTTCCCACACAGGAACATAAAAGGTGTCATTAATGAATTGGTTTGCTTGCTTCTTATTATTCTAATTGGACAGGCTGGTAATAAAGTTAACCCATGAGATTAATAAATAATTACTGGAGGCCAATGTTTAAAAAGATAGTTCTCTCAAAAAAGACAATTCTGTCATATTTACTCACCCTCATGTTGTTCCAAGCCTGTTTGTTATTTTTACCTTTGGACACAAAATACATATTTATACTGTTTATTATTCAAAATATGTATGTTTTATAAAATAATATTTGCTAAAATAAATATGACACTTTTCTTTTATGAGTTAGTGCTGTTTGTAATGAAGGATCATGTGGCACAATCAAGACTGGACGAGTAATGGCTTTATAAAATATACACACATAAAATAGTTATTTTAAATTGTAATAATAATTCCCATTATTTAATTTTTTATATTATACATACATACACACATATATATATATGTATATGTGTGTGTGTGTGTATGTGTGTGTATATATATATATATATATATATATATATATATATATATATATATATATATATAATGAACATGGTGATATGGAAACTCTGAACCACCAACACAAAGTAAGATGGCTCCTGTTTCAAGTAGAAACAGACAAAACAACAAATTAAAAAAAAAGATGACCCACTGCAGGAGGTGAGTCAGATTTGGGGAGGATGGTGGCCTCCTTTTCTTTTTCTTTCATCCCACGCCTTTCCTTTCTTCCTTATTTTGGCTAATCTTCACAGACGTGCCGCGGCTCTCCCTTCTGGAGGTGGTCGGGGAACCCCAGGTCAGGCCATGCCCAGGGTGAAAGCCCCCCCTCTGGGAATGAGGTCTGCCACTCCCCACCTCTATAGCCTCCATCTCACAGCCGCCACCTTCATAACTTCCTGAGCGATTTCAAAATGCGACCCTTCCCCCCCTCCGGCTTCCTATGGGTAATCGTCCCCAGCTGTAGAGTGCAGATCTAAATAGGACCGTAGGGAAATGAGATTTGTAATTTCAGAGAACCATAGAAACAAGAAAAAAGGGAGGAAATTGGTGGCAGGCCACAGAAATTAGCATTCTTTTTGGCTTAAGCAGACATTAAAGTTTGAGGAGCCGCCTAAGTCCCATAGAGTGTTGTTAGTGAGGACGGGGAGGTGCGGGGGGTCAAGATCAATGGCACATGGATCCTTTGCACTGAGACTCGGGGCCACAGACGGTGCGGATTGTCATACGGCCCTCCTGCTGAGCACAGCTCAGGACGGGTCCCATTTATTATTAATGCTTGTTTAGATGGGCCTCCTCTGGTCCATTTGGCTGCCGTTTTCACCATGCATGTCTTTTTAACAGTGCAGATTAAAACATTGCAGAGTTCCAGCACTCAACAGGATCATATCATGAAGAATGTGATTTTCATTCATCTTTTGTTTAAAAAAAAAAATAAATAAATAAATAAAAATATACTTTCAAGGAAAGGTCCAGTCTTCTCCACTCTGTTAACAGCATTTGTTTCATATTGCTGATTACTACAAAAATCGTCCAAAACTCTTTGCTTTGTTTGTGACACATGATGAAAAACTTATAATGAAAATTAATGAAAATGGATGATTTAAGTGCAGGAAAATGAACCATAGTTTTATAAAAGCACTTGCATTTATTCTGTTAAAAGTTATTATTTGGGTTGTAAAGTTCTTCTTGTCATTTTAAGGTTGTTTTAAGGGGTTAGCCAATGTGTTGTCATGGCAACAAAGTTTTAAAATTGGATATAACTTTAAATGAGAAAATGTTTAAAAGAACTTTAAAAGAAAAGGTTAGTTAGCATTTTTTTCTAACTTCAAGTAAAATCACATTGTTTACATCTTATGGCTAAACTTTTGAGTATTTTTAACGTTTACAGATCACTTCTATTGTAAATACCTCACTTTTTTTTTTTTTGTTTTTTTTTTTTTTAAGAAAAGAAGGGACAAATTTAAATTAATTTTTGTGGTAATAAGCATTATACTACAAGTGCTGTCGATTGAGTTAACTTGAGTGAACCAGATTCCTTGTATATGAGATCTTCTGTCAACACATTAGTTTCGAATGAGTGTATTTGTACTATCCTCTCTGTCTCTGAACATTCACCACAAAACATGTCATGTTTGCTTAATCCACCCAGACACGCAAGATAAAATCTAAAGTCCTACCTTAGGAGAAATAACTGCATGACATTAAGAATGTAATAACGTGCCCTATATAACTGGGAGCCTTATCGTCCTTCATTCGCTTTATCTTATTTTTTTTTTTTATCTGTAAATACAGCTGACACTGTCAAAACATGAAACAGAATATTGAGCATTGTAGTAAAATAGTAAAAAGCTCACAGAGGTGATGTTAACAAGCACTAATTTTTTTGTCTGTCCATTAATATAGTTTACAAGACTCACCGGTTGCCTTGGTGCCATGTAAATCTTTCCTGAAAATTTTCTGTAACTTTCTCCATGACATTGCAGTTCTGTGGAAGGCAGGCTTATCTGTATACTTTATCCGGGCTTGAGAACAGAGGAAATTGCTTTTGGGGATTGTGAATAATTAAAACAGACGTGACAATACTAATAATTGAAACAACACCATGAATTGTGTCGATTTGAGGTCATTTAGCAGTGTTAGAGTACAAGGATGTATGATTATAATGATTATATCCAGTCATAAACTACTGGGGTCCCTTAATCGCTTTGTTAAAGTGCAACTTTGTGGCTTTATATTAATATTAATTTCATATTCGTTGTTGAATGATCTAAAACTTTGGTTAACCTTCCTTGTAATATGAATAATTATGAGCTGGTGCATTAGTGAATCTGTTCTCATTAAACAATTAGCAGAATTATTTAACCTTTAATCTTGCTCACATGCAAATATATATATTTTTTTTACTAGCAAGCATTATATCTTTAGTTTATATGAATATACCTTAAACAATCAGACCTGATGACTAAAAACAATGCAATAAAACAATTAAAACAATTACAGTCTCCTGTCATCTTCCTTGGCATCCTACGCAGATACCTGCCATTTCAGGATGTAATTTTGGAGCTGTCATTTCTACTTGGTCTCTGAGAATTAGTAAGGCTGTTGAACTTCATAAAATGAGTGATGAGGTGTTTACGACTAAACAAAGCAACAGGAATAATATAATTAACTGTCAAGCATAAGTTCTGAATTCTGATGTGTCCCTCCGGCGTCAGTTTTTTATTGCATGTGATATTAAAGAAGGTATTATATTTGCAAATTTGATTGTGACAAAGTGAGATCTCTCATATTCTCTGCTGCAGTGATATCAGTATATTGCTGTGTGAAAATATGTCACGCCAGGTAAGATATCAGATTCCATTGGCTCTTGTTTGTCTTGAGCTGATTGATATGCACAAATACAAATGAGATTTAAGAACTAACCTGCTGAAATATCCAGCATCGCTGGTGTGTTTTGCATGCTGGGACCAGAATGGGATAGAATGGTTTGCTGGTCACCAGCATGGGTAGCAGGAGGGCTGATGGAGCGGCTACACCAGCTCCATTTTGCTTGAGAACAGCATGACTATGCTGGTCCACCAGCTAGACCTTGCAGCATAAACCAACCTGGACCATCATGGAATTCATGCTGATTTATGCGGGATTTTTCAGCTGGGTATAGCGGTTGGAGTGTTTTAGCCAAATAGTGACTAAATTTATGGTGCTTTGATGTTTTTTTTTTTTTTTTTGGCCTGCCTTTACTTTCATAGATTGATAAAGAGCAGTGTGGAAAACAACTTTGTTTATGTTCCATAGATGAATACATAGAATACAACATAAGGATGAGTAAATGATGACAGAATGGCCATTTTTACATGAACTATTCCTTTAATCCTAAACTAAACTCGTCCGTCCTTCGTTTATGTATTCGTGGCCTTGCGAGAATCAGCCCGCTTCCAAGAATTCCAGGTTTGGAATTCTGGCAAGAGGAGCTGGGTACCATATCCAGTAACCGAATCCGATAATCAGGGTCTGGAATGCTGACAAGGTTGGCTTATTCTCCTCAGTCCCGCTGTGTGGAGAGGAAAAAAAATTCCCAATCTGTGCTATCAGCATGTTTCCCAGTGGACGTCTGGGATTATTGCAACCATAATCCAATATCATACAGAGAGACACTCCACACACACTGTCTGTTGGATTCCAGGCACTCGGGCCCACTTCACTCTTACACACTGTTTTCTCAGTAAGGTAACACAGTGTAGTCTCTTGTGGTTTTCCTCTCAAGGATGTCACAACAAATGCAGCATTCCGTCATAACAGAAAACGTCAGATAAACTGCATTAATCCAAACAGTGTTGTGTTATATGAGTCACTGCATATGACGCATGTAAGACAGAAAAACAGTCTCAAGTAGGACTCAGTGACTAACCACATTTCCTGTAAGGTGCCAAAATAAGGTTGACATGGTACTCTCAAATATGATATAATGTCATAATGTGTGGCAAATAATGACATGACCTTTCGTTTTTTTTTTTTTTTTTTTATACATATATATAAAAGGAAGACAAGACACTGCTTGTTTTAAGTATGTCATAAGTTAAAAACTAAATTGAACTGAACACCAGACATTGTTCCATCAACCCATGTCATGGTGTAAATTGGTCAAGCCGACAGCTGTCTCGATTGTGAATGACAGCTGTCACCATGAGAACGACAGTGTCAGAATGCTTTGAACACAGTTAATTATGAACATCACTCTCATTTATATATTCCCTCTGGAACAATTTGGTATTTAAAAAAAAAAAAAAATAAATAAATAAAAGTTTGAAGTTTGCGTTCATATTGAATTCACTTCTGATGTTTTGTTGCAGACAAATCTGAGCACAATTCAAGAAACTGAGATCTAGTAAGAGTGTTTTTTTCGGGAATTTTTTTAAGAAGCAGTAAACCTCAGCAAAGGTCTCCATTTGGTCTATATTTAATATCATTGCTGTCTAATAGAAACAACCGAGAGATAAAGGGATTTCATTTGTGGTTTTTTTTTTTTTTTTCTTATGGGGAAAGATTACGAAAACAGATCAAGCGTGAATTTTTGCCATCTTGGGTGATGCGCGCAGAGTTTAGCCCTGTTCTGAACAGAAGAAAGAGGAAATGAAGTGAGAATGTGCACTGACAGCTGCTGTCATTGGTTATCAATAGTTGTGTGGGAACAGGGAACTCTGAGATTCAGACAGATGTAGGAGGGTTTGACAGCACCTGGCACCACTGTGTTTGCTGTGAGATTGAGGATTTAAACTAAATTATTCATAACATCAAAATAATCAGCATATTATAGTTTCAGCAAAGTAATATTCTGACACTTGTGTAATATGATCACTATAGTAAAATATATCTGTTGCTGAAGAGAGTTGAAAATCAAATTGTACTAAATATAGACACATATGTACATAAATACATTACCATTCAGCAGTTTGGGGTTGGTAAGATTTGATAAAAAATAGTTAATAGTGTGAAATATTATTACAATTTAAAATAACTGTTTTCTAATGGAATGTATTTTAATATGCAATAATGAAAAAAAGCTGAATTATCAGCATTATTACTCCAGTCTTCAGTGTCACATGATCCTTCAGAAATCATTCTGATTTGGTGCTCAAGAAACAGTCCTTATTATTATCAATATTGAAAACAGTTTCTTTTTTTTCAAGATATTTTCATGAATAGAAAGTTCAAAATAACAGCATAATTTGAAATAGAAAAAATGTGTAGCATTATAAATGTTTTTTTTTTTTTTTTTACTGTCACTGCTTAATTTAATATCTCTTAGCTGAAAGTATTAATTTCTTCAAAATAATTTTAAACAGTTATTGTTTTTAGTAAACTAATATGACATAATTGTAAGACTTTTTTATCTCATAGTGATGGATACAGTGGAGTTCTAAAAGTAATGCTCCACCTTTCATGCAAATCACATTATTTGCCTCTTAGTTCAACAGGGAGCCATTTTGTACTTATGCTTCTGTTTTACATCTAGTGAAAATGCTTCTGTTTAACATGTTTAATTATTTTTCATAATACATTAGCATAATTTCAATGAAAAATCAAATAAAACATTTACATTCTTTTGAGAATTTCACTTTAATTACAGCAGCACTGGAGCTGCATTAACTCGGAAGTTTATGTGAAACCTAAAGATCATGTTGTCATACTAATTTTAAATTTCACAAACTTTAAAGTTTATTTCCAAGCTTCAATGAAAAAAAAAAAAAAAAAAGTCTCCTGTACCTTACTGTACATCTTTTAGAGATACTGTTGTTATTCATATAATTGTGATTGGCAATGAGTGGGCATCTAAAAAAAAAAAAAG
Source organism: Ctenopharyngodon idella (assembly GCF_019924925.1). Taxonomy (NCBI): domain Eukaryota; kingdom Metazoa; phylum Chordata; class Actinopteri; order Cypriniformes; family Xenocyprididae; genus Ctenopharyngodon; species Ctenopharyngodon idella. The sequence goes on from NC_067228.1 coordinate 14,041,332, forward strand.
AAAAATCACAGGTATACCTTCTACCCCCTGTAGGTGGTCATCCTAGAATTGACATTCTAACTAGGGTGTTTTGAGTCTGTTTGGCAGCTGAAATCCAAAAGAAGATCCATCAGCTCTGTCCATCTTTTCTTCTTCGTCCAGGCCTCTGTGAGAAGCTGACAGCTGCATGAGAAAATAGCAGTCGAACAAATTCATAACACTTAAAAGAAGACATAAGAGCAGCTATTACTCTCTCTCAAACCAGACCCGCTGTCTTCCGTGCCACATGATTCAGTGGGACGGCAGTAAACGATGAAGAATGGTCTGTCTTTCTCCAAATCTGTCCATCCTACTCTCTTTGTGTCGTTCGTCTGGTCCTTGGAAAACACGGTAGGAGTGTGACAGACTACCTGTCATCTCTCTCAAATGCACCCATTTGATTCACTTAATTGCTTTATATTCAGAAAACTGCAGAGAGAAACGAGCTTCCGAGTGTAGTGTAAACCTATCAGTCTCTCCTCTAAGATTAGTTCAAACTAGTGACCTTTCTGCCTTCTATGTTGAGCAATGCTCCACTTCTCATGCAAATCACATTATTTGCCTCTTAGTTCAACAGGGAGCCATTTTGTACTTATTACATTTCGGACCCTTAACCTTTTCTTCTGATGTAGATGGAAGAGAGTTGAAAAAAAAAAAAAAAAAGCATTCCTCTAGCTTTATGTTCACACACTTTCTCTCCTTTTTTTTTTTCTGTTAAAGGGGGACTCAGTGATATTTTAAATCCACTGTTTGGAAGTTAGTCGGGCCGAGTCCAATAACAAACGTCTAACCAATCAGCATCAGGGGGCGTATGACGGTCGAGGAGAGAGAATGAGCAAGAGGGAGATTTGAAAATAAGAAAAAAAAAAAAAACTGCAGAACGAGAAATGGGACACAATACAAAACAGCTTAAAAGAATATCACTGGAATGAAGGTTTATGCCTGGGCAAGCGCTTTAGGACCCGATTTATATTAGAAAAGCTTTCCAGCGCTGGAGAGAGCTAAGAGGGAAGGCCTGAAAACTGCTTTGATCCTGCTTATCATTTGAGTACACTGGGTTTTGATTGTCTGGAGCTGCTGTGCTGTTTGCGACTAACAACGAACACTTTGTATTTACTCGTGTGTACTGTACATTCATTTTTTGTGCTTTCTTGTTGTTCGCTCATCAACTGCACTTTATTTTTCGTGAAGCATTTTGTTACGCGTCAGCTGTGATAAACAGACATCCACTCGCATTGCGTGTGTAACAGCGGCCAGATAGTGAGAGTTCTGCAGTTAAACCACTGTGCACTGATGGCCGCTAGAGAATGAGGTGCTTAGCGTCATTGGTAGCGCATTCGCCTCGCCTGCCAGCAGCGATCCGGCAGCGGTTCGAGACCAACTCAGAGCAGGGTGGTTAGAATTGGAATGTGAGTTTTGGAGGCAGAGCAATGAAGAGAGGGGTGGGTTTGTTTGGGTTGATTTCAAATATCAACAGTGTCCAACAGCATAGTTCAAACACCACTTACTGCACCTTTAAGATGCAATAATAAATTGAAATGGTCTTAAAACATCAGCACTGGTCCACAAAGTCTGCTGCTGTTGGCCAAAAGAATTCAATATGTAGTGTGAGAAGTAAATTGGCTTTAATTACTAGATAAACCAGTGTTAAACAACATAATTTGTTTATGATGTTTATAAAATACCCATCTTTGGCTTGTTATGGCTCTTGGTTCAGCCAAATTCTACTGAGCTGCCTTGCTGTCTACATAGGTACTGACTGATCTGGATTTTTTTGAAATTTGGATAAAGAAAAAAAGATTTGTAAATTTGATATCATTTCTTTTGAACTTTCTATTCATCAAAAAAACCCTGAAAAAAAATATATATATTTTCCCCCAAAATACTAAGCAGCACAGCTGTTTTCAACATTGATAATAAGAAATGTTTCTTAAGCACCAAATCAGCAAATTAGACTGATTTCTGAAGAATCATGTGACACTGAAGACTCGAGTAATGATGCTGAAAATTGCTATCACAGGAATACATTACATTTTAACATATATCAAAATAGAAAACAGTTATTTTTAATTGTAATAATATTTCACAATATTACTGTTTTACTGTTGTATTTTTGATAAAAATATAGGAAATAAGACAATTAAATATATTCTTACCTGACCCCAAACTTTTGATAAACTGAGAGATAAACTGGAAGAGAAACAATAAAATGATGTCTGTCAGTAGAATAAATTAATTTAAGATTAATCTCATTATTCCAATCAGTGTTCAGAAAGCAGAATGAAACGACAATATGAGATTCTTCTGAACTTTTCTGTGGACCGCCTAAAGTGAGACACTAGTTTTTCCATATAATGTGAATTGTATTTTTGCATGTGTATTCAAAGTATAAATTTTATCAGTATGAGTGTTTCCTGGGAATCGAACCCATTACCTTGGTGTTGCCAGCACCACGTTTTACAAGTTGAGCAACATTATAGCTTTTGGCAACTCAAGTCTAAATGGAGTTAAATTCTCTGGAGTGAGTTGGTCTGGTTCAATACAGGTTAAGGACTTTTTCCTCAGTACAGGAAGTAGCACTGTGAGTGTTTTACTCTCTCTCTCTTTGTCTGTCATCCTCTCTCTTTGTTCTGTCTCGCAGCAGTTCGATACTTCTAACCCCCAGCTCTAAATGAACTGTTTATCCCGGATCTCGTCTCCACACCCGCATGTTGAACAATGATCAATAGCGTCTCCTGCCTTATCGGACCGGGCTTTTCATTCCCACCATTAAGATCTGCTGATCTGAAACACTTATCCGGAGTAATCTGCAGCATTTGGATCAATTGGCCTCCCTCGGCTCTTACTCCTGGGTAGGCGGGTTAAAACCACAGGCCCAACGCAATGGAGGTCACCTCCAGCCAATGGATTGACATGAAGTTTGGCCCACCGCAAACGTATGTTCGCCTGCTCTTTTTAGCACTTTTCCCTCTCTTTCTGAGACTCTCACCTCTTTGTCGCAATGTCTTTCTCTTTCTCACTAAAGATTTCTTCTTGTGCATCAATTTATGAATGTGCCTCCATGTAGCAGCTATTTTCTAGACTGAATAGCTACAAATGGCTGCCATTTAAAGTACGGTTCTCTGAAACGGAGTGAAAAGAAAAGAGGGAATGAAAGAAAGCTTGAAGGGAGAAACCCCCCTGACCCTCCATCATATGAGGAAGAAAAGCTCTGACAGAGAAAAACAGGTCTCTTTGGTTAAAGTCTTCCTATTTTTTTCTGTCTTGTGGTAATTTTCATGCTGATATATGAAAGATGTCCGCTTTTTACGTTTGAAAAAGTCTGCTCATTTTCTGCTGAGTGTAACGGATACCACTCCTCTGTAATTATAGCATCACGGTTTGGTTTGGAGCAGCTGCTGACGTTTGTGATCTTGACTCGCTTTTGTCATCGCTGTTAGCAGGTGTGACGGACGATTCTTAATCTTAAACAGGACTTGCATCATTTGTTTACAGTTCCACACTTCCTGTAGCTCAGCGATATGACGTAATGTAAGGTAATTACTGTCACCATGGCGATGGAGATGGAGTTAAAAGATGTCTTAACCTGGGTGTTAAAAGGATGCAGTGGTGAAAAATATGTGGTGAAAAAAATCTCCTTGGTAACGCACAACAGATGCCATGGCAACCTTTACCTATCTCATTCAAAAACTGATTTGTGTGCCAGTTGTATTAGCAGTAGCATTATTCTGCAGGGCTTATAAAGATAAAAAGGGAACATTGCAACCTGCTGCTATGGTCTGAATGACCGCAATGAAGAATTGCTTTGGCATTTATCCATGTAGTCTTTGTGGGTTTTATAGATTAAATTATTGTGACGTCCATCAACCGTGTTTCTGGGTTCTTCAGACAATCATCTTTTAGTGATGGATATGAGCAATAATATAGTGTTAAGCAGTGTATAATGTTATAATTGTTTATGTTTATAAAAATATGAAGTGATTCATATAGTGAAGAAAAAGACAAGTTATTTTTTGAACAATTTACAAAACCAGTTTCTACTTTATTCTGTACATGCTGGGAATGTAAAAAGTAAAGTAGATAATCCACTCTCTCAAACATATAATGAAACACAACACTTTTAGTTGGACAAATGCAGAATTTAAAACTAAAATTAAAAATAGCCAGCAGGCAGAGGGTATGCTGCTTTACTACTTGAAAACACAAGGATGCATTAAATTGATCAAAAGTGACAGTTAAGACTTTTACATTGTTAAAAAAATATATATATATAAATAAATTATATTCTTTTAAATTCAGTAATCCGCTGGAAATGACAGAAATCTACAAGAAGCTCCAAACTCCGCCAATCTTCTGGAAATGGGGTGTTTCAACATCAAACACAGCCTTGTTATTTATTATATTCTTTTTCAGCTCAATTTGACCCGGAAGTGTCACCAGCGAGTCTCTGTTTGTAAACTGTAATTTCAGCTATTGAAAGTGGCATGTAACAGACGGTCTATCAATCGCATGGATACAAAGAGATCTGCTGCTAGAAACCTGATATCTCCAGATATCTGTCTGTAAAAGAAGAAAGACTACATGTTCTAAGCATTTCTGTAAACCTACAGCTCCCTTGAGGCTTGTGTCAAGTGTTATCCAGTGGTTGGAGGAGACGGATCATCTCATGTGCTGGTTGCCCTGAAGGGATTCAGGGTAAAGTATCTAAATGGAAGATGTTGAAGCAGTTCTTGAAAGTGGACTTAGATTAATGTTGACCTTTCTGCTGTTTAGCTATGCCTGTGATGAGCAGCTGTTGTGGGTTTACGTCCCTTGAGCTGTAGCAGCGTAACAGTGTGAGAGAGAGGAAAGAGTCAGAACAGATTACTGTTACTCGGTTGGGGAGCGTTGTTCATTAGAGTCTTCACAAAGCAGGACTGGTCTGTCTGCTTCACTCCCAATCTCTCTCCATAGCAAAGTACAACCTGAGTTGATCAGTATGCTGCTATTCACATTATTTTTTAACTCTATTTTTCTAAGAATTGTTGGTTTAACTTAAAAAAGTAAGTTGCCTGGTTGCCTTAATTTTGAGTTAATTTAAATTAAAAATTTGAGTTAATACAATGAAGGCAATTGGTTTAATCAACAGAAACTCAAAATATTATGTTATCTGAACCACATTAATTAAGTTTAAGATTGACAAAAGCAAAAAATGTTGTGATAACAAATCATGAAAATAATTTTTTACAGCGTAATAATTCTGAGCCTGGAGTTTTTTAACTGGGGTTCGGGAATCCCATGAAAGGGCGTGAATGGAGATCCACAAAAAATAGTGGAAAAAAAAGAAATATGCACAAAATGTGTTTTCTTATAGGGCTGACAAAGTTAATGTGTTAGCTTAAAGACATCACTTAATTTCTACCAAGCGGCAACCTCCCCCAGTTTCTCGTGAAGCCAATATGGAAGTGACTTAAACTGCAATTCATCGACTGACCGCTAGGGACAGGCTCCAAAAGAGAGCAGAATCTCATTGAGTCCCATGTTAAAACGGCCAAATTTACAGCAGAAAAAAACATGTTTACAGCTTGGTACAAATTGTGGTTTTGGTCTATACTGCTAATTTTGCCCTTCATGACAACTCTGAGGGGGGTGAATTTTTTTATAACTCATCCGTTTAAATTATACTAAGCCTTAAAGTTCTGCATAATTAAGGGTGTGGTCACTTGAGTGACAGGTAGATTGCCGCTGCTGTCTGTGAGCCGTCACTTTACCTCAGCTAAATTCCAGCCGCTGAATTTGGCATCTCAGCCATATTTGTGCTTTTTTCTGGATTATTTTATACAATTATAAAATAATATGGCTTGTTGCATTAATGGTCGAGACTCGAGAGAGATGTGTGTCTGTGTAGGTGTGCTCGCATGCGGAAGATAAACAGAACGCACGTTGTTGGATAGTCTTGGCATTGGTTAAAAGTTTTGTTTGTGAGATTTACTACAACGACAATGGCGGGAGGATATAAAACTCCGACAGCACTGCTTGGATATTATAACTAAAACTGCTGCATTTTGAAACATGATAACATTACTTTGGACGCGGGCTCATTTGTTTGTGATATATACGATCATATACAGTTTTACAACATAAACGCTGCTCAGGTTGCATAATTTCTTGAACGATGACGGAGAGCAGATCATTCAGAAGAAATGTTATGCAAACAATGGATAATATATCAATATTTCATGGATTTAACGCTTTTGTGGACAAAAAGTAGGCCTACTAATTTTTGTTTTGCAATGGACACTCATGGACATTTTATCCAATTAAGTGCCACGGATTGGATTCATCTCGCGATCGCTATATATTATAAAGGGATGTAATTTGGGGTTATAAAACGGGTATATAAAGTCCCGTTTGATTTTGTGTGTTGTTATTTGCACACCCGACTCTTTCGAACTTTCTAATAAACTTGTTATCTTTATTAATATTTTTGACATTATCTAAGATAGATAGATTTAAGCAACCAGTCACCTTGGTTCCAACCACATCCCGCCTCTTTGCCCATTTTCAGTTATCCGGCAGTGACGTGCGGTGACGCGCAGCTAAGATGGCGGCGGCCTCATTTTCGCTTCAAAAATGCTCTTCAGAAATCTACGGGTGACGTCACGGACACTACGTCCATATTTTTTTTTACAGTCTGATTTCTACACACCGTTCAAAAGTGTGGGGTCAGTAAAGTTTTGGAAAGAAGTCTCTTATGCTCATTAAGGCAGCTTTGGTCAAAAATATAGTAAAAACAGTAATGTGAAATTTTATTACAATTTAATAACCCTTCTATTTTAATTCATTTTAAAATGTAATTTTTTTCCCCTTTTTGATGCAAGGAAATCTTCTGTCCCGTGATCCTTCAGAAATCATTTTAATATACTGCTTTCATGTTCAAGAAACATTTCTTATTATCGATGTTGAAAACAGTTGTGCTGTTTAATATTTTTGTGAAAATCATCATAAATACTTTTTCAGGATTTCAGGATAGAAATCTTTTGTATCATTGTAAATGTCCTTCACTTTTGATCTATTTAATGCATCTTTCCTGAATAAAAGTATTAATTTGTCCAAAAAAAAAAAAATCTTACTGACCCCAAACTTTTGAAACTTTTTTTTTTTTTTTGATTTTGAGATTGAGATTGGAAATCATATGATTAATGCCAATTGTTTTATTATATTCATAGACATTGATTTTACTAGTAGTAAAATCTACTACCCCCCTTCCCCCCCTTCCCCCCCTCAATGCAAGTGTTTTGATGTATCTTTCTAGGGATATTCGTTTCGCCATGGATGCCTTTAACTTGTTTATCTTGTATTTCTTTTTAGGTTTGCACATCTGACATTAATACTCAGTAGTCATTGGTGGTGGGATACATTTATCACAGGAGTAAGGTAAGCAGCTGTTAAACCCATGTGTTGTGAATGACAGGATTAGGAGAACATGCTCCACCTCAACTTTCGGTTTATAACTCCATTTAAAGTGAAAGTGTGTCAGAAATCCCTTTTGAATGGGTCAGGTTTGCCTACGTTGTCAAATGTCCTCACAAGGATAGGAAAACCTGAAATCACCTACATTATAGCAAGCTGCCAACACTAATATAATATAATATAATATAATATAATATAATATAGAAGTTCATTTTAAACACAATAGATGTCAATGGAAATTCCTCACCATGATGTGCATATTGTATAGGTTAATTACTGAGCCAGCAATAGAATGCATTATAAAGAGGTGAACAGCTTCCAGAATTAACCTCATCCTCATGTGCACGATCTTGTGCATCCTGATAACCCTAATGTCATAATGGCATCAAAGCCTGCTGGGAATCTGCAACCACTGAAGCTAAAATCTGTTGTTAATTAACACAGTTATTCTGCACCAAACAGAGAGAAAAAATAAATGAATAAAAATTCTTACACGGATCACGGCGTACGCCATAGAGTGTGAAGGCAGTCCTCCATGAATGAAGATGCATAGCTGTACTGTAATTAGTTTTGGGACTTGATTATTTGATTATGTGATGTAAAGTCCCTGGTCGTGCACCAATGAATAAGCGTATTGTGCCCGCTCGCATTAACTAAGGCCATAATCCATCCTATTGCATTCGGCATGATACAAGCGGTGCACAAGTCCCACCACATCTGATTTAATTAGTAACTGATAGCAATAAACAGAGCTCACTGGAGTGGAAATGGCAACTTCTGTTGAGATGCTTATTTGAGATGGTGTTTAACACAGAGGCCATTAAAAACTCTAAGGATGATTACATTAGCAAGCAGGTTACTACGGTAGTTACTTGTAATCACCTCTCTTACGTATTTTAAAGAAGAGCATTGAGATGTGTGCACACTAATATAATAATACACAAAAATACCACTGAAACGTGTCTCACGTAATCAGACATGTTGCCGTAGTTTGCTGTAGATCTCAAGCAATGCTGGAAAATGTAGTCTTCCAGTGAGCGCCGGCAGTAACAAAATGTATAGACAAGCGCTACAGTAAACAACACAACGAACAACATTTCCATCTGTGTGTCTCGTTTGTGATAAGGCGATATAATAACGCACTGCGACTTAAGCCGATCTGGAAATGAGTCGGACGGACAGGGTCATAAAATGCGTATGGAAGTGTTCGTCCAATCCAGATACAAATTAACTTGGTAAATCTGGATATTATATGCATTATCAAATACTTGGACAAAAAAAAAAAAAAAATGAAAATGAAAAGGACATGTACTTCTTGAAAATGGACCGCAAGGAAGCCTCTGTTTCCCTTCGGATTAATTGATTGCTTTTCAAATTAAATGACAAAGTTTATCACAAGGTAAGGCTTGGCTATATTGTTATTATTTGTTGCTAAATTATTTAACAGAAGTTTTCTAATGGGTGATGAATTTGCGTGCCTTTAGATGCGTCACACGCTTGATGGCTTGGTGTGTTTAGAAATGATTTGTGGTATTTGCTGCTGCAGCACATATTTGGGAATTAATGAATAGTAAAATGTGGTGTTTTGTGCCTTCATGTGGGGTAGTAAATAGAGAACGTAAGCAGGAATACCATATCAAAAGACTTGTATTTTTAACAAAAATGGGTTAGTTGTTCACAAGTCCAAGTCAAGTCGCAAGTCATTTATTTTTGTGACTTAAGTGCGACTCGAGTCCAAGTTGCAGACTTGCAGTTTCCATCTCTGCACGTAATATTTGATAATATTTCAGTTTATGACAGGCCTTTCTGGAGTACTTAATTCTGATTGGTCAATCACAGCATTCAGTGGTCTTTAAAGATAATAAAATAATAATTTCAAGTCAAATCCATATCGCATGTCCATGTATTCATTGTTATATACTGTATATTTATTTAAATTAGTTTAGATTAGTATTACATAACATATTTTTTTCAAAGTAGTTACTTAGTTACTTAAACTATTTAACGGTCATAGTTAATTGAGTTCAGTTAATTAGTTCAGTTCTTAACATACATGTTATAACATTAACACACACACACACACACACACACACACATTTCAATCATGACAACTCTGACGATTTTTAGCATGGTAATGGATATGACAATGTTAATGTATTTGGTCTTGCTGCTGTTGAATTGCTTCTGCTGCAGAGCAAGTACACAAACTTGCTACTGCCAATACATATGCTGATACGCTGCTGCGAGTAAGACATAGTGCTGCTGCACAAATAGCATATATCAATAACCAATAGCAGATCTATACAGGTGGAGCTGGGGAAGGTGGAGGGTTTTAGAGGAACTCTGAAGGAACTCTGAAGTTCATTTATATGTCCCTTTGTCTTTATATTTTGCATCTTGAGTTTGCTAGTGGTTAATCTGGTTTTGGGAATGTCATAGTTAAGTAAAGGTTTTACTGCACTTGAGGTAAATTTACCTCTGCTTTTGTGCTTCTTGTGAAAGACCACACAATTTTGATTCAAGCTGGTTATTCGGTCATGAGGGGTGGGCATATCTGAGTTGTGTGGAAATATTAACAGACAGACATACAAAATGTCTTGGTATCATTTTAAAAAGCAAGATTCACACATTTTCTGTTGTATGCAACTGTCATTATTAGAAACTTAATGTATGCAGCTGTCTTTATTAGAAACTTAATGAAGCAAAGTGAGAGAGAGAGAAATGAGCTCTAGGTGATATGATGCTCTGAAGAAGATCTGCTGATCATTAGGGATTTGTGTAAAAAATGTTCTCAAAATAATCACAAACAAAACAGAAATTTCTGCTGTGGACATACATGATTAAATAACAACTCAAGGAGAACACATAACTCTGAAAGGAGCACAGAGAAATGTATTTTTCGTTTGCCTTCATATCAGAGAACCGATTTGTCTTTGTTTGCCTCATCAAGGACTGTATAATTTAGTCAGTGAGGCCATAATTATCACACTATGCAAAATGGGAACTTGGTGGTGAGATAGAAAGAAGTGCTCAGAGAAATTGTCAGTCAGACTTTTACCTATTGGCATTATATGTATGCATATTAGCTAAGAACTGCATATAGTGACTGTGACTGTCCGACCAATATATGTTTTACACACACACACACACATATATATATATATATATATATATATATATATTTTTTTTTTTTACATGAAAGTTGTAATAAACAAATATTAATTTAATGAAACTATAAATGAAATAAAAAATAGGCTTTGCATATAGTTTTGATGCGCTTCCTGTTTAAGCCACACCCACATCCCATTCAATCTGAATACATTTCAATACAGTATGCATCAGACTGCTTATACATTCTCTAAGTTATGTTGTGATTGTCAACACACAGTATGTCTGTTTGTATTTGTGTTTATGCACATGAGAGGTGAGTGTGTACTTCCCGCTAACAAAACAAATTTGTTTAGAATGTGTCTCAGTATATTTGTATATATACTTAGTGTGTGTGTGTGTGTGTGTGTGTGTGTGTGTGTGTGTGTGTGTGTGTGTGTGCGTGTTTGTTTGTGTGTGTGTGTGTGTGAGGGTTTCATTTTCAAGTTTTATGAGAGAACTCCATCGAGATCAGACTTGGTTTTACACTTCAAATAAAGAAGCGAGTGAAACATTTATCGAGCCCTAACAAGGGAACTGATGCAATTTTCAGACTGTTTGAAAGAACAAAAAAGTTTTATTATGGCATTAATAACATCTATAGCACTTCTGAGTGGTGGTCTGTAATGCTGAAAGATGAAAGATGCTTCTTCACTCTCACCAGCTGAAGGTCTATTTGTTTTTGCGTTTTTTTTTTTTTTCCCCCATTGAAGCACAACCACCTACAAGCTTGACAAAACCACTCTCCTGAAAGGCTGACTTCAATACCCTCATCTAATTTCCTTCATAGTTTTTGTCTAATCTTTTTTCTTCTCATTTTCAAGTATTTTTATATACTTCTGTTATTGTTCGGGCTTTGGTTTGCCAAGCTGCGTTTCATTTTGATTCCCTTTATTCCACTTCATCGAGCTGGCGCCGAATGATTGTTTGCATGGCAACTATCCGTGTTCGTTTCTTTTCCTCCCCTTTTCCCTATACGCCCTCATAAATGAAACGATAGCAGCGCTTTTTTACAAATTCATTTCATAGTCACTGACTTCAAACTCTTTTGTTTGCTAATTAATTTGTCCTCCTCAAAAGATGAGCAGAAAATACCAGCAGACAATGCTGGTGTGTTATCTGGAAAACAACAAATAAAAAAAATAAATAAAAAATAAATAAATAAAAAAATCAGCATAAATATTCCAGGTGCTTTAAGTTAATGGGTTAGTTCACCCAAAAATGAAAATTACCCTATGATTTACTCACCCTCAAGCCATCATAGGTGTGTATGACTTTCTTCTTTCAGACGAATACTATCAGAGTTATATTAAATAATTTCCTGGTTCTCCCAAGCTTTATAATAGCAGTAAATAGAGGATGAAGCCCAAAAAAGTGCAACCATCCATCATAAAAGATAACCACATGGCTCTGGGGGGTTAATAAAGGCCTTCTGAAGCGAAGTGATGCATTTGTGTAAGAAAAATATCCATATTTAAAACTTTAAACATTAAAATAATTAGCTTCCGACAGATGGTCACACGCATTAATTTACGGTGAAATCATTTTATGTCATCAATTTGCCACTTCTACAATTCAAAGTGACATCAAAAACCACAAATCCCAATCAGCTGCTGGGTCATTTTTTGGTAGAACAAAATAACTCCACATGTTTCTCTGTGTCAGTCATTCACTCTGATAAGCAGTTTAAATGAGTGCATTGTCTGAGTACTTCTGTCACTGCACTGTAAAAAAAAAAAAAAAAAAAAAACTTTCATGATTTGTTAACTCAAATTTTTAGTTTGAATGAACTCAAAATTTTAAGGCAAACAGGTTAGGCTACTTTAAGTTAAACCAACAAATAATTTTACAGTGCGATTACAATGTCTTTAAATTTTGTGCATGATAATCTAATGCCACATCCACAATAATAACCTACATTTTAATTTAAAAATTTAATTTTCAAATGAAAATAACATTTTCTAAAGTATGTCTCCACTTTCCGTTTTCGCTAGAGGAAAACAATAGTGTGATGAGCGGTGAACACATCGAAATCTTTACAGTGAATAGGAAACCGTCTCGTATCGCTCCCGCATAACATTATGTAAACGGCATTTATGACAGAACTGCAGATGTACACTGAACACAATTATAAACGCAACACTTTTTAGAGTGGCCTTTTATTGTGGCCAGCCTAAGGCACACCTGTGCAATAATCATGCTGTCTAATCAGCATCTTGATATGCCACACCTGTGAGGTGGATGGATTATCTTGGCAAAGGAGAAGTGTTCACTAACACAGATTTAGACAGATTTGTGAACAATATTTGAGAGAAATAGGCCTTTTGTGTGCATAGAAAAAGTCTTAGATCTTTGAGTTCAGCTCACGAAAAATGGGGGCAAAAACAAAAGTGTTGCGTTTATAATTTTGTTCCGTGTAGATATCATAATGATCTATCAATAAATGCACACACACCTTGTCCACTGCTTCTGATGCTGTTGCTGAGCCACTGTGGACTGGATAACACAATGAATAACGTGGACTAAAAGACGGTGAGGAGCCGAAGCCAGCCGTCATATGAGGTTTAAAGGGGCTTGGGGCGATCACGAATTCGAGTACAGATTACAAAGTTGATCACAATTTAAAGTAAAAATTTAGGGGTCTGAAGGCCCCCTAAAAAGGACCTAGTGACGCCCCTGGTACCGGCAAAATGTGAGAAGTGCTGGTACGCTACAACTGGTACTGCGTACCGGTACATACCGACCCACTTCGAGCACTGGTTATAAGATACAATTTGCAAAAACTAATCTAAAGATGTGTTAGAAAGTCTTAAGCACTGCATATAGCAAACCTCTGACAGTTCTAGATGGAAACAGCTGATCCCTTCTGAAGAACATCTGGAAGTCTGAAATCTTCTAGTCATGAAATAATTGTCCCTCTTCCAAAGTCTCATAAACATTGAAATACAGCCATTCACAAAGGGCTCGAGTGTGCTGTCTTTATATGTGCATCAACAAAGGTTTTTTGAAAGTTATGGACTGTCACTGTAATCAAAGCTGACAGTTTATGCTCAAAATCACAGAGTAAACAGTTATGGTCAGGAGTCAAAACAATTCAACAACATTAAAAGCTTTACAAATGAAAAACAGTTATGCATGTAAGCCGACTTTACAGCAACATCTTTGTGATTTATTTACTTAAGCAATTTGACAGCTACACTGTAATTGAGTTCAGGCTTTGTTGCTTGTGTTTTAAGTTAACTTATGATGAAAATAATAATAAATTAATAGAACCATTCAAGCGGCGATAAACAAACAATCTGACACTGCTCACTGTCACAGAAAACCTCACACGTTCTGTTTCTTCTCTTTTTCCCACGGCTTTTTCATGTCGGTTAACGTTGTTGTGGTGGCTTTTTAAGAGACAAACAAGGGAGACACTCTTTGAATCTTTCATTTATGACAGTCGAGTACATTATGCACAGACTGACTCTCACAGGATGACAGATTCATATTCACAACAGCAGACACATGAAGTACTAAACACTGTCAGATGTAAAGGGAGTCCAAAGGAGCAATGATGCAGAAATGCTCTCCAAGATAATCCAAGATTTTTTTTTTTAAATAGAATATGTAAATTCCATCTTTAAATACAGTAGGCTGGAGTTCTTTGAGATTATGCAAGAAAATTTAGCAGATGTATAGAATATATGTGTTTATTAGCATATAAAAGGTTGGTTTCTATGAAAATTATCATAATTATGCTCATGGTGATGAAACAACAGACAAACAGGGCTAAGAGCTCCAAAAGAGCAATGACCCAACAATTTTCTCTGGGATGCATGTATGTATGATCTTGGTTTCTGTGGTATGAAAATATGCTCATCATAAATATGGTGACGAAATGACAAATAAAGTGCTCCAAAGTCCAAAGAAGAAATGATGCAGGAATGCTTTCTGAGATAACGCAAAATAATATGTAAATCCTATTTTTAAATACAGTAGGTTGGTTTCTGAGAATCCTGAAAATCTCTGAGATTATGCAAAAATATTTAAAAGATGTATAACATGTATATACTGTATGTATTAGCATATAGAAGGTTGGTTTCTATGAAAATTAACATAATTATGCTCATCATATGGTGACGAAATGACAGACAAATAGGGCTAAGATCTGGCAGACGTGAAGGGAGTCAAAATAGCAATACCGTGAAAAAGTTCTCTGGGATTTATTCATTTATTTGCATATAAAAATTAATCTTTAATTATAGAAGATTGGTTTCTGTGGTATGAAAATCAACATACATATGCTCATCATAAATATGGTGATGAAATGTCAGACAGATAAAGTAAATTTTGGCAGATGGAAAGGGAGTGCAAAGGAGCAATAATAAAGAAATGCTCTCTAAGATTATGCAAGAAAATTCAGCTTTAAAAAAAATATGCAAATGTCATCTTTAAATATAGTAGGTTGGGTTCTGTGTTATGAAAATCAACATAAATATGCGCATCACAGATATGGCGACGAAGCAAAGCAAATATTAATAAGAAAGATGGTTATTTTCTTTTGAACGTGTGTGATATTAATGTACGCCCTTCTGCGGTTTTTCATCAAAACAGGCTTATGCTGCGTGTGTGTTTGTGTGTGTTCGAAATGGGAGATGGTACAGATCAAGAGACACAAAAAGTCAAATACGGCATGTCAATATTTTTAACATTCTTTAGAAGTGCTTATTAGGTTGCTGTCTTGGAGGAAAATTGACCTCTGGAGACTCACACACACACATGCTCTCTTTTTGTGTTTCCTGGAGTCTCTGTCACTCCCTCACATTAAACACACACACAGGACAGAGTGGCCGCAGGGACAAACATAATTATATTAATTGTTAACATAATGACGCATTTATTTTTAATGTGTTCCTTCTGGTAATTAGTGCAGGTACCTGGGGCTTTAAATAGTCTCTCTGTTTCCTCTTTCACATTTTCATGCGTATTATTCTGTTTTTGTCTTATTGTCCTTGGTGGAGCTTCGAATGAGCCGCGTTTAGTTCCTCTCCAACAATTCCCTCACAGGTGTTCCAGCGCACAGAAAATGTCATAATTATTAGATCGCTCTTTTATTACCTTTGAGCGTCTGCCTCTTGCTTCATGAGAGCAGGTCTGTGGGGCTCTTTCCGTCTCTTTCTCTCTCTGCATTTCATGCAAAGACAGGACCCCTACTCAGGACTGTATGCATAAAAATGATTACCATTTTCTCACATTTGGTCATGAAAAATGAAATATGAATGAATTGTACAGGTGTAATGAGGAAACAAGGGCTATGAGGGAAAGATGTGGCTAAAAAAGAGGGCAAGGGAAGGAGACAAATTAAGAAAAATGCAGAAAACGGGACTAAGAACAGAGAAACAAAGCGAAGGACAGAGGAGCGTAACATTAGTGCTAGCTTCGCTCATTGAATTAGCTGGCTAATGCGATTGTGAGATGGTCGTGTTAGCTTCAGGGTCTTTTGTGAACACATCGTGGCCTTTTCTGTACATTGCCATCAGAATGAATGTACAGTTTAATGATTAAAGCCTAATAAGGATAAAAAGTTCAACATCTCGCCTGAATGCACATATCTTGTGTTTCACAGCAGCAAGTGGCATGAATTTATCTGTGTGGTGTTCATTATTCCTGCTTAACCAGACTTTCCCAGTGAGCCGGCTCAACAATGGCAAATCCGTGATTCAACAAGCTTTTCTGAGGATGGATGGAAATGTGTAGGTGAGTGGGTCACATTTTTTTTCCTACAATGTGGGACAAAATGTCTTTTTGTTACATCAACTGGACATGATATCTATTAGGGGCAGTTGTGACCTAATGGTAAGAGTGTCGGATTTGTGAGTGAATGAACACTGGGACACCATACACATGTCACGTTACTTTCACTTTCAGTAGTGAAAGTTTTCAGATTATTTTCATCTTGCAAAATGTCAAATCCTGCTTGTTGCCCATCTCTACTGGTTTTAGATGAATTGAGTCTCCAAACCTTGCCAAACTGGTCTTCAGTTGGTCTAGCTACAGTAGTTTCCCAGCCTGCCCAGCTGAAAAAGTGCCTCTAAAATCAGTCAAAAACCAGCCTGGGGGACTGGCTAAGACCAGCAAACCACCTTCAGCTAGTTTATGATGTTTTTGGGTTGTGCGGTTTCCACAAGAAATAAAAAAAGACTTAATATGCATACAAAACAGTTTATGAAAAATCTAGGAACAACTGAAACCACACATACACAAAAATCACATACTCTCAGTGGCCTTATAAATGCTTTGAGATTAAATTTTATATTTTATCTTAAATATATTGGTAACACTTTACAATAAGGTTCATTAGTTAGCATTATTTAACTACATTAGTTAACATGAACTAATAATTAACTGCACTTCTATAGCATTTATTAATCTTTGTTCATGTTAATTTCAACATTTACTAATAATTATTAAAATCAAGAGTTGTTTTTGTTAATATTAGTTAATGCACTGTGAACTAACATGAACAAACAATGAACAACTGCATTTTTATTAACTAACGATAACAAAGATGAAGAAATACAGTAACAAATATATTGCTTATGGTTAGTTCGTGTTAGTTAATACATTAACTAATGTTAACAAATGAACCTTATTGTAAAGTGTTACCAATATATTTCATCAGATGTATAAAAGGTGCATTGTGAGGTTCCTTTGCATAAAGACACTGATATGCTAATGAGAGGTCTTTAATGTGGGTCTTTATAAAAGTTTATAAATGTTATTGTGTTTGAGTATCCACTATGACTGTGTGTGTTAGTTGTGAATAAATGCCTGCAAATACACCAAATTTCAACACACTGTGTACATTTATGAAAACTTGATCAAATATATAACGTAGACAACATGATGTGTTTCAGATGGAAATTTCGAGGACTCTGTCATGGCCAGCAGTCCTTTCAGGATTCAGTCAAGCTAAATTTGCCAGCATTAAGGTAAAATCATATTAAACAATGAAAGATGCCACTGATTATTCTCATGATATATGAGGTCGATATGAATTTATTGTTTGCGGTGTCTCTGTTTACAAAATCAATTTGTGAAGTGCTTTACTAAGCACTATAGGGCTGATATCTGTCATGATGTATAAAACGCTGAGTGGCACGAATGCCAAATTCACTGTCAGGATCGATAACACAAATGAGAGAGACCAAACCTGATAGACTGAATAAAAGAACTACGAGATGTCTGTCTAACAGGTGGCAATGTGACGGACTTAATCTTCATTATACATGTTTGACCTTTCACCTTGGACTCCACCACTGAAAGTTGTTATTGTCTGTTAATTGGATGAAGGATTATTGGCTGTTTTGATGGAGAGAATAGGGCAGTGGAGGAATGGATGATAGATGGAGGCCATGTTACATTGACAAACCGCCGCTGAGGATGGAGTTATACAATAACATTATTGAAGCGGCCCATTTGTCATTTTCACTGTGTGTTTTCCTTTTTCATATATTCGCCTTCCATTGTTCCGTAAGTTCATAGTGTAGAACTGAGGTGAGGTTTTGTCATTCATATCTGTCTGATGCCTAGTAAATTGTGTCATTTATGGCCTTGAGTTTATTTCAAATAAATATATAGACTATATAAGTCTAACCATGAGGCAGATGTTCTTTAAAGATGATTATTGTGTGGGCATAACATTTCTCAGTATGTGTTTTGTATTCAGAAAATATTATTCCGCTAAACCTTTCCACTTATCTGTGCAGGTTAGATGCTCACCGGCTCATTTTCCCTTACACTTTCCTTTGCCTTTTCATAAATCATGGCTTGTCATGGGTGATGATGTCTCAGTAGTTCCTGGCCTACATGGAGGTTCATTTTCCTATCATTGCTATGCATTTATTCACATGGGAGTTATCTGAATACAATAATGTTCCTGTAAATCCCTCTTTATACTATCTGTCTTCTGACTCCCCCAGGGAAAGGGAACCCCACATACAGATTCTCCATTTGGCATCATTATGTCCCATTTGCATATCACAGCACGTATTCATCATGTGATCATACATAGTTTTATGATGCAAGTAACGCTTCCCACCAATATCAATGATAGGCGTTAAGCTCATATTTTAGTGTGAAATATTTTGCTTTGTGCAGGGGCATTCAGCTAATGTCTGACTGAATTCTTTAAGACGAGTCGTGGCAAATCATTTAGTGGCAGTTAGTGGCGCAGCAGTCTCTGTTAACGGTTCTACAGACAGAATTGAAGAAATGATTGGAAACTGTGAGACTCTATGGTCAGACGTTCTGTCCATCCAAAAGTAATAAATAACAGAGTATTGCATAAACTTTAATGATAATATCCAGTTGACTTGCTACTAAGTGCCTGGAACAAAGCTCATATATATATGTTTTAAATGTTTGATGCCATAGACATCAAATCTCTATTATGTCTTTTGTCTATGGTGACTGTGTATTTAAAAAGAGAAAAAGTTAAGCACATTTTGTATTCCTTAAAAGAATGTTCATATATATATATATATATATATATATATATATATATATATATATATATAAACATAAGAAGAATTTAAATACTTTAAAAAATAATTGTGAATAGCCTTTTAAAAGTCAGGATAACCTTACAATTTCCTTAAATCTTTAAAGACAATCTGTTTAATACATTTATTGGGTTATTTTGAATATGAAGCATTGAAACATTAGAAAATATAATATAACTACATATAATACATAGCATACATATTCTTCTTTTGTAGTCTAGCATACCTGCATAATATGTGCGGTGTATTGAATGTTTGTGTTCTAGATAGAGATATTTTAGGTTATCAACAAGGAAGACAGGCTGAAAGACTGTGAGAGTAATGACTGTGGGGTTAAAAAAAGGTTAACCGAGACAGTAGATAAATGTATTGTTGAAGTATTTAGTTTGTTGTATTAAATAAGACAACCTCATGAGTAAGCTAAATTCTTATTTTAAGATTTTTTTTGAAGAAGAAAGTTCACTCAAAAACATTGTGCCATTATGTAGTCACCCTCTTTTTGTTTCAAACCTGTGTGACTTGCTTTATTTTTCAGAACACAAAAGAAGAAATTTAGAAGATTGTTAACCAAACAGTTTTGATTACCATTTACTTCCATTATATGAAAAAAGAAAGGTTACAAGAAAGGATGCATTGTTCAGATTATCTTCTCTTATGATCCACTGAATAAAGAAAGTAATACATGTTTGGAACAATAAGAGGGTCAGTAAATGATGAGAGAATTTTATTTTTTTGGGTGAACTATCACTTTAACTGAAAGTTTATCCCAAGAACTTTCTTTTTCTTTTTTTCCTTAAGAAGATATTTGTAAACCCAGCTCCCATACTGGATCTTGTGATTTTTGAGAAAGCTCTTTTGTGCACAACATGCTTTGGAAGATCCGTGATCAGACTGTGAACGATCCGAGACCCTGTTGACTGCGATTGGGGTGATGGTGCATATAAATAAAGGCCGTAATAGAGCTGCTGTGCTTCATCTGTAAGAAATGAGGTAATAACACAGGCCTAGTCTCACCTTCATAAACTAAGATTTCTCCTTTGCATTGACCTCATTGAAACAAATGCCTGCAATTCTCCATCGGTGTGATGGTGAAATCAGGGCAATCACTGAATTGCTTAGTTCCGCACCACAAAGGAGGTGTTTATTAAATATAGTAGCAAAAAGGATGAGGGAATTAGTGTTTAGCCTGTTTGGTGCTAGTTTACATTTTTAGGGTGTTTATTTTTCTCTTTACATGTTCCTGATAAGCTGATAGTGTCATCAGGTGTGGATGGTTTCCTTTCTCCCATTCATTGGCCATGTGCTTTCGCTTTGCCGCTGTCCACAATGATGAATGGTGTGTCGTGTGAGCGCCGGAGAGATCTAGTCTGTTAGATGGAAACATGTCTAACCCTCTTTTAACATCAAGATATGAATCTTTTATATATGGTGCAAGAACCCTTTAAAAGGTACTTTAAACTGACATTATCTGCAAGTCTTAACCAAGACTATATAGCACACATGTATAGTGCATTTTTTACACTGTCTGTGTTGCAGGTCTCAGAAGCTTTTTAGAGATGAAAAGCAGCCAAGAGTGAATTCAATGGGCGAATGACACCTTTTCTAAACACACTAGTACACAATTAGACTGTTTAAGTAAATGACTACGTTGTAAGGTTGATGTTGAGTTTAGTTGATTTGATGCTGATATGTTGAATTCACATCAAACAAGACTGTGGTGGATAGTTTGCTCAAACCTTCAGTTCACCACTCATTCATTTTCATCCCTTTTGGACATAGTCTAGTTATAAATATCTTTGCTGTGACAGGCTCTGACTCCCACACTGCAATGTTTGCAATGTAAACAAACCTGGCTGCTGAAATTAATACAATACCAGATATGTCTTAATAAATCATATTTATGTAATGTTTTCTTTTTCCACAGTGACAAGCAATGTCTAGTCCACACTATGCATTTTTGCTAATTATTTTGGGGAGTTTTGGTAACACTTTATTTTGATGGTCCCTTTTGAACATTCTGTTGACTACTGTATAATTAACTTTGCAACTACATGTCAACTAACTGTCATTAGAGTATTAGTAGGCTGTCTGCTTAATATCTGCTAACTCTTTATTTTGATGCTCCCCCAACATACATTCATGGCTATAAGTAACTTTGCAAGTACATGTCAACTTATTCTAACCATAACCCTATCAGTCTACTAATACTCTACTAACACTCTAATGAGAGTTAGTAGACATGTAGGTGCAATGTTACCTTAGTTATAGTCAACAAAATGTGTTAAAGGGACCATCAAAATAATGTGAAAAAAGAAAAAAACAAAAAACAGTCTGGGCTTCTAAATTGCTTACCTACACTATTGTTTAAAAGTTTGGGTTTAAGTTTTTTTTTTTTTTTTTATATTTTTAAAAGAAGTTTCTTTATGCCCACCAAGGCTTCATTTATTTGACCAAAAATAAAGTAAAAGCATTAATATTGTGAAACATTATTACAGTTTAAAATAACTTTTTACTATCTTTAATATATTTTAAAAAGTAATTTATTCCTGTGATGGCAAAACTAAATTTTCAGCATCATTACTTCAGTCTTCAGTGGCACTTGATCCTCCAGAAATCATTCTAATATGCTGAATGATTTGTTGATTAAACATTTATTATTAATCAGAATAATAAAAAAGGTTTGAAAAAGGTTGTGCTGCTTAATATATTTTCTCAAGATTATTTGATGATTAAAATGTTTTGTTTGAACCAGAAGTCTTTTGTAACATTATACATTTATTTAGTGTACTTTTGATCATTTAAAAAAAAGGTTCATAAAACAACATTACTATGTTTACATGTGCAACAATAATGCGTTTTTTTTTTTTTTTTTTTTTTACAATAATCAGAGTAAGGAGTGTGGTTATTTTTTACCGTAATTTTTCACACTTGTTCTTTGCACTTTCTCTGGATGAAAATAAGGAGCAGAGACTGCGCAGTGAGTTGTGTTGACAGGGTTAAGCGATTCGTAGTAGAGGGAAAACTTCAGAATAATGTCATGGAGTTCATTCATGAAGTGTGAACAACACACATCATCTGTGTACGTCTGAGCACATGCGCACTTTAGTCAGAATGGTAATAAAGCGATTAAGGTGTAAATATGAGAAGGAAATGGATGTTTTTAAGTCGGTCCTAGTTCCAACACGCGTGGCAGAACATCCATTGGAACTATGAAGGCTTTTATCGGCTGCCATGTTGTTCACAGGTCATGTTGATGGATATGCAGCAGGCGTGTTGTTTTTGGGGGTGTTCCCAGTGGGATGAGAGTTGCTGCACTAGATGGAGATAATAGTTGTGATAATATTAGAAGGTTTATCTGGATTTTGAGGTGTGCCTCAGTTAATGCTGACAATACACACATTAAGCATGTTGACTCAAAGATATACACCACACGATTACTTGTGCTGTCTGTCTCTGTCTGTCTGTCTTTCATTCTTCACCAGACCATGCATCTCTAATGAATCTCTGGCATAAGCTCACTCTTGCTCAGACGCTCAGAACAACTCCCTGTACTCTCACCACAAGCCTTTAATGTTCAAACAGGGCTTTAAATCAAATGGGGCGCATTTCATCCACATTTCGGTGCAGTTTCGGCAAGCTGCCATGAATTTCTCACGAATTCCTGCATCTCCCAAGTCTTTCACTAGTCACCAGCTCAGTCTTCAATCAGTTGTTAACTTGTTTTCTCCGCGGGAGGGCATGTTCGTTCATCTGTGTGCTTATCCTCACTGTTTTTCCCTTTTTTGCTTGACTAACTGACAATCAGTTGTTATGTGACATTGAGTTATACTAATTAGGCAAAAATTCTACAATGTTAGAATCATTGTCTCTTTATTTATTGTCATCCTTCTTATCAAAATTTAAATTCTGTTATTTTACTCTCCCTCATGTCATTCCAAACCTGCATGTGGTTCTCTCTTGCATGAAAGACAAAGGGAGATGTTACTGCTCACCTCCATACAATGAAAGTGGATGAGGACCAAGGGCTATTAAACTCCAAAAGGAGAATGATATAAATAAATAAATAAATAAATCGCTGTGACAGCACAATATCAAAGTATTCCACATGTCTTCTGAAGCCATATGATAGCTCTGTGTGAGTACTAAAATTTACTGTGAGCCATTTTTCATTGTAGATCTTACTTGACAGCAGTGGTCAGCATTCACTTTTACTATATATAAAAGAGCAGCTTTGACATTCTTTTATAAATAACTCATTCTGCATTCCATATAGGTTTAAAAAAAAGATCTGAGAGTGAGCAAATGTTGAGAATTTTCATTTTTGCGAGAACTCTTCCTTTGTCTGCCTGACTGGCTGACTGACAGACTGAATTCAATAAAGAGACCTGATCTTGATGCCTACCTGCAGTGTGCTTTGAGATAAATGTAATATTAAATATTGTACTTGACTTGTGTGCAAGTGTGACTTAGATAACTGCCTTTTTCAAGAACTTGATCAATTTAATTCTAAGATGAATCACATGCAAATCGCTCCTAAAGATTTTGTCTAATTGTCATAAATTACCTTCATAAAGATCATTTGTAATGCTTTTGTACTTTTTCCCCAAGTTAATAAATAATAGAAATGCATGTGCTCTTTAAATCTCTGTACACACATGCACACACGCGCACACACACACACACACGCGCACACACACACACAAACATGCCTGTTGTGACATTTCTGCAAAATTATATTATTCTGCTTCTTGCATGAGTGGCACTAAAAACATATACAGTTTTCCCCATAACAGATGAACGTGAATGTGGCAATGTTATTTTGATATTTTATTATTATTATTATTATTATTTTGTCGCGGAAGTTCGGAAATCAAATGTGAGTGGTGCTAAAGGTTAAGTCGAGTTTGAAAATAATGTACCACCTACACTTAAACCATTCTCTTAACCTAATCGATAGTGTTAACAAAAATCAAATGTGAGATACAAATGCATTTACTGGAGCAACTATGCCATTTTAGCTCACTTCTACAAGTCTTTGAGGTTTTTTATGGAGTGTTGTGACATGTGTTTCACTGATTTGTACCCTGACTTGTATATCGCAAGTGCTATATCTGAAAAGTCATACACATGGAGCTGGTTATGTGATGTAAACGTGAAATGTAGTTTACAAATCATCAAAACTATGAAAGTGTTTTGAGGTCATACTGTGGTATTGTTCAAGGAACATGCAAATGTAAGTCTTATTAGTCTTTATTAATCTGCCCCCTAACCAAAATCTGTGTGAAAAGGAATAAAAGTTGTTGGTGTTTTATAGGGCTGCAACAACCAATCAATAATTAAAATAATTGACAACGAATTTGGCTATCGATTAGTCGCGTCTGTGCGCTGTGCCCAGCCAATCACGTCGTCGCTTTAAAGTAGTGAATAACCCATCTATGGACAAAACGCATATGGAAAATACCGGAGGACACAGAGTGAGGTGGTGCAGGAAAGGTACATGATCCAAGTTGTCTGATTCATGAGAATGCTTTATATTTATAAGTGCTTCAGTTCAAACAAAAACATAAGAGTTTACCACGTCTTGCCCTATCAAGCTTTGACAGATGCATCTGACACATGTTTTCCTCAGCACATTACTTACATTTTATGGTTATATCCTTATCTGTAAATGTTATAATGTCCTGTGAGTATTTCCATTTAGCATATTCTGACAACAAACGAGCTTTATTAAACTTCACAGACTTCAATGAACGAGCGCCAGTGGGCGCATGCCCGTCAAACAGACGGAGCACAGTAATTCTGACTAAAATACACATTTTGCTTATATATTGTTAGAAATTAAGTGTAGGTTTAAAATTCTACATGTAACACAAGTAATATTTATTAGAGCAGAAACAGTAAAGGCACTATTGTCAGAATATAATTACTTTGTTCAGACGATTGACTGCATTCTTCATACCTCGTACAAGTTAACATTCTGTGCTTTTATTTTTGTTTATTATCATTTTTGATTTAGTCATTTTAATTTCTGCTTTTAAAAAGTAGATTTTAGGTATAAATCATAATGTTTGTATTTTAACCTTTTTTTTTTTTTTTTTTGCTTATAATGTACATAGCCAACATAGATACATTCACTATATTTGTTTTCATAGGCTTTATATTACACATTGTTTGGAGGACAGCACTGGGCAGGATGTGGAATAACATTGTTTAAAATAGTGGATTAAAAATAATTTTTAATTTAAAAAATAAATTTTAATGTATAATATTTTTTAGATTTTTAATCTGATTAATACAAAGATACATTGATTATCAAAATAATTATTAGTTGCAGCCCTAGTGTTTTATTTTATTTTAATATTTTTTTTAATTTACTTTTTTATTGAGTTTTTCAAAATAATCAGCATAAACAAGTGAATAAGTGCAGCATTGACAATATGCAGTGTCAAAAAATATGTATTAATAATTATAATAATTAAAAAAAAACAGCAGTGTGGTAATATTCAGAATTACAATATCATTGTGTGAGCATTTAAGGATAGCAGACTTACATAGTCAATGCCAAGACAGTTCAAAGGAATTGTCCACAACTGCTGGAATGATTTAGATTTAACTTTTAACATATTCCCAATCTTTTCCAGAAGTATAGTATCTTTGATCAGGATTATCCAGTCCTTAATTAGGGGTGGTTCAGTACCAACCCATTTATTCATAATTAATTTCCTCCCTAATAACAGTAAAGATTTAAAGATATCTGAGTATTCCAAAAAAAAAAGAAAAAAAGAGGAGGGCAGTACACCAAGCAAGCATATGAGTGGGAATGCTGTAACCTTCTGTTTACATATTATAGATGGTTTATCACAAACACCATTCCAAAAATCAACAACCAGAGGGCATTCCCAGAGACAATGAAAGAATGTTCTGATACTATTATTGCATTTAGGACATTGGGGAGATACATTTGTATTTATTTTGCTATATTTACTTGGAGACATATAGGCTCTATGTACAATATTAAATTGCATTTCTATTGCAGACTGAGATATTCAAGGGTAGTCTGATAATATCTTCCCAGACATTTTTCGTCAATGTCACATTTTAAGTTCTCTCTCCATGCCTTCTGCAACAAAATCAGATTGTCTGCTTTGTGATGGCTTATAGAGTAAAATTTAGATATGAAATGTTTAACTTCACTATCCTTAAGAAAAAATCTATCCAAAAAAGAAATCAGAGCTATTCAGTGTAATACTAGCATGTCTAGTCTGGACGAAATGTCTTATCTGCAAGTATTTTAAAAAATCCTTTTGGGGGATATTATACTTTAAGTGTAACTCATTAAACGGCATAAAAACACCCCTAGTGTTTATCACTAGAGGTCATTTCAGCTGAAAACTTCAGTGAATTTTATGTATTGGTGCGTTTTAAGAGTTTTGCAAAAATGTAGGTAGAGGCACATTTTTCCAATGAGCCTGTGTTGTGACAATATGACAATATAAGCCTGTGACAGTTGACAATATGACAATTGATATGACTGGATTTTTCACCCTATTGAGTACATGCATTATTATTATTATTATTATTATTATTATTTTAAATTACTATTAATTTCTGATTTTAACAAGCATAAACACTGAGTGTACCTTCAAAGCATGATGTATTCTCTGTCATCTAACACAGCTCCTGGGTCATCTAAATGGGTCATACGGTGGCCCAGTAGTGCGCACCACAATGAAATTTAGACAGCAAACACAAGTTAACAACACAACGGAAACAAGCTACAACACAGCAGAAGCAAGCCACAATGATTTTTATGGACCTTTGAACTTTGCACATATGACTATTGAATAAGTCATTTCAAAGCACCCTTTCTGGATTCTCTAAAGCTGACATTTGGGCTTCATACAAAATCCACATTTTTAAATAGCTTTTACTGTATCAATCTTAAAATGACAATTTGAAGCTGTATAGCTATATAAATGACTTGGCTAATTTCAAAAGCATTTCATTGCATCTCAGTGTAAACAAAACGACATTATCATGGCTGAATTGCCAGCAACTATTTGCCTATTCTGCTGTTCATCATCAAACTCCGTAATCAGATATAATGTAGTGAAATGCCACTGTGCTCTGCTAACCTTCCTCCAGGGCGGAAGAAAATTAGCGGCGCTCACTCACCTTTCCTTTTTTTCAGTTTGGCGGATGTGTGAAGAATGATGAAGAGACAGACGAGAGAAAGACACCGAGAGGGGAAGGGGTGAGGGAGGATTAAATTAGGGCTGACTGAAGCGTGATGAGAGAAAACAGGGGGAACGATAATGAAGGAAAATAAACCTTATTGGTCGACTGGCTAGGAGGACAAAGAAGTGAACGAGTGAGAGAGAGGGAGAGAGAGAGAGAGAGAGAGAAAAAAAAATGGTGGACACAGCAAGAAAAATAACCACCCTCACACAGGTAAAATGAAGGAAAATAACTGTTAATGACATGAAAATTATATCAGAAGTATTAATGCTACAAAATGCTGTAACAAAATCAGTGGATCCCGTTTGTTTTTGTGAAATGACTCAGCATTATAGGCCCGCTATGTGCCGTAAATGTATTTAATGTACGGTGTGGCTGTATGATAGCGATTCTGAACTGCTGAAACAAGTCGTCAGCAATTGCAGTCTCACTTCCTGTTACTTACCTATGTAACAATGTAACAAATTTGCATTATTGTTGACTATGGTTCTCATTGGCTGCCTGTGAACAATGTCTACTTTGCCCCACCCTCAAAAACTGTAGTTGTAGCTGAGGCATGGAGGAGTTTGGTTCATGTTGTTGTTTACAGGGCTGCAAATCCACTTTGTATGCACTTCAAAAGTGTATCACTGTGTTTACAAACACTGAGAAAACCTCCGAAGATAAAATTCAGATATGGTAATGGCCGTTTCTGTTCCGACAAGGCTTGATCCAGATACAGCTCACATATAGAGGAACATCACCAAAAAAGAATGAACCTGCTACCGTATTTTCTTCATGAGATATTCCATTTTAAATTAGAAAGATATGTAAATTTTCAATTTTTTTCCACTTTTTTTTTTGCTGTTTATTTGCAGTTTCTCAGCATGAGAATGTCCAAATTTAATTATTTATTTATATATATATTTTTTAATTTAAAAAGTTTCCTTTCAAACGATACCAACCTTTTGACTCTCCTTGCTATAGATTTGGAGTTACAAGTCTTTACTTTTTTGTGTCACTCAGAAAAAAAAAAAAAAAAAACTCTGAAAATACCCTCAGGGCTTAAGGTGTTTAATTCTATGGATAATCCAAAAATTGCCATAATCACATGTTATTAAAGGCACAATATGTAATATTTTTGGATTAAAATATCCAAAAAACCACTAGAACAATGTTATATAATTTGTTGACTTGTGTACTTATATTATCCCAAATGTTTCCAACAATGTTTAAATCCCAGAGAAATCAGCTATTTTAACCAGTGTAACGGACTGTGTCATTGCGTCGGCTTTCAATGACGTCATATCCTCGTTACCATCGATTTCCGGTTATGCTTCCGTAGAAACCATGGAGACACCAAAGACGCTTTATTATATTATTTGTTTTATTAGACAGGTGAGCAAGTGTTTGGATACATTTATTGACAGAAAAATAATCATTATTATGCTATTTTGTCAAGTGGCTAACATAGCCACAGTAACAGTAATACAGCATTTTCTCTATCATATAATCTATTTTAAAATGAATTGCATCCCATTTAGCAACAACTCATCCAGCTTTTATTAATGTGACATTCCAATATTGATCTAGCTTTACTGCAATGTGCAACAAATGTCCACCGAGCGAATGCACAGAGTAACGTTAACATAACTTTCAACACACTACGCCTTTGTTTTGAATAAGCGACCTCTAGTGGCGAAAATTACATATTGTGCCTTTAATATATAAGCCTTTTTATTGAATGAAGTAAAATATTTCTAAAGTGATATACTGATATTACCTGATATACCATATATGATCATACTGCACACCTCAACTACAGTGCTATAAAGGGCATAAGATGCAATCTGTAATAGTACATACAGCTCTTATTGTTTTCTTATGCTGCACAGAGCTCTATCAGCCAATGCCGATGGAAAAGTGTTAGCGGCTAGTTTGTTGAACATGTGCACCACTGTCTGTAGAGGATTATCCACTTAGAGAGCTCCTTTTGGACCAGATTTCAATCAGTTTGTGCTGTTAATCAGAGAGAGCTGGTATCATAATGCGTGGCCATGCCTCAGGTGCAGCCCTGTACCCAAACTTGCATTAGGCTAATCCAATTCATCAATCCGCAAGCCAAAGAGCTTCCCTCTGGCACACACACACACACACGCGCACACACACACAGAGAGAGAGAGAGAGAGAGAGAGAGCGACCAGGTGATGGTGCCAAATGGAAACATTGTGGACTCTGGTATTGTCATTCTTTCTCTCTCCTTTCCTCTTTATGTCTTATTTTGCACTGGCTTACAGCTGATCTTTGATAAGCACTTTCCATAGCCCAACCTGCCAAGGTAGCATAAATAATTACAAAGAAATGAGAGAGGGAAATAACAAGGTTATGAATCAGCTCTAAAATTGCAGGCCACAAAAAAAAAAAAAAAAATGCTACTTGGCAGGAAGTGGAGCAAGGTGGGGGCTGGGGGGCATAATTGCCAGCGCACCATGCTGAAAAGGCTATTGAAAATGCCATTCTGGGCGACGCTGATTGGCTGCCCTCCCACAAGCCGCGCTATCCCCCTGGTTGGCCCTGGTCTGAAAGCATTGAGAATGCTCCGAGGGTGCCTTTTTTGATGCCGGGAATAGTTTACATGGCAAAATAACAAGCTAATTAAGGCTTTAGCGAATGATGGATGGCTGTGAAAGTTAGCAAAGCTGGTCAACAGGGCAGAGGAGCAGCCTGTGATACACCGCGAACCATCTGCGCGCAACCTGACAGCTTAATTGGCAAAGAGATCCGAGGGGAGGGGGAAAGACCTGTTGGACCTTTGATAATTGCTGGCTAGTTTGAATATGCTCCAACCCCACTACCACTGCAATTACATGTTTGATGTTATACTTGGATATTTCCTGTTTCTTCATTTCTCCCGCTTTCATCGTTTCACGGGTGGTGGAGTGATTTGTATGTTTGTGCTCCATTACCTCAGCCATTTTGTTTGTAATAGTAGCTGGGTTAAAATGGATAACTCTGCGGCAGCCGGCTGCTTGGACAATTAATATGGCTGCATTTCCTCAGGCCGTTGGCTGAGGTTTCATTCTGGAGTTTGAGTAACGACAGTCCAACTTTACCTCCAGAAGTTAGCATGTGAAACTCTTGCTTGTGCTGTATTATAGGTCCCCCCCCCCCCCCCCTCCCCCTTAGGATTAATTAGAAAGCGCTAGTTTGATTTCAAAAACATGAATTCTAGAAAAGTATGAGTCTGTCTGTCTGTCTATCTATCTATGTCAGAAACTGAACGCGTATCTGAATACTGTATCCAGTGTAGACAGCATCAGTAATAATAATGGGTTCTATTTGCTTTTGACGCGGCACAATGCTCACATCCAGTGTAGGCAAATGTCAGCCATTTAGTGACTGAACAACAGTGGGCGGGGCCTATGGTGTGATGTATAACTATTCGTCGATGTCTTGCTCTGGGGGCAGTCATTTGCAAATATATTTGCCAGTATGACGTCACAGATCCCGCTATATCAAAATGAACTGTTTTTGGAGCTTGGTTACATAAATGCTTTGTTTATAATGAAATTTAAGTTTTCAGTTATGAAACTTGCACGAAGTTTTAATGGTGCAAAGACCTCTTATAAGTCAAAAGATGATTTTTTGTATATTTCACAGCAGCTTCTGTTACATGCTGGTCTGTTTGGTCAGAGATAGCGGGAGGAATGAGTGTCATGCAGTGAGAGACCTGATCACGCTCTTATTGTTTGATCACTCTAATCTCCTCCCACACCAATGAGAGTCATTGTTTGCAGCTGCACTGGTGTAGGGGAGGTTTATAAGCTTGTGGTAGATCAGCATGAGCTGACTTTAAGGTGACCAGTTCACAGCAGTGGCTGGCAGACCATGGAGACTTTTCTCTTTAAACTCCAAAATCATATTTTCTTCCTGCAGTTATAATATAATTTTCTTTTGGTCTTTAAAGTCACTGTGCTCAAGATTGTCAATTCTTCTTTTTCTTCTTCTTCTTCTTCTTCTTATGGAATATTATAATTTATTTTAAATGATTTATCCGTTCACATCACTATTATTATTATTGTGCCTTAGTAAAAATTAAGTCCCACTCTACATTTGTTCTTGTTCGATAAGCTGTTTCACTCGAATATGCATCACATTAGGGAAAAAAAGACAATCGCAACTTCCATTCCATGCTGACTTTAATAGTTATTACTTTGTGCCTCTTTAGTTGGTGTCTCCACAACACCTACAAGAAAATGGCTGTTTTCTGAGTTCTGTTTTTGTTAACTATTTTATTTGGAGGTGTTTTTCACAAGCTTATTTGCTCCTTGTTCAACCTGCAAGAATCACCAGAATGAGAATCATTAAAAAGTACATTTAAAATAATAATTGAAAAGGGTGTTTACACAAAAGTTTGTGTTTTCAGTTCCTAGAGGCAGTACAAATATAATCCAATAATCGATTCTGAATTGAAATTTCAGAATTTCTATATTAACTTAACTGTATGTATTTAATTCACTAAGAACCAGTTCGTAAAAGTCATTTATCAAAGAAACGGATTAGACTTTTCGCGCTGTGTGTACGTTTCATTAAAAAGAGCCGGCTCATAAGAGCAATTTGTCAAACAATCGGATTACACTGATTGCGCAGCGTGTTTGGGTAATCAGCCAGTTCTCGTTTTGGTGGCCTGTATCCAGTGGGACTGTCATTTATAAATGAATTTTACTGATAAACAGGATTTGCTTGCACTCTTATTCCAGTCTTTTAAAATAGTTTGAATGAATAGTTTTGTATTTGCTTTATGAAGAAATGTAACCATGTTTAACATATTTAATTGGACTTAGTTACGGCAGTAACGGCAGTACGACTACTATGAATGTTAATTAAGAATTTTTGCATAAACACGTAAATAATGTGCAATGAAATGATTGACAATGAAAAAATTGAGTGATTAAAACATTTAATACAAACAAATAAAGGTTAATTCTGATTTTGGCCTATTCATCAGAATATCACTTCTCATGTCCTTGAAAATGTCTGGATGAACATTTTTAAATCTTCTTGCAGACACTCATTTTAAGAGGCTACAGCACAATATATACATAACCGTAAACTAGCGACCCGTACAATTTGAAAAAGGAAGTGCATCACGAAGCTTAGTGCAAGTAGTCCATACTTGCCCTGCGTCCAAATGTGCATACTATCCACCCTAAATAGAATGTGAGATTAGAATAGGCTAAGTGTGTCCCAAAGCATAGTATGTTGTCCCTGGATGGTCTACTATTTCCGGTAGATCCATGCATATTCTAATGGCTAATATTGCCCACAATCAATTGCGCTTTAGAGAAGGATTTGATTCAGAACTACAAACACGAATAAAAAGTGTTAAAAAAAACTACAAATATGGCGTATGTGCATGACCAACTGTTAAGCAGATAGGTTTAGATGAAGGGGTTTGAGTGACTAATAATCAACGTTTAACATGATAAAACATATTTATTTAATGTTATCTGTGTTTTATTTCATCTGCAACAGCGAAAACTTATAAAGATCCACTTTGCCATTAACTTTTAAATGCATCATTATGCAAAATGGCACATCAGCGTGCTACTTCTTTTCTCTCCAATACGGTAGGAAAATAAATAAAATGTGAAGGGCAATTAAAGTTTTTGTTTTTTAAGGTATTTTGATGTCTGCAAGCTAAGAGGCGAAGTCAGATTTACAAGCATTAGCTGTTGGCTTTTGCTGATTCTAGTATCTCTGTGTCTCCGGCTCTCCACTCCTGGCGAAGAGTCGTCAAGACGTCTAAAAGCCCCTGTCTCCCTACCATCATGCACTTCTCTTAGATGAGGCCTGAAGACTTTTCTGGCCTTGGAGAACGCCTTCTTGGCGAGATGAGCTGCTGACAAGGCAAATGTTTTATTTACAACACATTAGACGTTAGAATATTTGTTGATTCTGAGTGAGAGCAAAGAGAATCAGAGACATAAATGCTAGTGCTGTATGGTGTCTCTTTTCATTGCTAGTCTTTAAGCTGATGCTTTGTGTTTAACATGTTTAGTCGGTGTTCCGCTCTTAAATCCACATAGTCTAAAGTTATGTAAAGTATTATTATTGGAAACACTGCTTTGAGGAATGACGTGCTGGGGAAAACCCTTCCAGTATGTATAACATTCACCTTTTGTTATAGTTTAGACATTTATACAGGTTCAACAGCTCAAATGTCACTCTGTGCTGGGAATGACGATACATTCTTCCATTCTCCTTCTCTGAGAGAAAGCACATGTAAGATATCAGGTTATTCAGAGATCGGATATGTATAACAAATTGGGATGGATCACGACATAATCGCTTTTCAAAAATCTTCAAATAACTGCCACCCTGTAACGCTAGCCTTTGTTAATTCCCAATGTGGCTTCCCATCCGTGTCATTACTGCTTTGCCAAATTAGATAAATGATGGGGACACATGATGCCCTGGAGAATCCCCCCTGCTCTTAACAGACCTCAACCGAGGTACAGACCTAACAGAGTTCACAAATTAGCAAAATGAACAGCCTCGTTCAATCTGGTGTAGTTAGTGTTATTGCATCTGTCATATTTACAGGCAGTAAGGGAATGTGCCTCGCAGCCTGGTCCTCATTAGGCCCATGTTTTGACTCGGATTTAGACTCGGGTTTGGTTCTATTGTCACTCTGGATCAAATAGCCAATGTAAACACTCTTAATTAGACCGGCATGGAATGATCAGGACTACGCTAAAACACAATGTGGCAGCTCCACTATGGTGTGCTGTAACTGTAGCCCCTCAGCATAATTTCCTCCTGATGCATTGTGAAGGTCGGTGCAGCTGCAGACGGAGCCCCTGCCCTAAAGTATGAGAGACCTGAGTGTTACTTTGGTAGGGTCTGCTTTTTATTCCGTTATGAAGGCAGGTTGTTGTTTTCCTCATTTGGCCCTCAAGCAAGTTCAAACAGCAACGGCCACCCATGAAGGGCAAACTGGTTTTCCTCTGCTTGCCTCTTGTGGACGTACACGCAAACTATACATATTCGTTGAGTTTCACAATTCAAAATTACGTGGAGAAGCTTCTACCATCAGTTTAAAATGGTTAAAGTTGGCATGAAATAGAAATCTATTTTTCAAATGCATGATCTTAAAGGGATAGTCCACCCAAAAATTTAAATTGATGTGGAAATGGACAAAAATTACTATGGAAGTCAATAGAAACCAAAACTGTTTGGTCACCAACATTCTTCAAAATATCTTTTGCATAATAAGCAAATTCAGATTCGAAATGACAGGACCTATTGTCACTAATATATAATCAATAAACCTGCATCAAACATGTGTTTTGGTAAATCCTCAGGTATACAATGTGTTGTATTTTTCTTAATGAAAGTTTTCTACTTTATTTTCGTTAAGAAACGGAAATAAAGAAAATAAAAGATATAGAAACAAAGTGAGGCAGAAAGCAGCATGCTGGAATAAAACTGGTGTCTAAAAGTGACAAAGCCACAGAGCAGTGATGTGTGAGGACATGTGAGAGGGTGTGAGTGTGTACTAGGCATGTCATGACTTTGTCCGGATTGATGACTTTTGCAGTTTGTGGAGCGGAGGATGAGCAAACTTGAGCAGATGAAAAACTCTGAGGGGAGCATATAGACGAGATGTTTGTCATTATCTGAAAATGAGTTACAGCCCCTCCTTTGCTTCACTCCCACTCCATAAATAACAGAGCTGTCACATGCTCTTAACAAGCTGAGAAACTAAACTGAGCACTTTATTAACACACAATCACAGTCCGTCAGGATATTGCTCACCTGCGTGGCATGTTGTCAAAGCGCTGTCAGTTCAGCTAATACATTAAGCTAATAGCAACATCGTATTTCTGAATGAAAAATGATTGTTGTTGTTTTTACTGTAATATTGTATAATTTTGCAGTATTGGAAAAGTGCTTCCTGTGAGGCTTTACCTTTGCTCCTTCAATCTTGCATAGCCAGGCTAAAGAGCAAAGGTTCTGGTCCATTTTGCAGCTTTTCTTAGAATCACTTACTTGAACAGAAAGAGACCATCTGACTGGCACATAAAGCTCCTAAGAACTTACCAAAGAAAAGTTTTAGACTTATTTTAATTTATTGCATTTTCATTCATGTATTTAGCTTTTTCATATAGGAGCGGGTTTATCTGAAATAGATGATACCTCAAAAATAGACTGGTGTGAAAAAAATAAAAGTAAATAAATATTGCCACAGCAGTCTCAGTACAGAAAATACTGGGAAAATTGAGAAAATGTGCCCCAAAAGCAATAAGTACATACAATTCCAAAAACATAATTTAGAAAACAGTGGGTAATATTTACAATTCTGCTCATGGATATGTAGTTTATGTGCGACTAAGTGACTCACAAATCTTTCAGAGATTTGATGCCTAGCAAACATTGTCAAATCCAGTGACAGTCCTTGTTCTGGTAGACTGGTGGTTTTCCAGGCAAACTGGAATAATTGTGGGGATATTGTGCTATGACATAAATGCATCTTCAATTATGAGCTGTCTGTTTGGATTTGTGACAATGATATCATGTGCTTAAGGACCTTTTGAGTTGCTGTTTGTATGAATATGAATGACATCTGCTTAGCCAGCAGCAGCACGTCTGTTGGGGTCATTGCGATAGCCGATTTGAATGTGACAGTTTGATGGTGACACCACCAAATGTTCTCAGATCACAAAAGTGTGGCACTACTCTGCTGAGGACCGTTATTAACTGTCACATAACTGTAAGTGTCTAAAAGTGTCAAGCAGTTAATTTATAATTCAGTAATATTCTAGTATTGGTTGCTTGTTAATTGCATCAGGTCAACTGTGTTGCGCAAGCCGTTAACCCGCATCGGACTGAAAAAAACTTTGCTTCTTCATTTCAGAAGTCAACCAC
Organism: Ctenopharyngodon idella; assembly: GCF_019924925.1. Classification (NCBI taxonomy): domain Eukaryota; kingdom Metazoa; phylum Chordata; class Actinopteri; order Cypriniformes; family Xenocyprididae; genus Ctenopharyngodon; species Ctenopharyngodon idella. The sequence goes on from NC_067228.1 coordinate 14,077,646, forward strand.
ATGATCGAGTTAAGTAAGTATATGCTCTTTCTGTGCACTTTTTACTTGCTTAAGCTGCTGCCTACACATCACTTTGAAACCCAGCGCTGGAAGAAATGTGGTTTTGATCGTTTTGTGTTTATTTAATGGCTCTTTCTCTCTTTTACGTCCTTCAGTTCTTTCTCCTGATGCAAAATGTAGTAATGGGTTTGTGGGCCAAAAGGCCCTTATTCCTCCATCTAGCATTCCCTTGTTCACCACAAACGTTTACCGCCTATCATTTATTCATTCCCTATTTTCGCTAAAGTGCTTTTCTCTTTCTCTCTCTGAGTTCTGATTAGGAGGTCGTGTAACACGTACCTTTTATTTATTTTTCCAGCCAGAGAAAGAGTGAATGAGCTAGTGCAACCCTCTACATCACCGCAATTACCTTTGCTAACACCTCCGATAAATAATCAACTTGTGAGTAGAGCTCTGAAAAACATTAATCACGGCATTAATGAAAGAGAGAGCTTGCAGGATGCTTTTCCTGAGTTAGGTTCATGCCATTCGATGCCACTGTGCATGCAAATAAAATAGCTTGTATGTCTTGATATGATAAAGGCTGATAGCAAGTTATCATAAAAATCCATTCTGGTTTGTCAAACTGTCAAGTTAGCACTTGTGCTGCTTCAAACAACTTGTCGAGATAATGGTCGCTTCATTAGCTTCTTCCTTTGAGGACCCACTATTTGAATAAAAATCAGCAATTATGCGACTTCTCTCAGATATGAGCCTCTCTAATGTAGCAGATGAAGTTTATCTTGCTAATTTCTATGCGTTCGCCCAGCATGGCTGCTTATTTCCCAAAGAGTTATTAAATCTACAGGAAAAGCTCATTTTATGAGCCTCAAGTCATCATTTACTCACTCTTATGTCACTCCAAATGTGTATGACTTGCTTTAGATATAATTTTTGTCTATACAAAGAAAGTGAATGGAATTTAAAACTACATTGAAGTTGAACCACATCGACAGAAAAAAAAGGAGAGACATTTTTCAAAATATCATCTTCGTTTTATGTAGAAGAAAGCAAGTCATATATGTTTGGAACAACATGAGGGTGAGTAAACAGAATTTATTTTATTTTTGGGTGCTACATGTAAGTTAAATATTATTCTCCATTTTAAATACACTTGTTTTCTAAGTTTTGTTTACCTACATATTCCGCCTGTCTGCTTTGAATAACATTAAAACAATATTTGGATCATTTACAGATCAGAATATCTCATTTCAGAATAAATTTGAAAGTGCTCTAGGCTGAAAAAAATAACAATCCACTTTGCTTTGCCCCTTTGCTCTGTCCCCTCTAGATAGAACAAGATAAAACAAGCCTAATTACATTAGATGACTCAGTTTTAGTGAGAAGCTATACACAGGCTTCTCACACAATTGGCCTCTTATGAGTAACCCTGTATGCATCAGTGGAGCGAATGTAGAAATGGCTTGAGATCTGTATATAATCAGCTAGAAAAGAAGAGAATAAAGGATTGAGAGAGAAAATAAGGAGTCGACTTCCTGATTGGAGAGGAAAGAAAGGACTGTTGTGATCTTGAGGTTTTAAAATAGAGGGACTTGAGTTTTGCTCAAAATCATTGGATTTGAGCTGCACAGAAACCCCTCAGAGGACCAACTCCAGGTTTGAAAAGAAAGATCCAACTGCACCAACAATACATTTTTTCCCTTCTCCCTTCCTCGACAACATCTTCAGCTTAAAACTTGAAGAATCTCTTTGCTATTGACTGTGGACGGCTTCCAACTGTGTCCTGCTCCCCAACACACTGGAGGTGGGATGGTGCGTGTCTGTAAATCCTTTCCACAGACTTTTCCTGGTGTCATATAGAGTGAGTGTTTGAGAGGGGCCAGGCGAGATAGGACACTTCAAAGGATACGAGGCAGCGGTGTGTTTGTACAGGCATACCAGCTCTGTGCCCGTTCTGATTCAGAGAAGAGATAGCTGTTCACGATAGCTTTGATGAGCTCGCAGGACATAATGCATATGGAGGAAGATGGGATGGAGAATAACGTCATGCCATCATTGTCTAGTCAGAGTTAGTCAGTCTACACTCAAATCCAGACTGATGCTCTCAAACTGTGCTACGTTTCAGGATTTGTGCTAGTTCTGAAAATGGAATAGCTAATGTAACGATTTAGAAGAGAGAAATCACACTTTGTTTGCTTTTTTTTTTAAGCTTTCAGGCCATAGACATTGTGTTTTTAAGACAGCATGTCAAGTTTACACATAGTTAAACCTTTTTACAGTGCAGCACATTAATGATCAATCAGAAGGACTGAACAAACATCTTGAGCATCTTGAGTGTATTCAGTATTTACAGTAGAAAATGTTACAGCAGTGGGTCTCAACCATTTTGATTCCATTGTCCACAGCAATATTTGGATTTATTTAATTTCTTTTTAATTGTAATTAAAATAATTAAGTTTCAGAATTCCATAAGTTTGAAGAGCTAAATGTTCTTCAGGGATCCCACTCTGTTTTAACCAAAAAATTTACTTAAAGAGGTTTTACCAGTCTGGTTAAAGTTAAGGTCATTTATATTTTTATTTTTTAAGTATTTTAAAATGTATATTCTAATTTACATAGCTTTTCCAGGTCTAGAAATCACACTTTTTTAAAGTTGTTTTAGCTTATTTTAATGCTTGTTTTGTCTTATTTAAAGGGATAGTTCACCCTAAAATGAAAATGAAGTCATCTTTTACTCACCCTGGTGTTGTTCCAATGCCCTATGTCCTTCCTTCTTTTTGTTTCGGACCACAAAAGGAGAAATTTTGAAAAATATCCTGCACACACTCCATATAATGACAGTGGCGACCAGGATTAAACTTTTCAAAAAGGATACAAAAGTATCACATAATGATACAATGAGATGCGCACCATATATATATATATATATATATATATATATATTTATATAAGTGTTCAGGAGGCATGCTACCTGTATAAGGTTTTGCGAGAAAGAAACCGTCAAAATACTGAGCCCGGCGGTTACTCTGTGCGTGTTCCTGAGAGTGCATGAAGCGTCAATACGGAACTTGACAACAATGTATTCTGTTTACTAGGGATGCACCGATGCCATTTTTTAAGGACCGAGTACGAGTACCGATACTTTTTTCTGGTACTCGCCAATACCGATGCCTATACAGTGAGACTAATGAATGTAGGACAGCTTCTTTATTATTACTCTAATGAAAAAAGTAATACTTTTTATGTGCTTGTCACAAACTTAAAGAACAAAAATTTCACAGTGTCCAATAATCTTCAAAGGGCATAATTGCTCTAACTGTAAATGAGGAGACATATATCAATAGAAAAAGATTCCACACCATCAATACTAATTGTTGTTATATAAAAAGAAATTTACAAACATATTACAAACAATACAACAAATACTATAGAGATTCAAATTAAATAAACTTGTTTTTCAGATACAGTAGGTTTATTTACCATGTATACATTTATTTAACATCTTTTGTTGTTTTATTAACATTAATGACAAATATAGGCTACAGTCCCTTTAAGACCGAATCCATGGATACTGACACATATCCTGTTTTCACCCAAATGTTTACGTCGACTTAAGCCATAACCGACTGTATTTACGTGAGATACTCCACACGATGGACATTTTGACAACTATGTGTGCATTTGACCATTCAGGCGCGAGGAGAACTGATTTTGCGCTGTCTGAGAGAACTGGGATCGCGCACACGAGAGAGTGAGCGCTTCTGGTCTGTGTCATTCAGCTCGATTCCGCCTATCCCGCCTTCACTAATCGATAACGAATTGTGATTGAAAGCATGCAGTTCGCAGTGTGTGTGTTGTCATCATTAATTTTGAAGTATTTCCACACCCCTGAGACTGACATTGTTTCTGCTGCTGCCGCCGGTGTCTCTGTGCATGGAAAATTCTGTCAGTTATGTCACATGAGGTATCGGTCTTTGGTATCGGGGGTATTTTTACGAGTACTAGTACAAGTACACAAGCTTGGTATCGGGCCCGATACTGATACTGGTATCGGTATCGGAGCATCCCTACTGTTCACATAAGACTTATAAATTAAAAAGATACATTAGATTTCCTGTAAAGTCTAACTGTATCAAAGCACTATTGAGAAACCATTTCATAAGCGGCAGCTAAAGGTATTTCCTAGCTTACTTTGTAAGGGGCCGTTCACATATCGTGTCTTTTGCGCGCTCAGATTCGTTATTTCAAATGTAAGCGCGCGGCAGGCACGCTCATAATGGAAGCAACGTGGTCGCGACACACATGCGGTGCATTTTCCAGGCGCATGGAGATGAAAAATTCTCAAGTCTTCAGAATGCCGCAAGCGCACCGTAGGTCATGTGACAAGAACCAACCAATCAGCTTAGGCCTTTCCATAACAAAACATCGAAAGCTCAGCCGAACAGCTGATCATAGCTGTACAGGGTGGTTTTTATATCTCATCTCCATAAATATATCTAGTAGCAAAACTAATGCAAGGGCTAGAAATCAATTTATCCGTTGCTGAAACTTCCTCGTTGTCGTGGAGAGCGCAGTTCATGGTTGCTTAGAAACAACAGATGCCACGGGAACCCAAGCGCTTTGGAAAGAATGAGAAAGTGGCACGCCCACGCTTTCCACGCGTTTTTAGACGGGATATGTGAACGTCCCCTAACTGGACTGCCCCTGTGGATAATTGGCAACAATTTGTCTTGAGACGGCTTCATTCTGAGTTCCGCTCTGTCCTGTAGCACTTCATTTAGCAGGTTTGGATTGAAAGAGTGCATCATAAAGCTGTACGTATTTTAGCCAAGAATGCTATCTGTGCTCACCCATATTTGTCTAGATTTAGTTCGGAAAAATGGCAACCGCCCTGTGTGTGCTGGTGTATAGTTTCTGTTTGACCAATCTTGATTGCAGCTGTCAGAGGCTTTGTAGACATGTTTGAATACATTGCACTCACTTTTTAGTCTGGATTTCATTAAATTTTGGGTGGGAAAAGCTTTAAATCCTTTGTGTCTCACAATATTTGTTTCTTCAACTCATCAAGACAATTCTGTGAAGTCTGAACTTTTAGTTCTGGCTCGCCAGTGTTGTTGCATTTATGTATAGCGCTTTTCACAATACATATCATTTCAAAGCAGCTCTACAGAAAATGCATGTGTCTACATTACAATTTAGAATGATCTGTTATCAGAGGTGAGGTTATGTATTTCATAATTGCACATATACAAATCATGCAGTTAGCTAACAATGCATTAGTTTAAACAATGTATTAATTTAAAGCAGAAACAATGAGCTCAATGAAGTAAAGAATACATGTTGTTAACAAATGATTAGGATATATAGAAAAATTTAGTATTGGTGCCATTTGCTCTTAGCGACCTCGATCTGTTCACACTAGATACCCTTTTCTTCTGTTGGACACATCCACGATTACCCATGCTGCAGTAATCCAACTCAATGGAGGTATAACCAGTCAGCTTGGTGTGTCAATGTTAAATAAGCTAGGAAATGTGAAGGATTGGTTGATGAAGTCATTGAGAAAAGTCCAAACCTTTGTGGTGGTGGCGAGTGCGTAACATTAGACGTTTTTGCTATGATTTGTTTTTACTCTTTGGCAAGAATGATGCTGTAATGGTCATATTGTTGGTGTAAAGCAGGTGGTCCAGTAATCTGCTTAAAGAGTCTGAGTAGTTGAAAAAGTGATGGATTATGTACATAACACAAATGTGTGGGCTCAGATATTGACTGAACAATGGGAGCCACTTAGTCTGGCACACTACTGTACACACACACACACACACACACACACACACGCTGGTGTGTGATTGTTTGTGGGGAGGAAGGAACGGGTTATGAATGCCAGGAAGGGTCTGTGTGTTCAGAAAGGGCTGATGTGCTCTCCTCTGCTCCTACCATGGGAAAGTTGCACTCTCTAGGCCTCATCAAAACAATACTGTGTGTTTTGTGTGTGTATGAGCATGACACAGTTTCCCCCTCCCACAGCCCAAAGATCTCTTCATGTATGGTTCAAGAGCTCCCCCTAGGCCAAGGTGAAGTGAGCAAGCAATTACATGAACACACACACACACACATAGATGGACGGTGATACACAAAGAGAGAGTTTTCCCTCTTTTTTTTTTCTTTCTCTGTCCTCTTGTACTATACTGTTCTGTAATTTAGACTATACTACCACCTCCATAGGCTTACATGAAAAAGAGCAGATACTGTACATCTAAAGTGCACAAATAAAGGTGAAAGTGCCACTTTCTGGTTCTCTAAACAAAATCCTGACTGATACATCTTCCATTGTTTGGACAAACATGTAGTCCTCCCATCTCAAATTCACATTGTATGTTTAGCAGTTATTGTTAATCCCAGTTGGGATGCTCAAACAAAACGACTGCAATTCTCTTGATAGAAATTACAGAACATCACCTAAATAAAAAATAAAACTTACTTAGCTAGAAAACTAACTAGCATACTGGTACTGGCCAGCTGCAAAATTAATTTGTTAGGCATTTTTAGCATAATGCAACAAAACATAAATCATGATGAGAATATAATGTTGTTAGTGATATTGCACTGTTTGCTGCAGATATACATGAGAATTTTAACTAAATAATAATAATAATAATAATAATAATAAGTCAAAAACAAGGATCCCTAATTGGGTTAGTCGCAAACGTTAGACTTTTTCTGTGACATTTGGTTGTGGATTCTGCTTGCCAACTTTTTCATAGAATTTCTTTTATTATTATATACTGTACATTTCCAGCTATTACTCATTTGCTTTGTAATATTCTGAAATAAATCCAACATTTGATGAAAATAATGTTTGTGTAAAACAAAACAAACAAACACAAAAAAAAAAAAAAAAAAAAAACCTATGAGTAATGTTTATTAAATAATCTAGTTATAAATATTGAATGAATCCTTAATGTTGAGCTGAGAAATAATTACATTGCCAAAGGAACAACAGCACAATCTATATCTTTTAAACATTGCATATTACAGTTTTATAGCTGGTGGTTTTTATTTATTTAATTCTTCCACTAATAGATGTGGCAAAACATTTATGCATTGATTGATAATAGATGAATCAACAATCTCTGTGTACTCGCTGCTATCCATGCCTGAAAACACTCAAATGATTGTGTAAGGCAAATTAAATGACCAGGATCTGGAACAGTGGCCTTCCACACAGATAAAGCATTGATACACTATTACATCAAAACCAGAATCTAAATCATACACTAAAAGGCCTAAGTAGAGTCCCGAGATTACACTGTGTAAAACACCATCATTTTCATTAGTGCTGAGTGGTACTGTCACCCAACTCATCTCTCAACCTGGCCTGAAGCCAATCTGATGCATAATTACTCTTTCATATTCATACCCAAATCCATATCCACCCTGGATTTCTCAGGCTGCCGAATACAACGTGATGTCACCAGAGGGGCTCTGAGAATGACCCTATTAGCTTGTATCTTTCTCACACACCCTTGTTCTCCTTTGTTGTAGACATCCTTTTATATATTATTCTGTTAGGAATACCATTTTTGTATATCAGTAAATAGCTTTTGTAGTGATAATATGTTTTCTCCTTTAATTTTATCAGTTCATTTCTACATATCAGCTGTAACAGATTCTTTGAAGATAGTCAACTTTTGTTTTCTTTTTTTTTTTTTTTATAATGAGACAATATCAAGCAGGAGTTTGTTTAAATATAGATTTAGCCTGTTTTTTTTTTTTTTTAAGGGTCATATTCTTTTTTTAATTATTATTTATTTTTATTATTATTTTCTTAAGGTCCATGTTAAAATGTTAGCAAAATGCCATTTCGTTGGCAAAAATTATGTTTCCGCTTTGACTACCATTTAAAAGTGTTTGTTTATTGCTAGACACATTTTTTATAACAAAAATGTTGTTATTAATTATATCACCAGTATCAGTATCACCAGTATTAAATAATTTAATTTGTTGAACAATGGTAAATGTGGTCGTACCTTTAGTTTGCAATCTTAATTTCCACCAGTTTGACACATTCAGACTGATTTGATTCAGCTGTTCACAAACACGTTATTGACTCTGTCTCAGGTTGTTCCACTGCAATCGAACACATCAATGTGTTTCTTTTCTTGTTTTACAGTTTCAATATGTATCGCCCCCTCTCTGCTCAGTTGATGTGGTACCAGGCTGCTGTGTGCTCATAACACCCAGAATCTAAGGCAACCCTGACTAGTCATATCCTCTGATCTCGTCCACACCCTGAAGTTTCTCATTTCAGACATCCTCTCTACTTGCCATTCCCAAAGTCAACTCCAAACCGCTGCTATCAAAGAAAAGCCCACAACCGTACTGAATGTATCTTTGTGTTTCAAAAAACCCAACATGCACCGGTTCCAATCCAGCATCCTGTTGATGGCGGGGAATGTTTATTATTTTCTCCGCCTCACCCTTGCACCTTCTCCCACACGTTTCCACTTGGGTGGACTGTGAGGGCCAGTCTTGCTCCAAACTGGGCCGTCTAACCGAATGCCTGTCCATCATTTCCAACAGGGTGTAAATCAGGGCGGACAGCTCTACTGTGTGGTGCCGCGTTGACAGATTTACGACAGGTCCGCCTCACCGTGAACTCATGCTGTTTAAATCCTAGCCCTCACTTAAGCCACTAAAATGAAAGTTGGAGGGACTTGGGCCTTTTGTGGAGAGGAAAGTATTAAAAGGAACAAAATCTGCGTAATGTACAATAAAATAAAACATTGGGTTAAAGGTGCAGTAAGTGATTTCTGAAAAACACTGTTGAAAGCACCAAAGACCGAGCACCACAACAAACTTGTAGCCAATCAGCAGTAGGGGGCGTATACACTTGTGATGATGTTAGAGAGAGATTGAACAAGAGGGAGATTTGAAGAAAGTCTGTCAAAAGAGTGATGGCTGAGAGACATGAGAAAAGAGAAAAGGTCAGAGGAATATCACTAGAAAAAGGCTTATAATCAGGCAAGAGCTTTATGACCCGCTTTTAAAGGGTTAGTTCACCCAAAATAATAAAGGCCTTCTGAAGTGAAGTGATTTTTTGTAAAAAAAAAAAAAAAAAAAAAAAAAATCCATATTTAAAACATTATTAATATAATAACTAGCTTCCAGTAGACGGTCGTATGCATCGATTTGCGGCGGAAGAGTAACCCCTGACCTAAAGCATGACGTAATGAGGAACACAGAAGCACAGAGGATAGAGCAAAACAAAACACTGGTCACAAATTAGAAGTCTAAAACGAGAAATTTTAAAGAGAAATATTGGAGGATTTTGAAGAAGAAGCTTGAGTTTGTAACTCGCAAGAGACGTCTAAGCTTACACTACTCCTACACCCTACTTCATACATCGCGTCACGGGTTACTCTTGTGGTGCAAGTCGACTTGTGCAGTATGCGTACGGTCGTCTGCCGGAAGCTAGTTATTTTAGAGTTTTAAATATGGATATTTTGTCTTACAAAACCCCATCATTTTGGTTCAGAAGACCTTTATTAAACACCCAGAGCCGTGTAGAGTACTTTTACGATGGATGGATATACTTTTTTTGGCGTCAAAATTGGGCCCACATTCACTGTGATTATATAACTTGGAAGAGTCTGGATATTTTATAAATATATTTCTGATTGTATTCGTCTGAAAAAAGAAAGTCATATACACCTAGGATGTCTTGAGGGTGAGTAAATCATGGAGTAATTTTCATTTTGGGTGAACTATCCCTTTAATATTAGAAAAGCTTTCCAGCACTGGAAAGACCTAAGCAGGAAGGCGAGATGCAGAGGTTGCATTGTTTTTGCTCAATACGTGAGTAACATTTGTTTTGAATGTGTGACGTTGGCGACTGACAACGAATGTCTTGCTTGTATATACTCATGTACTGTATGTTCGTTTTTTGTTTTTCCTTGTTGTTCGTTCGTCATCTTCACTTTATTTTTCGTGAAACTTTATTTTGCTTCGCTTCTGCTATGATAAAAAGCATTGCATTGCAATTTTACATTGCATATTTGTGAATTTTGGGGGCGGAGAAATGAAGGATGCGTTTGTTTGGGTTGATTTCAAATATCAAGTGTTCAACAATGATAAAAACAATCATAAAAAGCTTACTGCATCTTTAAAGAGCTAATGGCATGAGTTGTCCACTAGTTTAATCAAATACTAAGTATTTAAATTGCTTTCTTTGCAAGGCAGCTGTGCTTTTTAAAACTTGAAGAAATTGTTGAAAACATAAATAAAAAGGAAGTAAACACTGTAACCAGTAGTGCACTCAATAATCTGTTGAAGGGGCTATATGTAGAATTCAGAAACTTATTATTAGCAACACTGGTGGCCGTTAAGTGAACTGCAGCCAGCAAATTATTGCTCACGCTTGCACTCATGTACACGTAACATACAAGAGACTGAACACCCTGATATACACACAGTAAAGTTTTTTTTATTTTTTTATGCTTAGAAGTAAACAGAAGTTTAACACCCACGCTGGTGAGAGCGATGTTTAGATGAATATGTAAATATGTGCTGTATACTTTTCTCTCAATAACAAAATAAACACACAAAAATGACAGTGGTGAGAAAACAGTAAGATAAGTTAAGAAAGCATCTGATCATAGATATGTGGATATGTTTGCACCAGCTCTACAATTAACTGCCTTCATGTTGACAGACGAGGTAATTAAAATTACACTGGTATTAGGGCTGGACGATTATGACCTCAAATCAAAACCTCGATTAATTGAACATTTTACCTCGATTACGATTAATGAATGATTATTTTGTTTCTGGGTTTTTTTTTTTTTTTTGCCCTCATAGTTCACTTACAAGGTTTGTACTGTAAATATGCTTGACTTTTAAAGGTGGGATATTTTTTTCCTGTTGAAGAGTGATCTGACATAACAGCTCACTTTCAGCAGTTATTTTATCTATGGTTCGTAACATTTCTTACAGATTTCTTCTCGTTGTAAATCAGATAAAGATTTAAATTAGCACAGTACCTGTACGGAATGAGAGCGACTGCGTGTGTGAAATAGTCATACCGTCTCTCTATTAATTGTGAAGCTGTGGGTTGTAAATAGTTACTTCAAAAGTAGAAAATATATGCTATAATAACTTTTGAGTTTCTAAGCTACTTTAGTGATAAATCACAGGACATCGCTTATAACTAGTTTCTGCGTTCCTATCTGTGCACGCAGTCTTCAAGTTTTGTGCAGCTACTGTTTGTATGAGTGTTTGTGCCACAATGCAGCTGCGCGAGCATGGTAGCTCGATATAATAATACACATCCGATCATCTAAATTGCATGAATGTCCAAACTGGCAAACCTTAAACAAACACATACAACTGACAAAGTTTAGTGAAGACGCAAGGCTCACCGCTCACGCACCGTCTCTGTGTGTTGACTCTGCGTTCACCTGCGTGTTGACTGGACGGGGCGGAGTCACGTGGCTACACACATGGTAGTATGTTTTTAAGTGGGAAGTATTAACAGGATTAAAAAAACAAAATAACTGACATGGGAAAATTACGTCGGTTAGAGGTTCTGAATTTCGGTTTCGATTAATCATCCAGCCCTAACTGTTATGATAGTTTGATTATGAAGTACATTTGAGACTACAGACTAATATAGATCTGGCTATGTGAGACTATAGTTTGAATTAATCCTTTGACATTACAGGACAGAATGGCTCTTTCAGCATTATCCTGAACATTGTAAGCATTCATTTCGTGTGTCATTGACCAGAAGAGAGGCACTTGGGAGCTCACGTAAACATCACATCCTTTAAAATTTCCAGGCAAAAAAACGTCCATGTCCTTCACATAAAAATAAGTCTACAGGCTTTCATAGACAACCTAGGAAGTCGGGGAAGGTCTCGTTTAAGTTGCGTTACAAGCTGTTCACTGGCAATAAAAAAAAAAAAAGCGATTAATACATGAGAATTCTTACATAAAGCCCCTTTAAGTCTGAGTGCACTGGGAATCATATTTTGCTTATTTGCATATGTAATGCTAATTTTACATACAGTACGTACAGTGAATATGACATGACATAACGGCAACCTGGATGTAGCACTGCATAGTTAGAAATCAACAAATTAAAGTTTGTTGCTATTGTGTCCAATGACAGCAGAACTTTCCTCTCCATATCCACTTCACACAGACAGGCCACAATGCACACTTCAGAGGATCTAACTGCTGGATTTGCTAAAATCTTCAAGGTTTGTGGAATTAAATATTTACCAGATATTTAATGACGTGGGAAAAAAAAAAAAAAAAAAACCTTTGCTGAATGCTGATGCTATATGAGAAAACATTGTGATGTTTGCCTTTCTATCTATCTTGAAAATGAATGAAGACTGAGGCTGTCAAAACTCTAAATGACAGGAAAACCACCATAAGTGTATCATTAAAGTGGTCCATGTACTATATCTCAAGTGATCTGAAGCCATGTGATAGCTTTGTGTGAGATAAATCTATGTCTGTATCCACTGAAAATCTGCTTTAGCTCTCTGTTCAAACTTAATGAGGACTAAACCAGGTTCACAATGACAAGAGGGTGTGCAAATAATGGCAGAATCTTCTTTTGCTTTGCGTTTCTGATTTATTTCTGCATCTATCAGCTGAACGCTGCAGATGTCCACTGTGGCTCTTTTCATTCTTATTTTATGGGGGTGTTTGTGAATAGTGGGTTGAGAACTGTAGTCTTAAATTAAACAGAATCATGTGATTCATTGTTGGGATTATAGCTGGTGGGGTTTCTCAATCTCCTCACTAAAATATATCTTTTAGGGATTTGTTTGACAACGTGCGTCAAAGATAAATCTGTCACCTGAAGAATGAGTAAAGAATGTGGGCATTCTGCCAAGTGTGTGTTTATCATAAATGCTGTCATACCTCATGAGTTCTTATTTTGTCTGATTTACATTAATGCAATCTGCATGTCTCTGTATCAAAATTGATGCAACAATCAAAATTTAAGTTTTGTAGCTTTTTGACCATATCCGTTAACTTTGACACCATCTATATACTGTTCTTCTATACAGGGACAAAATTAATTTGTGGAACACAGAATAGGTTATTTTGAAGAATGACTTTCATTGTATGGACAAAAACAGTTGGTAAAAAAATAAAGGGGAACAAAAAAAAAAAAAAAGTCTGCTTTTATGTTCCACAGTAGAAGTAAGTCATACAGGTTTGCTTATTGCTGCTCATGAGTGTCAGGAAAAAAATATAAGGCCTGTTTTTTTTTTTTTTAATCAATAAACTTAAACTTATGAATACATTATTGTGTTTAAGGTGGGGAGAGACCATAGCCAATTCCATTCAACTAAAGTATCACAACATTATATGGATTTACTGCAGTGTTAAAGGTGGCATATTAAAACAATAAGCAATAAGCGTTAAGAGAGTCTGGGTGAAAAATAATAATCCTAATCTCTTGCCTTTGATGGTACCTCACACGACACGGCGAGACACAAAACAGTGGCTCGATGTCCATTTTAAATCCCAAAAAGCTCCTTCCATACACTATATAGATATGCTTAAAAGGATAATTCAACTAAAAATGAAAATGTCATTCAAAACATGTATGACTTACTTTTCTCTGTCCTTAAGGCCCTGACACACCAAGCAGACGGTTGGACCGTCGTTGAACGCCGGCTGGCCTAGTTTTTGTGGTGTGTTCAATACCGTCGGCAATAGTCGGACCCCATTGGGGGCTTTTTGGTCGATTAAGCATGTTGAATTGGCGTCCGTCGGTGAGAGAGAGAACTCTGATTTGCTGTTCAGCTTAGCAAACAAGTCAGTGCATGAGAAAAAAAGCGAAAGTGATTAAAGTGAGCAAAGAATTAAGTCAAGACGGTCATCTTACCTGAGCAAAGTGTTGGGGAAAATTACATTTAAAAGTAATGCATTACAATATTGCGGAAAAAAAAAAGAAGTAACTAATTGCATTACTTAGTTACTTTTATGGAATTTGTTGTTACTTTTGAGTTACTTTTTTCTTTCCTGGGCTGGCTTGCTTGTTTTTTAATAACAGGAGAAGGAAGTTAAACACTCTTTATTCAGCCATTAAAAAAAATTCGATCATTGAAGGTCAACAGCAAAGACATTGGTTAATACAGTGAGATTAAATACATAAAAGTATAATTGTCTTATTTAACATTTAATTATTGCAGGTTTGTGTAATATTATGAGCTTGCATTTTACTGTATTTATTTATTTTAAGGAATGCAGAATTACAGTAGCCATAATATTTGCACAGTGCACACAATGCCTCTGCACCTTACTTAACATGGGGACAGGAGAGCTGTCAGTCAATAAATGGGAAAACAAAGTAGCTTGCATTAATTATGTGAAAAAGTAACTCAGATATTTTGTTGTTTGTAAATTTAAAAGTAATGCATTACTTGTTGCTTGAAAAAAGTACTCGCACTCCTTGTAATGCGTTAGCCCCAGTACTGCCTGAGCATGTGTGAATGTTTTCATAACAACATGAGCCGCCCGGAATGAAGAAAAGTGATCAGCATGATTGATATCCAAAAGTGGTAAGCAATTGCTGTTTTTTGTTTTTTTTTACAGTTTGTAAATCTGCAGTCCAAGTTTTGGTTTCCCTTTTTTAATGACAAATATAGACTATTAATACCTACTGATATTTATATAGTTATTTCCTTACTAGTTGACAGTCGCCTTTTGGTGTGTTCAAGCACAGCTTTTAGACTGAGACGCAGCTGACAATATTTGCCCCTAAATTGGTTTTCCAGTGCCTATTTTTACCTTTATGAATAACTTTATAAAATAAATGTTTTAAATAAAAAAAAAAAAAGTTCAATAGAGCAATATGCAATGATTGTAAAACGAAGTGATACTTTTAAATATTAAACTAAAACCACTAGTAGGTGGCAGCAAGTCCCTGTTTTTATGAATCATTGAATCATTGACTCTCATGATTCGTGTGCAGCCGCATTCGTATGTTGTAGTTCTGCTGTGGTTTTCGTTAGAAATATATATATTTTTTTCATTGAAAAATAGAGTAAATACTGACAGTACTGTGTTTAAAATGTACGTTTTGTTTTTTTGACCTGTTGTATAATAATGTCACGTTTGCAGACGTGGATATTTGGGAACAATTGCATTCTTGCTTGTTATCAACATTAAGTACAAGAACTCACACAAGGCATGTTTTTGTATTGAAGAAAGTTTGAGTCTTAAATTGATATCAATCCACTATCTGTGTCTATATTTGTTCTTCATGCGAGTAAGTGCTGAATCCCCACTTTTATAAAGGTGCATTGTCGAGAACGGCAGTAATTTAGCGCAATTTAAGGCAGCAGACCTGCTTCTGTGGATGCAGTCATTTTTGACTGCAAAAGATGAGGTAATTTGATTAAATGTAATGGATTTACAGCATTTTGCCAGTTAGAAATACATGCTCAGTTTTAATATTATTTTAAGGTATGGTAGAGTTAAATAAACTACTCAACATTTTGTTCACGTACCCCCTTTTGTCACCTCGCGTACCCCAGTTTGAGAACCACTGGTCTAAAACAACACTGGACCTCATTGACTTTCATTGTGTGAACAACAACAACAACAACAAACACAAAAAAGTAGTTTGAAATACAAGTGATTGCACACTTAACCTCGAAGCCAATGTGCACTAATCTAAACCCCTACAGTGTGAGTGAGAGGGAGAAACAGAAAGATGCTCTTTGTGTGAACTGAAGACACCTGGCTTAACCCAGATGTTCTCCAGCAGAACGTGCATGAGATAAGAACCATTCCAACATTCCAGAACCCTCCTGTCATTTCCAAACACTGTGTGTCATTACTCCTGTCTCCATGTGGTTCTGCTCAATGCTGGATACCTCACAGTCCCACAGGAGATTTGCCAAAATATCTTTGGTCTGAATTAAACATGAGTCTGTTTATTATTCATCATAGACAGCCAATAAAGATAAAGAAGTTCAAGAGAGGTCTGAGATACTGCTTACCCCTGTCTTACCTTTCTCTTAAAAGCGCCATCTATCCAGAAACCCTGGTGTTTGCTGGAAGAAATACCCCTGATTCCATCCAGATTGAAGCTGCTTCACCTGTCTGGGAAAAGGTCACCTGACCACCCACCGGCAAGTCAAGACAGACCCCGCTGCCACACCAGATGATAGACAGGTGTGTATGTGTGTGTGTCCTCCAAGCTTGATTAATTCATTAATTTCTTTCTGTCTGATAATGATGATGATGGCTGGATGTTCTTAATTGAATTGGGGAAGTTCAAAGACAACTTACTTGATTTTGGTGCGCTTATCAGTTTAGAGCAGATCAAAGCGGATTTTTCCTGTTTCAGGACTACTGATTGACAATGCATACAATTAATGTGGGTTAATTTAACAGGCACATTCAAAGAGCAAAACAAACGAGACACTGAACCGTTTCCATTCAGTTCGCTCCATCTCGCACCTGGTGCCCTAAATTATGTAGAACCACAAAGGTCTGCGATATATTTGTTTCATTCGATAATAATTGACACTTGATTTTTCACTCACTCACGGAGATTAAGTGGCTTTCTTTTTGTAAACACTTAAAGTGTTTTAAACCTGCAATTAAACGGGTTGGATTCAGGTCTGTGTGTAACGATCACAGTGGATAAAGATTAGCCCATTGCTATTATGCTTAATCAACAGCTTACCTAGCAGGAGATTTTTATTTATTTATTTTCTTCTTGAAACCTTCTTAAGATCTGATTGGATATGTATATAATCTGAGACTATAAATAACAGGAATAAAAGCTTTTCCATGTAGTTTTTTTTGTACTTCTACTTCTAAAAGCTCCTTTATCAGCATGGTTATTGACTTTTTTAAGTGCTTTTGCTAGATATTAGTCAGATATTTTATCTTAAGTTGCACACAGTGGATAGTTTAAACCAAAAATAAAAATTGTTATCATTTACTCAGCCTCATGTCATTCCTAGAAGATATGACTGACTTCTATGAAACACAATAGATGTTTAGATTTTTTTTTTTTTCTTCATACAGTTAAAGTCATTGGGGTCTAGTGCGGATTGATTTCACTGATTAATTGATTTACAAAAACAGTTGAAACATTCTTCAGATTCTTCTTTTGTGTCGTGTAGAAGAAAGTCAGTTGTACAGGTTTGGAATGACATGAGGGTGAGTACATAATGACAGAATTGTCATTTTTGGCTGAAATGTGTATAGAGAGGATGCATCTCTCTTGAATCTCTCTGTGTATCCAATTTACCCCGATCCATTTCTTATTAGATTTCAATCTGAATAATGTTTCCTTAAAATAAGTAAAAATCTTTTCCTTTGATGGTATAATAGTTTTCCTGGTCCTGTGCTGTGTATTCAAACAGGCAAAAATGAAAAGTTCAGAGGCGGCTAGTATCAGTGCACAGCTTGGGTGAGTTAAAGAAGGATGTAAGCAATTTTTCTTTTTGCCGGGATAGCTATCAGCAGCACACACCTCCAATCTTCTGTAGGCAGCTACCTTAGAAGTGGTAAGTGGAGGGTTTCTTTAAAATCCCAGTGACCTGCTGGAACATTTATGAATTCAATAGATGTTTACTCATGTCTGCAGAGATGCATGCGCTCCTCATGTGTTAGTCACAGATATATTGTGACCGAATGATACACACATTACTGTGCATTCATGATGAAAGCCTCTGGTTTGGAATAATAAATGCCAAAGTGAGATGGAATAAGGATGGTGTTGTTGTGCTCTAATGAGTGATTTACAACAGATGTGCTTAGTACACCGTGTTATCGTTGGAATAACAATAACATTTAGCGACATGAGGTTGCTTTCTCCCCTGCTTTGAGGGTCTGCTTCAATCTAGATTAAATCTGTGCTAATGGATGAGATGCAAGACATAATCTTTATTTCGATTTATATTTTGTCATAGGGGAATATACATATAGGCAAATCATTCAGATGTCCATGTGACATCCTCAAAGCTTCTACTCAGCTTATCATGTGGAACATACAAACTCGTACATAGTCAAAGCCCTTAAACTGAAGCACACTGTGATCTGTGCTAGTTACACTGGGTGAGGTTATTTCTGGAGGGAACCAGGTGACTGCCAGAAAAGGATGTTAGTGCCATTCATTGTCATCTCTGTCACACCTGTGAGTGAAGAAACACTCACCCACATACTAGTGTATTTATACACTCACTCTCTGAGTAAAAAGTGTGCATGTTACTCTCGTAGCAAGTAGCAAGTATCATCTAGGCAACACTCATTTGGTTACACATGTCAACAAAAGAACAGCTTTCATGAACCCTTTAGAATTATATGTAGTTTTGCTTGGTTTTCACCAAATATTAAAATACTTGAGCATGTTCAATCATTGATATGCTAATATAATCATCATAACCATCATCAGCGTTTGATAGATTTGGTACTGTGTTGCATCGTCCAATGTAAAATTGGGCAAAAAAGACAAAACCAATTGGGAACTACTGGTTTAAATGGTTTGGGGTTTGTAATGGAATGTCAGTTCTGACCTTAACCCAACTGACTTCAATTTAATTAGGCTTGGCAGTCCAAAAATACGACATTGAGCATACCTCACGGTTTCATGGTTAACCCCTCTTTTAAACAGTAGCACTCTCACACACTTACACACGCTGTTCTACACTAGAGGAAGGATTACTGGAGTGTGGGTGAGATGAGGTGATTTATTTTGGAGCACTCTTGGGTGTCAGTTTTGATTGAGAACCAGTGGAGGAGATCAGATGAGAGTGAGAGAGGGAGAGAAAGAGAGAGAGAGAGAGAACAGGCAGTGAGTTTTCATCATGTTCATACCCACATCCAAGACATACTGTATATCACATTTATATGTATAGCACTTTTAACAATACATTTATTTAAAGCATCTTTACAAAAAAAAGCATGGTTTAAATATTACAATCACAATAAATAAATAAATAAATAGTGAAGTATTGGAGAAAAACCTTGAGAGGCTCCAAACTCATCAGTGGGATCCCACCCTCTGCCAAATAGTAATGTCCACATAGCAATCATTTACATCTCTATAAGATAATAAAGACCATAGCTGGTGAAAATCATGTATTTAGTTCAACATGCTATTTAGGCAATGATTACAGCTTGTGATCGTAATGATTACAATCTAAGGATAATGTTTGGCAGTTTTAAATGTCCATCCAAAGTCTTCAAGAGTGTTGGCATCTGCTGTGATTGAACACATAGACATGAATACATACACATACTTGTATTTATGCATGCATTGCATACATATTTAAACATTCATATTTGAAGTCTATTTTAAACCCTATGATACATTTGTGTGAGAAACTGCATGATTGGTTATGCACTTTTGGCATCAATGGCATCAAATCTGGAAATCTGGTATGACATTTAGACAGAATCTGAATACATATATATGCCTTGACTCCAGTGAACAAACCACAAAAAAAACAAACCACAGTGTTCCTAACCTGTTAGTCAGTCAGACAATTGACCAAGCAGACAGGATTGCCTGACACACCATCTCAACCAGAGAGTTTAAAAGAGTCTATGACTGAAATATGTGACATACATTAGTTTTGTGGTTGTGTGACAGACCGTAATGATGTGTCTTTCCCGCATACCAACAGAGACAGCGGGGCTGGTTGACACTTCTACAGAATAGGAGTAATTAACTGTGATTACTACAGAGAGTAAATATGTGCCACACACAGAGACAAGCAGATTTCACACACAGTTTTATAAATACTATAGTCCCACATTATGGCTGCGTCCCAGTCCACAAACTATCCATCCTAAATAGTCTGAGACATTTGAATACCCAGATAGTTCATTATTTTTGGGAGATTTTTGAAGTATGCAAATATATATGTATATAATAATATAATATGTATATAATAATACTTTTAATAATATTATTATTTTATTTCATTTTTTTTTTTAACATGATATATACTATTATCATCATGAAATTGTCAAAATGCCGCATTTTAAAATGCATAAATTAACCACACTAACACATGGAACAAACACTGAGCCAAATATTGTATTGTTGTTAGTTATGTTATGAAGTGATAGATAAATTTGTTCCAAATATTAGCCTATTTGTTTTGTACCTCAGACCAATAAATCACAATAAGCTTTGTGCTTTGCTACTTCTGATATGAAACAGTCTCAGCTTTTTAAATTTTGTAATTTTTCCGAAATTCAAACAATAAATACCGTTTTGGTGCTCTTTAATGTGTCGTGACAGATCGCTGTACTGCCCCAATACAAGCTAAGAGGCAGTGCAGAGCGCACGTGAACAGATCATCTCTTCCTTTTTACTACTAGTTATAGCACGAAATAAACATGAATGAACATCAGAAGGTTTGTTGAAAGAGACAGTACAACTTACCAAAATCCGTATCGTGTCTCATGTAATCGCTCATTCTGTGTTTCATCTGTTCTGTGTGTCAATAGAAGACAACAAATCTGTTTATTTTAACCTTTAATGTTTGATGTAACAACTGGGGTTCCCTGTAGTTTACAGCATTAGTTGATATGCAATGAACCTAATAGGTCCCAATAAATTGATATTGAATGGAATCGAATCGAATTGCAAGCTTGTGAATTAAAATCAAATTGAATTGTGAAATGTGTCAATGCCCAGTCCTAGTAGGTATGCGTTTTGAGACCCAGCCTACATCTTAATCATGCTTGTGAAAGGTTAGGGAGTGAGGGAGGGAAATTCCATGACTTTTCAGTTAGAAATAGTCTACTGATTGAAGAAACACATAGTATTCTGTCAACATCAGACTGTGGCCTTCTCCTCACTCTCTCTCTGTGCTGTCTCTAATCTTATCTCTCGGTCACTTAGTAAATATGGATGAAACAATTCAGTATTTGAAACTGATCCACAGAGAGACGTGAGACAGGGACTGTTGGGTCGTAACGGCGCTAATTAAATCCAGCTAGTTGTCTGAGATTTTTAAGAGATGAATCCCCAATTGTGGTCCAATTTTCCAGCGTTTGCGCAATAACTCAGCACTCATAAATAATTTTGACACTTGAGCGCTCGAGACTCAAAACAAATGACGATAGTGGCACTTCTCTTCTGTGATTTTTGAGCAATGACACAAATCAGCGGACTGAAAGAATTATGAGTGTCTCTGATCAAACATTACATGGTTGTCATACACACAATGCCTGTACATACTCATACAATAAGCACATAGTTGTCTTTTTTTTACGATTTACAGGAAGGGATGACTTCACAAGGGATCAGGACTAAGAGTGCCTGCTTTGATATATGAAGCTTTCCAGTGGCTGTCATTGGTCATTCAAACTCATGCAGATTGCCAGAAACGGCACGACTGAAGGCAGCGTGGGATATTTTTTTAATGCTTTATCTCAGCAGTGTGCCTACACAGTCGATAAAAGGATGCTTGCGGCAGTGGAACAGAGAGAGAGGGAGAGAGAGAACATGAATGAGTGCACAGTTGTGAAGGCCCTTAGTAATGGGTGATATATAACAGGGATAGTTTCCTTGGGGCGGTTTAAGGTCTCGAGGAATCAAAACCTCTGTCAGAGAAGCATCATCCATGATAAAATTAGAATGTGGTGACTAAATCCTCTCAGCTACTTTGTATTTAAAGGAGTTAGCATATTCACAAGTAAGTTCATAAGTCTTTATACCCTTACAAAAAGTACTGTGGTGGCGCCATAGTATCAGATGGTAATACATTACCATGCTAACGGTTACAATCATGGTACATGGTACATGGAAACATTACCATGGTACTGTTTGGTACATAATCACTATGATATATATATATATATATATATATATATATATATATATATATATTACGTTATATGTGCACGACATGCTCTGTTATTGAGTTTGCGCAACAAACGGCAGAAACATAAATCGCTTTGTGTTGTTTTGACCTACGTAGGTCTAGGGGTGGGACACATTATTTTTTTCATAATTAATTAATCTAATTAACACGTTAAATTCTCAGCCCTAATATATATATATATATATATATATATATATATATATATATATATATGCGTGTGTGTGTCTGTGCGCGCACCATTGAGAATTATATTGAGAATGCTATTTAAATTCAAATGCTATTTTGAATAGGATTTTGATAATAGAGGTAACAAACAGAATTCAGAATTGCAAAGAAATTAAAATGAACTGAAATTCCAGACAGACAGACAGATCAACTATAAATTTAAAAAAGATGTTAACTTTAAGTATTAATTAAACCCAACGTTATTCTTTAGTTTATTTAAATGTTCTAAATGATTCAGAACTTGATTAAACATTGTAAATTTTATTTGAGATGGATGGATGGATTGATGGATGGATGCCTTTAACCATTTGTCCCTCACGGACTGTGTGACTTCGCCACAAGTTTTTTGTTTTTTTCAAATACAATTTTGGTCGACTTAAGGCTGATTTATACTTCTGCGTCGGACCTACGCCGGAGCCTCTGCGCCGTAGGCTATGTGTCTGTTTTCATTTATACTTCTGCGTCGTTGTCCACGTCGTCGATGTGCATGCAGACCACTAGTAGGCAGTGTCCTGTTGAGTATCAAGGCAAAAGCCGAAGAAGCAGCAGCTTGTCATGTACGTTGTCAGAGAAGCTTACAAATAGAACCGGCAGAGAAGCGGCAAATAGGTAACGACTTTTGTTGCAGTATGACTGCATGTGTCCGCTGAAACAGAGCGTTTTTCATTCCTGTGAAAGTTGAAAATGCTCGCTCTTCTCCTATTGCTCCGCGCCAGTTTTTTGACCCGAGGGAGGGGTTCTAGCAGACCAATCACAGCGCTTGTGTTTCGCGTAGAATTGACGCGTTGTTACATTTTTGTAGAGGTGCACGTCAGGCTACGTCGTAGTCTACGCGTGGTACAAACAGCCTACGCCGTAGCTACGCCGTACACTCGACGCAGAAGTATAAATCAGCCTTAAGCCTCTCAGTAGCTCCTCACTGCAGAACACGAGATCCAGGATCCAGATCCAGGGGGTGGAGACAGGTACTGTGGGTTTAGGGAACAGGGGGTGGAGACGGGTAGGTTTAGGGATATGTAAAGTGGGAGGAGTTGGATCTGGATCCAACCTCGCCCCCCTAGATCTTGTGTTCTGCAGCGAGGACCATCTCAAGCCTCTTCTAGTGACTAACGATTAGTCGACTATTAGGGGGCAGCCCTAATAGACAGACAGACACCCATCGTTTTAATAAATTAACAGTTGTGGATTTGGATTAAAGAACACTGCATTTCCCAGAACTTATTGTATGTGTGGCCAATTAAGTTCAAATTCTTCCATTCTGAATTTTGCACAACGCTGCATGTTAAACAAAATAAACTTTTCTCTGTTTTAGACAAACAGGATGTGACATCTGCAACAACCATATGTTTCCCCTATCAGTTTCTTCAGGTTTTAATTCAAACCACTAGCCACAAACAAGCAGCCATTTTGGCTCCAACAGCCCTAAGCTCATCATTTTATGTGGAAAATATAACCTAAAGTATGTAGGGGTCAACCAGAAACATTTTAATAGTCACTTAGCGTCTAGCAAACCTCATTCACACAGATACACAGATGACTTTAACAGCTTGCTAATATTTAAAGAAACTGTCGTTGTGGGCTCAGCTAGTCTCTTGTTGTTCTCCACACACTCACTTTCCTATTTCTTTCTCTCTGTTTTCCTTTATTCTCACAGGTGGAGAGAGAAAGACATAATGGGGCCACTAAACAGAAAGTGCTCAAGATACCTAACCTTGCAACAAACGTTCTGTCAAATGTGACAAACAGAAACTCCCAAGACAAGTCTTTTAGCTTCCATTCACAGCCGCATGAATCACTCACAAATGTTCCGCCACATTATGTTAGGTCAGATAGAGGGTGGTGTGGCATTGTGGACAAACATTTAGGCTGGAAACCGGAAGGCTGTAGGTTTGGAGCCCACAAGACAATTCATCACCGCTAAGTCACTTCACTTCTTGGTTTATTCGGTACATTCAGCATTAGAGAATGACATTCAAATGTCAATTTTTTAATTAGATCTATAGTTTTACCCAGCCCAAAAGTTAATACTAGGTGTAAAGACTGTATTAAGTGTGCTGTAGGTTGCTTTTCTAAACAGCCTCTGCTTACTCTTAATCAGTTTGCTAAATGTTGTACACCTAGTATAATGACATTAAGAAGTTTCTTTCTAAACATTACAATGCTGTCAGGAAGATAACCGCACCATCCCACAGCAAGTGTTAATTACGCACAATAAACAGTAAATGAATTGGAAAAATGAGTGTTTTAATGAAGGTCTGTTTGAAGTAATAGCTATCTGACTCCACCTGAGGCCGGGAGGGGGGATCGTCATGGCAAACTTACCGAGGCATTGTTGTATTTCATAATTGCAGCATAATTAGTATGCAGTTGTTTTTTTTCCCTCTGTGGTCTGTGGATAATAGATATTATTTGAAGCATATTGCTGTATCATAGGGTGTAATTTCTTTTTAATTACAATACAGTGATTACATGTCAGACAAAATCACATTGTTGATTCATGGCAGGAGTTGATTTACGTGAAGAGACCAACGCTGATGGCAACCCGCTGACACAAACACACACGTTCATACACGTTCACTTGCTTACCAAAAGTATGAAACGTACATAAGATTGATTTTGTAAGTACAGGCCGCCAGTAGATTGCTGCATGTTAATCTAGACCTTTTGACATTTTTTTCAAGTCAACCGGTTTTCACAGAGGGATTTAAACACATTAAACATACTCTCAGATGTTAAAGTCATCATGGCATTATGTGATTGTAAACTTGAGTAATCCCCCATCATGCACCTCTCTCCTGCACCTTTTCA
Source organism: Ctenopharyngodon idella (assembly GCF_019924925.1). Classification (NCBI taxonomy): domain Eukaryota; kingdom Metazoa; phylum Chordata; class Actinopteri; order Cypriniformes; family Xenocyprididae; genus Ctenopharyngodon; species Ctenopharyngodon idella. The sequence goes on from NC_067228.1 coordinate 14,102,575, forward strand.
TTTCCTGGAAACACTATCCCATCTGCCTCTCAAAACCACAAAGCAGAGGATCATGGGAAAATATGGTACCATTGAAAACAAACTGAGTGAATGGATTCAGCTTAAATGACTCAATTTCATGTTTTTCCATGCAAATGCCAAAGTCATGTGGTCTGTAAATGTGAAGGTATTACTGTTGACAGCCTGTTCTCTGCCTGTTTTTCAAACTATCACTTATAAGGTCATGACTTTTCATGGTGATATGAGGATCTGCTTGCTTCATTTTGTCATATATATATACTCACAAATACTGCCAGCTTCCTTCCAACAGTGCACAGTTCATTTCTGTTTGTCCTCCATTGTGCCCCTCACATTGATATCATCCAAAGTTTTTTTTTTCTTTCTTTCTGGAACTCCAACCCTTTATTGTCATTGCTGAGACTTGCTCACACTGATCACATTTGCCAAAACTTATATTCTTTAAGGATAACCATGCCTAAGAACATATTAGTGTGTAAAACCTGCATATGAATGCTTTTAAGATTAAATTAGTCAGTTATTTATGTTAGCATTTTTTTTCAAATTTAGGATAAAATTTAGGACAACTTGTACACAAAAACCATGGTAGTTCTTCGTAAATTCCAAAATGTGTTATTCGTTTTTGTTTATTTATAAATAAGTTTAAATGTATATCAGGAAAAAAATAGGTGCAAATACATGCAATGTGATGTGATTAAAGGGTTAGTTCACCCAAAAATGAAAATTCTGTCATTAATTACTCACCCTCGTGCCGTTTTACACCCGTAAGACCTTCGTTGATCTCCGGAACACAAATTAAGATATTTTTGTTTAAATCCGATGGCTCCGTGAGGCCTACATAGGGAGCAATGACATTTCCTCTCTCAAGATCCATAAACATATTTAAATCAGTTCATGTGAGTACAGTGGTTCAATATTAATACTAGATAAAAAAGTTCGTCGAGACAAACTTTAAGTTGGCTTGAAAAAGTTGGTCCAGAAAGTTTAAAGTAGTTTATAAAGTTTAAAGTTTTAGTTTAGTAGTTTTGAGACAGACAGACAGACAGATAGACAGATAGATAGATAGATAGATAGACAGATAGATGAGAAGTGATAGATAGATAGATAGATAGATAGATAGATAGATAGATAGATAGATAGATAGATAGATAGATAGATAGATAGATAGATAGATAGATGAGAAGTGGTAGATGAGAAGAGAGATAGATGAGAAGTGATAGATAGATAGATAGATAGATAGATAGATAGATAGATGGATGAGAAGTGATAGATGAGAAGAGAGATAAATGAGTTTATGAGTTTGAATGAGGATAGATAGATAGATAGATAGATAGATAGATAGATAGATGAGAAGTGATAGATAGATAGATAGATAGATAGATAGATAGATAGATAGATAGATAGATAGATAGATAGATAGATGAGAAGTGATGGATGAGAAGAGAGAGATGAGAAGTCATAGATAGATAGATAGATAGATAGATAGATGGATGAAAAGTGATGGATGAGAAGAGAGATAGATGAGAAGTCATAGATAGATAGATAGATAGATAGATAGATAGATGGATGAGAAGTGATGGATGAGAAGTGATGGATGAGAAGAGAGATAGATGAGAAGTCATAGATAGATAGATAGATAGATAGATAGATAGATGGATGAGAAGTGATGGATGAGAAGAGAGATAGATGAGAAGTCATAGATAGATAGATAGATAGATAGATAGATAGATAGAGAGAGAGAGAGAGAGTTTAAATGAGTTTAAATGGCAGTAATAGTACATAGAATGGCAGCTTCATTGAGTCTAATGGGCTTCAGTGTGTTTAGATTTGAATTTTGACAGTTGGAGTTTCACGGAATGTTCAGATTTTCAATGTAAGTCAATGGGAGTTTTTCCAAGTTTTGAGTGCCATTTTTAGGAAAACCGTAAGTCCGATCAGTCTGAAAAGATATAGCAACTAACTTCAGAACAGTCTGAATGTCTAGTCCGAGTTTGGAGTATGTAGAGTTAAAGCTCTAGGAGGAGTAGCATTCAACGGTTTTAGGGTAAGAAGAAGAAGAAGAAGAACTAGATAAAAAAGTTCGTCGAGACAAACTTTAAGTTGGCTTGAAAAAGTCGGTCCAGAAAGTTTAAAGTAGTTTATAAAGTTTAAAGTTTGAAAGTTTGGTTTAGTTTAGTAGTTTTGAGATAGATAGATAGGTTGCTAGGGTGTTATGCGGTTGCTAGGGTGCTCGGGGTGGTTGCTAAGGTGTTGCTATGCGGTTGCTAAGGTACTCAGGGTGGTTGCTAGGTTGTTGCTATGTGGTTGCTAGGGTACTCTAGGTGGTTGCTAAGGTGTTGCTGTGCGGTTGCTAGGGTACTCGGGGTGGTTGCTAAGGTGTTGCTATGCGGTTGCTAGGGTACTCGGGGTGGTTGCTAAGGTGTTGCTATGCGGTTGCTAGGGTACTCGGGGTGGTTGCTAAGGTGTTGGTATGCAGTTGCTAAGGTACTCAGGGTGGTTGCTAGGTTGTTGCTATGCGGTTGCTAGGGTACTCTAGGTGGTTGCTAAGGTGTTGCTATGCAGTTGCTAAGGTACTCAGGGTGGTTGCTAAGGTGTCGCTATGCGGTTGCTAAGGTATTCTGGGTGGTTGCTAGGGTGTCGCTTTGCGGTTGCTAAGGTATTCTGGGTGGTTGCTAGGGTGTCGCTATGCAGTTGCTAAGGTACTCGGGGTGGTTGCTAGGGTGTTGCTATGCGGTTGCTAAGGTACTCGGGGTGGTTGCTAAGGTGTTGCTATGCGGTTGCTAGGGCACTCGGGGTGGTTGCTAAGGTGTTGCTATGCGGTTGCTAGGGTACTCGGGTGGTTGCTAAGGTGTTGCTATGCGGTTGCTAGGGTACTGGGGTGGTTGCTAAGGTGTTGCTATGCGGTTGCTCGGGTACCCGGGGTGGTTGCTATGCGGTTGCTCGGGTACCCGGGGTGGTTGCTATGCGGTTGCAAGGGTACTCGGGGTGGTTGCTAAGGTGTTGCTATGCGGTTGCTAGGGTACTCGGGGTGGTTGCTATACGGTTGCTAGGGTACTCGGGGTGGTTGCTAAGGTGTTGCTATGCGGTTGCTAGGGTACTCGGGCGGTTGCTAAGGTGTTGCTATGCGGTTGCTAAGGTACTCGGGGTGGTTGCTAAGGTGTTGCTATGCGGTTGCTAGGGTACCCGGGCTGGTTGCTAGGATGTTGCCAAGGTGATTTGTGTGGTTGCTAGGTGGTTGCCATGGTGTTCTCGGTGGTTGCTATGTGGTTGCTAGGTTGTCCTGGGTGGTTGCTATGAGAGTTGCTAGATAGATAGATAGATAGATATAGTTTGATAGATAGATAGATTTAGATAGATAAATGATAGATGGATTTTGTTTGATAGATAGATAGATAGATAGATAGATAGAAAGAGATAGATAGATAGATGAGTTTTAATGAGTTTAAATGGCAGTAATAGTACATAGAATGGCAGCTTCATTGAGTCTAATGGGCTTCTGTGTGTTTAAATTTGAATTTTGACAGTTGGAGTTTCACGGAATGTTCAGATCAGCCAAGACAGTTCAATGAAAGTCAATGGGATTTTTCCAAGTTTTGATCGTCATTTTTAGGAAAACCGTAAGTCCGATCAGTCTAAAAAGATATAGCAACTAACTTCAGAACAGTCTGAAGGTCTAGTCCGAGTTTGAAGTATGTAGAGTTAAAGCTCTAGGAGGAGTAGCATTCAACGGTTTTAGGGTAAGAAGAAGAAGAAGAAGAATAATAACTAGATAAAAAAGTTCGTCGAGACAAACTTTAAGTTGGCTTGAAAAAGTTGGTCCAGAAAGTTTAAAGTAGTTTATAAAGTTTAAAGTTTGAAAGTTTTCAGTTTGAAAGTTTATTTTAGTTTAGTAGTTTTGAGATAGATAGATAGATAGATAGATAGATAGATGAGAAGTGATAGATGAGAACAGAGATAGAGTCAGGGTAATCAAGGCGGTTGCTAGGGTGTTATGCGATTGCTAGGGTGCTCGGGGTGGTTGCTAAGGTGTTGCTATGCGGTTGCTAAGGTACTCAGGGTGGTTGCTAGGTTGTTTCTATGCGGTTGCTAGGGTACTCGGGGTGGTTGTTAGGGTGTTACTATGCGGTTGCTAGGGTACTTGGGTGGTTGCTAAGGTGTTGCTATGCGGTTGCTAGGGTACTCGGGGTGGTTGCTATGCGGTTGCTAGGGTGCTCGGGTGGTTGCTAAGGTGTTGCTATGCGGTTGCTAAGGTACTCGGGGTGGTTGATAGGTTGTTGCTATGCGGTTGCTAGGGTACTCTAGCTGGTTGCTATGTGGTTGCTAGGGTACTCGGGGTGGTTGCTAAGGTGTTGCTATGCGGTTGCTAGGGTACTCTGGGTGGTTGCTAAGGTGTTGCTATACGGTTGCTAGGGTACTCGGGGTGGTTGCTATGCGGTTGCTAGGGTGCTCGGGGTGGTTGCTAAGGTGTTGCTATATGGTTGCTAGGGTACTCGGGGTGGTTGCTATGCGGTTGCTAGGGTGCTCGGGGTGGTTGCTAAGATGTTGCTATGTGGTTGCTAAGGTATCCTGGGTCCTTGCTAGGGTGGTCCTATGTGGTTGCTAAGGTACTTGGGCTAGATACTAGGATGTTGCCAGAGTGATTTGTGTGGTTGCCATGGTGTTCTGGGTGGTTGCTATGCGGTTGCTAGGTTGTTCTGGGTGGTTGCTATGAGATAGAAAGATAGATAAATAGATAGATAGATAGATAGATATAGACAGAAAGATAGTTAGATTTAGATAGAAAGATAGTTAGATTTATATAGAAAGATATTTAGTTTGATAGATAGATAGATAGATAGATAGATAGATAGATATAGATAGAAAGAGATAGATAGATAGATAGATAGATAGATAGATAGATAGATAGATAGATATGAGTTTGAATGAGTTTAAATGGCAGTAATAGTACATAGAATGGCAGCTTCATTGAGTCTAATGGGCTTCAGTGTGTTTAAATTTGAATTTTGACAGTTGGAGTTTCACGGAATGTTCAGATCAGCCAAGACAGTTCAATGAAAGTCAATGGGATTTTTCCAAGTTTTGATCGTCATTTTTAGGAAAACCGTAAGTCCGATCAGTCTAAAAAGATATAGCAACTAACTTCAGAACAGTCTGAAGGTCTAGTCCGAGTTTGAAGTATGTAGAGTTAAAGCTCTAGGAGGAGTAGCATTCAACGGTTTTAGGGTAAGAAGAAGAAGAAGAAGAATAATAACTAGATAAAAAAGTTCGTCGAGACAAACTTTAAGTTGGCTTGAAAAAGTCGGTCCAGAAAGTTTAAAGTAGTTTATAAAGTTTAAAGTTTGAAAGTTTTCAGTTCGAAAGTTTTGTTTTAGTTTAGTAGTTTTGAGATAGATAGATAGATAGATAGATAGATAGATAGATAGAGTCAGGATAATCAAGGTGGTTGCTAGGGTGTTATGTGGTTGCTAGGGTACTCGGGGTGGTTGCTAAGGTGTTGCTATGCGGTTGCTAGGGTACTCGGGGTGGTTGCTATGCGGTTGCTAGGGTACTCGGGGTGGTTGCTAAGGTGTTGCTATGCTGTTGCTAGGGTACTCGGGGGTGGTTGCTAAGGTGTTGCTATGCGGTTGCTAGGGTAATCGGGTGGTTGCTAAGGTGTTACTATGCGGTTGCTAAGGTACTCGGGGTGGTTGCTAAGGTGTTGCTATGCGGTTGCTAGGGTACTCTAGGTGGTTGCTAAGGTGTTGCTATGCGGTTGCTAGGGTACTCGGGGTGGTTGCTAAGGTGTTGCTATGCGGTTGCTAGGGTACTTGGGGTGGTTGCTATGCGGTTGCTAGGGTGCTCGGGGTGGTTGCTAAGGTGTTGCTAAGGTACTCGGGGTGGTTGCTAGGTTGTTGCTATGCGGTTGCTAGGGTACTCTAGGTGGTTGCTAAGGTGTTGCTATGCGGTTGCTAGGGTACTCGGGGTGGTTGCTAAGGTGTTGCTATGCAGTTGCTAGGGTACTTGGGGTGGTTGCTAAGGTGTTGCTATGCGGTTGCTAGGGTACTCGGGGTGGTTGCTAAGGTGTTGCTATGCGGTTGCTAGGGTACCCGGGCTGGTTGCTAAGGTGTTGCTATGCGGTTGCTAGGGTACCCGGGCTGGTTGCTAGGATGTTGCCAAGGTGATTTGTGTGGTTGCTAGGTGGTTGCCATGGTGTTCTCGGTGGTTGCTATGTGGTTGCTAGGTTGTCCTGGGTGGTTGCTATGAGAGTTGCTAGATAGATAGATATAGTTTGATAGATAGATAGATTTAGATAGATAAATGATAGATGGATTTTGTTTGATAGATAGATAGATAGATAGACAGATTTAGCTTGACAGATAGATAGATAGATAGATAGATAGATAGATAGAAAGAGATAGATAGATTTAGATATAGATAGATAGATAGATGAGTTTGAATGAGTTTAAATGGCAGTAATAGTACATAGAATGGCAGCTTCATTGAGTCTAATGGGCTTCAGTGTGTTTAAATTTGAATTTTGACAGTTGGAGTTTCACGGAATGTTCAGATCAGCCAAGACAGTTCAATGAAAGTCAATGGGATTTTTCCAAGTTTTGATCGTCATTTTTAGGAAAACCGTAAGTCCGATCAGTCTAAAAAGATATAGCAACTAACTTCAGAACAGTCTGAAGGTCTAGTCCGAGTTTGAAGTATGTAGAGTTAAAGCTCTAGGAGGAGTAGCATTCAACGGTTTTAGGGTAAGAAGAAGAAGAAGAAGAATAATAATAAGTTTAAATAGCATTACAATAAGTTGGCTTTTTCAAGCCAACTTAATAAGTTTAAATAGCATTACAATAAGTTGGCTTTTTCAAGCCAACTTAACTAGATAAAAAAGTTCGTCGAGACAAACTTTAAGTTGGCTTGAAAAAGTTGGTCCAGAAAGTTTAAAGTAGTTTATAAAGTTTAAAGTTTTAGTTTAGTAGTTTTGAGACAGACAGACAGACAGATAGACAGATAGATAGATAGATAGATAGACAGATAGATGAGAAGTGGTAGATGAGAAGAGAGATAGATGAGAAGTGATAGATAGATAGATAGATAGATAGATAGATAGATGGATGAGAAGTGATAGATAGATAGATAGATAGATAGATAGATAGATAGATAGATAAGAAGTGATAGATAGATAGATAGATAGATGAGAAGTGATAGATAGATAGATAGATAGATAGATGAGAAGTGATAGATAGATAGATAGATAGATAGATAGATAGATAGATAGATAGATGAGAAGAGAGATAGATAGATAGATAGATAGATAGATAGATAGATAGATAGATAGATAGATAGATAGATGGATGAGAAGTGATAGATAGATAGATAGATAGATAGATAGATAGATAGATAAGAAGTGATAGATAGATAGATAGATAGATGAGAAGTGATAGATAGATAGATAGATGAGAAGTGATAGATAGATAGATAGATAGATAGATAGATAGATAGATGAGAAGAGAGATAGATAGATAGATTGATAGATAGATTTAGTTTGATAGATTTAGATAGATAAATGATAGATAGATTTAGTTTGATAGCTAGATAGATAGATGAGAAGAGAGAGATGAGAATTGATAGATAGATAGATAGATAGAGAGAGAGAGAGAGAGAGAGAGAGAGAGAGAGAGAGTTTAAATTAGTTTAAATGGCTTAGTAATAGTACATAGAATGATAGAAAGATATAGATAGATAGATTTAGATAGAAAGATAGAAATAGTCAGATAGATAGATAGATAGATAGATAGAAAGAAAGATAGATATAGTTTGATAGATAGATAGATAGATTTAGATAGACAGAAACAGATATAGATAGAAAGATATAGATAGATAGATTTAGATAGAAAGATAGAAATAGTCAGATAGATAGATAGAAAGAAAGATAGATATAGTTTGATAGATAGATAGATAGATTTAGATAGACAGAAAAGGATATAGATAGAAAGATATAGATAGATAGATAGATAGATAGATTTAGATAGAAAGATTTAGTTTGATAGAAAGATAGATAGATTTAGATAGATAGATTTAGATAGAAAGATAGATAGAAAGATAGTTAAATAGATTTAGATAGAAAGATAGAAATAGTCAGATAGATAGATAGATAGATAGATAGATTCAGATAGAAAGATATATATAGAAAGAGATAGATAGAAAGATACATATATAGATGGATTAGAAATATTAGATAGAATGGAAGTTTAAATGAGTCTCAATGGTTTAGAAATAGTACATAGAATTGCAGCTAATGGAGTCTGATGAGCCTCTCCAACTGTCAAAATTTGAATTTTGACAGTTGGAGTTTGAACAGTCTTGGCTCATTTGAACATTCCGTCAATGAAAGTCAATGGGATTTTTCCAAGTTTTGATCAGCATTTTTAGGAAAACCGTAAGTCTGATCAGTCTGAAAAGATATAGCAACTCGAGTCAGAACAGTTTGAAGGTCTAGTCCGAGTTTGGTGTTTGTAGCTTGAACAGTCTAGGAGGAGTAGCAATTAGAAATTTAGTCTAAGAAGAATAATAATAACTAGATAAAAAAGTTCGTCGAGACAAACTTTAAGTTGGCTTGAAAAAGTTGGTCCAGAAAGTTTAAAGTAGTTTATAAAGTTTAAAGTTTTAGTTTAGTAGTTTTGAGACAGACAGACAGACAGATAGACAGATAGATAGATAGATAGATAGACAGATAGATGAGAAGTGGTAGATGAGAAGAGAGATAGATGAGAAGTGATAGATAGATAGATAGATAGATAGATAGATAGATAGATGGATGAGAAGTGATAGATAGATAGATAGATAGATAGATAGATAGATAAGAAGTGATAGATAGATAGATAGATAGATGAGAAGTGATAGATAGATAGATAGATAGATAGATGAGAAGTGATAGATAGATAGATAGATAGATAGATAGATAGATAGATAGATAGATAGATAGATGAGAAGAGAGATAGATAGATAGATAGATAGATAGATAGATAGATAGATAGATAGATAGATAGATAGATAGATAGATGGATGAGAAGTGATAGATAGATAGATAGATAGATAGATAGATAGATAAGAAGTGATAGATAGATAGATAGATAGATGAGAAGTGATAGATAGATAGATAGATAGATAGATGAGAAGTGATAGATAGATAGATAGATAGATAGATAGATAGATAGATAGATGAGAAGAGAGATAGATAGATAGATTGATAGATAGATTTAGTTTGATAGATTTAGATAGATAAATGATAGATAGATTTAGTTTGATAGCTAGATAGATAGATGAGAAGAGAGAGATGAGAATTGATAGATAGATAGATAGATAGAGAGAGAGAGAGAGAGAGAGAGAGAGAGAGTTTAAATTAGTTTAAATGGCTTAGTAATAGTACATAGAATGATAGAAAGATATAGATAGATAGATTTAGATAGAAAGATAGAAATAGTCAGATAGATAGATAGATAGATAGATAGAAAGAAAGATAGATATAGTTTGATAGATAGATAGATAGATTTAGATAGACAGAAACAGATATAGATAGAAAGATATAGATAGATAGATTTAGATAGAAAGATAGAAATAGTCAGATAGATAGATAGAAAGAAAGATAGATATAGTTTGATAGATAGATAGATAGATTTAGATAGACAGAAAAGGATATAGATAGAAAGATATAGATAGATAGATAGATAGATAGATTTAGATAGAAAGATTTAGTTTGATAGAAAGATAGATAGATTTAGATAGATAGATTTAGATAGAAAGATAGATAGAAAGATAGTTAAATAGATTTAGATAGAAAGATAGAAATAGTCAGATAGATAGATAGATAGATAGATAGATTCAGATAGAAAGATATATATAGAAAGAGATAGATAGAAAGATACATATATAGATGGATTAGAAATATTAGATAGAATGGAAGTTTAAATGAGTCTCAATGGTTTAGAAATAGTACATAGAATTGCAGCTAATGGAGTCTGATGAGCCTCTCCAACTGTCAAAATTTGAATTTTGACAGTTGGAGTTTGAACAGTCTTGGCTCATTTGAACATTCCGTCAATGAAAGTCAATGGGATTTTTCCAAGTTTTGATCAGCATTTTTAGGAAAACCGTAAGTCTGATCAGTCTGAAAAGATATAGCAACTCGAGTCAGAACAGTTTGAAGGTCTAGTCCGAGTTTGGTGTTTGTAGCTTGAACAGTCTAGGAGGAGTAGCAATTAGAAATTTAGTCTAAGAAGAATAATAATAACTAGATAAAAAAGTTCGTCGAGACAAACTTTAAGTTGGCTTGAAAAAGTCGGTCCAGAAAGTTTAAAGTAGTTTATAAAGTTTAAAGTTTAAAAGTTTTCAGTTTGGTTTTAGTTTAGTAGTTTTGAGACAGACAGACAGACAGACAGACAGATAGATAGATAGATAGATAGATAGATAGATAGATAGATAGATAGATAGATAGATAGATGAGAAGAGAGATAGATGAGAAGAGAGATAGATGAGAAATGATAGATAGATAGATAGATAGATAGATAGATAGATAGATAGATAGATAGATAGATGAAAAACGAGATAGATGAGAAGTGATAGATGAGAAGTGAGATAGATGAGAAGTGATAGATAGATGATAGATAGATGAGTTTATGAGTTTGAATGAGGATAGATAGATAGATAGATAGATAGATAGATAGATAGATAGATAGATAAATGATAAGTGATAGATGAGAAGAGAGATAGATGAGAAGTGATAGATAGATAGATAGATAGATAGATAGATGATAGATAGATAGATAGATGGATGAGAAGAGAGATAGATGAGAAGTCATAGATAGATAGATAGATGATAGATAGATAGATGGATGAGAAGTGATGGATGAGAAGAGAGATAGATGAGTTTGAATGAGTTTATATAGATAGATAGATAGATAGATAGATAGATAGATAGATGAGAAGATAGATAGATAGACAGACAGATGATAGATAGATAGATAGATAGATAGATAGATAGATAGATAGATAGATGAGAAGTGATGAGAAGTGATAGATGAGAAGAGAGATAGATGATAAGTGATAGATAGATAGATAGATAGATAGATAGATAGATAGATAGATAGATAGATAGATGAGAAGTGATAGATGAGAAGAGAGATAGATGAGAAGTGATAGATAGATAGATAGACAGACAGACAGACAGACAGATAGATAGATAGATAGATAGATAGATAGATAGATAGATAGATAGATGAGAAGATAGATAGATAGATAGATAGATAGATAGATAGATAGATAGATAGATAGATAGATAGATAGATAGATAGATCGATGGATGAGAAGTGATGGATGAGAAGAGAGATAGATGAGAAGTGATAGGTAGATAGATAGATAGATAGATTAGATAGATAGATAGATAGATAGATAGATAGATAGATAGATGGATTGATGGATGAGAAGTGATAGATAGATAGATAGATAGATAGATAGATAGATAGATAGATAGATAGATAGATAGATTGATGGATTGATGGATGAGAAGTGATAGATAGATAGATAGATAGATAGATAGATAGATAGATTTATATAGTTTGATAGATTTAGATAGATAAATGATAGATAGATTTAGTTTGATAGATAGATAGATGAGAAGAGAGAGATGAGAATTGATAGATAGATAGATAGATAGATAGATAGATATAGTTTGATAGACAGAAACAGATATAGATAGAAAGATATAGATAGATTTAGATAGAAAGAAAGATAGATAGAAAGATAGTTAGATAGATTTAGATAGAAAGATAGAAATAGTCAGATAGATAGATAGATAGATTTAGATAGACAGAAAAGGATATAGATAGAAAGATAGATTTAGTTTGATAGAAAGATAGATAGATTTAGATAGAAAGATAGATAGATAGATAGATTTAGTTTGATAGATAGATAGATAGATTTACATAGAAAGAGATAGATAGAAAGATATATATATAGATGGAATAGAAATATTAGATAGAATGGAAGTTTAAATGAGTCTCAATGGTTTAGAAATAGTACATAGAATGGCAGCTAATGGAGTCTGATGAGCCTCTCCAACTGTCAAAATTTGAATTTTGACAGTTGGAGTTTGAACAGTCTTGGCTCATTTGAACATTCCGTCAATGAAAGTCAATGGGATTTTTCCAAGTTTTGATCAGCATTTTTAGGAAAACCGTAAGTCGGATCAGTCTGAAAAGATATAGCAACTCGAGTCAGAACAGTTTGAAGGTCTAGTCCGAGTTTGGTGGTTGTAGCTTGAACAGTCTAGGAGGAGTAGCAATTAGAAATTTAGTCTAAGAAGAATAATAATAATAAGCTTAAATAGAAGAACAATATGTTGGCTTTTTCAAGCCAACTTAATAAGCTTAAATAGAAGAACAATATGTTGGCTTTTTCAAGCCAACTTAATAAGCTTAAATAGAAGAACAATATGTTGGCTTTTTCAAGCCAACTTAATAAGTTTAAATAGCATTACAATAAGTTGGCTTTTTCAAGCCAACTTAATAATAATAAGTTTAAATAGCATTACAATAAGTTGGCTTTTTCAAGCCAACTTAATTATAAAGCGACGAGAATATTTTTGGTGCGCCAAAAAAACAAAATAACGACTTATTTAGTGATGGCCGATTTCAAAACACTGCTTCAGGAAGCTTCGGAGCATAATGAATCAGCGTATCGAATCATGATTCGGATCACGTGTCAAACCGCCAAACTGCTGAAATCACGTGACTTTGGCGCTCCGAACTGCGGATTCGACACGCTGATTCATATATATATGTGTGTGTATATATATATATATATATATATATATATATATAATATTATTATTATTTTATTTTATTTTTTTTATTTTTTGAAAAAAAAAAAAAAAAGTGTAACTATGGATATATAATAGCTCAATATGCCTGAAAACCTTTTTTCGTTTGGGTTGAACTTGTAATCAGAATTTAAAGCAATAATCTGGTTCCAGACTTGTGTTTTAAGTTTGTCATCTGTCTTCTGCTGCTTTCTTTCAGTGACTCCTCTATTGACTAACCGGGCCTACACAGGCCGCTCAAATCCGGCCTGAATTCCCAAGTCCTGCTGCGATGTAAATCAGGTCTTTTTTTGCCTGTCATGGATACGGGATAAGCTCGGCCTGCAGCTGCAGAAGTTTTACACACTGCCCCGGTACGTTCTTTATCTGTTCTCCCAGAGGTTACACACTCCCTCTTTTTCTTGTTCAGCTCACATTCACTCTAGCTAGCATGCACTCTCTTGCCATATGATTCATGCTAGCTGCTATCTGGATAATCTCTCCCTCTCCTGCTCCCCTTCCCTCCCTCCACTCCTCTTTTCTTCCCCACTCTGCAGAGTATCTTTTTGACAGAACCTGATATAAACAGCCTTTGATTAAGCTCTGTGCGACCTAAAACAGTTAGTAGACGTGGCCCAGGGATGGAAAGGGCCAAATGTTTGACTTTACAGTCACAACACGCAAAATGTGGGATTGATTGTGTGACGTTAGCTGATTGTGTGATTTAATTTGTGCTAAGTTTTATAATGTAAACTAACAGCAAAGCAGAAGGTCTGAACCGTGAGCTTGCTCTATGTTCTGGATGGTCGAGGTGCATCTAGTAGGGGATTTGCGATGTTTTTTGTTTCAAGCTAGCTTGACGCTGTGCAACAACTGTCACCTGTCAACAACATCTGCGGTGAACAGCTTGCCTTCACCGGATGATTGAGTTTGGCCATACCCGCTGCCTCTGTCTCAAACTGTCGCATCTCAAATCTGTTCACTCTTCATCAGTTTTAGGAGTTTTCGTGAACCTTTTTAGTGTCTCGGTGTTGTTGAGCACAACCTGAGTGAGCCAGCATTGGGGGTAATGCGTTACGAGTTGATATACAGATTAACATATACCATTGACATGATGACCTAATAAATGCTGTAAAAGTATTGTTCATTGTTCAAGTAACATTTCCCAAGTAATATTTTGTGTTCTTGATATGAAATGTGACCCTGGACCACAAAACCAGTCATAAAGGTCAATTTTTCAAAATTGAGATTTATACATCATTTGAAAGCTGAAAAAATAAGCTTTCCATTGAGATATGGTTTGTTAGGATAGGAAATTTGGCCGAGATACAACTATTTGAAAATCTGGAATCTGAGGGTGCAAAAAAAAAATTGAGAAAATCGCCTTTAAAGTTGTCCACATGAAGTCCTTAGAGCAATGCATATCCACTCACAAAAATACATTTTTGAATATTTATGGTGGGAAATTTACAAAATATCTTCATGGAACATGATCTTTACTTAATATCTTAATGATTTTTGGCAAAAAAGGAAAAATGATCATTTTGTCCCATACAATGTATTGTTGGCTATTGCTACAGACATACCTGTGCAACTTATGACTGGTTTTGTGGTCCAAGGTCACATATATAATAGTAATAAAAACTTGTATATGTGTGTATATATACACTACTATTCAGAAGTTTTTGGTAAGATATTTTTAATATTTTTGAAAGAAGTCTGATCACCAAGGCTGCAGTCATTTGATCAAAAATACAGTAAAAACAGTGATATTGTATAGTATCACAATTTAAAATAACTATTTTCTGTTTGAATATATTTTAAGATTCTGTTATGGCAAAGCTGAATTTTCATTCCAATAAGTTGATTTGGTGCTCAAAAACTTTTTTTATTATTATCAGTGTCGACTAAGGAATTCTGTAAAAGTTATGTTCATGTAACATTTCCCAACAATGCTCTGGCTATGAATATCTAATAATAGTTATAAAAATGATTGTTACTTATATCATGATTTTATTGTGGTAATATATGTGAGAGATAATATCACAGTCAGCACATTATCGCAAAATGAACTTAACGGGGTGATCAGGACCTCAACATGTATCATTAACCAAGTTTGTATCATCCCAAATGGGTTTATTTTGCTATAATGACTGGCATTATCTGGCTTGCAAAGCTATTTACCAAAAAAATAAATAGACATGAAATATTGATTTGAGCTGAAATTATGTGTTATGTGAGAAGAAAGAAACTATGAGATGTGAAACACTGAGTGAGAGGTTAAGTTGTCAGGGACAACAGTCAATTTACTGTAATTTAATTACAGTTTAGTGGTCATACGGAAATAGGAGTGCTGTGATTGACCAATCAGAGTCAAGTATTCCAGAGAGCTGTCATAAATAATTTGATTGTGCTTTCAGCTACCAGTTATACTTTTGCCTAACACTGCAACCGTGACCATCTGTTGACTGTGCATGTCGACGCACTTGTTGTTGTACTGTTTTCTGAAATTATTGGGGGCAGATAGGAGAAAAAATAGCTAAAACAGCAGAAAATAGTGAAGTAGTAGTAGTAGTTTGGTGGAACAAAGTCAGATCATATTGACAAACTTCAGTCTAGTTTTTGTTTGTATGTCAAACATTTCTTAGAAAGATGTAAATATTGTTTTAAAAGGATGTAGTAAATTATATTGATTTTTAATAAGAGCATGTGTTTTTCACGCAACCAAGCAATCTCACAGATGTGGTGAATATAAGCCAAACTTAATAGGCCCAACTTCATATAACACATTTCACGTTGTTCAAATCTGTTCCACTGAATCCCCCAAATTCAGCATAAAAATCCTAAAAAAATCTATCTGGACCTGCCCATCAGCATTGAAACATCTTTCCATGAAAGAAAACTCTTTTTTTTGGAGGTGCACAAATTGAAAATAGAAGATGAATACTAAACGGGCGGCTGAGCCCAGCGATCAGGGATCAGTGCTGGTCTGTAACTTGTCTGACACTCTGTGTGTGTCTGGGTAATCCCTCAGAGTAATGAGGATTGTCTGTGAGTTTGTGTGTGTTGTAGCATTCACCTCCAGTGCTCAGCAGGGCTATTAAACCATCACATCCATCTCTGTAATGAGTGTGTTTGGGTTAATACCCATTAAACGGATTATCTGCATGTGTGTGTGTGCGCGTATGTATAAAGAACATTACAAAAGATCAAGGGCAAGGTGTAAGAAGTTTGTATTGGAGTGACAACAGATGGAGATGGTACAGATAGAGCGAGCAGAGAGGAAGCAGTGAAGCAGCAATGTGAACTATGCTGTGTGTGTGTGTGTGTGTCAGGGTTTTGCACCATTTTCAAATTTAATTGAGAATGGCTTTAAGTTTCAGTTCAGTTCCTAAGTTTAAATGCAGACTGATACATTCTTGACTTTAAATAGGTACAATAGGTACAATAATGCGCACACACACACTTTTAAGATTTTTTTTTTTTTTTTTTTGAAAGAATAATTTTATGTTCACCAAGGCTGCATTTTGACCAAAAATACTGCAACAACAGCAATATTATGAAATGTTATTGCAGTTTAGAATAACAGTTTTAATATTTTAATATATTTTAAAATTTAATGTATTCCTTTGATGGCAAAGCTGAACTTTTAGCCGACATTACTCCAATCTTCAGTGTCAGATTATCATTTAGAAATCACTCTAATATTGATGCTCAAGAAACATGTCTTATTATCACTGCTAAAGTGTAAAATAATAAAATATATAAATATAAAATATTTAATTCAGCATCCTGTGGGGCATCACCAATTCAGTTCAAATTCCATCTCATGAAATGAAAAGAATCCCATGTTAAATTCTTGATGTTGCCCAACTGGTTTGTGTATTTCAACTTGTCTCTCATAGATGTTGCACTACAAGTTCACACAATTTTAAAATAATATGTATGTGCAGTATGCGTTAGCATTTATAAGTTCTGCTTTCTCACACTTTTATGCTGCTAACCCATTCTCTCTTGTCAGATCCAGCCATCTCTGCATTGAATGACAGTTGGCCTTTGCCCCATTGTGTCTATGCACGACTTTTGTCTGATTAGCCTTGGATCTGTAACTCTACCATCCATTCTGACAGTGTGTATCTGTCTGGCTCTTTTGTCAGAATTGCCCTTTTCAGTGTCTACACTTGATTCAAGTGACTCAAAGGCTCGGTTCAGTGCTTGAGATTCACTCTTTAGTGCTCTTGACTGGGACTCTCAATTCATGACTTTGAATACTTGAGTTCTGACACCTTGGGGCTTCACCAGCTCACAGCATGAGATCTAGTACCCCGTGTTTAATGCAAACGAGACGTTCATGTAACTCTGGAATGTCCTTTTTGAATGCAAGTAGTATTCTCCACACTAAAAACACATCTGGAATCATTCCTCACCCTCATGGTTGTGTTAAAAATATTGTACAGCATCCAGTCACGGGCCTTCGTCGTGACATAGCCACAACTTTGACTCCCTTATTCCACACACTCCTTGATTTTTCCCTCCACATGCATAACAACGTATCATGTTATCACATTACCTCGAAAACCCGGCGGCGGTGGGAACACGGTGAGGCTCGTAAGCAAAACTCTAGTTTTATGAGCTGACAAAAGGCTGAACGGATAGTTCGTCCCTGCAGCACGGCGTGCACAGCAGCAGCTCAGAGGAACTGACGTGAGGGGATATTTATGTTCTGTACTGCGGGGTGGTAGTGGATTACGGTGAGAGGGGAAGCTAGGGTCTGTCGATGTCAAAATTTGTTCTGCGTTCTCCTCCCCGTCATTCCTTCTCACTAAAACAAAATCGACACAAGAGCATACTTTAGAAAGCTTCTATTCAGTCCCATACACACACATACACACAAAAAAGAAGTACTGTTAAAAAGATGGATGGGAGGCTTCCATATATTTATATGTACCACCCCACAGAGACAAAAAATGAGGGGTAAGAGACTTTGTGTATGTGTGTGCGTAATATATTTAAATAGATTTTCTTGAAATGGTTTGACATTGTGTCACCACACAACTACACATCCCAGCATAAATGCTCCCGATAAATTATTTGTTATTAAAGAGTCTACGTTCACAAACTAAAATTAATTTTAACAGAAAAGCAAACATAATGTATGTGGGATTTGGCATGGCAGAAAGCTTTATAATCACTAAAAAGCTGTCACTCGTCTTAGTTCATCGGGATCTAACAAAGTTCCATGATAATCAATGTAGCTGACTGCACAATTATTTTCTTATTTCATGTCTATACTTTGGCTACGTTCACACTGCAGGTAAATGTGGCCCAAATCTGAATTTTTTTTTTTTTTTTTTTGCCCACATGTGACTCGTATCTGTTTCCCCCATGACAGTGTGACCAGTTTAAACCACATGAAATCTGATCTTTTCAGTTCTGATTTGTGCCACTTCCATATGTGGTACTAAATCCGATAAAGTTCAGATATTTTGTGATGCGACCACAGTATGAACAGTCATATCGGAATTCATGCGATTTTTACGTCACTCAAGATCAACAGTCGTCACGATTCTGCGCTCATGGGAGTCTATTCAAAGATTTTACATACCCAACGTTATCCAGACAGTTGCGAAAGGTAGTCAGAAGAAGGGCAGTGATGTGTGAGAACTTGCAAGTATTACAGAGACAGCTCTGTAATACAGGCAAATCATGAGGGCTCATATCATAAAAGTTTCAAAACTCTGCTCTCTTTTGTCACATCATTGTCTTTATTTTTCATTTATGCCTGCGCATAATTTCTCTGGCTTCTGCGGCAGATCACACTACCAATAAACACATAATTGCTTACTTTAATGCCCTCTGTGTTTACTTCCGTATGACAGTGCACTGTGTGTGTTGCCAAGTCCGTGATTTTCCTGCAGAATTGGGTTACTTTTTTACTGTTGCCGTGGGTTGTTTTGTTATATTTAACCCCCAAGAACGCGATTGGGATAGTTTTGAGAAGCAATTGAGTGGATTTTGTGGTAAAAACCTGGCAACCCCGCTCTTTTGCGCATGCAGGTCAGTTCAGAACCATGATCTGTTCACACTGGAAATCTGATATTGGCCACATTTAAAACAATGCGAATAGCTATACAAAAAAAATCAGATCTGAGCAAAAATCGGAATTAAGCATTAAGGATTGCAATGTGAATGTAGCCTGAGTTTGTTATAATAAGTTTATTTTCGACTGAGTGTACAGAACTCAGAATCCACTCACTGCTCAAAACGCTGCAATTTTTGTTCAGTGTTAACTTAAACTCCTCTGATTGGCCATTGTGTTCAAGAAATCATCAGATATGTTTGTGATTGGCTACATTGTTCAGCACTGCAAAAACACATTGTAAAAATAAACTTTTGATGTTCTCCAGAGCCAAAACACAAATACACACTGGATCGTTTGCCAAATATGTTTTGCCAATATGCTATTATTACGGGGGAATACGGCCCGGAGGAAATTCCACACTAGTCTCAAGTCCATGGTCAGGGGATGCCTTGCCCAGCCTTGTCCAGCCTCACACAGGCTCTGCCAATGATAAAAAGTATTTAAAGCTTCTGGAACTCATTACTAAAACATTCTATTTTAAGATAATGTATTTAAATGTAATGTTTACTATAGTTTGCTACAACCACAGCTTGCAATGGGGGAATACTATACCACAATCTTGCGTAGCACTGAGATTTTAGTCGGTATCTCTGTTTATAGAGTCCACTGGCTCAACATGAGCAAATATGACAGAAAAAAGTTAGCCTGAATAGGTAACTTTTTGTCTTTTCCTTTGTTTAATGCTATTATCAATATTTACCAATTGTACCAATTCTCTTCAGTTCTTAAGAATATCTTTTTCAACATACAGTCATACAGTTTTGGAATGACATGAGACTAAAAGATGACAGAATTTTCATTTTTGAGTGTAGTATACTGTGTAATTTCCATGCTAAATAAATCACCAGTTTAAAAATCAATTAATCAATCAATCAGTCAATCAAAGTTAGGATATGTGTATCTGAATTTCAAAAGTATTGGATGTTTTTCATACATCCGCCCATCCCTAGTAAGAATGTTCCCTCCTACAAACTGACATTTACCCAATTCTAGCAGATCCTAAGCATTCAAATGGAATGACAGTCAGACACTTATAGTCATCATTGTGTCGTAAATTATATATTTGCTAACTGTGCTCATAACCTTCAGATCAGTTCTGTGTTGCTATTTTAAGTCATCATTTGTTGCAGTTATAATCAATGCTTATATGTAATACTGCTTTTACATTGCACTATATGCCAGAATAAAATGGAAAAAGTCCTGAAATGTGTCGGCCGCTGCATAGTGTCCCCACTGTTCTGGACGGACGCCAGTGCTGAGAATGCAGAAACACTTAAAGTACCTCAAAGCGCTCATTTAAAACCCAAGAATGAGGACTGAATGTGGCGACTAATGAGAGTGTAGGAGGCATAACTCAAGTTTGCCAGAACTGGAGAGAACGTATATATGCAAGTGTGCACATGTATCTATGTTTGTGAACTCTGTTGTTTTCCAGTCTCCATTCTGACAGATAAATGACTGTGGTAATGTTTGTCTGCTGGCTAGTTCTCCCACTCACACACATCTGTTTGCTGGGGTGCCGTATCAGAGTTCTGTTCACACATAAACACATACATATAGAGCTGTTTGCACAGACGTGACTCCGTCTGCTGTTCATTTGTCTTGAAGGAAAGGGCCTGTGTGTTTCCCACTCATAAAAGCATTTATCCTCGACACACTGCTCAATTCCACATGACAGCAGTCTTGAGTGTGGCAGTAGTACAGATTTTATATATGTCGGGTTCAAAAGTCTGCAATGAATTTCTAAGATTGAAAATCTAATTTAAAATTGAAGTAAGCAAAGTTTTAGGATTTTGATAAATGTAAAGAAACAGTGTGCTTTAAGATGAAAAAGAGAAACATAAAATATAAAAACATTCTTAATTGATCGTTTTACTGCATATTATATAATTACAAAAAATATGTATTACATCAGAAACATGTAAATAAATAAATAAAAATTAGGCTTTGAACAATACTTTATGTATTTCTGTTTACTTTTAAAGTCACATTAGCACATTTTTATATTTCTTACATAGTACCACAGTAGTTATTGACACTTTAAAAGGCCCATGACTATTTTTCATTTCAGTATTTCTCTTACTCTTAATCTAGAGTTTCAACTTTCCAGTCTCACATGAAAGGTGACATTTATGGTTTCTGTGAACCACCAAAATGTTCCTCTGGTAAGTCTCCTTCCAGAAGATTCTAAAATAAAGAAAGCCCTCATGGTCCTCATCTGTTATGACACGTCTGAGTAAGACAGAATATGGAAGTAGGTTCAAAAGCAATATGGCAAAATATTTTTCATTACAGTGCTTTATGAATGACACAGTATGTCTGTGTGATTTGTTCTGTACACCACATGGTGGAATATAACTAGGAGACAACACTATGGACAGAAACGCTGATATAATGCAATGGAAGGATATATAGGATTTTTTTATTATTTTTTTTTTAAACTCCTGGGTTAGAGCATATTTGTGTTGAAGTATCGAACTGTTGTAGTTTGTCAGATTACAGACAGTACTCAAACCTATTTACTTTTCTTCTATAATTATCACAGACTACATATGAACTTATAAAACTAACAAAGAGAAAAGTAAATCTAGTGGTAACATTTCAGCTTTTTTGAAAATGTAAAAAAAGCAAAATATGTTCCTAAACTGGGACACTTTATCGTTTCACTATTTCTGTGCTGCAAGGACCCCTAAATTCAAAATATGGCTTCCACTTTGACTATGGTAATTTTACACAGTACTTCCTTTTTCCAGTGTGTGTGTGTTTGTGCCTCTGTAACTTTTATCTCTGCTTTAGATATTCTAGAAAGTTACCTGTATGCTAATCTGAATAACAAAGTATGTATTTGTCAAATTTTCCTCAGTGTGATGTGTTGTCATCCCTGTCTGCCTCTAATATCCTCTTCGTAACACTGTGCACCTGCACCCTCTTTCATTTAGATGTCTCCGTTCAAGACATTGCCGCTCCATTCATCTTATCTCTCTTTCCTCACCGTCACCCTAAATTACACAGTGCACAGGAGGAGGAGGGAGACAGACGGTGTCATAAATACTGAGTGCAGAGAGAGACAGGCAGACAGGGAGAATATGTGGGTGTGTGTGTGTGTGTGTGTGTGTGAGAGAGAGAGAGAGAGAGAGAGAGAGAGAGTGAGTGAGTGCTCGTAAAACATGCCCTGTGTGGGGTTTAAATTACCAGACCTCTGTGCCTAGAAAACTTCAGCTAACAGACTCCAACACTTCCTCACAGATTTACAGACAGAGAGTGAACATGAGAGAGCAAAACACAAAGAGACGGTGTGCTCAACTGCACTGCATAACATTAAATTACTCTCTGAAACCTGTCATCGTCTTTACATTACAGTTCATCTGGGGCCTTACCTCTCTCTACAGGGGCCTGACGATAGCATGCTCAGGTAACGCTAGTTTCACATACACGTTACTGCAGCTGCTGTTAGAAGCTCGCATAGACTCGCGCATAGGATTGCACATGCGCATTGATTCGTCTTGCCTGAAAAATAAGCTTTTTCAATGCTGCAAATATGGCCGCCAACTTTCCTTGAAAGGGACTTTGCATGTACTCCATTTACACTTGCTTTTGTAGATGATTTCAGCCTTATATGTGCTAATAATGTCATATATTTAAGTCAAGTCAAGTCAAGTCACCTTTATTTATATAGCGCTTTTTACAATGTAGATTGTGTCAAAGCAGCTTTACATTGATAACTGGTACATTGTTTGGCTGGATACGGCCCGGATCCGGCTGACTACGGTGAACCTCGGGATAAACAGAAAGAATTTAAAATTGTTTCTGATTGAAGTTTAAAGATCCAGTTCTCTCGGGGCGGTACATAGAGAGCATCTGATTAGACAAAAATTTGTTTGGTGCAGGATGAGTCATCTGTAGTTTTGGGCCATTTTCCTGAGAGAGAAAGACTGTTAATTTTAAATGTTTATTTATTTATTTAAAAATTGACAGTGATGATGACATCAACTTATTTTCAGTCTGATTTGTGATTCTTTTGGTGCCTTTCAGGCACTGGTATTTCCTTTAGGAAATGCAATTTTTTCCCTTTTTTTCAGTTTTGACATGCCTAGTGTGACCAAGGAAACAATTAAAACACTGCAGTAATTACTTGTCTAATTTGCCAATGTCAAGTTGGTGCGCAGATTTAAGCATTGCTCTCTGTTTCATTGAACCTTAAAAGCTGCTTCTGACTTTCTTCAACAAGTTGAGACCCGCGTCTAAGACTAAAACCAGCCAGTAGCTCAATATTAGCATTAAGCCCAGTATTCAGAGGTGGACATTGCTCTCAATCTGACAAACAATCCAACCATGTCTAAATATAAATTGTCTTTTCATCTGCAGCACAATGAGCAGAGTTTAAATTTTGTGCTATTTGCATGTGTACTACCTCTTCTTGAACAATAGCTATGCCAGCCTGAAGCAGAGAGGAAATTTTCAAGTGTTTACCTTTCTTTCATATGCCCTCTTCCTGCTTTTATCTGATTAGCTCAATTCTGACAGTCATTGTTTGTTCACAATAACACTGGACAACCATCCATTATAAGGGAATGGTAATGGAAAAAAATTGGACTTCAACCATAAAGTGTTCATGTTTTGATCATTATTATTTCTTTTATATATATATATATATATATATATATATATATGCACTGCCTTTAAAAAGTTTGTGGTTAAGATTTATTTATTTATTTATTTAATATTTAATGCTCACCAGACTAATATTATTTGATCAAAAATACATTTAAATAGCTGAAAACAATTGTGCTTCTTAACAGTTTTGTGGAAACTGATACATTTTATTTTAGGTTGCTTTGCTGAATAGAAAGTTCAAAAGAGCAGCATTTATTAGAAAAAAAAAAAAAAGTAACATTATGAATGTCTTTACTGTAATTTTTGATCAATCTAATGCATTCTTGCTCTATAAAATAATATAACTATAATAAAAGTAATAAAAGACGCTTGCAGCTTTAATTTAACCTAGCTGAATTTCTAAAAACCACATCAATGACTGATCACTTTTAAGTCATCTAAAATTTCAGTTCATTTCATCATAAGTGAAAAGGGTTGCCTTGTTAGTGAGTTGTTTACTTTTTGTTTTTGTTTACTTTGTATGTTTCTGTACTGTTAATTATTTTCCTCATTCGATTTATTTATTTATTTATTTATTTATTGAAAAGGCACCCTTTCTCTGTCCTCTTTTAAGAAAATGACCCTAGTTCAAGGCAAAAACTCTCTTCTCTTTTCAAAAGAACTCTATCAGAGAGTCCACTATCAACAAGGACTCGCTATATTGCAGTCACCTCAGGCAGCAGAGGTTGAGGTGCTGTACTCAAGGCCAGGAAATTTTACAAGAGAGCCGTAAATCTCTGGTTTAAATCAGTGCTGTAATCATGGTTTATTAGAGAGAGATTTGCACATGTGTGCAGTGAGGAGCCCATTGCATTTAGATCCTGAGCACCGGAGCCCATCAGCCCCATTGGCTCCATCTCTTGAGATTTAGTTTCCTTTCCTGGCATTTAATGACTCCTTATTACAGTTTGTCTGATTATCTCTCCATACTGAGTAATGGATGCAGCGGTGACAGTGCTCTATATCTCTATATGAGCCCTTCTATTGAAACTCTGCTGAAGGTAATATGCCATAAAGCAGCACAGATCATATCGAGGGTGAAAGGATGGTACATTGGTCGATCAATCCACTTTTATGGGCTCGTCTTCTCTCTTTCTTTTCCATTTGAGCTCACCTTTCATATTCTCATCTTATCCTTCTCTGCTTTTCCCATTCAAACTTTAAATAACTGTAAATAAATGTAAAGATTTTTTTTTTTTTGCTGTTGTGCATCAAGATGCATTTGTAAAAAGGTATACCAACAAAACTGTCAGATCATCGAATCTATATGTACTGAAGACTTTCTTCTTGTTATTATATCACAAGATGTCTATAATACCAGGAGAGAGCTATCTGTTAGCCAGCTAAACCTGACCTCTTGTTTTATTTTGTGTATTTTTTGCTATATAGCACGTCCTGATTTTGCCAAGTTAAATGCATTCCTGGGTCAACACATTTTGTTGATCCTGGAACAACATTCCTGTCTGAAAATTGCAGAAGCCCCTAAGCTGACTGTAAACTAAACTGTAAACGTGTCCCAATTGGTTGATTGTCAAAAAAGATGTTGATCCAGGATCATGTAGCAGGTTCTGCTGCTATATACAGAGATGACAGGAACATGTTATAAAGTGATTGCAAATTCAGATTATTGCCGCAAGTCAGATTCAAACTCAAATATTCCATATGAGCACTTGAATGCTATAGGCCACGTCCAACATATATATTCCACATTTATAGTGTAAAAGTCTTGCAATCTACTTGTTGCTTCGCTTCCTCCTCCTCTTGTTTTTGTCTTTCTTGTTCTCTGGCTGTAGTCCACATCATTTTGCATTCTACCTCTTTCTCGTTTCTCCCCAGAGGTGGAAATGACAGTAGATCCGTACCATCCCCTGGCTTGCGACCTGCCGTTGAAATACTTCATCAAGTCAATCGATAAAACAGTGGTGCGTTTCCCAGCTAATGTCAAGTGTCTGAGGACCGCCACCTCGATGCATTATTAAACGTGCGTACGCAGACTGGAGGCAAAGACGTGGAACAGAAGCCCAGGCAAATGAACGCGAGATCTGACAGAGAGCGCGAAAGAGGGAGAGAAAACTTAATTGAAGCCTGATTACTGGCCCTTGGGAGGTTACAGTTTATTAATATGTCACTTTCAATAAAGACGCTCCCGTATTCAGATTCACTGTTACCATGGCAACCTCATTTCTTTTTACTTTTTACTTTTTTTCCCCCTCCCAGGGTGGAAGGAGAGGTTAACGACACAAATCCTCCCGACGCTCAGGTTGATTTTCAAACCCCTCTGTCTAACATAATCAGTGTCTCGCTTTTCTACGGCTCTGTCTTTGCCCTTTGAGCCGCTGCGGGAAGAGAGGAAATATTTTATGCCCGTTACTCATTATGTGTTCGATCTTTTAGGAAGGTGAATGGCCTGCATTTAAACAGCTTGTGAAATACAGCTGAAGATTTACGTTGATGTGCAGATTCCTGCAGCCTATTGAAGGAAACATACAGTTGACTTAATATATAAGGGCCCCCAAAAAGTATTTGGACTCTTAAAGGGAGAGTTCACCCAAAAATGAAAATGTTGTCATCATTTACTCAACCTCAAATTGTTCCAAACCAGAATTTTCTTCTTCTTTTTTTTTTTTTTTCCCTTCTTTTTTAAGTCACATTTAAGTTTGTCTGAATTTCATTGCAGATTCATTACATTTAAAATATCAAACCAAGGGGCATCTGGAAACAAAGGATGATAGTCTTTCCTGCCTTTTTCAAAAACTAGCCCTTTTTTGCTACTTTTGATCAACTACTCCAAATTATTATTTTTTTTTTTTTCTTTTTCCGTTCAAAAGTTTGGGGTCAGTTAGATTTCTTATGCTCACCATTTGTTTGATAAAAATTCAGTACAAGTAGTAATATTGTGAAATACTTTTACAGCTTAAAACAAGTTTTTTTTTTTTTTTATGTTTTAAAATCTAATTTATTCCTGTGATGGCAAACCTGAATTTTCAACATCATTACAGTCTTCAGTGTCACATGATCTTTCAGAAATCAGTCTAAAATGCTGATTTGATGTGCTGGGGAAAAATAAATAAATAAATACATGCTAAAAAGACATTATAAATGTCTTTACTGTCACTTTTGATAAATTTAATGCATCAAATAAAAGCGGTGTAAGCTCACCATCCAAATATTTTTTTGGGGACACACTATGCAAGCTTTAGTTTGTATAATAACAAAACTACTTTTTTATGTTATCTTAAATTTGCAGAGTAATTTAATGTTATTGTTTCGCTGATGGTTATTCATCTTCTGGAACAATCAATGTGTCAGTATTAGTCCCTTTGCTGGCCACACAATTTTCGGAGTGCACATGCCATTTATGTAGATTGACCAGTGGAAACAAAAAGTTGACTTTCTCTAGAAAATGTAGGAGACATGTTTGTGTTTACTAACTCAAGTAGCAAGTCAAGGATAGTTATGTGATTTCAAATTAGGCATGAAGAATCCACTAGTCCACTGCATTAAGCACAGAAGACTTATAATAGTTTCTAATTTCTAGGCTACTAATATGCCATAATAACTTATTTTCCAGAAGCACTATTCAATTCTGTAATTGCAAAACTTTTTTTTTTAAGTGGAAAAAAACACTTAAATTGATTGATTTACTGTCGCACATATTCTGACGCTTTCTACCTCTGACTTGTATTGACTGATTGTTAGATTCATGCAGTGCTTTTCCAAATACAGTGTTTTTCGTGAGAGCGGTCTACAGCGCTCACCAATAGGACACAATGGCAGCTGCTGTGTTTCTGTACTTACCTCCAGTTGACTTTGTAAACAGAATGGTGTTTTTAGGTTTGTAGGTGGTGGATTATTGAACAAGTATTTGGATAGGAGACCACAGTTTCCTAGTTGACATCCTGGGACATTTCTGACCACCTAAACAACTCATTGTTTCAACCCAAGGCCAACCTTGTGATACTATCATATGCCGTGGAAGCGTTGGCTTTAAATAGCAGATAGATACAGTTGCCAGAGTGAAAGTTACTCATTTCTTTCACATGAAGCAGCCCTAAATTTCACAGTAGGCTTCCCAACCGTGTCTAGTCCAGACAACAAATGCTTTGACACTGAGATGTTCGCTGTTTCTCTTAAGGCAGTGATGGCAAGCTGTGTGTAAAGAGAGGATTATTTCAGCTGAAATGGAGCCGGTTTATCTATTGTCTAGCTGATGTGCCTCCTGCCACTTCACTCTTCCAGTCCTTGATGAAGTCAGTGTCCGCTCCGGGTCGACATAATAGAACCCTGAAGAGCATTTTAAAGGCCCGACCGGCCCATCCTCACACTGTTAACTCCAAATCACATCAGCAAAGAGGAAAAATTGAGTTTGATTCTCAGTGAAAATGTGCTTTTGAATGTTTGAGTGCCCCGTTGTTTCAATCCCTAAAAAAAAAATGCACTCACTGCATTAGAAACATAGTATTTAGAGTGTAGGAAGGGAAAAATGTGCTCCCTCTGGTGTTTGAATTTTCAACACTACGGCTGGTGTCGTAATTGCTTTTTGAGCTACAATGATTTCAAATTGGGACATTTGCTTAAACCACGCGCCCAGAAGATTTAGATCCTTTAGTGTGTAACATGCATTTCAGATTCCTAAAAATAGTACATCACTATTTATAGCAAATGAGGCGACTACAGTTTGTCACATGATGGAAAAAATGTGTTTTCATTGTGTTTCAGATATTTTTGCCCATGAGCTGGCTGTTGGTATTTGTTAATTAATATTTGATGTATCTGCATGTGTGACTGCTGTATATTAACTGTGAAATTTTTGCCTAGTTTTATCAGTGTGTACAGTGTTTGTGTCTGCCTGCCTTTTCCCGTGCGTTTGAATTTGGCCTTGAAGCTTGTTATCTGCAGTGCTTTAGTGGCACTGAGCTCACTTCCTTCATCAGAGACCCAAACCCCTGCAGATAAGTTCCCCGGACCTGCCTCTCCTGGGGGAATTCTTCGACAGGAAGTGGCACAATAGCCAGTCCATTAGCTCCTATTAGTCTGCACCTGCCTTCCACGGCAAGGGCCAAAATAAGCAACCAGCAGCATTTCCTGTCTGAGCTCATAGCACCAGAGCCTGGCGCACTGTGAAATCACTCGGGGAGCAATCGAGTCTTACACGAAACGGTAGCTCAGAGCCTGTGGGACAGACTATCAGGAGAAGTGATTATGTGTGTGTCTGTCAAAGGGAGAGAAAGGAAGAGCATGGGGTAAAAGAAGCTGATTTGCGAGGGTCTGCATGTGTGTGTGTTTAATGTGGGTGTGAGAGAGTTAGTGCTGTCTCAGCATGAGCAGGAAGGCAGTGGGAGCAGAACTGAGTCAATCATGTTAGATTGTGCTGATGGACAGGAATGCTTTTAGACCACCGCTTCCATCTGAAGTGAGATAGACAGACAAGCTGCCCACAACTTCAGACTATCAACGTTGTGATTACACAATTATATTTTTAATAAAAGACTCTCTTTCCATCTTTGCTCACAGATTCTGTCTGTTAAGAAGTATCATGCTCGGTCAAAATGTGCAGCCCATCAGATTTTGCTGGATTTTGAATGCAACTACCAAAAATAATTGCCAAGTTTTGTATAGCATTTAAACAAATCAACAAACAATGTATTTGGTAACACTTTAGTATAGGGAACACATATTCACTATTAACTACTATTATTACTAATAGTTAGTGAGGTAGTTGTTAAGTTTAGGTATTGGGCAGGATTAAGAATGTAGAATAAGGTCATGCAGAATAAGGCAATACTATGTTCTTAAAGGGTTAGTTCACCAAAAATGAAAATTATGTCATTTATTACTCACCCTCATGTCTTTCCACACCCGTAACACCTTTGTTCATCTTCAGAACACAAATTAAGATATTTTTGATAAAATCTGATGGCTCAGTAAGGCCTGCATCGCCAGTAATAACACTCCCTTTTTCAATGCCCAGAAAGCTACTGAAAACATGTTTAAAACAGTTCATGTGACTACAGTGGTTCAACCTTAATATTATAAAGCGACGAGAATACTTTCTGTGCACCAGAAATAACAAAATAGTGACTTTATTCAACAATATCTAGTGATGGGTGATTTCAAAACACTGCTTCATGAAGCTTCAAAGCTTTATGAATCTTTTGTTTCGATTCAGTGGTTCGGAGCGCGTATCAAACTGCCAGAGTCACGTGAACTATTGAAGTTTCAAAACACTTATGATGTAACGAAGCCTCGTTTACTGAAATCATGTGATTTTGTTGCTCTGAACCTACTGATTCGAAACAAATAGTTCGAAACAAATGATGCAGGCCTCACTGAGCCATTGGATTTTATCAAAAATATCTTAATTTGTGTTTCGAAGATGAACGAAGGTCTTATTGGTGTGGAACGACATGAGGGTGAGTAATTAATGACAGAATTTTCATTTTTGGGTGAACTAACCCTTTAATAAGTACTAAACAGCCAATATTCTAGTAATATGCATGCTAATAAGCAACTAGAGTTTTTTTTTTTTTTTTTTATCTTAATGGTTTATTTGAATTTAAATAATAAAAAGTAATTAAATTCATTTTATTTATTTATTTATTTATTTTTATTTATTACAATAATTGTGCTCTATGAAAAGTATTCTGTGTTTTAGTTGTTCTGGATTCTATGTTTTATGATTTAATACAAATTTATCAGCAAAAACAGCGGTGATCAAATGAATGCATTAAACTTTAACAATTTAATTAATATAAGTGGAAGTGAAAGTGACATGTGAAGTCCAAGTATGGAAATTCTCCGAATTTGTCCTCTGCATTTAACCCATCCAAGTTAGTGTACACACATTAGGAGTAGTGAGTAGTGAACACACACACTGCAAATTATGGACGCAAATCACACACACCCGGAGCCATTATGCTGTGGCACCCGGGGAGCAATTGGGGGTCATTTCCTGCCAATATTGAGAATTGAACCCACAACCTTCTGACTCTAACCATTAGGCCATGACTGGAATTTAAAATTTATCACGACTGTAATAAAATGTCAAATTTTAAATTTAAAAATCAAATTAAGTGTACAGCCCTACTTTTTATTTATTCATCCAAATTTTGTGTGTATTTTTATGACTGGAATCTGCAATTCCATAATAATAGGGTTCTACCTTGCTAATCTGAAGTTGGTTCATTTCCACTTCCAACTAGAACTCATTTGATACAATCTAACTGGTTGACATGTCTGCATGTTCTCCGTTCCTGCATATGTAATCATAACATCTCCACAAATCAATAATGGTGAATTTTTGAAGGGTGCATCTATTCCTCATAAGGGTTTAACCAATCAAACAATGCTTAAAGCATAATGGAAAATGACACTCATCCTTTCCCTGTCTGTCTCACCATTAATCATCCATTTTAGACTGCAGTTGAAGAAATATGGATTCAGATTGAATACACATCTATCAAACAGGGATATATTTTACTGCTGTCTCTCTTGTTGAAAGTTTATTCAGGTGTGTGGGTTTTTTCACAGTGTCATTTTAAAAGGCATCTGTCAGCAACGAGTGTAATACGAGCTCTTGGAATACCACCCGTCAACTTAAGAGTCTGTGAATTTTGAACGGAAATCAATATAAAATTTGTTGCCTTGCAGGCCGGTTGTCATTTATAGTGGCAGGTGCTGTTGATGTTATGGTTTAATAACCATGTATAATAGAAGAGATGTCAAACTTTGATGCCCATTCAAAAATGACTGTTGTACAAATGTGAGACTCCTGGATCAAGAAAACGAAAACAGCTTGGACAGACTGTGCATGCAAAATTTTCTGATTGTCTTTATTTTTCTGTGTGAACTTGAATAGAGTGAGCAAACGCTTCATTTGACTTCATCAATATTCTGTTTTTAAATAAATCAGTTTGTGTGCCTCAAAATATTTAAAGCTAAGTTTTACTGCCCTGTACTATATATATATATATATCATTACTCCAGTCTTCAGTGTCATATGATCATTCAAATCATTCTAATATGCTTAACTGCTGCTCAGGAAACATTTCTGATTATTATAAATGTTGAAATCAGTTGTGCTGCTTCATATTTTTGTGGAAACCATGATACCATTCAAACATTTGTGGTAAGATTCAAAAAAAGAGAGGTATTAATACTTTTATTCATTATGGATGCATTAAATTTATCAAAGCGACAGTGACAATAAATGCAAATAAATGCTGTTCATTGAACTTTCTATTCATCAAAGAAAAAAAATGTATCATGGCTTCCACAAACAAATCATCATATTAGAATGATTTCTGAAGGATCATGTGACACTGAAGACTGGAGTAATAATGCTGAAAATTCAGCTTTGATCGCAGGAATTACATTTTAAAGTATATTCACATAGAAAACAGCTATTTTAATTTGTAATAATATTTTGCAATATTACTGTTTTTACTGTATTTTTTGATTAAATAAATGCAGCCTAGGTGAGCATAAGAGACTTCTTTCAAAAACATTATAAAGGCTGTCAAATAGCATTGCATTATTCGTATACTTTATTGTCAATAAATACCTTGAGATGGCTTGAAAAACACACATAAACCATATCTTGTTGCTCTGTGTTTGTCTTCACGTTTCGTCAGTCAATACGTTTCTGCATTTTATTCAGCTGCTGCTGCACAGCAAATGGCTGAATTACTTCTACGAAACCGTTTTGGACATTCTGCGAGAGAGCGCCCTCCGGCTTCCAGTATGTACATCTATTACACGAGAGTGAGCGCTCCATAATGTTTAGATCACCTCATTTTAGTTAAAGGTCCCATGGCATGAAATTTTCACTTTATGAGGTTTTTTAACATTAATTCGAGTTCCCTTAGCCTGCCTATGGTCCCCCAGTGGCTAGAAAAGGTCCTGGGTAACCTGCTTTGCCCTTGAGAAAATGAAAGCTCAGATGGCCCAATCTGGAATCTTCCCTATATGTCGTCATACGGGGAAAGGTTACCTCCCCTTTCTCTGCTTTGCCCGCCCATGAGAAAATGAGCTACTACTGTGCGAGGCGAGCGCAATATATTTTTTTTTCCTCGAGAGACATCATGGCTTGCAAACGAGCGAAGCATAGTAGTTGCTCAGTGTTTGGATGTACAAATGAACACCGAAGTATTTTTTTAGTTCCTTCATCCGAGCCTATGAAGAAACAGTGGGTTAATTTTATTTTTTTTGGTTTTACAGCAGAAGTCAACAAGCGCCCTTGTTTGTGTACAGAAACCGATAAGTCCGTTTTAGCGAATCAGCACACAGTATTCAGGTCAGGTGACACAGCTAGTAGTCACTTCAAAAAGACGCCCTAGCTGAGGGAAGTTTTGTCAAAGCTGACTTAAAGTGATCGAGGATTTATAATTTAGACTCCTGTAAGTCCTTGTACACCATACACGTCTTACATGCTGAACCCTTGGTTGTCCTTTTGCGTGTGTGTGTGTGAGTGTGTGTGTACGTGTGTGCCGATCTGTTAGTGTGCGCGTTTGTGTGCACACATGTGTTTGAGTGTGTTTTAAATGCAATTACATAGCAATTACTTGGTTTTGTTTAACTCTGAAACATGAAATGTGGAGTTATCTGCTTTTGCCAAAAGTCTGTTGGAGTTATCTGCTTTTGCTAAAAAACAAACTTTTAATATATATTAAAACATACTTTAAATGAACTTTAATTTTTTAATTTACCTGTATTTTTTGGAGTTATTATTACTTAATCAAAATAACCCAACTGCAGTCTGATTGATATTACTTGGAATGCACAATAAAAAAAAAAACATGATTTATGAGAATTAATAAAAATTGCTGAGTTGCAACTTCTTCATCCGGTGCTTCTCCGTCCAGATCAGATTCTGGGTCAAACTGACAAGCTTGAACGACTGCGTGTCTACGAGCCATTGCCATACATCCACTGTCAACATTAGCGCATGGTACTGTGGCCGCAAGCTGGTTAAGGCCACACCCACCCTCCACCTTGTCCCGCCTCTCTCCTCCTCATTAGCTTTAAAAGCTACAGACACAGAAATGGCACGTCCTAAGGAAAGCTCATTGTGGAACTGGCTCGTAGTGGCTGAAATTCTGCACCAAAGCTGAATTTCAGGAAAGAGACTTCAGATACAGTACTAGGGACCACTTAGGCCTATATAAAAGCATCCAAAAAGCAGCATGTCATGGGACCTTTAAGAATAAAACGACAGGTCAAAAGTGCGGGGGACGAATTTACGTTTTATTAAAAGTGTGGGGACACGTCCCCCTGTGTATTCTACGCCCATGGATGTGGGTGTTGCACTCAAAAGTGGAGGCAGATGAACCTGAGCTTGCATTGGCAGGGTTTAAGTAGACTAAATGATTGGAGTCCTGCATGCATCACCAGAGAGAAGTCTGTCGTTTTCGCCGGAAGGTCCAGTTTTGACATTTTGATTAAACATTGCGAGGTCAAAACATTTTTATAAAAATCATAACGTGCACGAATGAATTGTTCACAATAAGATCTATAACATGCGTTTAGAAAATGGATCATGTGAAATTTAATTTCATGCCGATTCTTCCAGCAGCTCTTCAGAAATAGAGGCTTAATACCCCCAGTGAGTGAGACAGAGGTGTTATAGGATATCATAGTCATCTTATGCATCCATTAGATTGCAGATTAATCAACAGATGACACCAATAGTCCTGAAGTGTAGTCTGAAGCTCTCTGACACATGATGTGCCACTCTTAAATGGTCATTCTAAGTGGGGTCAAAAATACAGTCAGTTTAATCATGTCTAGCTTAGATAGATTATATGGGTTAATGTTGCATGGGTTAGCTGTACATCGATTTGTTTCAATCCACTTTTTTTCTTTCCCTCATCTTTCCCTCTTCCTTTTTTTATTAAATTGTAAGCTGTCAATTGAACAATTCAACAGTCTGTCTGTATGTCTATCTCTCTGTCTCTGTCTTAAATATCATTCAGATACTAATATAGTTTGCATTTGTGTTTTGTCTTTGTTGTTGTTGTTGTTATTTTTAAATATGTCTGCGTAATTTTATTAATTTTCATTTTAGTTATCTTAGTACATCAAATTAAAGTAAATTAAATGGAGAAATGTTGGCAACTATCTGAAATAAAATAAGTTTGTTTTCTGTGATGGGTAGGTTTAGGATTACAGTATAAAAATCATTGTCTATGGAATCTCCCCATAAAGCATGAAAAGCCAACGTGTGTGTGTGTGTGTGTGTGTGTGTGTGTGTGTGTCATGCTCTGGCTCTACACTGATCATCAATCACAGCTGGAAAACACTTTTTCTGTTGTCCCTCCTGACGTTTGACCTTTCTGCATTTTTTTCCTCCTTTTTTTCTGCTGTTTTTCCCTCAGAAATATGTTCTGACTGACATTTTCATAAATGGCTTCATAGATGACCTGACAAATGTTGATTCTTCGTATGAAACAAGAATAAATAAATCGTATTATCTCACATTACAACACAATGATCGCAGAAAAAAAAAAAAAAAATCCTCTGGGGAGTTCTTTATCATTTCTCCCAAGAGACCGAGAGGACATTTTTAACATCCTGGTGGAGAGAATAACAGAGAGAGAAAGAGATAAAGGACAAATAAAAAAGAAAGTGTACTGCTCTTATCTAAAGCAGTACAAAACACATACAGTGAGCATCAATCACTCTGAGGATCTAATGAAATGACATTGTTGTAGAAACGTGACACTGGGATATGGGCAGAGCACTGTGTGTTTAATAATGTATTTTAGTTGAGAACTGTCCTTGCAAATTCATAAATCTATGCCAATCCGATTCGTCTCTCGGATTATCCCTCTGGTCCCCCCTAGATACTTTAACAGCTGTCCTGGTTATACTTCCTCAACCTGTAGTCACTGTTTGTCTAAAATGTCCTGGACCTCCTTCCTAGAGGGGCTGATTGGCATCCACAGGAGGGCTGACCGTACCCCACCGACCCAGGCTCGATTTCTCCTGGGAGAACATGTCTAGAGTGCCAGGCCGTCGAAATCTGACCCTCTTTCCTGCTAGGATGTCCTTCAGTGGGCTAAAGGCAGTGAGGTAATGTTGGCGAGATTACGCTTAAGTCTCTCAATGAGGGTTATGGATCAGTGCGGTTCACTGCACTGACTGGTATGCATGCTCTGTGCATTCATACCCTTTAACCTATCAGCATATGGCCTGAGTCTGAGCTCATAATGCCATATGCTTTCTCTCACTGTCCAAACTTCCCCAAATGGACTATGCAAATCATTTGTGTGTGTGTGTGTGTGTGTGTGCGTGCGTGTGCGTGTGCGTGTTTTTGTGACATATCAGGACACAAATTTGTATAATGACACGGGTATGACATAGGTATTACAAGGGGAGGGTGACTTACCCCATGTCCCCGTTTTTCAAAAGGCTTATAAATCATACAGAATGAGTTTTTTTGAGAAAGTAAAAATGTGCACAGTTTTCTGTGATGGGTAGGTTTGGGGGTAGGGGTAGTGTATGGCGATAGAAAATATGGTTTGTACAGTATAAAAACCATTACACCTATGGAATGTCCCCACAATTCACAAAAACAAACCTGTGTGTGTGTGTAAATGTATACTGTTATCATTTTCACTTGTTTCATGTCAAGGCTCTCAACAGAGATTTTATGAGGTTGCTAACTACAACAAATGCGTGGAAAGTGTACAGTGAACAATGAAAATAGTGAAAGCAAGAGTGTAAAATAGTGGTATGTGTTGATGAGAAAAGAGGACAAGAAAACACTTTCTTTTTTTTTTTTTACTCTGAATGTCATGATGATACGCATTGGACACTGTATCGACAAATTGTTCATTTTTAATTTGACTTAATTTTTAATGTTTTTAAAAGAAGACTCCTATGCTCACCAAGGCTGCATTTATTTGATTAAAAATGCAAAAAGAAAACTAATATTATGAAATATTATTACAAATTTATAATAATTGTTTTATATTTAAATATATTTTAAAATGTAATTTATTCCTGTGATGGCAAAGCTGAATTTTCAGCATCATTACTCGAGTCTTCAGTGTCACATGATCCTTCAGAAATCATTCTAATATGCTGATTTGCTGCTCAAGAAACATTTATATTATTATAATAATTTTTTTTTTTTTCTTTGATGAATAGAAAGTTCAAAAGAACAGCATTTATCTGAAATAGAAAGCTTTTGCAACATAGTTTTTTGTTTGTTTGTTTGTTTGTTTTTTGGGGGGGATGATTAATACTTTTGTTCAGCAAGGATGCATTAAAAAATACATTTATATTGTTACAAATGATTCTATTTCAAATAAATGCTGTTCTTTTAAACTTTCTGTTAATTAAAGAATCTAAAAAAAAAAAAAAAAAAAAACCTAAAAAATGTTTTCAACATTAATAGTAATAATAAATGTTTCTTGAGCAGCAAATCATCATTTAAGAATGATTTCTGAAGGATCATGTGACACCGAAGACTGGAGTAATGAGGCTGAAAATTCAGCTTTGCCAGCTCAGGAATAAATGAAATTTTAAAATATATTCAAATAGAAAACAGTTATTTTAAATTGTAATAATATTTCACAATATTACTATTTTTTGTTGTATTTTTTTGTTTTGTTTTAATCAAATAAATGCAGCCTTGGTGAACATAAGAGACTTCTTTTAAAAACATTAAAAATCTTACCGATCCCAAACTTTTGCACTGCAGTAAAATATTAAAAAGAGCAGTATTAAAGTGTTGGAGTGGTATATACAGCAGTATTACTGTCAACTTTAATTTCATGCTTAATCTTGAGGTCATATTAAAAAGACACATGCTGTTTTTTCATCTGCCCTTGTCATTTATACAAAGGAACAAAATGACAGTGTGAGAAAGAAAGGATGATAGGAGGAGAGCAGTACACAGAAGGGTGCACATGTCTAACGCAAGTAATGAGTAGAGAGAGGGAGTGAAAGGTAAAGGTCAACAGTCTCTCTTGATAGTCTAAGACGGTGGGACTTAGCTAAATCTTCCTCCGCTTCATTTAAAAGTCATTCTTTTGTAAAGTTGTCGGCCAAGGAAGGAGGAAACTAAGTAGCCAGAAGATTTAGATGTCTAAAAAAAAAAAAAAAAAAAAGTCTTTTATGGGCCGTTAGATCTATTTCACGTTAAGAGAGCTTTAATCCTGTTTTGTTGGTTGCTAGAATCTCATCACTGATAAGCCGCAAGTTTGACCTAATCACCTAAGTGTGTGTGTGTGTGTGTGTGTGTGTGTCTGTTCATGCACAAAATGAATATCCCATGCAAACCTCCATTGAGAAGAGTTTCCATACACCAACTTTAGTCAGGGTCCATACAGATTTATACCCAGAGTCCAATGTGATTGTTTGGCATTCAAACTGACAGAACATAATAACACACATCAGTTGGCGTCATTGTCACACCCAATCAGAACACAGCACCACCATCACACACATTTCAGCACTGTACTCCTGCTGTACTGCTCAACAGGCGCACGTCTGATGACAAAATTGTCCTGAGAAAGAACAGAAATCATTTGACAGAAAGACGGAAAAAGTGCTTTTAAATCTAGAGCACTTTGTGTATGTGTTTGAGAAAGGATACAGATGAAGAGAAAAAAACTGCTGGTAATCCATCTCTGACCTGGTCTTCACATCCAAAGGTTATTGGGTCTCTATCAAATCCTGTCATGTATTTTGCCATCCCACAATGCTCAGAGACGGCGCCGCTACCAATTGAAACAGTGTTTCTTTGTGTGTTTCCACATGAGATTAAAGACAGGGACATTATAGATGGGATTTGAGATGTTTGTGTGTGTGTGTGTGTGTGTGTGAGTAAGAGAGAGCAGAAGATATTGCACTTCAGTTACAGTATGTGAGGTTGGGCGCTAAAGTTTTCCTGTGTGGCGTTTAACTCATACAACAGACAAAAATACAGATCAATTTAGTATTATGGCATCTCGCACTGTGGTTTGGAACAGGCGCGCTCTGACTCATGAACCATGGGAGAAATGTTTCTTTGGAAAGAAGTAGTTTCTTGGTTTAAGGAGATTATGTCTGAGGATATTAATAATTTAGCCTCCTTTTTCACTCCTATTCAGGTCTGGTCATTTGCTCTTAAGGGTCTTATTTGAGGTTATATGGATTATTATAATGTTCTCTGTTGACTCATAAACATCCAGATCTGTATAACACATGCTCAAAAAGAACTAATTATACATGTTTTATTTTTTCTTTCAATATTTTAAAGGAGTGGTTGATTATG
Organism: Ctenopharyngodon idella; assembly: GCF_019924925.1. Taxonomy (NCBI): domain Eukaryota; kingdom Metazoa; phylum Chordata; class Actinopteri; order Cypriniformes; family Xenocyprididae; genus Ctenopharyngodon; species Ctenopharyngodon idella. The sequence continues at coordinate 14,141,491 of NC_067228.1, forward strand.
ATTTCAGTTTTTTAACTTTAGTTAGTATGTAATGTTGCTGTTAGAGCATAAACAACGTCTGGAAAGTTACGATGCTCAAAGTTCAATGCAAAGGGAGATATGTTATTTTTTTTTAAAGAATTCTCAGTTTAAGGACTACAACAAACGGCTGTTAGGGACTACAAAAAGCTTCTTCCCGGGTTAGTGACATCACTAAACCCTAAAATTTACATAAACTCTGCCCCTGAGAACACATAACAAATGGGGTGAGGCCATATTGGGCTGCTTTAGAGAAGAGGAAGAGTTGTTGTAGTAGACTGTTGTTACCATTCTGTAATTTTACGCCGGACTGCTTCACAAACGAGGGTCAATGAGTTGAATCAACTCCACAGCAACTCCACAGCAACCACATAAACTTATCCACTAACCGTTCAGAAACATCCAGATGCATTTTATAAGTTGTAACTTTTTCCTGAGTCTCTCCATCAGTGTCCGACTCTGGTTTGAACAATGTAAGGCTGAACACAGTCACTGACAATCGTCATTTTGGCTGCGTGAGATTCTCCAGCTTTGTTGTTGTTGAGCAACCGAAGTGCGAGCTGTTAAAGCTCCGCCCTCTTCTGGAAAGTGGTCTGGAGCAGCAGCTCATTTGCATTTAAAGGGACACACACAAAACAGCGTGTTTTTGCTCACACCCAAATGGGGCAAATTTGACAAGCTATAATAAATGATCTGTGGGGTATTTTGAGCTGAAACTTCACAGACACATTCTGGGGACACCAGAGACTTATATTACATCTTGTAAAAGGGCCATTATAGGTCCCCTTTAACAACTGATTTAAAGGCATAGTTCACACAAAAATTTATTGTTTGTCATTATTTACTCACCCTCATGTTGTTCCAGTCTTGGGGTGTGTGTCACATACAATGACGTAACACATTGCTTAACCACCTTAGTACAATGCATCATTGTAGAAACTAAATAGCTAGTCAAGACGGTTCTCTGAAACCGGTTGCACATCTGTCGTTTGAACCCTGTTAGTTCAACAATATAGGATTGTTGTTAATGACGTCTCTGGTGGTGGAGTAATAACTTCTGCTAATTAATTGACTCGAGATTGCAATTAATGTATTTAACATTGTTATAGTTAATTTACATAAACAACAGTAAGCTGTTCATTTTTAATCATGAAGTATTTGGCGTACAATTTACATTCAGTCAGCTTATGCATTTATGCACATGCACTCAAACAGTGCTGATTGTTGATACACTAACATATACAGATATTAAAATGGGATGAAAGATATAGAATATACTGAATGGTAGCTTGGTTATTGTGCCCAAGAACATGATCTATTTAAGTCCACATGTCATTATAACAAGAAACTACACTTCTAGCCACAGCTCGAGAGCTGTAGTTCAGACCACATAAGTTTGCAACACTGTTTGTGAACATTTGTTGGAACTTTTTTTTCAGGAAACACAAAATCATTATGTTGGTAATGACGGAACTTGCGATCATAGTTGGCTAACAATGCTTTTGGGGAAACGCACCCCTCTGTAACTTCTTTTCTTCTGTGGAACGCAATAAATGATATTTTGAAAAATGTATCAGTGGTTTTCTCTCCATACAGTGAAAGTCAATCCATTGTTGTTTTAGACTTTCCGTGTATGGATATAAACAGTTGTTTATGTCATGACAACTCTTGGGATAGATTGTAAAACATTTTATTAATCTAGATACGTGGCCGCAGTGGCACCTGCAGCTGCACTGTTCGTATCATGCACGCTCCTCCGACTGACCAGAGAAACATTTTCCGTGCGAATATTTCAGCAGTTATTACGTGTGTCCCGTATCAGTTTTCACAAAAAAAAAAAAAAAAAAATTAAGCAGCACAACTGTTTTCAGCATTGATAATAATGATAAATGTTTCTTGAGCATCAAATCAGCATATTAGAATGATTTTTGAAGGATCCTGTGACGCTGAAAGTACAGTAATGGCTGCTATGCTATCACAGGAATAAAGTTTCCAAAGAAATTTACCATTGCAAAGTCTAAAATAAGTAATTTTAATGCACTTGTACTTTTTGAGATTTTTTTTTTTTTTTTTTTTTCCCCATTGATTTTGTTTTCATTTTTGTTCCACATTAGAATACGGAGAATTATGTTTATAAATTATAAAAATAATGTGCTGAAAGCAGGTTATAGGAGGTTAAAAGTCTTTTGGCTGCATCTGTTCTTGTAAGAGCAGCTCTGTGTGCCGCATTAGAGAGAGGTAGAGTCACAGAAGGAGCCGTTGTCTTGACAGCCTGTCACCGTGGCGACCGAGCACATTCCAGGTTTGTTTCCTTTGATTCGGTATTCAGGGAAATGTGCATTAGTCAGAAGCTTGCAAAGCAGGAGACTGCTGGTTTTATTTATGTCCATCATCATTCTCTCCGAAACCAAGATGGATTAGCATGCTAGTGTCCTGAAAACAGCCCATGACAAACCTCAAAGAACCAGGGAAAGCTTTTAATGGCTGCAGGTGTACAATATAAGTTTAATGAATACTCTGGAAGCACACATAAATCCTTATGCACACATTTGCAAAGTGACAAGCATTGATTTCTCTGTAGGCTCATGACGTATGGATGCTTATACTCTCAAAAATGCTCCAACAAAATGAAGCTTTTTTTCAGTTGTGCAGGTGCTTATTCTCTTTATTTATGACATGTCACTAATGAAAATGTACCAGAAATATTATTAAACAAAAATCTAAATGAAAGTGTTACCATTTTTTAATGTAGTGTCATGTTTTTGATAACATATAATTTCATAGTATATAAATGAAATATTAATTTAGTGTCATGGTATTACCATTTGATATCATCACTGTACTATGGTATGTGTCTAAATGTTATGATTTACCTTTACAGTGTCTTTTACACTACTTCTTGTTAGGGATTTGTTTTGAGTTTCAGATTTTTTCTAGTTTTAGTATTTAAAGTAAATGGCAGAATTGTAATCTACTAGGAAAATCAGTGGATTTATTTATTCATTTCATTTGGCTTAATTTATGATTAATGTTTAAACATAAATATAAATCATTAAATATTTGTCAGTGTAGTGGGGAAAATGTATATAATGAGATCTATTCCAAGATAATTATAAATAAATAGATATAATTCAAGATGTTTTCTGTAAATACAATATCTTATACAATTTTGTGTCTGTAGTAAATTAATCTTTTTTTGATTTTGATTTTGTCAAGAAAATATTTATCAAGACAATGTTTTTTTTTTTTTTTTTTTTTTTTTTTACAAATATTAAGGGTAAAATATGGAAGCTTGTTTCTACCATGGAATAAAAAAAATAAGACAATTGTGACTTTTTATCTCAGTTCTGACTTTTTTTAATTTTTTTTATACAGTTTATATCTTGCAATTTTGACTTTTTTTCTCAAAATTGTGAGATAAAAACTTGCAATTGCAAGTTATAAAGTCAGAATTGAGGGATATGAACTCACACTTGTGAGAAATAAAGTCAGAATTGTGAGACATAAACCTGCAATTACGAGTTATAAAGTCCAATTCTGAGGAAAAAAGACTTACTCAGAATTTCGAGTTTCTTTCTCAAAATTCTGACTTTATAATACGCAAGTGCGAGTTTATATCACGCAATTGCGAGGAAAAAAAAGTTGCAATTACCTTTATTTTTTATTCAGTGGCGGAAACAAGCTTCCATAGAAAAAAGTTGCAATCATTGAAAATGTTAATTTGCTCACTCATTTTTCTTATCTTTTATTTGAGAATGGAGGTTATAGGAGGATGTTAAGGGATTGAGCATGGGACAAGACAGGAAAGAGTGTGTCCTGCAGAAGGGAATATTATTCCTATGGATGTTTCAAACAATGGTGAGCGATGACATAACTTCATGGAGGGTCTTTCTATAAGAATGTTAGCGAAATATAGGCATAGAGGGAAAATCATTGGGCCATTTCACCCAGTAAGCAGTGTCGCGTACATGCGTGCGTGCGTGCGTGCGTGCATGCAAGGGACCAAGTGACCAAGGGATGGGAAGATATTTTAAACTAGGTAAATGAACTCTGAGGGAAAAATGCCATGGCAACTATTTAAGGTCAGCTGCGCTTTTTATGCATGAAACCTTCCACCACTGAGCTCATCTTTAGACTAATAACAATTTAAACCCATTAGACTTTTCTAAACAATGAAATGGTCTTTTATTCTTTTCTTTCATGCTAACTTCATGTCACAGGTGAGCTACAGCTATTCTGAACACACAGGCTGCAGTATTTGGAAGAAAATCGCTGCCAGCGAGCCACTGACTCCCCAGGTTTCCACTGTAGCTTATTATTTTCCGGCTGAAAAATGGAGAGGCTCTTTCTGTGGCAGCGCAGAGGGAACACTTAGGGCCCAAATGGGTCCTCGCTAAAACGACTCTGTGTATCTGTCCCCTGCTGTGGCTCTCTTTCTCTCTCATTCACTCACATATTCATATCTTAACACCGGGAGCGCAGAACACTGGAGCTTTTGGGGAGGAGTTAGGGGATGATTTTAAAAAATGATACAAACGGTTATAATTTCAAGTCTCTCTTAATGTTTTATTAATTCGTTCAGATAAAAGAAAATGAATTGAGGCGCTGTAATGACACCTAAAGTCCATACATTATGAAAATGGTTAGAGACGTTGTACACGTGTTATGAAGGAATATGAAAGAATCTGGGGGAGGGCAGGAGAGCAAAGACCTTTTAATGTGGGACTGAATGGGAGGTGGACTCTCTCTCTCTCTCTCTCACACACACACACACACTCACACAAAAGGTTTTGGCTCTTTGTATCTGGATGATTCAGTAGTAATTCTGGCTTCAGCTCTGAGAATCGGACACGTTCCCAGGCATGCCACTCAGGAGGGTGTGAATAAATGAGTCTCTCTCTTTTTGGCCACGTACACATTGAAAAGCTTTGTGACAACCTCATTTATTTTCAGGAGTGAATCCCCTAAGTTATAATTCCACATGTGAATGGAATAAAGGAGTCACTGCTACTGTACCACTCCAAACGTTGGCATAGTGTAACTCTTCTTTGTAAACAAAGAAACATGGATTCTAACAGTTTACTGTTTACTTTACCTGTTCACTGTTTTTATTTATTTTTTAATCTAATTAATGTTACAGAATGACTAAAATCACTAGTAAAATTGCTTTCATTTTTCTAGTAATTAAAAAAATCTTAGAGAATTTTAGAAATTAATAAAGCATTTTTCCATTACAAATTATATTATAAGCATAACAGTTGGAGTAAAAAGTGAACTGGTGTGAACTGAAAAAATTACATGAATTTTAGAATATCATATTTTCCAGTACGTTCTCCTTTTGCTTTAATGACAACTAGTAATGGTGAGTCAAATAATTTGAATCAGTTGACCAAATGTTTTTTTTTTTTTTTTTTAAATATATGAATACTTTGTTGTAAGTGATTCATTCAACTGATTCTTTTAACTGAATAGAAATTGTTATAAATTATTAAAGCATTTTCGTTACAAATTACATTATCAACATACCAGTTGAAGTGAAAAGTTGATAACACTTTACAATAAGGTTCATTAGTTAAAGTTAGTTAACTACGTTAGTTAACATGAACTAATAATGAACTGCACTTCTACAGCATTTATTAATCTTTGTTAATGTTAATTTTAACTTTTACTAATATATTATTTAAATCAAGAGTTGTGTTTGTTAACATTAGTTAATGCACTGTGAACTAACATGAACAAACAATGAAGAACTGTATTTTTATTAACTAACGTTAACAAAGATGAACAAATGCAGAAACAAATGTATTGGTCATGGTTAACGTTAGTTCATGTTCATGTTCATGTTAATGCATTAACTAATGTTAACAATGAACCTTATTGTAAAGTGTTACCGAAAAGTTAAAGTGCCCCTATTATGGATTTTTGAAAACTACCTTTTATGTAGTGTGTAACATAGCAAGTGAACATCCTGCAAAGTTTTAAATATGAAAGTGCACCGTATATTAAGTTATTGTCTCTCAAAAGTAAGAGTCGACTCTGAATCAATTAAACAAGTCGTTTGTAAAACGAATCTTAATCCGTTTCGTTGTGTTGTTATTGAAGGATGGGTCAGTACTCAGTTTATTTGGACCAGCTCTTTCCTCCTACAAATCACAACCTGTAAGTACGATTAATAATTGTTGCCATGTTTGACAGACTGACTGTTTTGTAGGAAAGAATGTAAATATAATTCTCACAGAGAAAATAATTTAAATTAGTTAAGTTTTTTAAGGAGCCAAGATATAAAACTGCCCCCAAGCAAAAAGACTCACCTGTTCTGATGTGCAATCCAACTGAAACAGCACAAGTCTATATGAATAAAAGTGTTCTAGACAAATATGCGATTAGCAAGGACTAAAATCAAGTGTCTAACATCCACACAGTTCTGAGTTTCAGTTCGATGGCCTAAGTAGAGTAACGTTACTGGACTGAAACCCTGTACGGTTCAGTCCGAACATGTCAGTGACGTCTCCGCGTCCAAATTCCGAGCCAGAGTCACCACATTCTCTGTAGCATGCACAATACGTATTTGTGTGTGTTGTGTGTGCGCTCCACGCAGCTTGTAGGTATCCGGCTAACCAGGTAACAGCAATATGTGTTGGCTCGCAATTGTCTAGAAATGTGTCAAATGTTTTTCGTTGTTATTACTTGGAGTTATGATAAAGAATAGAGCAATACACTGGTGTACAACTGCAGTGCTTTATCAATACGTTTCTGCGTTGGGCTAACGCATATACTATGACTGTTCGGGTGTTTACCACCGAGCTGTGGGCTAGGTTCACTAGCATAAACACAAAACAACTTAATTCCTCTCTGAGTCTTTATTTTTAGAACAGAGCGGAGCACCATCATTATTATAATATAATGTAAGTGATGCAAGCACTATATACTGTACTCCGTGTTAACCAGCAGAAGTCATCTGACCAATCACTGCAGATTAGCGTTAAGCAAACAAGGGGTTCGGCAAAATGAATCATTGAGTGAATCATTTCATGCTTTTAAACCTGTTGTTGGGGACTTCCAAAACAAAAATAGGAACCTTTCAAATGCCATAATAGGGGCACTTTAAACTGAAAATGTGCATGAATTTCAGTATATCTTAGTTTTCGGCATGTCCCCCTTTTGCTTTGATGACTGTAATGGTCACTGAAATCCTTTGAATCAGTTTAGATTTGCTTACTGAAATGCGCACTTCCTAATTTCGAGCTACAGGCAAAACAAGTGAAAAATGTCAATTTTGGTCAAATTTGAGGTTTTCACAAAAATTAGTTCATTAAGCCATCATCTAGCGATACCAATGCTCCAATTAAATTACTCCAGTTAGCAATTAAACATCCAAAAGTATCTTCATTATGCTCGCTTCTCGATGACTGGCGCTTCCTCTCAGCACAAGAAGTTTGGTATTGTTGTAAAGCGCAGCATTGATTTTTCAAACTCATGCTGATCTAAACAAAACAATTTTACTCTTGCTGACTGACAGATGCGAAGCGCTCGCACAAAGCCGCCGCTATCCCAATATAGGCCACACATATACACAGAATTACAGTCTGTCTGAGTATCAGTCTTGGCGAATATTCATGCAAACATTATCTGTTGTCTTAATTGAACGTTTGGTTATAGGTGCAATATGTAATATTTTCTGTCCGCTGTGAGACACTTGTTGCACACTGCAGTAAGCTAGATCGATTTTAGAATATCATATTAAATGCTGGATGGCTTGTGTTGATAAATGGCATGCAATTAATTTTAAAACATATTGTATGCTGGAGAAAATGTTGTATTACTGTTACTAAAAATAAAGCTGCATCTGATTATGCTATGTTAGCTACTACACAAAGTGTTTTTCCCTGAGGCATGGTAAAGCATGGTACTCGCAAAAAATCAAGAAAATTAGATTTAAACGATAAGACTAAACGTGTTGAGCTATATAACAATAATTAGTTTTCTGTCTATAAATATATCAAAATAGTTGTTCCCTTGTCTATTAAAACATGTAAATATTAAAGTATCTTTGGTGTTTCCATGGTTTCTACAAAATAAAACAGGAAACCGAGAGTAACGCGGGTATGACGCAATTGACAGGCGACTTCTCACACGTCCCGGAGCTCACTATTTACAAATAGTTGCAAACATTTGGGATATTGTAAGTACTCAAGTGAACAAAATATTTAACACTGGCCTAGTGGTTTTTGGATATTTTACTGCAAAATTCTTACATATTGCACCTTTAACTGTTGGGGAAAAACTTTGATGTGTAACATTATATTAAATCCATGTGATACACTAGGTCTTTCATTAATGTTAATCAGACAATTGTGAAATCATGTAAAAAAAAAAAAAAAAAAAGTTGTGTGTATATATATATATATATATATATTTTTTTTTTTTTTTTGTGGATATGGGTTTTGACTTGGTTTGTGTGAAATTTTTTTGGTATTAACAGGGATTTTAAGGTATGGTTGCTACTGCTGGTGATTTTGTTTTGGAACCTTCAGAAAACTCTAACTCGATTTTTCTCAAAATTGACTTTGCTGACTTTATCGACTTCAAACAGGTGTAGCTCAGTAAGTTTTTTGTTGGATTCCAACAAAGCATACATCATTTTGAGAATGTGAAAACTCATTTGTTGTTCAGCAAATTCTCATTCATGAATGAACCAAATAATGAACTAATGAATATCTGCTGAACTACTGACCGAGACTCGTTCGGAGTGAATAAGAATGATTTGTTCAAAAATACTGATTTGTTCTCAAGTTAAACGCCATTGTCATTCTTATAAATAACTAGTATTAAGTGAGAGCAGTGATTAACATACTGTATTTAATTGTATTTAGTCTTCTCAGGCAAGAGAGTAATCCGACTCATCTAATGAGGAAAAAATGATGATGTAATGCCTTTGCGAATTCTGGCCCTTTACTCCACATCGTCTGCGGGGCCTCCAGCCCATGAAGCTCCAGGTTTAGGGGCAGAGTTCTCTCACAAACCATGAGCAGCATCAATGCTGCATGGGTTCATTGTGTAGCGCTGTTTCACGCTGGCTTGAAAGAACACAAACAGTGGTGATATTTTCTGTTCAGCTTCCACTGCTCTGAGCACACGGCAGCCGTTAACGAAGGCTTGAAGTGTGTGGTCAGACATTTAGAGGATACGATTGACCTTGTGCTGTGTGAGTGTGTTTTGTCTGGGAGCACATCTGTTCTCATTAGCTGTACATTGAAAGGCTATCTCAGAATGATAAATGAATACAAATTGATCAGAAAAAAAAAAAAAAAAATTCTTTCTGTAGTCCTACACTGGTGGAATGTAAATATTTTTAAACATACTTTAATAATGTAAACAGATAACGGAGTCAAGAGAGTTTTAAAGGTTTGTATCGAAGGCAATTATGATAAATTAATGACAACGTATATGTGAGATGTAATTTTACATGAATTAAAGGAAGAGTTCACACACACACACACACACACACACACACACACACACACACAAAAAAGAAAATTTTGTAATTTATTCATCTCATCTCACTTTATAATGCTTATATATGTAATGGTCATGTATTGCTTTAGTGAGAAATAAGGCAAACAGGAGGAGTACTTTTTAGTTTCCTCTTTTGTAAAACACCTAAAGTCCATATTGTTTTATTCACTGAGACCTTGCGGCAATCCATGTGTAAATTTCCCAATAGCAAACGTCCAAAATCAAACTGCGATAAACACAGTCGTCTCAATTATAATCAGCACCGTCTAACCAAAGCAATTATTTTGGGAGCTGTAAATCAGTTGGAATCAGTTGGATTAATAAAAGTTTAATTAATATTAATGAACTGCAGTACTGTCAACAGGGGACCACAAATTAAAATGAAGTTGAAAAACATAGCTCACATTGATTTACCATCCATTTGCATGCTGGTGAGATGGAGACCTTTTTATATACAGTACCTTTTCAATATTCTGTTACAGTGTTTCTCAACTGGTGGGTCGCGGCCTAAAAGGAGGTTGCAAGACTGTTTTGAAGGGGTCGTGGAGTGTCAAAGAAACAACAAAAACTTATTTCTAAATGTTTTTTTTTTTCTTTTCTCTCTCTCTCTCTGATGCAAGACTTTTGTTTTGAAAGACGTGTGTGAAAGCTGTTGACTCTTCTGCAAAGACTTTGCTCTTCTGTCAAACAGAATGTGTTGTCCTGATTCAGTATCTGCTGTCAGATGAGATGATCAGGCTATACTGTATGTCAGTATTTCAACTTTATTTTTGTATCTTGTTAGGGCCGGTTCACACAGAATGTGAGAGCATACAGTGTTGTAGTTCAATTGTCAATTACCAAAATTACCAAAAAGTACCAATAGATTACATAAGTGGTACCTCATATGTTAGTTGAGAAGGATTTGCATGCTGGTATACAATGTTCATTCTATTTATCAGGATCAGTGTCCATATGTTTTAGTCTATGTTTCTCTAACCTTAACCCAAAATACTGCCATTTAAAAACCTTACCTTATAATACTGTTTATTCATCAGTGGTAGTGAAGTTAAGTAAAGTGGGACAGTACTCATGTGTGTGTTAACCATTTTTGAGAAATGGTTGGTTCAAATTCCTAAAAAATTTGGTTGCAGCTTAATGACCATAGGAAAATATGGGTCCCAGTTGAGATCCACTGTTCTATTATGTATTATAAATGTAAACATATATATATATATATATATATATATATACATACACACTACTGTTTAAAAGTATGGGTTTTGATGCATTCTTGCTGAATCAAAGTATTAATTTAAAACAACAGCAACAACAATCGTACCATAAGCTTTTGAATGGTAGTGTATATTTTGACACCATGGATAATACCACAATTTCTTTTTATTTTCTTTTTTATATAAAAAAAATGGTGTCATTTCCTCGCTCAGTATATTTAAATTGACATATGACAATTGTTTGCAGTACTATCCATTACTCCAGTTGATACTGACATAATTTGTCCTTTTTTTCTGTTCCTCTCCTTTATTTCCCTTTTTTCTGTCACTACCAAGATTCCCATTAACAGTTCTAAGCTGGACAGTTAATAAGAAAAACAACTTACAAACCATTATAGTTGACAAGACACAAAGATAAAGGCATGAACGAGCAAAAGTTCTGTGATCAAAGTCTGTGGTCAATCAGAATTGTATTATTTATTCCATTTATATCCATTATTCACTACCATCTATGTGAGCAGATTTCATTTTCATGCTCATATACTCTGAAGGGAATGGGGTTGACATCTGCACACTATAATGGTCAATGCAGTCCCTTCAGTGTGAGCACTTGTACACACTTCTGATTTGAACATTCCTACAAATGGCATCACCACCCACTGTGTTGCGTTCAATATGTGTTGGATTGTGTATGAGGTGGAAGGCCATTTTAACTGAGATGTAGCTTGTTCCTAATGAAAACTTATGGGGTTTGCGGTTTGCTGAGTCTTCAGGAACCAACTGACCAATTAGGTCTCACAGGAAAGCCCAAACACACAATGTAGTTGGGAAATAAACAACAAAAACATCTGGACACAAGATCCTGATGCAACTCTGTAAACAGTTATAGCATTGTTGCATCATTGGCCCCCTGAGTGACTTTACAGTGCTGTCCATTTTCTCTGCTGGATTTTATCAGACATTTCAAGGTTCAAAAGAAAATGTATATTACTAAATGTATCAAATGTCTGTCTTTGTATTCACTTGATCATCAACACATTCTTAAAGTCATTTAAGTTTACATTACTTGCCACCAGCAATGTGTTTTACTTTTGTAATGTGATGATTTCTGGGTGAAACAGGATATTCAGTAATATATAATCTAGGCTGGACTTTTTTATTCTTCAGAATTTGAAAGGATGTTGAAAAGTGGCCATTTCATACCAGAAAGAAACCACAATGAATAGCTCTTTGGATATCGGTTAATATTATTGAATTTAGCCAATGAATTGTTCTCAATAAGACCAGAAAACTTCATCAAGAAAGTAATTCAGTTTTTATTTCATGTTGGCTTTAAACCGATATGGGATGTGTTGGCATAAAGTGTCCAGATTGCATTTAAATTAAAAGGCAGAGGTTGAAGTTTGGTTGAGGGTTAGTTTAAAATTAATGAATAATCAGGTGCACATTTTCTTCCAGACCATCTAGAGAAAATCCTAACTGTATGTCTGCATCTATTTTCATAACGTAACACTTTTTTCTTTGCTACACATTCATATTCTCTGTGCTTCCATCAACTCATCTTGCATTCTCTAATCACCCCCATGATGCCTTTCTCCTGACCCATCACCTCTGCAAAATTAAAGTCCTCCGTTTCCATTTTCCTGGGCCGGTGTCATCAGGCTTAGAGAGGGCATGGCAATCGTCAGGGTGGTCCCGTTTGATTTGATTGTCTTCTGGATTGATTTGAACGCATGCAGGAGTTCAAGTGTGATCCAGGGTCTCATCTTGCCGTGTCGTGTGAAGTTTGTCAGGGCGGACGTTCCCCTCAGGGATAGAAGCAGATGCATAGGGTGGCCCTGGTGGGGAATAATGATGGGAAATGAGTGTATGCATGTGGAAGAGATGGATATCAGTGTATGCGGAAAATATCATGGCTGTGTTGCCAAAATCGAATTGTCACACCTCATGAAGTTGAATATCTATCTATCTATCTATCCGTCCGTCCATCCGTCCGTATTGGAATCTAAAGGCGTTGGTGTACAACTCTGGAAAATGTATATAGGATGTGGGTACTGATCGCACACGACAAGTAACAAATAAGTGTGTGAATGCTGCCGCTAGAAGAAAAGATTGACTGGAGAGTAGCTCCACATGACAGGGGTTATCTGCAGTACAAGTGTTATCTATCAAATCAGACCTGGGAGCTGCTGGATGTAATCTGAACTGTTTATTATTGCAGATACTCAGACAGCAAACATCAAAGCAAGTGTAGTGTCTTCTATCTAAACCTCTCGTACTTTAGCACACTCGTGCGTGCTGATTAATTGTAGGATGTGCAGCCACTGGTTTGACGGGAATGTAAATTTGGGGCTTAGTCTATCTGGGAGAGCTGTAGGTTAATGTGATGTATGTCTGCGCTGGAGGTCTCTGTCCAGGGCCAACGCCACATATCAAAAGAACAACCGACTCAGTTCTTCACTATAGACTGATCTGGGCTCCTTCAGAGCACTTCTGTAGAAAACATCATTGCTTAAGAGCTTACGCTGGCAAATATTTTATCATATTCTGTCTCCTGTGCATTCCTCTTTAATCTCTTTCTCTCCTCCTTTCTCACAGTTTAGTGCAAACTTCAGAACATACACAGGGCCTCAAAATGTATTTAAACACTTAAAGGGTTAGTTCACCCAAAAATGAAAATTCTGTCATTAATTACTCACACTCATGTCGTTCCACACCCATAAGACCTTTGTTTATCTTCGGAAAACAAATTAAGATATTTTTGATATTTTTGAAATGGCTCAGTGAGGCCTCCATTGCCAGCAAGATAATTTACACTTTCTGATGCCCATAAAGCTACTAAAGACATATTTAAAACCGTTCATGCGACTACAGTGGTTCAACCTTAATGTTATGAAGTGACGAGAATACTTTTTGTGCACCAAAAAAACAAAATAACGACTTTATTAAACATCTAGTGATGGGCGATTTCAAAACACTGCTTGATGAAGCTTTGAATCTTTTGTTTCGAATCAGTGGTTCGGAGCGTGTATCAAACTGCCAAAGTCATGCCCCCCCAGTGAACCATTAAAATTTCGAAACACTTATGATGTAATGAAGCCTCGTTTACTGAAATCACATGACTTTGGCAGTTTGATACATGCTCCGAACAACTGATTAGAAACAAAACATTCGTAAAGCTTTGAAGCTTCATGAAGCATTGTTTTGAAATCACCCATCACTAGATATTGTTGAATAAAGTCGTTATTTTATTTTTTTAGTGCACAAAAAGTATTCTTGTCCCTTAATAACATTAAGGTTGAAGCACTGTAGTCACATGAACTGTTTTAAATATGTCTTTAGTAGCTTTCTGGGCATCTGAAAGTGTTAATTATCTTGCTGGCAATGGAGGCCTCACTGAGCCATCGGATTTTATCAAAAATATCTTAATTTGTGTTCTGAAGATGAACAAAGATCTTACGGGTGTGGAACGACAAGAGGGTGAGTAATTAATGACAGAATTTTCATTTTTTGGGTGAACTAACGCTTTAAGCCATGGTGAAAAGTGTATGAATGCCATTGAAACACATAAGAAAAATCACACGTTCCATTTATTTTAAAAGGAAAAATTCTTTCAGAGAAAATTGTTAGTAAATAACTAAATGAATTTTCTTTTTCTCACACAAAGCAATTTTATGGCATTAGGAAAACTTGAAATATTGTGCATGAGTCATATTGGACCACGTTTATTTTATTATTTATTTATTTATTATTATTGTTATTATTATTGTCTTTGAATAAAGAATGAAAATATCACACATGGCATTTATTTTAAATGAACTGTTAACTCTAAATGATAATTCTGTTTGAGAAAATTGTCAGTAAATAACAAATGATTTTTTTTTTTTTTTTTTTTTTCTCGTACAAAGCGATTTAATAGCATCGGGAAACTTGAAATGTTGTGCAGGAGTCATATGGACCTCTTTTATTGCGCCTTTTGTCAGACTCAGAACAGTTAATTGTCCAAATACTTTTCTGAGCCACGGTTCACATCAGATCAACCTATCCTGCTGTTTCCTATGTCCTGTCAGGTTTTGTTCTTTGGACAGCGTCTCTCAGCTCACACGGTATTGATATAAGGGATTGGCTTCCATGTAGTTTTTGGCACAACCTAATGGGTGATAAACCAGATATTAAAAAGGAGTCAAGTAAATCTTTTCCTGGAGAAAAGCAAATCTCAGGAGTATCATAACATTCTGTGTGATGTATTAGAAGCTGTGAAGTTATAATAGCTGAACAATCACATTGAAAATGTATTTTATCCACCTAATAACAGACAAAATAACAAAATGTAGGAGAGCAGACTGACTTATGCACACAGACACATTCACAAGTGACTATATTAATATATATCCACTAAAGTAAAGGTCATCAGCCCTCAAAATACCAGCAAAAGAGAAAAATCCCTCTGCCTCCTCTTTTATTTCTGTGTGATATGTATTCATCGAATACTCTTTCAGAGTCTCTGACCTTATCTGAGATGTGGGCCGCCGACGCACCTGATGGAGAGCAAATTCATTTTTGGGGAAGCATGCTCTAATATGTTAAGTTAATTCCAGTTAAATGTCAAATGCAGTAGCGGTTAGGGTTGTGCAGCTACCTCTGCGCTCCTCTAAACAATCTGGACTATGTAAAGCAACGCTGATATTGATCGTTCTTTGTAACTTAACCTTCGACTCCATGGAATGGCTGATTTGTGGGATGAAATTGTTTTGGTGCCCTTTGCTGTTGTTTAAAATGCACAGCAATGTGGGTTTGGTGTGCGTCACTTTGACCCATTTGAACCTGTAATTCAAAACAGTTTCCAGTCCAGCATTATGTTGACAAACTGCTGTCTTGCTGTTTGTGTTTTCCGGGGTATTTTGAAGCAGGTTTAGTGGCGGGTGAGAGCAGGGGTGCTTGTAATACTTTTTTTTTTTTTTTGTCTAACTTTGAATAATAACCCTGGAATATTTGGTCCTAGAGTTCTCAGTTTTTAACAGAAAATAGCTACAGTACATCAGTCTGCTACAAATCATTACCTTGGAATTATAAGGTTCTATTTGACATTTTTTCAAAATTGAGTTATTCACATATTCTTATTCTGTGACAACTTATTTACATTATGTGATGTGTTTTTTTTTTTTTTTTTTTAAGTGTACATTTTGGGACAAAATGGGTCTATCCACAAAGGAGTATGGAATGCAAAAACTTTGAAGCTCAATATCTCAAAACTGCTTAGAATGCAGAACCTTATAATTCCAATGTTATCAGTTGATTTTATATCAGCATAATATATTTTATTTATTTAAATTGAATGTTTATCATTAGCCTTGGATGATGTTCAACAATGTTTGTGTGACATCATATGCCCGTATGAAAATTGAGTTTTTGCTTGGACTTCCGACTTCAAGTGTTGTTCTTTTGGATTTTTCCAATTCACCAGGGGGATGTATAAAGGATTAATATTATGATACTGTTAAACACTTTTCCAGACAACATTTTTTCACAGTCACATTCAGTTTTTTCATGGACTTTCCGTTTGTTGTCATTAGTCACCTGTGTTTCTTTGTTTTAGTTTCCCACCACTCATCACCATGAACACTAAGGGCCCTATTTTATCAATCTAAGCGCATGGCCTAAAGTGTTTAATGACGAGAAAAATGGTCGGTGCGTGGTCCAAAATTTTTGTCCCTATTCTCTTAATGAGTAATGGGTGTGTTTTGGGCGTAAGGTACAATAAACCAATCAGAGTCTCATCTCCCATTCCCTTTAAAAGCCAGTTGCGCTCGCGGCATCATGGATTCGCTATTTACATGGTGGAATTTGCAAGCAGAAAAACTGAACGCTTGTCTAGTGAGAAAAGGATCTGCTCGTGCGCAAGGTTAAAGCATGTGAGCAGACCATCAACAGGACAAGCCGGATTCCACCAAAGCATTTTTATCTTAATGCACACAATAATAATCTTTTACATTGTAATCCTTTTATTTTTAATATTTGGCATGTTTGTGTGCTGCTGCGCATCCCTGTGTGTAATAAGCAGAGTGTACGCGCACTGTGCACCCACCTTTAGTCGCATATTACTAACGCGCCCTTTAAATAACAAAAAGATATAGCACCATTGACTTTAGACCAGGTTTTAGTTGGTCAATGGCGCAGTCTATTTCAGTTGCCTCAAAATAGCAACAGTAGTTCACCTGAACACACCTCGTTTTTAGACCAGCACGCACATGGGCTCACAAATGGGCGCAAATGCATTTGCTATTTAAACAACGTGGCGCAGGACGTGAAATAATTAACTGCGTCGGGCTGAAACTAGCAAAAAAACACTTGCGTCGCGCCTCGCGCCGCATTGCGCCGAGTGTATGATAGGGTCCTAACATCATCACAGCTGTTCGTGTTTTAGTTAATCATCTCTGTGTACAGTATTTAAGTTCCTGCCTTGTTCTGTTTAGTTGTCCGGAATTGTTTGTGTCTTGTGTTACACGCAGTTTAGCATGTTGGCTTCTGTTTGGATTACTTTTATAAACCTTGTGAGTTTTACTATCATCATCATCTTCTTCTTCTTTGGGACGTTAGCGTTACAATGTTTGACATGTTTTTCAGGAAGCATTACTTTCTGGCTGCTATTTTAGCTGGAACAGGCTTAAGATTTCAGATTTCAAAATAACTCTTTCAGCTTATTTTCTGCTTGATGTTATCTATATCAAAAATGACACTGCAAATGCATCAGGCTATACAGACTTCAACTGCAGCCTTTTTCAGAATGTCTACTGAAATCTTTCATTCCTTATGCATTGTTTCTTATTATGAAATTGTGTTTTTACAAGTTGGTTGGTTTTTTAAAAGGCATTACTACTCTCCCCACTCCTGTCAGCTATAATATTTTTTGGTTGGTATAGAATGTTCATATGAAATTATTGGGAATAAAATGCTTCTAATTGTACTTTAAAAGCTACTTTTTATACAACACAAAAACAACTACCATTCCACATATGTTACAGCAAAGCCTGATAATATGTAAAGATAAAATTCCTGCTAACTTTATAGAGGTGAATGGTGCCACAATCTTACACAGTCTTTTCTGCTTAAATAACCATATATAAACGTACGGCCCATATATTTAATAGTTGTTAATATGCAAATGCATTTGTACAAAAGTCAAAAACGTAAATAATACAAACACTGCTACAAACAACCCCCCCAAAAGAAAACATGCCATCCATGAAAATACATCTTTATGGATGAAGTTACTCAAGAACCTCCTGTTTCCACCCTTGTCTCTATAGATCTCTTGCTCTCCATTACCATTATCTTTTTTTTTAACCATTATTCCTCTTTCCAGTTGTCCTCCCACCCTGTTCTCTCCTCCCAGTCACTCACCCTGTTATCGTTGGAAGCACCAGGCCTGTTTTTGTGACCAACACAGTCGGATGGAATTTTGGCGGACGTTCACTCCAAACACACAAGGCCTTGGCGCATGTAATTAATGCTCAGCAAACACCATCCAGAAAAGAAAGAGCGCAGAGCGGCACAGGGCCGGGTGAGAGAGGAGGAGCAGGGAGGTTAGTTCCCAGATGGTTGACTTGTCTTTCATCATTTCCCCTTTTATTTGGAAATCCTTTTTGTTGTGACAAACAATAGGCAGAATTGACGTGTGTTTGCGAGATGTGTGTATATGTGACATTAGAGTTGCTTCGCTGCCCTTGTTTGTTTTACGTGGGCCGTCTGCTAGTGGATCACTCTGTCGGGTAATTCGGAGCTTCCAGATGTTCTTTGTCGAAGGTGTCCACAGGCTTGACAGGCTGCGGCCACTGTTTGTTGTGTAGACACTTCAAAGCATTCTTCTTTAGAGTTTGTGATGGACAGCATATGCCAGCATCGCCTTTGAGTGATATGTAAGATTTGAGGATGGAAGCAGGATAAAACTTAAAAGAGAGATTATATGACTATTTTAATATTAAAATATAGATCAGCTGTAATCAAGTAATGTAGTTCTAGGTACCATTGTCTACATAATAGTTCACCAAAAAATGAAAATTCATAGTTTTTTAGACTTAATATACTGTAGACTTAATATACTACTTTTACTTTTCAGTCTGAAACACCATTACAAACTAGTAAAAATATGCACAATCTAAGCAATTTTGCCTTTGAATGTCTAAATCAATCAACATGTAAAGACATTTAATAGCTGGTAGGACAAAATGAGAGGCCTGACTGACCCTGCTGACCTGTATTCATTGAGCCATGTTTCACAGAACTGGAACTGTGTCAAGCGTATTAGCATAATCAAATGAGAATCTTTCTTTATTATGATAAGTAATTGAATAATTACTTCTTTCGTTCTTACTTTGAGCCAATTGACCCCCATTAACATTGACTCTTGAGACAGTAAGAGTCATTTTTATCTCAATGACAATGGGCTCTACTAATCCCGCAATTACAACAATGTTAATCACTCACTCACTCTCTCTCTCTTTCCCACACACACACGCACACACAGACACACACACGCACACACACAACAAACACATTGAGAGGAAGTGGATGTTGACAGCTCTCTTAGCCCCTGACATTTAAACAAACTTTCAAAGAGCCATTCACACACACACACACACACACACCCACACACTCGCAGATGCGACTTGCATAAAGTACCATGATATTTTTTCAAAGTACCTTGGAATATAACAACAGGCATTTTGTCTTTCTGTGAATGATCTTATCTGAACTTATTAAATATAACATGTGGGTGTATTTATATACAAAATCTTCATTTTGAGTTGATTCTCACATGAACTAAGGAGCTTCATCTGTGTGAACACACGTTTTCCCAGTGGTGCAACGAGATGAGCAACAGGTGCCTGACATAGAGAGTGTGGGTTTGAGTCCCGTGTTGTACAACTTTATAAAAGAGTGTAATGTTATGTTGTTTCAATTCCTTATTATCTGGGTAAGCGTTGTACTAATCTTTCTTCCTCTTGGATTTAGAAATCAGTACGGTGGCTGAGAGAGCTCAACACGCTGCAACTGAAGAAAACACATGCAAATAGAAAACACATCAGCAAATTAAGAAAACTTCTACATCCGTTTGACAACACGTGCTGCAAATAATCACAGCGCAACTAACTACATAAACACGCTGCAAAAGTTCACAATGCAACCAAATACAGAAACGCGCTGCAAAAGTTCACAATGCAACCAAATACAGAAACGCGCTGCAGAAGTTCATAACACAACCAAATACAGAAACGCGCTGCAAAAGTTCACAACGCAACCAAATACAGAAACGCGCTGCAGAAGTTCACAACATAACCAAATACAGAAACGTGCTGCAGAAGTTCACAACGCACCCAAATACAGAAACAAGCTACAAAAGTTCACAATGCAACCAAATACATTAATGCACTGCAGAAGTTCACAACACAACCAAATATAGAAACATGCAACAAATAGACGACAAAGGAAATGTTTCAAGGGGACCCCAAACAAGTGACGAACCTGGCTATGCTTATTGTTCAATATATACATGTCAGTGGAGTTGTCAATTACCTGAAAGGTGAGTTTTTTGTTTATTTTAACATCCTGATTGTATGTGCGAGTATTTGCAGCGTGCTTATGTATTTGGTTGTGTTGTGAACTTTTGCAGCGCGTTTCTTTATTTGGTTGCATTATGATTATTTACAGCACATCTGTGCTGATGAAGATGTTTTCTTAATTTGCTGGTGTTTTTTCTATTTTTCATGCATTTTCTTCGGTTGCAGTGCATTGAGCTCTCTCAGCCACCATAAATAAGTGTGTTTCTGTTCATTCTTTGTTCGTTCTCATCTGAGCTTCTGTTCATTTTGAGTTCATTCTCATCTATAGTTCTGAACCAGCTATTTTTCATGAATGTTCAATTTCTGCTGTTTTTTGCTCTTCCTGCTCTGCATTGCAGTTGCAGCCCCTTCAGGGGCTTGGCCCTGAATCACTGCTTGCAGCTATATTTGTAAAGTGTTACCCTACCTTTTCTGAACATTTTAAATTTGTGGTATTGATAATATGAACTCTGTGTAATCATTCTCAAATCATGTTGGAGAACATGATCATCAGGTTTTACAAAAGCTTTTGGAGTTCACGTAACTCTCACTCTATTATTTAGATATTATAAATTTGTAATGGGAAAAAAAGTCTTAAATTAGTAAAAAAAAAAAAAAAAGTTAATTAGAAGCATTTTCACTAGTAGTTGACTTTTGTGCCCATAAAAATATGTGTACGTAAAAATGAATAAATAAGCTGTATACATGTGTGGGAGGTACATGCCAGACTTTTCTTCTGCCCTCAAATCAGAAACACACTGATGTATGTGGCGTAAGAAGGATTTGTCTCCATTCTTCAGGGAGAGGCTTCGTCTCCATCTCAATTAGTATTGTAGAGATTGAGAAGCAGTGTTTTGAGAGGGAGACATCTTTATTCATGTGTGCATCACTGTGATTGGCATGGCCTCCAGACATGATTTCTCCCTGCTCAGGAAGCCAGCCAGATGTTATTGATATTCACAAATGTCTGAAATTTGCATCTGAATACTTTCTTTGCCTAGACCAATATTACGACATGAACGAGAGCCGTGGCATTAGGTTCAAGGTGAGAAGGGATCAGAGAACAACCGGATGTGTGCTTTGTTTAATGTGAGTAAGGTGTGTGTGTTTCCTGTGGCATCTCTGGTCCTTGCTTATGTTCATGTGTAAAAGGGTTATTTTGTTTCTTTGTGTACAAGCAGTGCATTTGTAAATGTGTGTCTATAAATTTATATCATATGTATGCAAAGATGTTAACTGTGCATTATTTATTCTTGTATCTAGTATGGAAGAGTTGTCTTATTAATGTGGGTGTAGTCAATTATTCTTTGATGCTCAGCACAATATGTCTTATATGGCAAAATATTTAGTGGTCTTTTAATGGTCAACCATTTTAATCACAAATCACTGGTCAATAAATAGCTTTCCCCCTTTTTTTGTTTTCTTTAAACGTTTAAGCCATGTGGGTAAACTTGTAAACAGCTTTTTACAGGAAGAAGAGTCAATTACTATGTTTCCATCACCCTGTTTTTATGCTTATTTTGAAGTATCACATCAGAAAAGAGTGATGGGAAAACGCTCGCTTGAGGTGGACCTGTGCGAAAAAGAGTTAATACAAATAATGGGAGATGGAAACACATTTGCCGAATAAATTCCTTCGTAGCGAACATTAAACCCATGTGACTAATCATCTGCTTCCGCTGATGGTGTTTTATTTACTGTTGATTTCTAGGTTCAAATACCACCATCATCTGCTCTAACAACTTGATGGAAACGCACCTAATTCACATTTGTTTGTTTTTTTGTTCGTTTTTTTTTTTTTTTGCAAACTTTGAAAAGATTCACTTCACATTTAGATGGAAACCCAACTAACGTTATTCCGCTCAATATTGATGGCTTCAAACAGTCTATGAGTAGTTGAAAAAGTTTAGGTTTAATGTGAGACCAACTATTCACTATAGGGTTCAAATCTGTACACTGACCAGGGGCCTCATGTAAACTTTCCGTAGATTTCATCCTTAAAGAGTCTCAAAAAGTTTTCAGATTTATAAAGCCATTCGTACGCTAGAACCTGCACAAAATTACATTCCTAAAACCCAGTCAGCAGAAAATTGTGTGTACATGCATCTCCACCCTGTCTCCTCCCCGAAATAACCATGCATAACATAATCTGCATATAATTTCCATATGAATAGTTCCAGGTTGGACCCCCTTTTGCCTTCAGAACTGCCTTAATTCTTCGTGGCTTAGATTCAACAAGGTGCTGGAAACATTTCTCAGAGATTTTAGTCCATATTGACATGATAGCGTCAAGCAGTTGCTGCAGATTAGACGGCTACACACACACCCCACATCCCCCCCCCCCCCCCCCCCCCCCCTCCTCCTCCCTACACACACACACAATGCATTTGCTTATGGTATGTCTAAAGTTCACTTGAATTTATACTAGACCATTAGATTTGATTTAATGATGCCTTAGAAGCCTGTCTTAATGTAGTTTCCGCTGCTTTATTTTTCATAATTCATAACTTCCATAACACACACAGATCTGTGTTGTTCTTACAGTCTTTAGCAATACTGATGACATGATGCAGCCCGCTAATACAGGAAGTGGGGAAATCTGAGCCCTGCCCAATCAGCAATCATGCAAATTGATGATGAGCTGATTGAAGATGGAGGCTGTGCAGATTTTACACAGCACACAAGACAACATGATCAAAGAGTTCTTGATTAAGCAGTAAGATTGGTTAATGGGAGCTTTTATTGATTTTACCTTTGCGGCACAATCTGCTACCAGGAACCTTAATATCAAATATATTGTGCTGAACATCAAGAAGAGATAACAAAATGTTATGGTTATTGCTTGTTTAGATATATTTCAATTGTTTATTTGTTCTTAAATAAAATAATAACATAAATAAAATAATTAAATTAAAGTGAATTAAGATTTTGGTCATATCGCACACTCCTAATTTGCTAAACAAATTATATATATATATATATATATATATATATATATATAATTTTTTTTTTTTTTTAGTTTAGCTGTACTGGTAGTAGAACCAATTTCTTAAAAACCAGCCTATAAAAAGAATTGTGATGTGATATTTTTCTGTGATTCTGTCTGAAACAATTGTGATATGATATTTCTGCCATGTTGCCATGTTTTTTATTGAATGAACACACAGATACACACACACACACACACACACACACACAGTCATACAGGTTTGATTGGCATGAAAGTAAATAAATTATGATTTATTTATTTATTTTTGTGTCAATGTTCTGGATCTGTGTTCTGTATTAAGCCCACATGTAGATCCACATTCATAACACATTAAACTAGTTGTACATGCTTCAGGACCTGTTCTATGGCCTTTTGGTTAAGCACTTCTGTCAGCACAGGCTACTGTATTGTATGTACAGCCTGTTCAGAAAATCTAAATCCAGCAATTGATTGATAGTTTGCTCATTTGTGGATGTATCCAAAGCAATTTACATTCTTGTATCCCTGAAAACTAAACCCATAAACTTGGCATCGATACTACCATGCTCTACCAGTGGAGCTACGGTATTAATTACAGAATAATTCATTCATTTATTCTTTCATTTGGTGTCTGTTTAAAGGCCGATGTAGGATTGAGCTGTACGGTTTATAGACATTTCAAAAATCTTAACTGACAGCAAACCACCCAATAAGCTATTACTGTTCCACTCAGCACCTACCAAAATATTTAAAAATGAACTATAATTATGTGTAATGGACTTAGTGTAATATTTACAGTTGCATGAGCAAATTAAAAAGTCATGAATACTCTTTTCGGTTTCAGTTTTTCAACACTCTCGACCACTGAAATCTTTCATGCAGAGCTTATGCATGTGTTTGATTAGCAGTCGGTGCCAAGCTCATATGATAGAGTCTCGTGCTGACCTGAGGTCAGTTTTTTTTAAGCGCTATAGTGAGTTTACGATGTGAAGAGTGTCGGCATGCTGCGTTAATCTTATGTTTTCTCAGCAGTGTGTGCCAATGTTAACATTAATCCTGATTAATCCTCATTAACCCTAAAAGCGTTGCACCCTAACCCCTCCGCCCTGCCCAACCAGACACGTCCATCAAACCCTGGTGCCGTTTCTTGTCTTCGATCTCCTGCACTGAACATCGCCAGCTAATCAGCTAGCATAAATAAACCGCTCGGCCAGCTCCTAGACCCAACTATTTCCTCAAGGAGCGAAGCTGTTCAAATGAAAGGAACGGATTTGTATTTCTCTCCAAGTAAATGGAGAAACTGCAGTGTTTGATCTCTGTGTGCTTCTTGTTTGAAAGAAATCTCAAAGTGCTGTAGATCCATTTAATTTATCGATAAATTTTTTAGCACTTGATGGTTAGGTAAACTGATTCAGTAAAACCCTCTGGAACAACATCTTAGCGGTTATCAAACATGATATCGTTTTGTGCAAACTTCTTACAGTTGAGGATTGGGAGGTGAGCAGAAATCATACAAAGGTTTACCAAACTCTGGCTTACTGGAATGCACTCCATTGAAGCCGTGGAATGCCTCATATTCTTCTACGCCCTCCCATCACTCTCTTCTCCCTCTCTTATTTTCTCTGTTCCGCTTGGCTTCCATTAATATAGGGCCCATCTGGCTTACCAGGGGATATTTAAACAGAAACCCCATCAAGGGGTTCAGTCAAAACCATATGCTGCTGCTTCTACTGTACACAGTGGAAGAGGAAAAGCATTGAATCAATGGTGATTGAGAGGTTAAAAACCTGAGAGTTCAGCATCTACCTGCAGTGACTGGAGGTCACGGACAGATTTGCTTTCAAACTGACTGGGGCGTGCAAAGTCTTTAAGATTTGGTTCTGTTATTATGGTTATGAAGTGTCTTTAGAGAGTGAGAGTCTTTGAGCTGAACATGCAGTGAAGAAGCTATTGTAAAGTGGAAACTTAAAGGGACAGGTCACCCAACCATGAGCATTCTGTCATTATTTACTCACCTTTGTGGCATTTTAAATCTGTATGACTTTCGTTGTATCTGTGTTCCACAGGAGAAAGAAAGTCACACCGGTTTGGAACAAAATGGTGAAGGATCCCTTTAATATGTTCTGAGTTCATAGTCATATGCTACTTTTCGTTTCTATAGAGTGTTGAAGAGGGTGAGGAAATGTCATGGATTACACTTGACCGTATTCAGCCCCTGACAGAGAGTTGAGGGTTATTTTGCCCCATGCAGTAAGTTGCAGACCATATGGAATATGTTTTTCTAGAGGCATTCGTAAGAGTGACCTCATTTAGAGTCCTCGTCTGCAAAGTATGTTGAGAAAACAGCCATTTTCAGTCTGCCATCTAGGACAGTGGTTCTCAACCTTTTTTACTCGAAGGCCCTCATTGTCTACACAATATTCAAAGACCCCCATATAAGGTAAGATATTTCCATTGCATTTCTGCTGCAATTGTGTCAAAACCGCTTGTATTAAAGCTTTTTAATTAGAAACTGGGCGTGGCAATATAGTAAATTTATAAGCAACAGTTCATTTTGTGATTCTAGAAATTTCCAAGAACTGTACACTCAAAAGTTTGGTGTCTGTACGATTTTTAGTCTCTTATGCTCAAGGCTGCATGTTTTCGATCAGTAATATTGTGATTTGTGAAATATTATTACAATTTAAAATAACTATTTTCTATTTTAATATATTTCAAATAATAGTTTATTCATGTGATGGCAAAGCTGAATTTTCAGCATCATTACAGTCTTCAGTGTCACATTATCCTTCGGGAATTATTGATACGGTGATACAGTGCTCAAGAAACATTTCTTATTATTATCAATATCGAAAACAGTTTTTTTTTTTTTTGTGGAAGCCATCATACCTTTTTTTTTTTTCCTTTTTTTTGATGAATAGAATGTTTATATTAAATAGAAATCTTTTGTAACATTATAAATGTCTTTAAAATCACTTTTGATCAATTTAATGTATCCTTGCTCAATAAAAGTATTAATTTCTTTTTTAAAAATATTAAAAATAAAGCCTACTGACGCCAAACTTTAGCCTAGGCATGTGACAATTTCTCTTCCTGCACCTGACAGACATGGAGCCGTGTCCAACATGCAGCCTGGCATCAGAGATAAGAGTTCCACTGTCAAATGCCAGACTGGACAGGTCATGGTGGACCATGGTCTCCTCAAACATCAGACAGGCGTATGTGTGCTCCATTTCCATTCTGAGATCTTGAGGGTGCACATGTGTGTCCGTCAAAGAGACAGTTTGTGTCCAGAAAACAGTTCAGGAGCAGTGTGACAGTTGCTCTGGCTCTTTCCGTATGACCAGCGGAGATTATCTTTGACTCCAGCGGCGATAAACTCAGACAGGTCTGACTGCTTTTATCGTGTTTTCTTTCTCACCATCCCCCCCACCCCCATTCCTCAAGTCGTGCTACTTGAAGCCAAGCCATGTAATTTCTAATATATTGAAAGTTGCAGGTATATTGCACCATCATTGGACCATCCTCAGAGGCTGCTTATGAGAAAAAATTAGAGTGCAAAACCACAATTGTCTCTTTCCACAAATAAGGTACAAAATGAGACCTCTTACTTTTTTTTCTTTTTTTTAAAATGGAATTTGTGCTTCTAATTCTTTTAAAAAACTGCGGGGCACCAAAATACCATATTGGTTGAAAGTTTCACTTAAACTTTGGCCATCTGAGCGATTTTTAGTTGACAAACCTTATGTGTCATTGTCCTGTTGATGCGGTCGTGTCTGCTCACCCCCGATAACCTTTGACCTGATGATAGAACAGTCATGCTCTCTTCCTGCTCCCTCTATCTCTATTTTATTTCCTGCCCACTGACATTCCAAATCTTGCTTACAGTGGCTTTGGTCCAGGACACACTGGAACGAAAGTGTTCTATAGCCAAAATAATGACTCAATACCTTGGTAACAAGAGATAACATTTTAGGAGATCTCTTGAGTCGTTTTGCAACTAAAAGCCCAGTGTTGTTTCCAAAAATATGACTAAATATTTTATCTGTGTGTGTATTCACTGGTGTTCAGGTAACGGCAGCTGTTGTATGTTCTCATTCTCCTCATCTGGCTCTCTAATGGTGCTTTTCCACTGCATGGTACGGTTTGGTACGGCTTGGTATGGCTCACTTTTTGGTGCTTTTCCACTGCACGGGACGGCTCGGTACGGAATGGTACCGAGTCATTCCACGCAGTAGAAAAGCGTCATAACATGCTCGTTCAAGCCCAGTCCTGTTTCTACTCCAGCATATGGGCATATTTTCTCTGCCATAAAACTCTGAGCTTTATAAATAAACCTCTGATTTTGCTCATCTCTCACGCCGCTGCTCTCCACTAAAGTGCCTCCAACACCGGCCACGCACAATTTCCCCCTGGCTCACCAGTCTCCAAAAACTCAGTTCCTCTGTCTCTTACAACAACAACCTGCCTATTTATACTCCCTTTGCTTCAGCTCTTTCATTCCTTGCTTTTCTCCGATCAGTTTCTTTTCTTTCTGTTTATTTGTCTCAACATCCTAGGCCATCCTGGTGAAATTATTGCTGCTCTTTTTTCCTTCTTTTTATAAAGAGAGATGGTCGAGTCAGAAGTTTGACGGATGTTCTATCACATCAAATAAAAACCAGGGAACGCAAATAATAAAGGAAGTTTGGACGGTGCAGGTGGCAGTGCGTAAGTTGTGTGCGGGATGATATTTCAGCCGAAATCGGTCCTCTTAAAACACACATGTGCATGTCAGAAACCATCATTTTGATGCTAAGATAATCACAGCATTTTCTCTTTAGGTATGACGTACACTATCCGCACCATATGCTAACCGGGCCTGTCGGATTTTCTGGTAATTTCTTTAATAAATGCCATAAGCAGAGACTGCTGGGCTCACTGTAACCAGCCTCTCTGCACCTCCGCTCTATGTGGGAGTTTTGTATTGAGCGCAGTCTGTTCAGCTTGGCAAGAGGATGCGGGTGGCTGGCATTTGGAGCTAACCATGCATCTCACCCTATTACAGTAAATGTTACTGTGTCAGGCAAGCAATTCAGCAATAAATAAAGCAGAGCAAACATTATTTCAAAAGCTCCAAAACAAGCAGGATGGAAACACCGCCTTTTTATGTTCAGTGATCCTTGAATACATGAGATTCACATACCAAACTGGAATAAATGAAGAATATGCATCGTGTATTTCATAAAATGTAATTTGTGATTTCTGGTCTGAATTATTTGATTTTTTTTTTTTTTTTTTTTTTTTTTTCCTCATTTGAACTTGTTTGTTGTTGCTCAAACAGGTCAACAGGTCAAGTTGACATGAAATAGCTTTCACAACCCATTTCTTCATATAGTGTCCTAGTGAATATCTTATTTCACTTAGAAATATGTAATGAGACAAGATTTGATTCAATTACACAATAGAGCCAGACTTAAATGTAAGTTTACTAAAACAGTGTACAGTGTTAAGTAGCTAAATAGCTATTTGGATATTGCTTAAATTTGTTTTATTATTATTTATTTATTTATTTACATGTTAAATCATATTTCATGTTTGTCTGCTATATGCCACTGTGAAGGGATAAATGCCTTTCAGGCACGGCATCAAAGCGATTACCTGTTTTATCCAAATCCACATGTTCAATGTTCAGTACTGCAATGTCCGAGTCTCTCCTGTCTCATGATGATTCTCATGTCGGCGCAAGCAAGAAACATTTACTAGATTGTGGACTGGCTTTGACTCTCTAAACAATGGCCGCGTGCAGCCGAATTTTTGTGACCACGGAACGCGTCTTTCTGTGCTCACAGGTAAAGGACTATCTTTGAAAGGCTCGTGCGCGAGACAGAGCGGAACACGGTAAATGTAGTATACCCGGGCCTTAACCACTCCAAATTGTAGTGGACGGGAGCTGACGGCTCACATCAGGAAAAATATGGGGGGGGCATCTGCCCCCCCAATGTCGCCCATGGTTACACGTTTGTTGTTAGTGTCGGCCCGACTAACTTCCAAACAGTGTTTTTCAAAATCTTCTTAGCGCACCTTTAAGATTATTTTTAATAGGATTTTTTTTTTTTTTTTTTCTCTCCATGTTAAGTATCCTATTATTTCGCCAAAATGTTTATTTATTTATTTTTCTTTGGAATAACATGCACTGATGAATGCACAATGAGAAAGTGTCGGCATGTTCCTGAAAAAAGGGGTAATTTTGGATTTTGTAGTGACTTTTAATTCAACATTCTCATTATATTTCAGGCAGCATGTGAAAAGTAAAAATGGCCTTTTTGGGGGGAATGTGAAAGCAGGTGTACAAGAGGAAAAGGCATTAGGTGAGTGGGATAAAGTTGGGTTAAGGAAACAGATGAAGGAAGATTTAAAAAAGGAACTGTGAAAAGAAAAGGAGAAGACATTGGCAGTATATTAGCAGCAGTGATCGAGTAGCCTGGAAATAGACTATTTTTTTCCTTTGAGTGTAGGGGACAACTGACCTGACAACTACAGGGTGAGCAGTGTCACCAACTGACTGTGTGAGCGCAATACATTGATCATGTCATATGTCTGGGCTCATTGGGTAGTAATTTACCCAGTGAGAATGAGTGTGTGTGTGTGTGTGTGTGAGAGAGAGAGAAGGGGAGATGGTTTGGCAGCAGATCCTGAACGTGTGGCTTTGGTTTGGAATGAGGTAATCTAGGCCATACCACAATCCCATATATTCTCATAATCGTCACCGTCTCTCTCTCTTTCACTGCTTGATCACCCTCTTTCCCTATTCTTTTCTTTATTCATGTTTTCACCCCTGAGCCCTGTTCTTTTCATAAAAGGGGATTATTTTTGTCACAATATGTAATTGTGGCTTAAAACTTCCAAAGTCTATGAGCTGCACTTCCTGTACACAGAGTCTCTCATTAGTCTCCAGTTGGCTGACCTGTTTTTGAGTTGCCATAAATTCAGGAGATATTTCATCTTTACAGATTCCCAGATATACATAATGTATTTTGAGTAAGTATGACCACTGAGTTGATTGACCAGAGGTGACCTTATTTAAATATGTAATTAAGTTCAGCCTTTTGAGGGGAAAAGAAAAATAAAATAAATAAATAAAGTAATTAAATTATTCACCAAAATGCAAGTAGTTTTATTATTATTATTATTAAATCATTTACTCCTTTGCACATTCATGATTTATGAATGAATCACTCTTTTGCGTCATATCTTTTCGAATAATTGAAAAGTCTTAAGTTCTTTTTTTAATTAAGTTCTTAATTTCAACTCACTGATTCAGTTATCTGGTTGCAGCCATTAACATCCCACTGAAATTATAGTGCATAATAACATCTGTTCCCAAATGACTTTAGTAAACCTTAAAAATAGTATATGAATCATAAGTTCTATGCGTTTTTTTTATTTTTTATAACATGCCTCCAATCCTCATTCATTTTCATTGTATGGAAGAAAGGATATGGGCAGGATGTGCAAAAACAATCGCCTTTTTTGTTCGTCATCAACGTGAATAAATGATGACTGAATTTACATTTTTAGTGTGAACAATTCATTATATTAATAATTTCCTCTTAGCCTCATTTATCTCCTAGCCTTTAGTTAGTTAACCTTCCTAGCCTGCTCTCAAGCTGCATTGTGGGATGAGTGCAAAGAGGGGAGGAAAATGGCTTATTTTTCTACATTGTCTCCCAGTGAGTAGAGGCCAAATACACAGTTGCTGGCCGGGTCAGCGTGATATACTTGTTATTGAGAGTGTGTTAGTGTGTGTATGTGAGGTGAGTGTGTTTGAGTTTGTTGAATTAAGGGGAAAGAGTCTTGCCCCTCACTTCCTCTCCATACGCCTCCACATGACACTGGACGACCACAGAGAGAGAATAAAAGACAAACTCTTGTGTGCAGAGCCTTTGTGTGTTCATGTGTGTGGGTAAAACAGAATATCCATTGGGACTTCAGAGGAATACAAACATAAATTGTGCAATGCTAATTCGGCTGTTAGAGAACAATAGGGTTTTGTGTGTATTATTGCATTAGAGCGAGGGAGTGAATTTCAGTAAACAGTTTGTGAATGTTTAGATTAGGCATGATTACGGGATCGACATGTATACACAGATGCACCCCAGCATGTCAAATAATGTATCAGATCAACACAGTAGTGTGACTGACTGCAGCTCACATGCACTCTCTGCTGTCTATCATGTCATGTACACTCTGCATGTTTTCTAATGAAACTGAAAAGCTTAAACAAAAACAAAAGATTACACATAATACATGATGACTCTCCTATTTTAACTCTCTAAGTGGCAACAATTGGCACCAGTCAATTCCATACGATACTTTTTTTTCCACACCCAGCAACGAAAGTTATTCCAAGTTATTCCAAGTGTTCCTCCTCCTAAAAGCAATTCAGATCTAAATATTAAATCGAGTAGCACTGTAATCTGTATTTCTAGATAACATTATAGTAGTAACACATATACCTAAAATTGTTCACAATATCATGCATATACTAGTTTATATATATATATATATATATATATATGAATATTTTTATTCAGCAAGGATGCATTCAGGTGATCTTTTACACTGTTACAAAATATTTCTATTTCAAATTCTGTTGTTTTGAATTTTCTATTAATTAAATAATCCTGAAAAAAAGTATCACAGTTTCCACAAAAATATTAAACAGCATAACCGTTTTCAACAATAGTAATAAGAAATGTTTATTGAGCAGTCAGCATATTACAATGAATCAGCAATTAATTAGAAACAATTAGAATAAACACTTTAGTATAGGGAACACATATAAACTATTAACTACGACTTCTCCCTTAATAAACTCCTAATTTACTGCTTATTAATAGTTAATATAATAAGGTAGTTGTTAAGTTTAGGTATTGGTTAGGATTAAGAATGTAGAATAAGGTCATGCAGAATAAGGCATTAATATGTGCGTAATAAGTACTAATAAACAGCCAACATTCTATTAATATGCATGCTAATAAGCAACTAGTTAAAAGACCCCAAAATAAAGTGTTACCAAATAAATCAGCTTATTAGAATGATTTCTCAAGGATCATGTGACACTGAAGACTGGAGTAATGGATGCTGAAAATTTTGCTTTGCCATCACAGAAATAAATGCCATTTTAAAATATATTAAAATTAAAATACAAAACAGTAGTTTTAAATTGTAATAAAATTTTACAATATACTGTATTTTTTCATTAAATAAATGCTGCATTGGTGATCATAAAAGACTTACAAAAAAATAAAAAAAATCTTATTGACCTCAAACTTTTCGAAAGGTGCTTCACTTTGTTACTCCC
This sequence comes from Ctenopharyngodon idella, assembly GCF_019924925.1. NCBI lineage: Eukaryota > Metazoa > Chordata > Actinopteri > Cypriniformes > Xenocyprididae > Ctenopharyngodon > Ctenopharyngodon idella. The sequence goes on from NC_067228.1 coordinate 14,174,152, forward strand.
TGTATAGAATAGATTGAATTAGACTGAGTAATTAAACAACAGCTTAACTCCTGTTCATCTGCAGTGAGTTCATGGCATTCGCCTCTATTCAGATATGTTCGGGGACGTTCATATGACATATTTAGTCAGTCAGTAGCTCTACAAATACTGTAGGTGAATTCCAAACAGTGTTTTGTGCCCTTGAAAAGCAGTGTGGAAAAAGAACGCTAGAGTCATTCTAAACTAAAACGAGCAGCTGGATTCCTTTGTGAAGGGTACATGCAGTAGTCAAAAGCAAATTTGCCATTTAAGATAGTGACCCTGGGCGAGTTGGCCTCATGGTTCATTTAGAAAAAGTATTGATACACGTCTACAAATCTATTCTAGCCATATATATATATATATATATATATATATACAGTATATAATATACTGTATGTGGTACTGTGCAAAAGTCTTAGGCATGTTAGTATTTTCACCATATATATGTATGTATGTATGTATGTATTTATATGTATATATACGTATGGTTTTAAGTCCGTTATTTATATCTTTTGCTGTAGTGTGTCAGTAGGAAATAAGAGTTTACATTTCCAAACAGTCCTTTTGCCATTAATTGTAATAATTAGACGTCCCATTTTAGTCCCATTTTTCTATTTAGTGTCCCGACTTATTATGAAAAAATCAAGTTTTGTCCTGTATTTAACCATTCCATTGTCTATCCCGTCCTATATTCCACCATGAGAAATCTGGTCACCCCAGTAATAATCCAGTGAGATTTTTGTATGCACGAGGAGTCTGACAACAGCCGGTGATCCACACAGAGATCTGATCTCACCAATCTCAAACTGTCTGTAATTACATGAATAAACAGAAAAAAACTGAGACAGACTAAATCCAGAAGAACTTTGGAAAGACGCTTGAAAAAACCTACCTGCAAAGCTACTTGAAAAACTATGCGCAAGTGTACCTAGGACAAAAGCTGTTTTAAACTCAGAGGGTGGTCACACCAAATATTGATTTGATTTAGTTAATAGAAGTTATTTGATATATAATATAAGTAAAAATCTGTTTATGACATTAATTTTGAAAGCGTCCTCACTTTACAGTATTTTTACACAAGTGCCTAAAACTTTTCACAGTACTGTAGCTTTGCAGGTAGGTTTCTTCAAGAGTCTTGGAGACGTTGCTGCAGTTTTTTTGGATTTAGTCTGTCTCAGTTTTTTCTCTCTGCATGCAATCACAGACAGACAGATGATGGTGAGATCAGATCTCTGTGTATAAATAGTGTATATATACATAACTTTTATATATTCCTCTTTTCCAGCCCTATGGTCAGCATTTGTCTGTCTCCATCTCACATTCTTGGCTGGGTAAAGGGCAGAATCTGACAGAAAGAGTAATGATGCAGCCTAGTGTTAATGTGAGCCTTTATCTGCACTCATTATTAGCCTCATCTCCACAATGTCAATGTGCTCTTAGTGCTGCCTCTCCTAGCAGGCCTTGCTAATTGACAGATAGCTACAAAAAGCAAACATGTGGTTAAGCCATGTAATACACAAACATTTCCTGTAACAGATAACCGCCTGGACCTCCTGTTTCGTCTTTTGCCTTCTCATTTGCATATACATGCATTGTCTATCCATTTGAAAGAATTCAAAATTACTCAGAGAGGCTCTTTTAATAGCAATGATGCTGTGGCTTGCGGCCACGTCTGCGGCGTCCCGGCTCTATTAGGCTGCGCTATGGGAAAAAAAGAAGAATCGATATCATATCAGCATCCAACGGAACACCTGACAGTTCAATTTCACAGGCGTTCTTGAGAATCGATTGCGTGGGAATAGTTTGGGACCCTCTCAAAGGCTGACCGTTGTAGTTAATCTATAGCACCATTAGCACGGGTCACTGCATGCATGGTCATTAAGACCCTACACAATAACGGACTGCTACATGAAGGCTAACACCTTTTTGCCAATAGTTTGTTTCTAATCAAGAGAAACAAATACTAAGTGCAAATGTATGGCGTGATGGTTGATCCGTGTTACTCTTACAAACTCTGAGCCATTGAGCTCTTACAAATCCATTTAACGTCTCAACATAGACAAAGAGGCAAGTCTGCCACGTAATCGCGCTTATAGTGGTAATGGAGGACATGATGATGAAGACAAGACAAATGCTTTCTGAAGTCATCTGTCCTTGAAGTGTTGCAAAATTTGTGTGTTTCTGATGATAGTTGAATAAGGGGAGACACTCATATAATGACTTACATCATCTCTCTAATATGAAGGTTTGATAGAACAGAATGACACATTTGCTAATTTTCACTCACTGGCAGGAACAGATAAAAAGTTGAAGATGAAAAAGCCCTACTCATTGAAAGTCAACCTTTGTTTAAATAAATGAGAAAAGGAGGGGGTGATGGGTAAAATGATGCAAGCTTTTGGAATTGAAGCAGGTTTTTGGAACTGGCACATGCCCGCCTCTAATGGCTCTGCTTTTTTACAGGGTATGAAAAAAATTATGAATGATGCTTAAAGTGTTAGTTCACCCCAAAAAATATGAAATTTTGTCATCATTTATTCACTCTAATATTGTTCCTAACCTGTATGACTAAACTCTGAAGGAAAAATTCTGAAATTGCTGCTGGTTGCTCTTTTTCCATTCAGTGAATAGGGAATGAAGTTTTCATTCTCCAAAAAGGATGCAAAAGTACCATAAACCTCTCATAAATGTACAGTATGCACGTTATTGTACGTCTTCTGAAGGTAAATGATAGCTTTGTACAAGAACCATTAGAAGTCATTGATCAGTCCAATTCATCAACAAATCATTTAGATCAACTTTGAACCAGATCAACTGTTTCACTGAAATGATCCGACCCAAAACATCTATTCATTCATAAATCGAACATTGCTTCTTCTTTCATGATTAGATGTCAATATTTTCAGTGGAATTGAATTGCAGCAACTTAAAAAGTTGACAGCCAAATCATAAAATATTAGCCAAAATTATTTTTATTTATTTATTTATTTATTGAAAACTGACTTTATTTTAAAGGGGTGGTTCAGTGTTTTTTTTTTCTAGGCTTGATTGTGTTTATGGGGCACATGTCTCAATGCTTCATTTTTTTTAAAAAACGCTGTATTTTTCATATATTTTAGCTTTGTTCTACACCGCTGTTTCCATTGTCATTTGAATGGCTGGTTTGACTTCCTGATTCTATGATACCACTCCCTCCGAAATACACAATGTGCTCAAATTGGTTAGCTGGCCCAGTGTATATTGTGATTCGCTGAAGCGTCCGGAAACGCCACACCCCTTACCATTAGTTCTTACATGTGCTTCAGAGGAAATGTAAATAATGGCGTCTATATTGCCGTATCAAATTGAGCCCGAATCAGACCCAGATAGCAGTAATGATGAAGAGGGTCAAGCAGAACCTCTGCAAGCACGGTTTTTAAAGGACGTTTATGAATGGTAAGTATTTCCTTTTGTACTTGTGTCAAAGTGTTTAGATATGTTGTTACTTGTAAATGCTACTGCTGTTTGTTAGCTTTCAATATACAGTTTTATCCTGATTAAAGCTTTATTGTAGCTGAATACATGACCGAGTAGTAGCATTTTTGTAAAGGTATCGTTTAATTTATAGCATGAACAGCTGTTTGTCTATGAACATAGAAGTTTGTTGGTGTTTGTTGGCATTTGTTGGAGAAGTATGCAATAGAATTTAGCTAACTGGCTAGCAAAGCAAAAACACGTTGGTCTTTGTTTACGTCCTTGATACAACCAAAAAATAGCAACATAATACATTTAAAAGACATGTACAATAAAACGTACTTACAGTTAGAGGCCCATAAACAGCAGCTTCTGCTTTTAAAGTGGGAACTGCTTCATCTTTCAGTAATAGCCTTGGTGCAAATCCAGCATTGAACTGAACTTGTAGATTCTAGAAGCTGTCTCTTGCGCCGCATCCAGTGTAGACGATATCACTGATTATAATGGGTTCTATTATCTTTTGACGTATCGCATTGCGCTGCGCACGTCCGGTGTAGACAGCTCTTCCGCTTCCATAATGCCGCGTGACATGGCCTTGCCCACTTTGTTGCGTGTTCCCTTGGGCAGGGTTTATGTTAATTGCAGGGTTTATGATGTCACCAATCCGGGAAGAAGCTCGTTGTAGTCTAAACCGGTCGTTTTTGTAGGCCTTAAACTGCCATAATTTTAAAAGATAATATCTCCGTTTGCATTGAACTTTCAGCGCTGTAACTTTGCAGGCACAGTTAATGCTCAAGCAGCAACATTACACACTAACTAAAGTTAAAAAAAGTGAAATTGCAATGAACCACCCCTTTAAATATTAAAGGCTGTTAGCACCGAGAAAGTCTGCTTTCTTCTTCTTGTCTTTCTGTTGTAACAGTAGGACCTTTCCTGCTTTCGCTCCTCAGAAGTGGCTCTCTCTGCTGGGCTATGGTGGTGTTTCTCCAGCCTATTAAAGCTCCAGATGCTGGGTGTGAAGTTCAGTTCTGTGGCTTTCTTCTTTGAATCAGCACAATAGGGGAACGGTTTGACGAGTCTTTCAATACTATGAAATAAGACCTCTGAATGCTATAAAAGAGCCTTGTGGAAATTTGAGTCAAGATTCAGCACTAATACTGCAGTGGTTTGTAATTGCATGGTCTGTTTGTGTCATATGGTCCATTTGATTTGTAGCTCTCTTAATGTATTAATATTACAAATGGTGTTGCGAATTTAAAGCAACAGTTATCAGCTCATTTTCCAGAAATGTTAAATGCATGAGCACACACATGTACAACACATAAACACACTGAATACTTCTCTGCCCTATCATTGCACAAAAAAAAAAAAAAAAAAGTGATTTTCTCACTTTGCCCTTGACACTCCCACATACAGTACAGACACTCTGCCCCACCACAGGCAGTGGTCTTGATGACATCATTGTGGGATCAGACTTAACGGGAGAGGATGATACCCTCAATAAACCCGTCCAGCTGAAAGTTGTAAAAGTCCAGAGAATGCTACAGCATCGTGATGCGAGGACCATCAGAGACGGAGAAAACCCTTTACGGGAGAAGCGTGGCTCCAGAGAGGAGTGGGTGTGGGCTGCTTACCGGCATTCCTTTAGATCATCCGACCATCCCTCCTGCCAAAATTCCACTCAACCGGAATTCTGATCCCTCACAGAGCTCCGGGAGATCCGGGAACGTGCTATCCGCGGGGCCCGGCAGCGGATACGGGCCCTGGGCTGTGAAACCAAATCAGACCGTACTGGACAGATGTGATGGGTTGAAGTAGACAGGGTCACTGGTCCATTACAAAATATGCACATCTGTGAGAGTCGTCAAGTGATGCGTCTATTTGATCATCTGAAATCGTTTGACATGAAAAGGCACAACCTCATAATCTTGGGAGTTTATTGTTTGATTAGCTTAGCATGTGGGGTAACAATAGCGTAGCATGCAGTCTCACTGTTTCATCTCTAATGACACACACCTGAGGCACGAGCAGGATGAATTTAACTCATTTTGTCACTGTTTGATGTCCTCATCCAATCACTTTCATGATAACTTGGCTACGATCCAATTCACAGGGTCCCTATGAAGTGTTCACTTGTTCCTACACACTAAGGAGATACTTGTAGAAGTTCACTTTACTTGATAAAATTCATTTGATTCAAATGCAATCAAAGCTTAAGATGTGCAAATTGTGTATTTTAAGGTGATGGAATCATAATATAAATGTACATTAAAGGGTTAGTTCACCCAAAATTAATTCATTAATTACTCACCCTCATGTCGTTCCAAACCCATAAGACTTTCGTTCATCTTCGGAATACAAATTAAGAGTCGCTGTTCTGACATAGAACCTAGAAGCACTGAATGTAAACAGCGTAGGAGAATGACAGAGAAGAGACAAATTTGTTGAATTAAGTCGCTATTTTTGTTTTGTTTTTTGCGCACATAAAGTATTCTCGTCACTTCATAAAGTTAAGGTTGAACCACTGTAGTCACGTGGACTATTTTAACAATGTTTTTACTACTTTTCTGGACCTTGAAAGTGGTAATTAAACTGCTGTCTAATATCTTAATTTGTGATAAACCCATAGGTCTTAAGGGTTTGGAACGACATGAGGGTGAATAATTAATGACAGAATTTTCATTTTTGGGTGAACTAACCATATATATGCAAAATGTATATATAAGCACAGAAGATGCAACCATTGTTGTAGCCATTTGGATCATATTTTAAAAAACAATGCCAATGACAAATAAACAGAAAGTGTTTCACATTGCCTGTATTCACCCCACTGTATGTCACTCATTGTCATGTTAATGGTGTTGTAATGGTTGCATCTTGTGTGCTTTACCTCCGCAAACAATGTAGAATCCACACCTGAGGTGAATTACACTGAATAATACCACATTTATTTTAGCCAAACTTTGTCTAGTACTGGTGCTCAATGATTGATGGGTACATTTTCTTCTCCATTTCCCTGTGCATTTTGCAGTGTCCTTCGGATTGAACATATACTCCCTGTGAATTTGAATCTCACTTAAGATGGCCGAATACCCTGTGAAGTGGGCGCTATCGAACCCGCTCTCAGAGGAACAGCTGAACTGAATCATCCGATGCGACGTGTTTAAAGAACGGCAACGTTTTCCCCCTCACCTCCTGTAGGCAAAAGGCACACTGTGAGTAATCGCTACTGTTGTTATCCTCTGGTTTCTAATTAAAAAGTCTGTTAGAAACACAGAGCCAAAAGCTAGTGAGAAAGCTTGAGAAGTGTGCGTGTGTGTGCGTGTGTGTGCGTGTGTGTGTGTGTGTGTGAAATAAGTACATAAATCTAGCCTGACTGAAACTGCTGCTGTGGGTGCAAATGAATTGAACTGATCACTGAGATGAGTGTAATGATGTGATGAAGGTCGGATTGTATGTGTGTGTGTGTGTGTGTGTGTCCTATGGGGCTCTTTATGGCTCTAAACAGAGTAATGAGGCCTGTGTTAGAGCCAGAGCTGTGGGACCACACACACTCTCTTCCACAGATAATTACACTTGCTCTCTTTCCCGATCTCCTATCTCGCTCTTTCTTTTTCTCATAAAACAGTCATTTATTACATGGATAATTGTTGTAGTAATCAACCTGTTAGTAGCAATTAATACATTATTAGACCCAAATGTTTACTGCTCTTACAGTCAGTCTCTTTATAGTTTTGGTTTAAACTGATGTTACAGCATCTTTGACCTTGATGAAACTGTGAAATATTCAAAATCGGTATGAACAACAAGAGTGGTGCAATCGGCCAGTGTCTGCTCATTAAAGCAGGGCACATTGTGGTTTGTTTTTGGAGATGATTGTATAGGCCAGAGAGTTCTAAGAGCATTGCTTTGGTTTTATGCCTCATTCAGAATAACACAGAATAATGAGTCTCTTATACAAACCCAGAGGAAAATGTTATCACTCTGTGGTTGCTATTTCAGAGCTCAGAAGACTTAACGTTTTCAGTTATGTTTTATTTATTAAGCAACAACTTAATCTTAGACGGCTCTTCTCCTGAAACAAATGAGAATTGTTAACTTACAGTATGACTATAGAGCGACAATGCTAGATAGAAACACGATGTGAATAAAGTTTCCAAAATGCAGGGGGGAAAAGAAGAAGAAGAAAAAAACTCACTTTTGTTTTTATTCAGTAGGGTGAGACTGTGTAAGTCGCCCCCCAAAAGAGTAACAAAGTGGTGTTTTTCTTATTTAATTTAATAATTTAAGTTATTATTTTAATCCTAATATTTATATTAAGAAAATGTATATTTAATTAGATATAAATATAGACCTGTATATAATTCATAGTTATATAGTGTATTTCAAATTGATTTCTTTGAATGGCATTCACCAATAAATAAATAAAATCATAAATTTACTTACTTATAATATATTATAAAACGGTTAGTTCCTGTCCTTGATTCAGATTGGGCAATAGCTGTGTTTTATTCACGATACGTGAATAACGTAAACTGTTCTCAATTGATATTGTTCATTGCAGCTTACTTTATTATGTAGAATTGTGAGAAAGAGATCGAGTGAGAGAGTTTATTACCTCCATTCAGATTTAGCATTTTCCTTCAGGTCAGTCCTATGTTCATAATAAAAAATCTGTTTAAATGTCCGCTGCAATATCTTGTCCTTTTAACAGTTAAATTGTTTTCCCGTGACTGACAGCGCTAGTCAAAGCATTTGTCAGTTGTGTCTTGTTCCGTGTTCACAACAATTCAGTCTTTTCATAATAAAAGTCTACTGTGACTCACTCATAAAGACAGTCTTTGCCGCCATCTAATGGCGTAATAATGTAATTTCTGTTGCTGTTCACGGTCAGGGAATATTTTTTCAAGCGGAAGGAAGGCTTTTAGTGATTTTACTTCATGAAAGTTGCATTGATATATTTTTGGCTTTAATTTTTGTATTGTGTGGTAACCGTTTTATAAAAGCAATAAGGTACTCGAGGCTTGTGCTGTATATTGAATAAGTCATGGCTGAAGGGCATTGTTAGGCACGACGCGAAGCGGCCATGACTTATTCACGATACAGCACAGCCTCTCATACCTTATTGCTTAAATATATAATATAATATAATGGCCCCTTTAAGGATTTTCTCAGAAATAAATTATCAAACGTTTCCATGTATTTCAACAAATGGGATTAAAACTTAAAAAAATGGGATTAAAAAAATTCCGTTTGCATAAATGTACAGCTTGGAAACATAATTAGACTGCAAATAAACAATACTATTGCAGACTTGTTTAAAAAAAAAACAGAAGACGTGCGATTCCTGCGTTAAAAAAAAATGCACTTTCATCGTTGTTAGTTTCACTCAAACCATCCTTGTTCACATTACTTAAACTCATGTAACTACATGAACTTAATTTAACTGAGTTGTTTCTACTAAAAAATGAATATTGTCAGCTTTACTTAATAAGTGTTTGTTCAGTCAACTTAACATTGCTGAGTTAAATGCACAAATTAATGTTGACAACTAACTGGGCAGTGTATCCGTAGTTCCCAGCATGCTTTGCAAGGGACTGCATTAGGAGAGTAAACTTAGGGATTAAAGTGTTAATTTATGTGTTTTTTATTAAAGGGAAAGATGTTGTTAGTTTATGTTAGTATTTAATGTTCAGTTATGTTGGACATTTAGAGAAGTTTCTGTAATGTTTTTTTAATTTTGTGGTTACCATTATGCAGAAGAGTGGCATCTGTGTTTAGGCTATGAGCCTCATATATGCATGTTTAGGATGGAATTTTTGCTCTTAATTCAATTGAGTTTGTTCAATGAGCAAATAGTTAATTTAATAAGGTAAACTTACGTAATAACATTATTAAGTATTCTGCACATATAAATATTATGTAACAGTGATAAATTCAAATGAGTTGTATTTACTCAAAGAAATTTTGTCAGCTTTACTTGAATTTCTTTTGTTCATACAACTAAATTGTTATTTGTACAAATTACTCAATATAGTTGCGTGGAACCACTTGACACTTTTTTTTTAAGTAAATCCAACAGTTCATTGTTTTACCCGTGGGTTCTTATTATTAGAAGAAAAATCTCTAGTTGATCATTTCTGATGTTTATTTCCTTTAGTAATAATCTCCCTCTCTGCATTTGTCTTCAGTCTTCTTCACCCTACTCTCTATCTGCCCATCGAGATCTGTAATAGTCGGCCAGGAAACAAAGTGCACATAACTCCACCACTTGTTGGACGAGGTGAAAGGAAGGGTGATGGGGACAGGAGATGCTAAGATGGGAAAGGTGATTGCATTGTGCTGTGGCACAGCTTGTACCAATTTCCTGAGTTAATGGGATATTTTTGCCTCGCTTCCCCTCCGTGTTTTCTTTCGCTCATCTCGTTGGGAACTAGCAAAAAAGTTACCAACCTGTCTAAGAAAGATGGACAGTCTGCAAAATCGACGGTAGGGCTCTCGATGCGTAAACAGTAGTTGATCTGGGGGTACGTGATGGGGGCTGTTGTCAGGTACATGTAGATGGAGGTTTGTGATTGACTTGCATTGTTACACACTTGAAATACAAGACTGTAGACAAGCACGATGTAAAGAAGATGAGGCCAATATTTATTAAATGTTTGAAGAATTTAAAAACACGAAAGGTTTAAAAGGTTTGCATGCCTTAATATGAACATAATAATGTGTAATTTAACAGCACACTGACATTTATTTAAAGGGAAAGTCCACCAAGAGTTTAAGTTCTCTTTGGCTTCCATTGTATTTTTTGTCTATACAATTGAAGTCAATGGGAACCGAAACTGTTTAGTTACCAGCATTCTTCAAAATATCTTCTTTTGTTCCACAAAAAAGAAAAAGAATGTCATACAGGTTTGGAACGACATGAGGGTGAGTAAACGATGACAGAATTTTCATTTTTGGGTGGACTATCCCTTTAAATCAGCTAATAATAACTTACAAAGTAGGTGATGAAGAGTGTCAACACATTATCTCTAAACATATCAGACAAAGAAATACACTGCTAGGTTTTGTGGGATTTTAGTCAGAGATGGTCTATTTTTCAGGATGAATGAAGACAAGAGTGGGACCTATATTATTTTTGGAGGGAAATATCAGACGCAGGGAATGACAGAGTGTGAAAGAGAGTGAGAGAGAACATTGTATCCATTTGTGTTTGTGTAAACGCAGCAGCCAGACGCTGAGTCACTGTGATGCTGGACCGTTGTGTCCTTCTGTTCTGTCTTGCATGGTTTACTCTCAGGTTGCTGTAGTGAGTGTCCATGACTCAGGACTGCTGCCGTATATCACAAGAGCTCTTCGGCTCACAGTCTCATCATCAGATAGTTCAGCTTGTGCCTTGTACTGTTCTTTAAGACTATTATAGCCTAAAATACAGAGAAAGAAACTGCCTATTGTTTAAAACATTAATGATGGGACAAACATGATAGCATAGACCCTATTTAGGCCTTTTCTGTCAGTCCTCACCTATGTCCTTTTAAGCAAGAAACACAGTAATTTTTAAAAAATAGTTGAGTTAAATAAAACTACCCAGCAGGTTGAGCAAACATTTAACCCAACACCTGGGTTAAAGCAATCTAATTGCTGGGTTTGTCCATTTTCAACCCAACTTGTGATGTTTTTAACCCAGAATTGTTTCTGAATGTACAAACACATCAAAGTAAACTTTAAAAAACTGGTACATTTTCATACAAGTGGTACAAGTTTGTGTTGACATTTTTATGACCTGTTTAATCTTTGATGTTCTAAATTCAGTGAATTTTGGCTTGCACTTCTGTAGCCACAGCTGAATGTGTTTTCCCATGTAACGTTGTCAGTCATGGTCCCACACCAGCTAAACACCCTCTGGCTCTGCCTGCTACAGTAGCCACGCCCCCAACTCTTGCTCTTCAGCTTCTGTACCTTTACCCACTTGATGTTTCAATGCCTGAATAAGCTGAGCTTAATTATCGAAATGTCACTTCATAGTCCCCTTCAAGCTCATCTTTGTTAAGCCAACACTGCCTTTAATGTCTCCCAACACAACTCCACACTCCATCATGACCAGGACAATCCATGAGTCACATCCCATCCGTCCCTGTCTGACTGTTGGACTGACCTTCGTGTGTCTTTAGAGTGAAAAAAGAGAGGGATAGTAAAACTGAGAAGGAAGAAAGGATCGTAAGGATGGTATTAGTGAATGAGTGGCCTGACAAATGTGTCGACTGGCACGCTTGGGGCTCGATTAATCTCCTTGATGAGTCTAGGCTAATGGGAGGAAGACCTTAAAGAGGACGGATGACACCGCGCCCACCTCCCTCCATGACACCCAGGCTCACATTAATGTCCTCCAGCAGAAAGATTTTAAACACATTCTCACACACACAGCTCTGATCATAACTGAAGGATTGTCGTTTGATAAATTCACATGAGTATTAGCTCTAGAATCAGCTCAGATATTGATATTGTAGTGATGTTAGTGAATGTTAATGATGATAGCACAAATTGTGGTATAGCTATGATATATCACCCTGTCATTCACTGTTTATGTCTGTCTATTTTACTGTCAATGCTCAAAAAAAAATATTTTTGCTGCTTATTCAATTTAGATAATTAGAACGAGCGAGAGCAACACAATTCTTGAACATTTTGTTTAACTAAATTTCTTTGCTGCAGTGTTATTTTAGTATTATTTGTAATAGTATTTTTTATATTTTGAAATAAACTTTATTTTTATATTTTCAGTTTTCATTTTAATTTGTTTGTGATTTTGTTATGATTGTCATTTTTATTAGTTTATTTTAGTGTTAGTAATTTTAATACTTCAACTTAAACTTATTTACTAAGCTGCATTTCTATTTTTTACATATCTAATATTTAAATCTTATTTATTTTTCCTTTATTTCAATTACCGAAAACATTTTTTTTTTTTTTTTTTATAGTTTTAGTTAACAATAACAACAGTGTTTTGCTATCTCGATTTGAAGTTGTAAAATATGTTAAAAACTTAAAAGCTTTGGATAAATAATTTTCATAACCAAAGGTACAGAAATCTGGAAGTAGATTGACAAAGGTGCATTGAACATTTATTCAGGCATTTTCTTTTAAATCAAACATCATTTGGCCATGTAAATTTAGTACTCTGCTAAATTAAAGGGGACCTATAATGGCCCTTTTACAAGATGTAATATAAGTCTCTGGTGTCCCCAGAATGTGTCTGTGAAGTTTCAGCTCAAAATATGATAACTTAGTATAGCTTGTCAAATTTGCTCCTATTTGGGTGTGAGCAAAAACACGCCATTTTTGTGTGTGTCCCTTTAAATGCACATGAGCTGCTGCTCCCGGCTGCTTTGCAAAAGAGGGCAGAGCTTTAACAGCTTATGCTTCGGTTGCTCAACAACAATGCTGGAGAATCTCACACACCAAAATGACGATTGTCAGTAATGGTGTTCAGCCTTACATTGTTCAAACCAGAGTCTGACACTGATGGAGAGACTCAGGAAGAAATTAGAACTTTTAGAATGCAACTAAACGTTTCTGAATGGTTAGTGGATAAATTTATGTAGCTGTGGAGTTGATTCAACTCATTGACTAGCATGTGCCATAATGTTAATCGTTTGTGCAAATCCAGCGTTGAACTGACGCTCATTTATGAAGCAGTCCTGTGTAAAATGACAGCATGACAACAACAGTCTACAGCAACTCTTCCTCTTCTCTAAAGCAGCCCAATATGGCCTCACCCCATTTGTTGCGTGTTCTCAGGGGCAGGGTTTATGTAAATTTTAGGGTTAGTGATGTCACTAACCTGGGAGGAAGCTTGTTGTAGTCCATTCCAGCTGTTTGTTGTAGTCCTTAAACAGCGAATTCTCTAAAAAAAAAAAAAAATGTCTTACTTTGCATTGAACTTTGAGCGTTGTAACTTTGCAGATGTCTATGCTCAAACAGCAACATTACACACTAACTAAAGTTAAACATGTGAAATCATAATCAACCACCCCTTTAAAATGTTATTTCATTTTGTATGCCAGAAAAAAAAAGAAAAAAAAATCAAAAGCCAATACTGGTAAATATCCAAAATGTATTAAAAATATATAGATTTTTTATTTATTTATTTATTTATTTTTTTTTTTGAGTGAAGATTAAGAATTGCTGCCACCTTACGTTTATAAAAACCTGAGGCTGAGCAGCAAATAATACTAATACTACTACTACTACTACTACTACTAATAATAAATCCTCCCTACTTACATCCATTTACAACTTGTTCTTTTCTGACCACTTCACTCTGTAGATGTGGCAGCTGTGTTCTTCTCTCCATCTGTCTGGTCCAGTGCCTCCTGTCCAATTCTCATTTCATCTGTATACTTCCAATACATTCTCTGTCCAGACAGCACTGAGGAGTGCAGCTCAAAGACATCACTTCCACTCCTCTCACCAGAGCACCTGAGAGAGAAACACAATAATGACATTTCAGCAATCCTGAAGAAACCTTCAGAGTCAGCGACTCTCCTACCTGGTGCATTAGACTAGGGCTTTGATATCCTCTCACCTTTCTGTATGTGTGTGTGTGAGGTCAGGGACAGACAGGAAATGTTGGCGCTCGATGTTGGGACTCCATTACACAGCAAATGGATTCGGGAGGTCACACAGGTCGGCTCAACCAATCGGAGGTTCTGTCAAAGTAAAGCCCTAAGCAACATTTTCTGAAACTTTTCGCCGTACACCTTTACTGTGTGTCTGTGTGTCAACCCAAATGTTAAAGCAAGCAGAATGTCAGCTAGCCTGTGAGATCCAGTGCGGTCAAGGTAGTCGCTGAGAAGCAGGTGCTCCTCGCCCGTGACATTTGCTGACACATTGAGAGGGACCGCAGCTATACGAAAGCTTTAGTCCAGACGGCAAGAACATGATCGTTTGACCCTTTCGCTCATGAATCTCATATTTCTCCGCAAGCGACGAAAGATGGACGCTCGCTTTATGATGAAGGTCACTGAAAATCATGTTTCCTCCATTCAGAAACCGACTTGTCACTCCAAACTTTCCTCCAAACGCCTGTGAGATGTGTGGTGACCTCAACTACCAGGTTTAAAACTGAACAGAGGCTTACAGTGGGCCTCTGATGTTAATGATAGCTCTGCTCGCACATTACCCATAATGCTAAGCTCTTTTTGCTGCACTAACTCGCACGCAATTACCGTTGACATTTTTAATGTCACCTTGTCTGGAGGAAAATTGCTCCATTTATTCTTTATTCCCATATAAAACCATGAATTATTCCCTGCTGCATTTCTATGTTCATTTCCTGTTCATTTCTTCTTGTGCTTCTCACTCTCACACATTTTTTCCAGCTGTGAGCTGCATTTGCTTGAGTTTGGGTGTTCAGGGATGAAGTTCTCCCCTCTGGTTTTTAATCTAGCTCAACTCTCTCTCTCTAATTGGGCCAGGAAAACCCCATTGTCCTTGCCTTTGAATGCCTTGGAAAAAGCTATTGTCCTGGATACTGTTTCACCATTGACCAGAGAGTTTTATAGAGAGTTGGAACACTGCATGACATCATATTAAACTTGTATTCAAGTTTAAGTGTATACTTTTTATCTATTGAGTGCCGAGGTATCAAAAATAGAACCATTCAAGGAGTTTTACATGATAATTTGACAGCCTAACGATATAAAAGCAGAATGAACATGATTTATTGTAGGTGTTCTTACAAAAGAAAAGTACAAGACAAGGTAAATGCAAAATGGTTATTATTTAATGTATAGTATATGCATTCCTAATCATTTTCTTTCTAAGAAAATGAATGCTACTTACAGTGGGTTTTGCACAGCTCTCAAATTGACTTTTTTTTTTTTATCAACTTCCTTCATTGTTCTCATCTTTATTTTGAATCTATTAGTCACATGAGAGACTTTTGAGTTCAGAGGACAAGAAATAATTGGTCACCAATCACACCGATACTGCATTGATTAACGCAGTCTGTTTTCTGACAGATGTACACATAAACAATCATCAGAGCACTGATTGGAAAACTCAATTAGGAAAGAATAAGCCCTGACAAATCAAACCCGAGTCCCACTTATACCGTCATCAAACCACAGCTGACAGTCCTCATTTTCTCAGCGTTCTCTTTCTCACCCTACAGGCAACAAGCAATGGAAAACACAATACATAAAAAATAAATTAATTTTTATTAAAACAAACAGTCTCTGCTGCTGAAGCCTGCATTAGCATTAGCCCTCAGCTCTGTTCAGGTGTTGGATATGTTGAGTCCCGAGGTCACATCCAGCTCCCCTTTGCGTACATCGTCATTTGCCTGTCTGTCAGCCTCGAAATGATTGGTTATGCAAACCGTAATTCATCAGTGACAGCACGCAGAGTGGTTACTTTATCTCTAACGACCCTTCGGATGGAAAGGTGGAATCAATTCTGACAGCCTCACCTCATCTCAACGCTTGCTGATCTGCATAACACTAGACACGTAAATCAACCGCAGATGTGACAAGGGAATTAATTTGAGTGTGTATGTGTGTGCAGGGGCGTCATGCACCTAATATTTTTGAAGGGGCACCAGGGGCAGTTCTGGATCACTTGGTGCCCTAGGCAAGATATTAAAAAAAGCAAAACAAAACACTTTTCTACTGCTTAGTTACACTGCAATGTCTAATTGTGTGTGTGTGTGTGTGTGTGTGTATGTGTATATATATATATATATATATATATATATATATATATATATATATATATATATATACAGGTGCTGGTCATATAATTAGAATATCATCAAAAAGTTAATTTTTTTATTATAAATTATTTTTAAAAATGAAACTTTCATATATTCTAGATTCCCTACATGTAAAGTAAAACATTTCAAAAGTTTTTTTTTAAATTTTGATGATTAGAGCGTACAGCTCATGAAAGTCCAAAATCCAGTATTTCAAAATATTAGAATATTTCCTAAGATCAATCAAAAAATGGATTTGCAAAACAGAAAAGTTCAAGTTCTTTAAAGTATGTTCTTTTGTGCACTCAATACTTGATCGGCAGGACATATTACAGCAAATGACTTGCTCCTAGCACAAATTACTGCATCAGTGAAGTGTGGAATGGAAGTGATCAGCCTGTGGCACTGCTGAGGCACTATTGAGCCTTCAGATCATCTGTATATTGTTGGATCGACTGTTTCTTATCTTTCTCTTGAAAATATCCCATAGATTCAGGTCAGGCATATTGGCTGGCCAATAAAGCACAGTAATATCATGGTCAGCAAACCACTTGGAAGTGGTTTTTGCACTGTGGGCAGGTGCTAAAGTCCTGCTGGAAAAGGAAATCAGCATCTCCATAAAGCTTGTCAGCAGATAGAAGCATAAAGTGCTCCAAAATCTCCTGGAAGATGGCTGCATTGACTTTGCACTTGATAAAACACAATGGACCAACACCAGCAGACGTCACGCCCCCCCCAAATCATTATTGACTTCAGAAACTTCACACTAGACTTCAAGCAGCTTGGATTCTGTGCCTCTCCAGTCTTCCTTCAGACTCTGGGACCATGATTTCAACATGAAATGCAAAATTTACTTTTATCTGAAAAGAGGACTTTCGACCACTGTTCACTGTCCAGTTCTTTTTCTCCTTAGCCCAGGTAAGATGCTTCTGACGTTGTCTCTGGTTCAGAAGTGGCTTGGTAGTCCTTTTCCTGAAGATGTCTGAGTGTGGTGACTCTTGATGCGCTGACTCCGGCTTCATTCTACTCAATGTGAAGCTCTCCCAAGTGTTTGAATCGGCTTTACTTGACAGTATTCTCAAGCTTGCGGTCATCCCTGTTGCTTGTGCACCTTTGCCTACCCAATTTCTTCCTTCCAGTCAACTTTGCATTTAATATGCTTTGATACATCACTCTGTAAACAGCCACCCCATTCAGTAATGACCTTCTGTGACTTACTCTCTTTGTGGAGGGTGTCAATGATTGTCTCCTGGACCATTGCCAAGTCAGCAGTCTTCCCCATTAGTGTGGTTTCAAAGAACAAAAGATACCCGGAATTTATACTGTAGGGATTGTCATTTAATGAAACTCAAATGTAAATATTCTAATATTTTGAGATACTGGATTTTGGACTTTCATTAGCTGTACGCTCTAATCAACAAATTAAAAAAAAAAAACTTTTGAAATGTTTTACTTTACATGTAGGGAATCTAGAATATATGAAAGTTTCATTTTTTTAAATAATTTACAATAAAAAAATGAACTTTTTCACGATATTCTAATTATATGACCAGCACCTGTATATATATATATATATATATATTATAGTTAAAATCAGTGCTAATTTAGTATCTTTTTTAAAGATTTTATTTTCAGTTATAACAACAACATATAATATAATATAATATAATATAATATAATATAATATAATATAATATAATAACATTCCAAACTTTGGGGTCTGCATTTACTTGATCAAAAAAAACAAAAAAAAAAAACCAGTAATATTGTGAAATATTCTTATAATTTTAAATAACTGTTTTTTTATTTTAAAATGTAATTTATTTCTGTGATGGAAAGCAGAATTTGTGACTTCAGTCTTCAGTGTCACATGATCCTTCAGAAATCATTCTATTTGCTGATTTGCTGCTCAAGCTGACATTATTATTATCAATGTTGAAATTAGTTGTGTTGCTCAATATTTTTGTGAAACAGTAATTTATTTTTATTTTTTTTACAGGATTCTTTGAAGATCAAAAGAACATCATTTATTTGAAATATAGAAATCTTTTGTAACACTTTTGATCAATTTATTCAGCCTGGTCTAATTAATACATGTGTATTAATTTACAGGTACAATTTTAGTAACAATGTAGCATTAAAAAGATTTTAAAAGATTTATCTGCTAATCCCATTCCTACAACGTTTTGTAAAGCTTCTTAAGGCGTCAATTTTTTAATTTATAAGGAGTGCGGGATTTGACGTTTATGGTCGTTGCTGAGAATAGAGATGAAGATCGCTGAATAAAGGCTTGAATTTGGGTCTGTTCTTCACAACCATATGGATTCTACAGATTTGGATTACAACGAAGGAATAATATTGATGACTTTGTGAATTTATGTTGCGTTTTTGGTGTATTTTATGGTTGTATTATCAGTCACAGCATAGGATTATACTGAGAAAACTGTGTTTAAGAAATGTGACTAAGCGTGTACTCACACTAGGCACGGTTGCCTTGAACCGAGCCCGAGCGTGATTGTCCCCACTCCCCCGCTGACCTGCATTCACATTGCCCTTAATGTTCCGGGCCGGAGCACGCTTACGTCATATATGATGCAACTTTTTATATGGAAGAAAACAGGAAGAAATGCACTTTCGCTAACATATTGCCTAATAGATTTATCATTTATGCCGTGCAGCGATTTTCACTTGCAAGTATCAGAGGATTATTACGAACTACGAAGGTAGCTGACGGCAGAGATGTTCACGAGTCTTTTATCTGGAGTCCGAGTCAAGTCTGAAGTCTTTAAGCTGGAGTCCGAGTCAAGTCTGAAGTCTTTATCACTGGAGTCTGAGTCAAGTCTGGAGTCTTTTGTCACGAGTCCGAGTCGAGTCTCGAGTCATTTAAAAAAAAAAAAAAAAAAATCTTATAATCAAATCCTATTTTTTTATCTTAGTTGTATTATATAGACAAAATATGATCTTTCTATCAACTGTTTTATTTGAAATTAAGGTCCTATGATGTAAGGGTACATCCTAAAATGTACATCCAGCTTGTTACTTTGTATTCCATTACAATGTACAAAACAGTCGTCCTGGCAACAGGAGTAGTCATTTTCAATACAGTCGGTAAGTGGACGCAAGATGGCGCCAGTGAGTCACGGTTTGTTATACAGCAGTTTGTTATTTAGCTTCGTTGTTATTGACGACAGTCGTTATCAGAAAATATCAAACCTCGGAATGTTTAAGAATGTCATTTTAAAACTCTACACATGATGATTGTGATACGTTAAAATATGAGCTTTAAGTAATAAATGGATTAACATCTCTTTCTATCTCTCTTATGGACACACATTAAGTAAGAGAAAAGCTGCATATAATATGAAAAGATTGATAAAACGTAGTGCTAGGTTTAGATTTTTTTTGTTCATATTTTAACAGGCTGGCAATCCAAATTAGCCATGCAGATACACCACAGTATAATAGCTAGCTGTGTGAGTTAATGTGACTAACCTTTGTGGATGCGATGTCTCATAAAATTTGATGTTGTCGTTCCGGTGTCTTTAATTGCTCTCCTGCATTTTGTGCATCTAGCCGATCTGACATGATAATAAACCCAAACAAAAGAACATAAGGCACGGTGGCTCCCATCATGTTTCATGGGACTCTTATGACATTTCAGAGTTTACGCGCAATACACGGACACACGTAATCAAATTCAATGACGAGTCCGATCTACCACGACATGTAGGGAAATATATGTGACGCAGATATTATAAAACCATTTAAACACAACACAAATTCTTTATTTATTATATCAGTAGTTAAGGGTAAAAGACTTGAATCGTTTTTTAAAATATTCACGAGTCTTTTGTGTCGAGTCAAGTCTGAAGTCATTTCAGATCGAGTCCGAGTCAAGTCTGAAGTCTATTAAAATGCGACTCGAGTGCGACTCGAGTCCGAGTCACTAACTCGAGTGCCCATCTCTGGCTGACGGTAATGGATAATTTTGCAGCTTTACTCGCAGACTACAATTCCTGTTCATGAATAAGGTGAGAACCAGACCCGTTATAAAGCCAAATACACTCAAATTAATTGCATGAATTGAAAAGTGTACTATCAAAGTAGTAATAAAGATGTTTGCCATCATAATGATGACAGTAGCGCACACAAAGTAGTAGCTGTTCCGTGCTCCGGCGCAGTTAGCGCTGCGTACCGTGCTCGAGCCCAACCGAACCGTGCTCTGCCCCACCTCTTCCAAGCGGGCCAGGGTCGGCTAAACGAACCGCGCCCGGGCACGGAACGGAGCGATCACACTTGTCAAACGAACCAGGCTTTGGGGGTCAAACGTGCTCGGGCACGGTTCAGAGCGCCTAGTGTGAGTACACACTAAAAAGTCATTGATATGACAATTGAATACAGTAGAATCAAGATATTAATGCCACGATTTTAATATTCATAAATATGGATTCATATTTGTACATCTGTAAAGCTGTTCATTAGTAAATAATGTATGTTTTAGTGCTGTCAATATCAATATTGTTCATTTCAGTGTCAATGGAAACTTAAGTATATTTACGTAAAAACATGGATACTCATGAGATCACATTGATTTATTGCATCCTTGTTAAATAAAAGTATTAATTTCTTAAAAAAAAAAAAAAAACTTACAGTACCTTACAGTAAATCTTAATGACCCCAAACTTTTGAATGGTCGTGTATATATACTGTACATACACATAAAAAACAAACAAACAATTGAATTTAAATCTGCTTGGCTCAATTTTGATTGGATTTGAATGGATATGATGCTTCTTTGTGTGTGTTATATGTTAGTATGATATGTAAATGGGAGCACTTCAGTTCACAGTTTATACTCCTATTTCCCCTCCTTTCCCTCAGCTAGTTGATGTATCAAAGTCAGTGCTTGACCTTTTCCTTTGTCTGTAAAGATTTTCAGTACGATGCACCATAAGGGTCTCAATCGATGTGTGAAATGCTCAATATCAAAACCGCACGGTGTAGCAGGCAGTGCTGTCCAATATACCTGCTAAATGATGGCAGATCGCTTAATGAAACGGTTCAAATCAATGGCTGTTACACAAGCCAGTTAAAATCAAAACATCCATTCATATTTGTCCCTGAGGTAAGAGGGAATGAAAATGTTTTCGCTCTGTCGTACTGTTAATCGCTCTATTCATCTTAATTTGTGAGTGTGCTGTTTTTATTTGCTAACAGGAGGACAACCTGAGAGAACAGTTTTCTGTAGAGACCGATATGCAGTCTTCCACATACAGTAAACAGCTTTATTTATATCTACTTGTGTACTGTCTGCTTCAATAAGGAAACACTGAAAAAGTCTGTAATCTGTAAGCTAAGTGTATGTTTCAGTGACATGTGTGAACTACAGTAGGGACTGTATTAACAAATTTTACAGATAATAATAATAATAATTTCAGTTCATATCCAGTCATACTGGTTGATTCTGACACACTTCAGTGGAAGCCATTTGTAAGAGATGAATGAAAAAGCTTAAAAACTCACCTGGTACCTGAAAAGAGAGAATGAGACGATCACTGTCAACAGATGACAGGAACCTAAACTAGGTTTAAGGGTTTGGACACTAAGAAATGATTTTGACAGGACACTTAAAATTTCATCAGAAAATATAACATGAGTGACATTGCTCTCTTCAATAACAAGAGAAGATGTCCTGTGATAGCAGTGTCTCTCTATATAAACCTCAGAGACTCACACTGGCAACATTGCAATTAAATAGTACCTTTTTTTAATGGCTAAATTTTAGACTATATATATAGCAGCAGCTCACACACGTACATGGATCATAGCAAATGTTGTGTTCAAAAATTTTCTATATGCACTACCATTCAAAAGTTTGGGGTCGATCAGTAAGATTTTTTTAATGTTTTTAAAAGAAGTCTCTTATGCTCACAGGGACTGCATTTATTTGGTCAAAAAATACAGTAAAAACAGTAATATTATCAATTTTATTTCAATTTAAAATAACTATTTTCTATTGTAATATATTTAAAGTGTAATTTATTCCTGTGATGGCAAAGCTGAATTTTCAGCAGTCGTTACTCCAGTCTTCATCGTCACATTATCTTTTAGAAATCATTTATGATGATTTGATTATATTCTTGATTAAATTCATGATATGATATAAATTTCTTATTATTATCAATGTTGAAAAGAGTTGTAATGCTTAATATTTTTCGTGGAAACAAAAGAACAGCATTTATTTGAAATCTTTTGTAACTTACTTGCTGAATAAAATTATTAATTTCTTAAAAAATAAAATAAAATATATAAATAAATACAATATTCACCCCAAACTTTTGAACAGTGCATATTTGTAAAT
Source organism: Ctenopharyngodon idella (assembly GCF_019924925.1). Taxonomy (NCBI): domain Eukaryota; kingdom Metazoa; phylum Chordata; class Actinopteri; order Cypriniformes; family Xenocyprididae; genus Ctenopharyngodon; species Ctenopharyngodon idella. The sequence goes on from NC_067228.1 coordinate 14,196,741, forward strand.
AAGATACAGTTTTCTGAATGATGCAGAAATGCAGCTGTGGCTCTTTAAATGATACTCATACATTAGAGCTCGTTTAGTAAATTAGATACTTTTCAGATGATTTTCAGCGTACCCTAAAGAAACTCTAGAGGGCTGCTTTTAATTGAACATACTGAAGTTTCAATGCACTTGCTTACTGAGAAGGCTTTTACAGAGGTCAGTGCGACTGCACTTTAAATATGCAGTGGACTGCTTTGAGCTAAATGTATCCAAATTTGAGCCTTCTAGCTTTCAGGGAAGGCTTCACAAGCCTTCCTTTAATTATAAAAGTGCTGAAATTTTGCAGCCTTAAAAGCCAATGTTGCAATTTTCCAACATTTCTTTTTTAATTCAGCCTAAAAGAAAATATCCATAAACATCATGATTTTTTAATGTTTTTTTTTTTTTTTTTTTTTATAACCAGTGGCTTCCTAAAAACATGTTTAAGAGGGTAATACAACTCAATATCAATGCTTGGGGATCTTTGAGGGTTATCATCCAGCGGCAAGAAAATTTTTTGGGCAATTTTTTTGGCAAGGAATTATTTTAAAACGATTTCATTTACCATGTTTTTCAGTAATTGTCCCTGTTCATCCTCAGCACTCAAACAAGTTCTCCCCAGCAGAGATTCTCCTTGTTGAGCATTCTTCAGGCTCACTGAAGCTTTCTGTGAACAGTAATTATCTGCAAATGGAAAACCTCTTTCAGATTACAGTGTTGCACAATGGGGGCAAATTTGTTGTTTTTTCATGTTTTCTCATTCAAAATACTATAAAACCTATAAATGTTATTCTCTTTGCTTAAACCTAAAGCACACATCAGAGGGGAGAGAGGGTTTCTTCCAAGGACAACGCAGTGGGCTCTGCTTAAACAAATTAATCTTTTAGCTTCAGGGTTGGAGGGAACATCTATCAGCGGTGTAATATGATAACGGAGCAGGAAAGCGAGAGAGAGAGGTGCTTAGCCTGGGCTTACACTGATTCATTTCCTAACCTGACACAGAACCAGGTATTATACTGACTATCACACAGAGAGAGAGAGAGAGAGAGAGAGAGAGAGAGCTGTTGTAGATCTGCAGCTCAGGTTATTACACCACTATGATTTGCTCAAGGTGACAGCACAACCTGAAACGTGGACGCAATATGTAAACATATAAACATGCACTCAAGTTAACATAAAGAAACTTTCCATGAATAGAGCACAAATGGTGCCTGAAGCTCTTAAATATGTACAAATTAAAACAATTCATACAATTGATGATAAATGAAATAATTGTTACCTTATGATATAGTCGAGGCCTCTGTTGTGAGACAAGCCACAGACGTTTGATTTGTTTAGAACCAGATATATTTTTCATTCTAGGTTTATAGTTTAATTGAATATATGTATTTTTTTTTTTTTTTTTTTTTTTTTTTCAGCCGTAGATTAAAATAAATAAATAAATGGGACTAGACTAGATCTTACAAATGTGACTATCATTATTTCAGCTTTATATCTCACAATGGGACTGTCACAATTTAAATATATCTTAGAATCTGACTTAAACTTTAAAGGGATAGTTATAAAATTCTGTCATCATTTACTCACCCTCAAGTTGTTCCAAACCTGTATAAATTTCTTTGTTCTGCTGTACACAAAGGAAGATATTTGGAAGAATGTTGGTAACCAAGCAGATCTCGGCCCCCATTGACTACCATAGTAGTTTTCATTCCCTCTTAGGGATAATTATGAATGGATGTTTTAACTGGCTTGTGTAATAGCCATTGATTTGAACCGTTTCATTAAGTGATTTGCCATCATTTTGCAGGTATTAGTAACTTCTATAATAGTATATAAATAATGCTAAAATAACACTATCTCACAATAGCTTTCTGATGTTGAAACAGGCTTCCATCAATATTTAATAGGTTTCACAAAAAGAGATTTGTTCTTTAAAATAAAATTATGGGCCACCAAAATGTGGTGCAATCATGATTGTGCCAGGGACAGTGTGTGTTTTTATCAGAGAGAGTCACACATGTGCTCAAAGTGTATGTAGAGGAGATCTGAGTGAAGAAAGAGAATTCTGTTTGCCTGGACAGAGCTCCATAGCCGCCATCGATGGGCAATGACATTTAAAGATGCTCATGCTTACGGGAATGCAGTCTACACATGTCTCTTTGAGAAAGAGAGAGATGAATTAAAATTAGACAGGAATAGACTGAATGATTCTCAGTAGGCCGATCCAAGGTTCTGCAATGGGAATAACTGGCATTTAGACAAAAGGCTAAATGAAGACACTGTCTGCTGTGATTTTCACATTCTCTCCCTCTCTCTCTCTCTCTCTCTCTCTCTCTCTCTCTTATCCGTCTAGCTCATAATCACTACCTTCTGTCTTTATTCCTGTCTTCCTGTCGTGCAATGCATCCCACAATCCTTTGCTCTGCCGCACAGGGTTTGGTGAAAGCAGTGAGCGTTTCATGCCTGATTCCTCGGATGTAAGGCGCGTTTCCTGCACGCAGCCAGGCGGAAATATCAGTGCTCCTCTGAGGAGAAAAAAAGAGAGAGACAGAGAGAGAGAGAAGGGAGTAACCTCTCTGCCCATCCTGGTGCAGCTGTTTCCAACAACCTGAATTCAAATCAGAAGAGACAATGCTGATTACAAATACTCTTGTCTCTCAAAAGCTCACCCCCAATCCTCACCCCAATTATTATTGAGGAAGAAAGATGGAATGAGATGTTGAAAGAAAGAGAGGGAGAATTTGTTATTAAATTTGTTTTGACAGAGTGGCAACAATTCATCTCAGGGATATTCACATCCATTCCAGAGAGATGCAGAAAGACACTAATACAGTACAAGCCTCCTTGAATAGATTTCTCTTTGCTACTTCTCCCACTGAGAGGATCCCACGTTAAGTAACACAGAATGGAACAATTAACTTGAAATAAAATTTCTGCCTCATTTACTTACTCTCACATTATTCGAAATGTATGACTTTCTTTCTTTGGTGTAACACTAATGGAGAAGTTTGAAATAAAGCATACTATGACCAGAGGATATCAAATTCCACAAAGGTCAAACACTATAAAAACACAGTGAAAATTGTTGCTATATTGTAAGTCTTCAGATGCCGTACAATCAATAAACTTTCATATTTTAGTCCTTTTTTTAATGACTCACTTATAAAGACAGTCTCTTGTTCTGTTCCTGAATAAACCAGCATTTCTAAACGAATCGTTTGAGTCATTGATGCAGTGACTTACTCATAAAGACAGTCCTTTGTTTCAGTCCTGAATGAATAAGTGTTTTGAATGAATAGTTTGAGTAAATGATTAAATGCCTCATACATGAAGATGGCCACTTGTTTAGTTTCAGAATGCATGTTTTTGAATCTAGAAACTCATTCAAAAAGACAGTTGTTTGTTCCTGAATGAATTCATTTCACAAATCATTTGAGTGAATAATTCAATGACTTTTTTCATAAAGACAGTCACTTGTTTCTTGTTTTGAATGAATCTGTTTTTGAATGAATCGTTTGAGTGAATGATTCAATTAATCATACAAACTCTCCAAGAACTGTACTCATATATAATATATTATTTCCTATTTACTTATTCTATTTTTATTCTTTTTTATTATCTGTGTCTTGTTACTGTCATTCTGATTGTGCTGTTCTATCACCAAAACAAATTCCGCATATGTGCAAACATTCCTGGCAATAAAGCTCTTGCTGATTCTGATTCTGAGTCACTTGATGATTCTGAGTAACTTGTTGATAGATGGTCACTTTTCCAACATGAATCCGTGTTTTTGGATCATTAAAGTTTAAGTTAATGATTCACTGACTCATGATTCAATAAAACATGCTGAAATCCACGTACTAGCATACTACTCTTACTCTTTTTACAATATCATTATATGGCAAAAATAGTAAGAGTTGTATGCTACTATGTGTTTCCGAAATTAGCAAGTCACTTGTTTCATTCCTGAATGAATCCGTGTTATTGAGCGAATCAGTTAAATGAGTGAGTGACTCGCTTATTTGATGCCATCTACTGTTGTAATGATGTAACTTGCAGATAGAGCCACTGAAAAAATCTGGAAGAAATTGCATTGTTACAAACATTGAAAAGTCTGATTGTTGTTGGATTTGGTGATATCAATCCTGGTGAAATGCATCTTCACACATCAAATTTAAATATGTGCCAGCATAAATAAAATTTGTATAGTTTGAAACAACTTGAGGGTGTTTCATTTTGGTGAACTGCTCCTTTAAAAATGTGTGCGTGTACGGGTGAACATGTGCCTATACTTATTCATTTATGACTTACAGCCCACCGTCACACAATCTTACAATGACAGGATGAATGATGTAATAGATAGATGAGTAAAGGGAGAGAATAAAAGACAGATGGCCAAAAGACAGAAGAAAGAGGGATGGCAAAGCACACATCACACGAGTGGCGTGACAAAGCTCATGACATGTCGACCTCCCTCGACACATCAATGCCAAACGCTCACTTAACAGCATTCTTAACTGCAATTGGAGGAGGACAAAAGCATTGTTAATTCAGTGACTGATTTCATGCAGATTGCTTTCCTAATTATCGCTGCATTAGCAATGCTAAAGCACACATAGACAGGTGTGACCCCCATCCACCCCACAAGAGTCACAATGTATAATTAACATCCAGGCAGCTGTTGACAGACACAGTGTTGAGGGGTGAAGGCAGTGTTTAAGACTCAAGACTTTATCAGTTCGTGATTGTGGGCTGATGAGGCTGAAAAGTCAATTATGTCCAGGTTTTATTTTCACAATCAAAAAAAAAAAAAAGTATAAATAAATTGATCATTGCTTATTTATTTATTTGTATGTTTACAGACTACTTGCATAGGTGGATTTAATCCTAGTAATCTTATTTATATATGAGCAATCTCACACGAGTAGAAGTGAGATGGCAATATATCAGTACGCCTGTGATTCGGCCAAGCAGAGTATCGTAGGTAGTCACAGCCGTGCTGATATAGAGCCATATTGCATGACTACGAGTGTGATATTGCATTTGGACAACAGTTCGATGGCACAAGTGTGTAAATAAATAAGAAACAACAACGGGGTGTCTTAAACAGTCTTCGCATTGCCATCCTTGTGATCCTAACATTAAGGGGCTGTTTACACGACACCGTTTTCAACTAAAAGATTTTCAACTTGGCCATTTATTTACACGACAACGGGGTTTTGGAGGCTTTTGAAAACTTGAAAACGTGTTTCAAAGTGCGAGTTTTTGAAAACAACGTATAGACAACAAAAACACGGATCTGTGAAAATGGGTGCGGCATGCACATGTGTATTACATGTTTAGCCTATAGGCATGTGCGTGTGGCGCGAGTGCTCTGTAAAAGAATGCGTATGTGCGCAGGAGTGTAGTCTTTCTTTACAAAGTGACATCGCCAACTACTGACCTTGTATGCATAACACAGCGTTTTTAGTTGTTTTTGTGGATCCATGTGAATGGGAATCATTTTGACAGCGGTGTCACTATACAAAAAAACGTTTCCTTTTTGTTTTTTGTTACATCGTTGTCATGTAAATGTACCATAAGCAAGCATAGATGAACTCCAGTCAGATTGTTTCAGTAAGACACTGTTCACTTGTTCATTTCATTTTACCTCGGATTCGTTTTTAAACAAGACACAGTTCGAAGCTGGCTTTTCAGAGACTGAAAATAAAAGATGATGCAGTGCCAACTACATTGGACACTCAAGTGTGAGTAACAATGTTTTTACCATGTGTCACTATTTCCGATACAGAAATGTCTGATACAGAAATGTTTAAATCTATGTCTGATACAGATCGTTTGATATGTCCTGAGTACGGTACTGAATATGGTAACGCCTCAGTCAAACTGAATATTTGTGATAATTGCAATTTGTTCTTTGCTTTGCTTAGGCATTTATTGGATTAATTCATTGGATTATCGGATATGAAGAAAGCACGTAGAGGACGCTGCTTTTGTTATTGTTTTGATCTAAGTCATTCGCTGTAATCATGAATAAAATCTTCAGTAAGCAACATCTTTGTTTGTCATCAGTAAGACATCAGTAAAACACAAAACTGCAAATGACAATGTATACGTTTTTTTTTTCACTTTATGGAAAAGGATAAACTATTAATAGCCTATAAGAACAGCAGTGTGACAAACAATGGTACATTGTTTGTGTAAACTCCATTTACACAAAACACCATAAGTTATCCTTTGTCAATTATAACTGTGGTAACTCCAAGTACTTCAACTTTATTTGCCACAACCAAGAAAGCATATGTAATACACGTAAATGTTTCACGTTGTTGGCAAATGTTTCACATTGTTGGCAAATGTTTCAACTATGTAACAAGATATTTTTCAACATCGAAATTTTTCAATACAATTCCACACGTGTAATGGCGAGGACGTTGAAAATTATTTTAATATGCAAAACTGTTACCCAGTTGTAGCAGTGGGTGTTTACCAAGTCTTGATGCAGCACGCACATCAAAATGGAGTGTTCGAAGAGAGGGTCAAAAACAGGATAGAAAATAGCTTATTACTTCTAAATTATTTTTGTAAAAACATTATAAGTGGACTTCAGAGAACATTATAAATTTTTTTTTTTTTTTTTTTAAATGCAGTTCATGACCCCTTTAATGAGACCAAAGTTTGTCTGTTAGATATACTCAAAACGAATGATATCTCATGTTTAACCAATATAGAGACATCCTGAGCCAGCAGCAAATTCCAGAACAACTGGCCAAGGTAAGGCAGTTTTCGATGGGGTACGTGAGCGATGAACAGCCGCTGACACCCTGGAGCTCACATCTCCGATAACATTGAAGCAAATTTTCAATTAGGCGCTATCTTTATAAATAAACCACATATTTGATTAAACTACATTCTCACCTAAAAAAAACTGTTAAAACTACATTCTGTGACACAGCAATAGTAGTATTTGTAAAAAGATGCTCGCTGTGAGAAATGCTGCGAGTGGAGTGATATAAATGGTGAAATGGTTCCTGTGGTGATACTGGTAGAATATCGCATGGCTGAAAAGACCTCTCAGCCAATCAGATTCGAGGAGCAGAAGTAACTGTTGTATAAATTATATATATAATTGTAATATGTAATATGGATGAAAGTGTAATTACTCTCCACATCTGCTATTTTCCATCTCAGTCATTTAAATTAATCTGAACATCTGAGGAGTAGAGGTTCTCTGAATGGTTTTCCCTGGAAAGCTGAACCTTTGCAGTAAAAGCCTCAAATCTGTCCTCCGCCTACCTGCAAACAGTAGCATAAAAACATCCAGAACCCTTCAATTATGTTTAAGATACACCACTTAAAAATCACTCAGGGGAAAATGAAAGTCAGCCTAGAAAATTACATTGAAATTATATAGCAGAACAACCACTTTAAAGTGTTCTTTAATAATTAACGCAGCTATATGTTTACAACCTGTAAAAACTCTTAATATTCGTTGTTTAAATCAATTCAGTTTTGCAGGTATATATACAGTGGGTGAATCTCATGAGAATTACAAACAAAACTAAAAGTACAAAAGCCAGAAGCATTGCAGTAATGAGAACTGGGGCGGAAATGTCACAGTGCAAAAAAAAAAAAAAAAAAAAAAATCTTAATGGTCCTAATAAGTTTATAATTAGTACATATATACAAAATTTTGTTAAAACACTATTAAGCAAATTCATTAAGTAGGCTACCATCCTTCTGTATAGTTATGGGCCAATTGAATTCTGAATGAGAGCCTATATAATTCATTTGCAAATTGAATTGTGATACAATTTTGGGTAATACTTTATTTTAGGGTCTTTTAACTAGTTGCTTATTAGCATGCATATTACTAGAATATTGGCTATTTATTAGTACTTATTAAGCACATATGAATGCCTTATTCTGCATGACCTTATTCTACAGTCTTAATCCTACCCAATACCTAAACTTAACAACTACCTTATTAACTATTAATAAGCAGTAAATTAGGAGTTTATTGAGGGAAAAGTCATAGTTAATAGTTTATATGTGTTCCCTATACTAAAGTGTTACCCAATTTTGAATTTAATGAAGTTGATTTTTTTTTTTTTTAATGATATTCAAAGTAAATCATAAGAGAATTTTTTATCCATTATTTAATAAATGCATTTATTAAAGTAATCATATATTTCCAGACACATTAGATGACATTAATTTCAATGTTTGAAATGTCAGCTGTATAAATTTGTATTATTATTATTATTGCATTTCATTATATTTCATTATATTTCAATATCAATTGGACCATGATGAAAGAACACTGTGATTGTTCTAATTTACCCCACATTCTTCAAAAAGAATCTAAACACATTTGTCAGACTCACAACCTTAAACTTTAAGACACTCAAGAACTTATAATTGGACAAATGAAAGTCCTATTGTGTGACTATCTCAGATTTATAGTACTGTAGATCTCTATGCCTGTTGGTGAACAGGTGTTTTTTTTTTTTTTTTTTTTTTTTTTTTTATTATTATAGATGCTACTGTATTGTGTGTTTTATCACACTGGGATGCTTTATTGACCAATCAACATTCAGCCCTGGAACTATCAGTTTTTATAAATGACTTCATATCACAGAGCCTAAAGTATTGATTTAGGAAAGCTGAAAGTGTTGATTCTTTTACTCTTCAACTGAGATTGCAGGAGGAACAATGACCGGCATTTTGTTCAGCATTCATGTATGTACAGTAATACAGGGTATATCTGCTGTCATAATGGAGTGTGTGTGGCATGCTACCAGACGTTAGCTTCGAAATGGCTTTGTGGACCAGACTAAAAACCTGAAGACACACTGGCTATTACCTGCTGCCATCTGTCTGCTCATCAGGTCTTTTTAATTCACTCATTTTCTTGTTATTATTGGACTGCAGTGTTGCCATATGTGGTCTGTTGATGCTCTGGGATGGCACCGCTCTTAACTGCTAGTATGGGATCAGTTCCAAGTCAAATTCAAAGTTTAATCAGATCTTAGATCATTGACCAACTTACCAGATATGAAGGGGAAGCTCCTCAACAAGACTTCAGCATTGAACAGTTCATTCTCTATGACTGTTGCCATTGGATTCCCAGGCAAATGGTGATAGTCAAACATGTCTTAAGTGTTAAATAAGGGAAATACAGAGGGTAATACGGCATAGAGAAAGCAAAAGAAGTGACTTACATCTACAACATCGAAGTGAAATGCAGATATGCACTAACACAAAGTCGCTCTTCCCTGCTTTCAAGCAGTTCTAACTTACCAATTTTTACCTCTCAACAGGAAGCGGCTTTTTTGTTATTATATCTCTCTCCATCTCCACTAGTGCAAATTTATACATGTATCATTTCCCAGAATGCACCAGGAGGCTTATAGACAACAGCCCAGGTACGTGAGGGTACAAGGATCCTTCTTATTGCAGTCATTAAATTACCAGAACAGATGCTTCAACTCTCCCTCTCTATGTAATTTACTGACCTTAAACTGGTGTATATACCCTGCTACGGTAATATACACTTACATACGCGGGGCACGTCCCGCCCGCAGCATCCCTAGCCATGCAGGACGGGTGGAAAGGGGTAGCGCACATCCGGTGGGGTGTTAATGCGGAAACATTGCATGAAAAATGGCAGGACTGGGAGTGGAAAGACCTCCTCATGGCACACAGAGTCACATTCACACATGGTTGTGAATGCACTCCATGCATTAAATGCAGATCCTTCAGGAGGAGTTATGGAGACCTTGAGGAATTGTTTGGGCATGAACTAGATTAAGTGCACATAGCATCCTGCCGTAAAGCACCTCACACTGGGGTGACACCACACTTTACAGCGAGGGCTGAAGCTCTGATCAGCAATCAGGAGTGTGTGTGTGTGTGTGCGTGTGTATGTGTGTGTTCAAGAGTGCCGGTTCTTTTCAAAAAGCATACTTAACGTGTATTTTAGCAAAGTACCAAGATCTATTTAGTCTCTGTGTTGTTCGAAAAGCTTAACAAACTCTCATTCAACAGTGAAATTACTAAATAAAAATAATGGAATGAGATGAGTAAAATGATAATTTTACAATATTTACAAATGACAATACACAAGTAACAAGATTATGATGATCAAATTAAACGATTTATGAGTCATGACAGGCTTCCATTAACTGCCTGTCAGACTCAGAGCATTCTATGTACTACAGTGTTTTTAAATTACAAGTGCTGTCAGTTTTGCAACGGACATTTTTGGCCATTTTTTTGCAAAGCCTGCCCTTTTGTGAGCTCACCCAATCATTATATAGAGAAGATGACCATATAGGCAGAAACAGATTTACTACAGCAAAGCACTGCTTTAGTATGAACATTTATGACAATTAAATCAGATCACAAACAATGCAATATTGTTTAACTCAATATTTATAACACAAATTGTGTGTTATTATTTAACTTTTATTTAGTTATTTGTGTATTTAACTTTTATTCAGTTATTTGTGTATGTATATATTAGGACTGGGTATTCGATTTCTATTCACATGCTTTTGATTCGATTCGATTACGATTTCGATTCAATATCGATTATTTTGGATGTAGTATATCAGTTACAGTACATGGCAAATTTTCTAGAGGAAAAAAGTTTCTCAACTAATGCTGTAAACTACACACAGGATTTTGAAGGTTAAAATTAACTTATTTATATACAAACACTTAAATTACACTCATGTATGTTTTTTTTTTTTAATAATAAATAAAGTTTAGAATTACATAATCATATTTATACTCCAATTCATTTTTTTTTTTTTTTTAATATAAACATTTAAATCGTAGCTGTCATAACTGATTTATTCAAACATGCATTAAATATTGAAGAACATTAATATATAATGAATATGTAACGTGCATAGCTATATTTATCAGAATGCTGCTTTCTAGAGTTCACATTTCTAGCTGACTAACGAGTTTATGGTCACTGAATATGTTTTTCTGAGGTAAATGTGACGTTACGTGACATTGTTTACAAGCTGTTTTATCGACGTCTTTCCGAGGTTGAAACACTGATTGAGCTATTCCACGAGACATGATACGGATTTCGGTAAGTTGTACTGTATCTTTTAACATACCTTCAGATGTTTATTCATGTTTATTTCGCGCTGTAACTGGTATTAAAGCGGAGGAGAGGATGTTCACATGCGCTCCGTGCTGCCACTTCTCTTTAACTGAGGCACTAAAGCGATCTGTCACGTCACATTAAACAGCGCCAAAACTGTATTTATTTTTTTAATCTCATAATAAGATGGACATCATTTGAAATCTGAGACTTTGCTTCATATCAAAAGTAACAAAGCACAATTATTGCGATTTATTGGATGGGAGGCGTGCTACATGTTCTGTTCATTCATCTACTGAAAACAGACTAGACTAATCGATTCTTGGGATTTAAGAATCGATATGTGACCGTGGACTACAAAACCAGTCATAAGGGTCAATTTTTTGAAACTGAGATTTATACATAATCTAAAAGCTGAATAACTAAGCTTCCCATTGATATGGTTTGTTAGGATAGAACATTATTTAGCCAAGATACAACTATTTGAAAATCTAAAATCTGAGGGTGCAGAAAAATCAAAATATTGAGAAAATTGCCTTTAAAGTTGTCCAAATGAAGTCCTTAGCAATGCATATCCACTCACATTTTTGATATATTTACGGTAGGAAATTTACAAAATATCTTCATGGAACATGATCTTTACTCAATATCCTAATGATTTTTGGCATAAAAGAAAAACTGATCATTTTGACCGATACAATGTTTTGTTGGCTATTGTTACAAATATACCCGTGTGACTTATGACTTATTTTGTGGTCCAGGGTCACATTTCTTAAAAATGTTAATAAAAATGAGAATCGATTAAAATCGAGAAATCAGTATTTTTTACCCAGCCCTAGTATATATACACAAAAAGTCTCTTTTGCTCAAGGTTGCTGAATTGAATTGATTTGATCTGATTTGAAGTAATATTTTGAAATATTATACTAATTTAAAATAACTCTTTTAACAGTAATTGATTACTGTGATTGCAAAGCTGAATTTTCATTCAGCAAAAATCATTCTAATGTGCCAATTTGGTTCTCAAGGAACCTTTCTTAAATTATTAATGTTGAAAACAGATGTGCTCACCCAGGCCCACCCGTAGCTCCGCCCTGAGCATGACGAAACGGAAATGCAATCCAAGTTTCTGACAAAATTGCTTGTCTAATTAATCGCTTGTCAGACATGTCAAAGTTTTAACACTCTTCAGGAAGTAAAGCTACCAATGGATTATAGTTTTTTCAGCATGTTAAACCAGGATAGGAAAAAGAAGTTTAACATTGAAAAAAATGACACACAACATTTTTAACAATACTGTTGTCCCCCCCAACCATCTGTCTTTAGTGTTGCATTTAGCTTGCACTGAAATTCGTTCTGTTATCGTTCCCTCTCCCTCCATTTCTCTCTGTCTTATCTGGTTTCTCTCGCTCTCTCTCCTCGTCAGGCATCTGTCTGTTTTGTCCTACTCCACCTTTCACTCTCTGTCTCTCTCACACACACTTTCTCTCTCTCTCTAGACAGCTTTTTGTAGGTTTAAACAGGACATAAGTGATAAGGACGCTGCTCTGACAGAGACTGATGTTTGACATACTGCACTGTGATTGGACACTAGAAACACGGGCCAGGACAGAAAATTCACACACACACATACACATGGCTTCAAGACTGGTTGCTAGGGTGGAAGATATTCTCATGGGATGGACAGACTCATTTGTTGCTGACAGGATCTTTTTTAGTGAAGACACAGGGGCCTTATGCATGTATTTCTGTCTTCTACTAAAACTGTAATAATATATTGTAATAATATTTCTGTTTTTACTGTATTTAAAATCAAATAAATGCAGCCTTAGTGAGCATAAGAGACTTAGAATAGAATAGAAAATAATCTATTTATATGAACATAGGTTATAATAGGGTTAAGGTTAGTTTAGTCTATATTATTTGCTTTGTTTTTATATATTTATAATCGCAGTAAGATTGTACTTAACTATCACCTTTAATATGTCACTTTTAATGTGTTTGTTCATTTTAGTAAACAATTAACAAATTCTGTCAATTTTATCACAAAATACAAGCAATAAATGTCGTTTTGGCGCTCTTTAATGTGGCCTGACAGATCGCTCAATCAGCATTCGACCTTGGAAATAGCTTGCATAAAACAGCTTAAGAACAATAATGTCACGCAACGTCAAATTTACCTCAGAAAAGCCATTCAATGCTCATAAACTCATTAGTCAGCTAGAAAAATAACTATAGAAAGGGGCATTTCGCTTAATATATGCACTATAACACATGATCCTTATATTTTTACTTAACTGGTGTCTACATGAGAAAGAATGGAAGAAGCTAAAAATGAAATTCAACACCGCCCATATAATTGCATGTGAAGAGCTGCCTTCCACCAAATTTACTTCTCAGATATTAGTAATGAAGAAAAATAGATTGGGTGTGTGTCATACGACATGAGACAACGTTTATAGGATGCATTAGGAGGAGGCCAAACTGTACTCATTTGCCAAGTGATGCTGACATTATTTTGGTCTGTGACACTGGTTCATATTCTGTGTAAAGAACAATTATTTGTGACTGTATGCAAGTTGGAAAAGCAATTCAGTTCCTACTTTAAGTGAATCTTACTTCCCAGGACATCCACAAGATGGATGAAAATGCTGATGCTGTAAAAGGAGAGCAGACGTGACAACACATGACAAAATTAAAAAACTTTTATTCTTTTGTGGTGCTTAAAAAAGTAATGTGGCACTATTTTTTTTTCCCTTATTGGAACCAATGGCTACTTAATAGATTTTTTTTGTCTGGCATTCTCTTAAGATTCTCTCTCTTTTCTCTTATTTTGCTCATCCAATTCAGCGTCACACATCACTCATTCTTACAGGCCTCACCTTTTGCAAAGTCACACTTCCTGTCTACCTTGGGTGCCACATGATTAATGGCCCCTGTGGAACCAGAGTGGCATGAAACACTGTGACATTTGCTCTTCTGGCGTCCTCTGAGCCAAAGGTGGCTGGCAGGTCGTGGTGACAATGCCTACTCGTGCTAGGGCATCTGTGCCGCCGCATGCGGGTGTATATGTGTGTGTTCATCTGGAATGGATAATCGCTCCCCTTGAAGCTTCAGCATCTGCCAAGTGAGAGAACAGATCTGCATGTGCATTTATGAGAAAGATATTGTCAGTTGGTGCTTCAACTGGTTTCTGCGTCCGTTGCTATTGTTATTATCACATCTGGGAGCTCTTCAACACTCACACTGCGGTGAGAAAATCCTGATTGTCCTCTTTAGGCAGTCCGATTCGTTCTGTTCCTGAGGGTCTTGTCATTGTAATTACTGCCGTTTAACACAAAAGCCACAAAAATACTCTCTATAACAACAAATCAATGACCTGCAGCAGGGAAAAAAAGACATTAATATCACCATGACAACTGAATAGATGAATTGTGTGCTCCTAGCAACAGTTGGAGATGATAACACAGTACCGTTACTCTTTTTGTAGCACAAATGACCACGTACACAGTCAAACGCGTAGATTCTGACATGAGCAGGTATTTAATTACATCCAGTATTGTTGCAAAACAGCTATTTCTTAGAAATGCTCTAAGGATATTTTCAGTGATTGCAGTCGTCCATGATATATGTTGGTTGGGATTGAAAGCAGAAGGAATTTTGGCTGAGATTTTTAGAGATTGTCTGTTATTCACATTAGCTATATCGGTGCCCAAAGTGATTTAGCTGATGGGTGCTGCAGGATTTTTTTTTAACATTTAAAATGTGTCATTATGTCTTTTGATATATTGTAGCGGAGAAATATTAAACGCATCGAGCGTTTTTATTTAAATAATCAAATCCAATAAATGGACCCGTCCGCTTCATATCATTCGGTTCCCTTCAAAGTGCACCTGCTCTTGGTTACATTTGCAGAGCTAGAAAACTCAGACACATGGAGGAAATAAATGCATATGACTTCATTAGATAACCATTCTCTGAGCGGGGCTCTGTGTAAATGAGATTGTCAATGTATTGTTAGCGCTGTGCAATCAGAAGAGACTCTGGACGTGCTTTCCCAGCATGCTCTGGGAAATCTGATAGCATTAGCGCCATATGTTCCTATTGGATGTCCCTCTGTTGTAATAACATTTAATCTTCCTCCCTCCCTCTCTTCCTCCTTCGCTCTGTCTCTCACTTCCTCGCTATTTCCCATTTGTCCTAAAGACTGGATTTTAATGTCATCAGGGCCGGCCCACAATGAGAAAATGTTTTAATGGTCTCGGTGGGTAATGTGGGGGATTTCGCCATGAAGAAAGTGAAAATAAAACCGAGGTGGGGCGAAAGTCACCACATAAAAGTAATAAGATATCAATGCTGTCTAACCCACCTCCGCTGGTGTCATTTATTATACTTAGGTCATAAATGAAATATATGTATTTCTTAGAAAATTGTTTTCAAATTGGTTGTTTATGGCACATTCGATGCTCTCAGACTCCTAACGGATCAGAAGCGCGTGACTGCGCACATGTGCACGCTCAGATATGTGCTAACTTTCACACTTCAAATGCAAATGGTTCCTGATACTGATTTCTCTCTGTATTGTTTAGTCTTCATAACTACCCCCCTTTCCAGTCGCCGTTGTCATGGCAACTAATTATTATTTCTAGCACTTTGTTGAACTTGGCAGCAACTTACCGCAGAGAGACTTAAAATGCTGAAGCCTGAGATCTGAGTGAGAAATTGTTTCAGCAGTAGTGATTATTCATTACGTTTCAGGCTGGTGATATGTGTTTGTGTGAGTGTGTGTGTGTGTGTGTGTGTGTGTGTGTGTGTGTGTGTGTGTGAGAGAGATAGAGCGAGAGAGAGAGAGAGAGAGGTGTTTGAATGGATTTGATTTGTGTTCAGTATAGCTTTAATTCTGTATGTGTGTGTTGGGCTCATTTGGCTCTAATAATGATACACGAGCTCCACTCACAGTCTTTCGTACTTCTGCCCTCTTTATACCACTGACTAACACTGACGCTATTTTTTGCTTTCCTCCACTCGCTTTGCTTTCCTTCCATTCGACCTATGGACACCTAAACACATCCTCCACATTAGCAGTACTATATATATATTCTGGGACAATGGTAAATCAATACAATCTATACATTAAGGCAACAAAAAAGGCACGAAAGCATGATAAAAAAAAGGTTTCCCAGAGAATTGTATTTTTTACTTTTATTATATCCTTATGTTTGTTCTTGCATGTGTCTACATAAGTCAATGCTTGGTTTGCTTTCTGATTAGAACATTCCCTCCGTTGACAGTACAGCTTTATTCTGAGCTGTGTGCAAACACACTAGGGACTTGCGTCTGGTCTTTGTGGTGTTTGTATGTCTGTATATGTTGATAGAATGGCCGAGTGGAGTCTCATAAATCTGGGGTCATGCTTTCAGGCCTTTGAGAAATAAAACAGTGGGCATGAGGATAAATCTACCAGCATCGCTTCTTTGATAAACTGACTGATCATTGCTTATTTAGTTAACTGTCTTTGCTGTACTAAGCTGAGTAATATCTCTTTTCTTGAACAGTGTATTTGTGTATATGTGAGACCACATGACTCCACCATCCATCCCAAAGTACCTAAACATGGATGAGAAAAGGAAAAATGGAAAAGGACCTACTGTATGTGTTTCTTGTACAATGCAGATGACATTAAACTACTCTGAATGGATTTGAATCTGTCATCTACCCTGATTTGAGCTTGGTAACTGAAGTAAGTAATGTCAGTGATATTGCCTGTAGTCCACAGAAGACAGACTTTGAAGGCCAAAGGCTGTCTTTAGTCCATCATCACTGTGATCTTCTTTCTAATGCCCCAGAAGCTATTTTTTAGTCATGCAAGTTCAACTCTCATCTACTTGAATGTAGAATGATTAAAATCTCCAAAACTGACTGTTGAACTTGCGTGTCTGTGCATGGATTTATGTTTTTTTATTTATGAATCATAGTGATGGGGACCAAGGAGGCAACAAGGTGAACAGTGTTTATTAGTATTGGAAGAAATAAATTCTGTCAGCTTTCTTGAATCTAAAATCCAAGTTCATCAGGATAGTATATCAAGGCCCGGTTTCACAGACGGCTTAGGCTAAGCCAGGATTAAGCCTTATTTCAATTAGGATATTTAAGTAGCTTTTATAAACATACCCTAGAAAAAAAAAACATTACTGGTGTGCATCTTGAGACAAAACAATGGCAATGACATATTTTAAGATACTAGTACAAGTTGCTTTTGGTTAAAACAGCTCTAACATGCATGTTAGTCTAGGACTAGCTTAAGCCTTGTCTGTGAAACTGGGGGCAAGTACCATAGTATGACCATTTTTGTTGTTGTTGTTGTTTATGAGAAGTAAAACTGGTAAACAGATTATCTTGCTGTCTGCAGTAGAAAGTTTAGACCATACAGATTTGGTCTGTTTATATACTCTTATCTTTGAAACTGGCGAAATTGTATGAACATGCTCCTCCCAAACTTTTCTTTGGAGCTGCATTTAGCTAAAATTAGTTAATCGGTTTTCTCAGGATGGGAGTGAACACACATTCAAATGCTTTGTTCCTTTCATCAACCGGAATATGTTTTAACAGTTGATACGTTGATAGCTTTTATGTTTTTTTAGATTATAAATAAAGTTGTGAGGTTAGGACTGGGTGTATCTTATGTAGAACTCAGGAAGTTGTGGCTAAATTAGTTTGGAATAGCTCACCGAGGAATGACAATTCTGTCATTTACTCACCACCATGCCATTCCAAACATGCTGCTGAAAAAAAAAAAAAAAAAAAACATGTTTTTTTTTTTTTTTTTTTCTCTCCAGTGAATATTTAGTCCAAATAATGGTCAATATGTCCAAAAATGCATGTTCACACATCCTCTTCAGACCTTCATGACAGTGTGTTGTTCATTTAAAATAAATAAATAAAAATAAATCACACATTTCAACTTACATTTTTGGTATTTTATCAAGGGTACATTTTTTAGGGTAAAATTAAGAAAACTTTTTGACCAAAAAAAATTATGACATGTCTAAAATAATTGTTTATATATATATATATATATATATATATATATATATATATATATATATATACACAGTGCCCTCCACAAATATTGGCAGCCAGACATGACTTAGTAAATATGAGCAAAGGCGGCTGTGAAAATAAATCTGCATTGTTTATCCTTTTGATCTTTCATTCAAAAAATTCACAAAATTCTAACCTTTCATTGAAGTAAAACAATTGAAAGTGGGGGGATTCTCTTAATCATTCATAACAATGATTAAAACCAAAGAAAATAGTTCTGATGTGCAGCAAAAGATTGTTGAGCTTCACAAAATAGAAAATGGCTATAAGAAAAAAGCTAACGCATTGAAAATCCCCATTTCCACAATCAGGGCAATAGTTAAGAATTTCCAATCAACTAAAGATGTTACAAATCTGGCTGGAAGAGGACCTGTGTCTAAATCGTCCTAATGTGCGGTGAGGAGGAAAGTTTGGGTGGCCAAAGACTCTCCAAGGATCACAGATGGAGAATTGCAGAGATTAGTTGAGTCTTGAGTGTCAGACAGCCTTAAAAAAAAATGACCAAACAGCACCTACATCACCACATGTTGTTTGGGAGGGTTTCAAGAAAAATCCTCCTCGCTCATCCAAAAACAATCTCCAGCATATTCAGTTGTCAGACATGACTGGAACTTAAAACAGGACTGGCTTCTGTGGTCAGATGAAACTAAAAAAAGAGCTTTTTGGCAGCAAACCACCAGATGGGTTTGGTGCACACATGGATAAAAAGTACCCCATGCCCACGGTTAAATATACTGCTGGATCTTTAATGCTATGGGCCTATTTTTCTGCTGGAGCTCCTGGACATCTTGTTCAGATACATGGTATCATGAATTCTATCAAATACTAACAGATAAAAATCAAAACCTGGCCACAAACATCAAAACCAACACAAAAATGTGTCACTGAGCACAAAATGAAGCTTCTGCCATGGCCATCCCAGTCCCCTGACCTGAACCCTAAAGAAAATGAGTGTGGTGAACTGAAGAGAAGAAGCACCAACATGGAGCAGGGAATCTGAAGGATCTAGAGAGATTCTGTATGAAGGAATGGTCTCTGATCTCTTGTCAGGTGTTCTCCAAACTCATCAGGCATTATAGGTGAAGACTCAGAGCTGTTATCTTGGCAAAAGGACGCTGCAATAATTGGGTGCCAATAATTGTGGCCAACGTGAACTAGAGAAAAACATTTATTTCATAATGAGCTTTTTCCCCCATTTTCAATTGCTTTACTTAAATGAAAGGTTAGAAGTTTGTGAATTTTTTTAATGAAAGCTCAAAAGGATAAATAATGCAGATTTATTTTCACAGCTACCTTTGCTCATATTTACCAAGGGTGCCAATATTTGTGGTGGGCACTGTGTGTATATATATATATATATATATATATATATATATATATATATATATATATATATTATTTATTTATTTATTTTTTTTACCTTGAAAAAAATTGAAAACTTTTATTTACAATAATGAGTAAGTTGTGTACACTCACAGTGGGAACATATTCAAAAAATCTCCTCAGAGATATTTTCCATGAACATTTAGATTGATATTGATTGAAAATCAAGGTGTTCACAGGATTAAACACACATATGTTGCTCCTCAACAGAAAAATGTCATCACTGTAAGGTTAACGTTTTCCCTTGCAGAGTGAAAAGATGACAAGTAGCAGTCCATTACAGTGTGAGTAAGTGTGAATGTGTGACATTTACTAAAATTGCTTTTAAAAGCAGAAAAAAAATCTTGTTCCTGCCTCTCCATTTGAAACTAAGCAGGGTGAGAAAAATCCTGCATGTGCTACTCTTCTCTGTAATGGTGCAAATCTTGCTTATTTCTGATGAAATCCAATGAAACCACATTCAAAGTTAGTGCCAGCCGTAGGAGGTCTGCTAGCATTAGTCGAGCCAAGATGAGACTCCTCCTGAGACTGGCACGACCCGCCGACCTGGACATGCTGACCATTAACACACGCACATTAACACAAGTCATTATACCATATATATCCACACATTGGTAATGATTGAGACTAATGTTAGTAATTAACATTAGCAAATGACTGTCCTCCATTAGGGATAACAATGTTCGATTCCACATTAGACCGCTAGTGTTTACTCATTGAAGCAAATGCACACATTTATACTGCACACACACCTATATGAAGGCTGTTTATCTGTTTTGCTGGATGCACCACAGTAGAAGAATGTGGCATATATGCTGGTCATTAGGAAGGAGGGTGGGCCCCAGTGGGATTTCACCGCTAATATACTTCCATTTTAGCTGGATGAGCGTGAGTGAAAAACACACACAAAACACTTGTGCTGCTATGTCAGCAAGAGCAAAGGGTGGGGGGAAATGTTGGAGAAGAGAGGAGAAACTCATTTGCTTGTTAAATTTGTGTGCACTGTTGTAATGTGGAAGCCAGAGAGGAAGAGAAACAAACAGAGACCTATTGGCTTTGTCTGGAGATCCAGAGATGTAGTCTGCAGGTCTGGCCCGAAGCCTGTGAGCAGCTCCATTTAAATCTGGCCGCTTTGCTGTGTGACTGAATCCAGACCAGTCTTGAGCTGCAGTCCAAGAGATCCATCCAAGTGTAGAGAGACAGCTCCCATTATACTGACCACTGACATGACCACGTCCCCTCTCAAGCCATCCATCTCCCCTCCGAATTTGCTGCAGCTACTTTGTTCATTTTTCGCTTTGATTCAGTATCATTATGTTCAGGTTTCAGGTTTTTTTCAGCTCTCCTCATGTTCATATTTGCGTTTGTGTGTCTGTGTATGAGAGAGCGAGAGGAGAAAGGTGCCCCTCCCTGTGTTAAAAGCCCTCTTGAGTCTGGGCAGGTGTGTGGAAAGGGTTTGAAGTTTGCAGAAAAGTGCTGGTTGGTTACCATGGTCACTTACTCGCCATTAAGCATCTCTCTGTAATTACTGTGTCCAATCGATGTGCACGATGATGCATTTTGTGGTCTCGGTAATGTCTTGAGGTTTTAGTGCATGTGTGTGCCTGAGCGTGAGAGTGAGATAAGGTGGTTTGTGTATGTATCATTCTGTGTTTTGTTCAAATTAATGTTTTTCACTCTTTTTTTTTCTTTTCATTTTGCATGTAAAGTGACTTTAAAAAAAAAAAAAAAAAAAAAGTCACTTTTTAAAAGACTGCTAGAAAACTTTGGTTTGTAGTTCTAGACTAAATATGAGCATGCATTTATTTATCTCACTTGCACACAAATAGATTCAGTATTCCTCGAAAGTAATAAAAGCAGTGAAATGCAAACTCTGAATATTACACAAACCTGCAATAATTAAATATGATAAATGACACAAATATACTTTATGTATTTAATATCAGTTTATTAAGCAATATCTTTGCTGCTGACCTTTGATGGATCTAATTCAACTAATAAGCAAAAGTGACTTTAGATAAACATCATTCACAATTGTGTTTCTTTCATTGTTTTTATTGCTGAAGAGAGCTGAACTTTCTTCTCCTGCATCCTGTTTTTCTGCAATCCACATTGGCAGCACAGCCGAAAGAATTGTTTGAGCTGCGCACTTTGGGATAAAAGACGCCCCTGCTGTTGGGGCGAAAGGCACAATAATTAACATGATAAGAAATAGCTGGCTGACTTATCCATTTGTTGACATGACATGGTTAGAATCAGATGGTAAATATCATATATTAAGTTGGGTGCCACCAGAGATAATCACCATATTTGTAATGAAACCATCATCCATCATTCATATATATATATATATATATGAATGATGTATGATGGTTATATATATTAGTCATATCATATAATAAAATTTATTGTTACTACTGTAAAATATATTTGTATATTAACATATCTTAATGACATTTATTGAATGAAAATGAATTATTTTATTTATCAAACTAAACTGAAAAAAATACAAACTTTGCTAAAGTGATTGTTTTGAACAAGTATTAACTTAGACATTTTTGAAAACATATTATTTTAGCTAAAGTGTTTGTATAATTTGTGCCTTTTGCCCCATGCTGGTGAGTGGCCCACCTTGCCACCTCATACATTTTTAAGTTCTGTCATGAAACTCTAGATGGTGAAGGCTAATAGGTCCTTTAACTCAACTTGCTCGTAATCACATCGTTATCTATAGGGCACAACTGATTCCTGCTGTATCACTGTTCAACCTTCAAATACTTGGGATGCATTTACCTTCTCCAGCTCCACCTGTATAGATCTGCTATGGGTAATTCACGTACACTATATTGTACAACAGCAGCTTGTCTTACTTGCTCACAGCAGCCTGTCGTGTATGTATTGGCAGTAGCAAGTCCTGTACTTGCTCTGCAGGAGTAGCAATAACCTACAGCAGCAGCAGCAATAAAAGCAGCAGCAGCATAGCAGATCTATTCCGCCAAGACCAAACATATCAACATTGTCATACTCATTACCATGCCAAGAACTCAGAGAGTTGTCATGACAGAAATATATTTTTTCTGCAACCATAACATATGAGAGTAGTGAAAAGCAAAAAATTTTTCTTAAAGGATCAGTTCACTTTAGAATGAAAATTACCCCATGATTTACTCACCCTCAAGCCATTCTATAGGTATATATGACTTTCTTCTTTCATACAAATACAATCAGAGTTATAATAATAATCACCCTGATGCTCCAAAGCTTTATAATGGCAGTGCACGGAAACCACCTGTTTGAAGCTCGAAAAAAGTGCATCCATTCATCACAAACATACTCCACAGAGCTCCGGGGGGTTAATAAAAGCCTTCTGAAGCGAAGCGATGTATTTGCTTACGATAAATATTCATATTTAACACGTTATAAAGTAAAATAACTAGCTTCCGCCAGGCAGCCTTTTATATTCAACTTGTGAAAAGTAATCATAAATTATGTTTCGCAAGTTGAATACGGAAGGCATAAGCGTTTTGAACTGTGAGAGGCATTACACTTTCTTCGTAAGTTGAATACAGAAGGCCGTCTGGCAAAAGCTAGTTATTTTACTTTATAACGTGTTAAATATGGATATTTTTCTTACACAAATGCATTGCTTCACTTCAGAAGGCCTTTATTAACCTTACTGTAAAAAAAAAAAAAAAAAAGTCCCGTGAAATTTACGGTAAAAAAAAAACAGCAACTGTGGTTGCCAGAACTTTACCGTAAAAAACTGTAGCAATGTAAACAAAAAAAAAAACAACAAAAAAAAAAACAAATCCATTAAATTTACAGTAAAAAAAATGTAAACTGATATAATGTTAATTTACCAACCTAATAAAGTACTAATATCTGTTTTGTACCTTTGTAATACACTGACAACCACCAAACAAAGTGGTGATGAGAGTCACATGATGAATCAAAGTTCATTACAGCTTTCCACAAGCTGAGAAGGACAATACTAACATATAGAAGGTGAACAGTGTCATTCACACAAACAGTAAACACCATCATGGTAACACATATGACATTTTAAAAATGCAATAAACATTAATTTTAACAACATTAGATGTAACATAAAACCCTAATGTACATAACTGATTACAAAAAAAATAGGAAAAACTCAAATGTGGAGTGTCACGTAGGGAATTGTGGGAATGCCAATTTTTTACTGTAAAATTACATTAAATGTACTGTTAGATCTATTACAGTTATTCACCATATATAGTATGGAGACTTTCTGTAAACCAATTAACTGTTTTTCACCGTAGAATTTTTACAGTCTTTTACCGTTAAAATCACGGTCATTTTTTATAGTGCCTCCTTTATATAACCCATCTGAAAGAAGAAAGTCATACACACCTAGGATGGCTGGTCATTGGATGGTCATTATAATAAAATAAATGTTTTACAGAGCTCTTAAAAGCATGAAATGATATTATTCTCTGCCTGATATGTTGTTCTAGCTAAAAGTCTCATTGATTGGTCTGAACACTGAAAGATGGGCTTAAGGAGTGGTAGAGGAATTTGGGTAAATTGTTTGGAAACTAATTTTTGCAAAAAAAAACTTTGGCTGTGAACTTTTACTGATACGACTATTAATAATGATTTTTAACATGCTTGCTGTTTTGTCATTGTCTTGATGATTGACATTCATCTTTCTTTTAACTTATATACTGTATATTTCCCATGACGTCAATTTGCACAGTGCAGAACTCACACTGGGAGTGACCAGCCTCAGGCAGAGATTCAGTGTACACATTTACAGTCACACTGAGTTTTCTTGAAATGAAAGTGTTTCTTCTTGGGACAGACAAAAGCCTCTTTTATGCTTCAGTGAGAAAAAAATCAATTTAACAACCCCTGGCTTACCATTGCGTTCCTACTAGAACAGATCAGGCGATCTTAAAAGCATTCTGCCCTGGTTCAACATCCAGCGTGAAGAGGTAAAAATCTCTAATCTCTTCCACCATTTTCTTTCATGGTGTTTTGCCAGTCACAATGTACATGGGCACTTCTTTTTTCCAGGATTAGGCCTGCTATTTTTCCGGTTGGGTTGTAATAGTGCTGGTATTATATTCCAGCCTGTTTCTTTTAATCAGGGAGGTAAAGGAACAATCACTTACTCCGGCAGGATAGCCGCTCGAGGATCTGGACCAAAGTGAGATGCTTATTTGTTCAGAGTCTCAAGACCACGTTGGTTTATTTTAGCAGGCTGGGAAAACGTCTAAAGTCAGCGCAGAGGAAGCGTGGCCCATGCACAGATCCATGTGGAAAACAAGCGCGTGTGTGTGACAGAAAGGGGATTTTCAAAACTACACCGAAAATACTTAAAATGGGGTTTGGAGGGGAAAAAAGAGCGATGGGAAGAAAAAAAAAAAAGGTGCAAGCGACTGTTTTGAAACACTATATTGACGATGAATGAGCAGAGACATTACAGGAGAGAAGTTGAATGGAGAAATAACATAAAGCAAAAAAAGAAAGACAGCGAGAGATGAAGAGGATGTGTTTAAATGGACTGGCGACAGACGTATTTCCACTGAAGGAGGGAAACGGCATCTCTCTCCTGTTAAATAGACATGATGAATGAGGGAGAAGGCTGCTTCTGACAGACATTATGGTATAAATGTTACAGGGATACGTGCGTGCATGTAAGGAGCGCATATGTGTTTCATAAAGATGATTTCCATAATAAATGGGACAAAAAGAACCGTATACGATAAAAGACTGATGTAAGAAATTTCCTTTTTTTCTCTCTTTTACACACAAAATGTTTTTTTTTTTTTTTTTTTTTTCTATTCCTGTATATATGTATTTCCTGTTTTGTCACAGTAAGTTGAGGCAAGACACATTGACGTGCTAGTCATTTAAAAAAAAAAAAAATAGCCATGAACCATAATTTGCTATTTACCTAATAAGGTATTAGGGGCGGGACATTCACATTCTAGAAAGTATCTGATTGGACAAAAATCTGTGTAGTGCAAGATGAGTCATAATTTTTTTTTTCTCTCTCTCTCTGTAAAGTACATTTTAAATGTATATATTTGATAAAAGTAAATTTTGTCAGTGATTAGAAGAACATTAGCATATTAGCATGACCTCAAGTTAACACACTAAAAACTAAAAACTCTCTATACATATCTCCATCTCTTTCACTCTCTCTTACACACACACACACACACACAAACCAAACACACAGTTCTCCCCTGGAGGAACGTGCAGCAAAAAAAATCAGCAGAACACATAAAGCTCCACATTAAAATCAACGAAACAGACAGAATGATGCATTTATTCATCAGCTTCTTTCCGTCTCACCCCTCTGATAATTAAAACCTCCAATTATCATTGCTGGACACCCACTGATCGATATCAGCTGCCTGTTAGCTTGCCCGTAGCATTTTTCCTCTGTTTCGTCCTACTCTCTCTCTCTCTCTCTCTCTCTCTCTCTGTATTTTTGTTTTCCGTTAGAAAGGAAATGTAGGAATTTATTGCACCCTGATCAGGTTTCTCCCCTACAAACTTTAAAACCCAATTATTTTCCTCTCGTCCCTAGTGTGTGTATTGGTTTGTGCTGTGTTTATATGTATGAGATGCATTTCATGTGTTTTTTCATATGCGCTTGGTGCTCCACAGATTCTCAGTCTCAAGTGTATATTGTGTTAAGGTACAAGATTTGAGTTCATGTAGTTTTATTTGTGTGTGTGTGTGTGTGTGTGTGTGTGTGTGTGTGTGTGTGTGTGTGTGTGTGTGTGCGTGCGTGCGCGAATGCGTGTGTGTGTGTGTGTGTGTGTGTGTGTGTGTGTGTGTGTGTGGTGTACACTTAGCCAGGCTCCGCTTCACAGGAAACTTACAGTGGCACAGAGATGATGGAGCAGTCCCACCTTTTCTGTGTCTCTCAACTCACCCATTAGGAGCCATTTGGGGGCTTATGGGATACATAAATACACAGGTCAATGGCGGCGGCTTTAACTCCAAACACCAAACTAACAATCTCTGTGCAAAAAAAAAAAAAAAATCAAACTATTATGTGTTGCAGTTTGCTGTAATATCACTAATGGGGAATGGAGTATGGGGGAGCGCATGCCACATTAAAAACCTTTAGCACCCATTGCTAATTGCCCTGCATTTAATGTAATCGTTAATGCATCGAATTTAAGCCAATTTATCCCACGCTGTTTTATACGGCCACTGAAACAGCAGTTGGGTGATTATATTGATGAGTCACAGTTGTACAGTACAGTGTTTTTCGGGGCGTATGTAATTGTGCCTGAATGCGGGCATATGTGTGTTGCCTGACAGGAAGTGGGCAGTAAATGAAAGGGACACTAGGATTTGAGAAGTGAAAAAGGGGAATAATTAGGTATCAGCAAGCCACACACAGAATCTGCGCTTGCAGAACTCCCAGAAAGCTCAGCAGATTACCGCAGAGTTTGAATGTCTGTCGATAAGCGCACCTCCACTGCCCCTTATTTGTTCATTTATTAATTATTTTGACTAATATGAGGATGCTTTCAGCTACTAATAAAATGAAGTACTTATAGCTCAATTTAGTAGTTTTTATATTTTAAAATAAAATCCTTAATGTTTTTTCTTGTCCTACACCGCCAGAAAAAAAAAAAAAATGTTGAAAAAAAACTGCACCTTTAAAAAATAAACCTCTGTACCTTCAAGGTTAGTGCCTCAGTAACGAGCTCAAGTTACCATTTTTGCATTCACCACTTAACAGTGTGGCCATTAGTCTCAGTACCCAAATCTGCTTTTATTGCTGGCCTCCATTTCTGTATCTGAGATGTCAAAGTTTTGAGACCTTTGACTAGCAAATGTTCCCAGTTTAATTCTCCAAGCACAGAGCTTAAAGCACAGAGAAAGTGTTTATATTTTTAAATGGAGGACATTTTCAAATGCTGATATTATAGAAGCCTACACTACATATGTGAGCCGTGCTGGCAAAATGAGTCACAATAAGCTAATTTTCAAAAATTAGTTACTGTTATTTTCTGTCATTCTCTATTTAAAAACCTTCAAAATGATGCATGATTTGTTGGAATCCGACACCTGTTACAGCTGTTTGAAGTCGATAGCTTGAAGTCTATTTTGAGAAAAACTGAGTTAAAGTTTTCTGAAGGTTCCAAAACAAAATCGTCTTAACCATACCTTAAAATGGCTGGTAATACCACCAAATTTTGCACAAACCAAGTCAAAACCCATATCTATAGGAAAAATATATATATTCAACTTTTTTCCATGATTCCACAATTGTTTGATTAACATTAATGAAACAGACAGCCTATATATTAAGACACACTGTACCGCACGGTTATAATATAATGTTATGTTACGCATCAGATGTTTTTCCCCAGCAGTTAACTATACGTTCATTTAAGACATAACAGATAATGTTTGCGTGAATACTCATCAAGACAGATATTTTGAAATACTGTAATTCTGTGTATATGTATATCTGGATCTGAGGCGTCTTTGTGTGAGCGCTTCAGATATGTCAGTCGGTGCGAGTAAGATCGTTTTGTTTACATCAGCATGAGTTTGGAAATCACATTTCATTGGTTCAGACTCATGCCATCAAGAATTCGCTATGAATATTCACAAAGTTGGAATGCTGCGCTTTACAACAATACCAAACTTGTGCTGAGGGAAGAGCAGAGAAATACGGCATTTTTCATAGACAAAGGAAAGGTACTGCTCTCAGAAAATGTACAAATAAAGATACTTTTAGATGTTTAATTGCTATTTGGAGCATTGGGATTGCTAGATGAGGGCTTAATGAACTACTTTTTGTGAAAACCTCAATTTCGACCAAAATTGACATTTTTCACTTGTTTTTCCTGTAGCTCGAAATTAGCCTGTACGCATTCCGACTCATTTTGCCAGCATGGGTCACATATATTTCCTTTGTTCCAAAACCTTGTGTGCTGCCTAAGAAGTTAGAATTTTTAAGGCATCATAAAGTATTTATACGTATAATTTCGGGGTTGGTACGTTTTTTTTAATGGTTTTGAAAGATGTAATTTGCTCAAGGTTGAATTTATTTGACTAACAATAAAAATAATAATAATGAAATAAAATAACTGTTTTCTATTGTAATATATTTTCAAATATAATTTATTCCTGTGATGGAAAAACTGCATTTTCAGTATCCATTACTCCAGTTTTCACTGTCACATGATCCTTCAGAAATCATTCTAATATGCTGATTTGGTGCTCAAGAAAATGTTTTATTATTATCTATAGCTTATTATCACTTTTGATCAATTTAATGCCTCCTTTCTGAATAAAAGTATTAATTTCTTTAAAAAAAAAAAAAAAAAAAATTGCAATTCCAGATGAAGAAAAATTCATATAAAAAATAAAAGTATTTAAAACTGGTTTAATATCCAATTAGCTTCATGTATGTGGCTCTATGACTGTTAGGATGCTGCAGGCTTTATGTGACATGCACTTTATTGGCATTGATTAGAAAAGTTTATATATATGAATCTAAATCTATTTTGTATGGCAATAACAAATTATGGGTGGAAATGTTATGAAAGAACGGGTCAGTTACGAATGGAAAACTTCTTTATCCTTCCCCTTTCACCACATTCATTCATCCATCTATCCAGCTGTGGCCCTATTCATCCTTCCTTTCTTTTCTTCAGTCTTATGACAGCTCTGCCTCTCTTCAGACCACTGCTGCATCTCCAGCGATCGTCTGCTGAGATCCCTGAGTCATTTACTCCCTCTCCTCTCCTCCCATGCTTTCATTAAACCTCAAATGGGATGTCATGCTTCACCTTCATCCCTCGCTTGTCCCGTGTGAAAGGCTAGACCTTTCAGAGGCGATGGAGGGATGAGAAAAAGACCTGAGCACAGCACGAGAGTGGAGGGATGACCTCTCTGTTTACATTTGCCTGGTGCCACAGCCCCGCTGAGGCATTGATGTGGTATTACGGTCCCGGAGCGAAGCAGAGATAGAGAAAGCGTTGGAGAAAGATGAACAAGAGAGAAAAGTCAAGCGGTTCTCAGAGCGAATCCGCAGGAGTTTGGGGTCTTTAGCCTTTTCGATCACATTTTGGAGCCACTGAATGACGTCTTTGAACCCAAGTGCTCAGATCCATGAATTCCCAATGTAGACGTGAATAGTGCTTAGATAGTGCATGACCTGTTCAGCTCTACAGCATAGGGCTGTACCGTATGAGTGTAATGTGTGTGTGTGTGTACAGTATATCACAATCCAAAGCCAAAATCACTAATCTACTCTTATTAAAGGCCTCTTACTGTGCTGTTCTCTATCGCAACAGGATGCCGGCCAAGGTGTTTAACGTCTCCGCAAGACAACACCCTCTTTGTGCAGCAGCTTTTCTGATTTCAGTTGAACTCTTGCTTGTCTGTACTTCCTTTTGCTGTCTGCACCTCTTACTCCCCCTAATGGAGTTAAGTGGTACTGCAGGTCACAGCTGTGGGCTTGTCTGAACAAGGGGTTTGGAATGCAACTGTGTCCATCGCGTAAGGAGCTTGCAATGTATACACAGATCAGCTGAATTTACTTGTGTCGTCCGTGCTGGATATGTAGGTTTGCAGGCCTTGGCCTAGAAACAAACCCTAATCATATCAATGACTGTGGTGCTTTATGCTAAATAGAGCTTTTGAAAATGCTTGTTTAATCTGTAGAAATAAAGCTTATCTGTTAAACCAAATAACATAATCCTGTATTTGTTGACTCATACTGCAGCGCATTACTTAACGTGCTCGTCCTCCCGCTGTTAGATGACCTGATGGTGAACTGTGCGATGAAATGAAATTAGACATACGTACGCTAGCGGACACATTCAGCACTGCTGTTTGCTGCCACATATGTTCAGAATCTCAAGAGAAAATGAGGAAAAAAGTGAAACCGGTTTCCTCGAGCTGCGGCCAACTTCTCCATTCAGATGTTTCTTGAACCGTGAAAATGGCCGCATGAGCAACATTTCGGGTATTAAGAATTCATGACAGATTTTGTGAGATGGTCCGATCGGCAAGCTTGCTCGACAGCAATCGGGGAGTGGTGATGTAAAAAACGAGAAAAGGAAAAATAAACCATTCGGTTAGTCTGTAAATGGATTTGCTTGTTTGTGGGTAAAAGCACAGGATAGTCATGATGGCCATGTCTTTCAAAAAAGGAAATGCATTGAATGTCTTTCCTGTCACGGTGCTGAGACCTCTGTTAAAAGCTTCAAGCAACACTTTATACATTATGGAGAAAATAATGGGTAGAAATAAAAGCATTCTAAAAATACAGTCTGACAGATGAATAAATAGCACTCACAAACAGAAAAACTTTTGCCATTTGAGTGTTTCTTTTTATGTTGGTTTATTAAGAGGTAGGCTACTTTGTTCAGTAAATAATTTATGAAGTGTGAATGTTAGATCAGTACAGCTGTTGACATAAAGGAACACTAAATACTCAGACAATTTATGCTGAATTTGAATGTATCTGTATACATTCAAACAAGGCTTTCAACAATTGTTTTAAATCTTTTTTTAATCTTTATTTTAAAAATGTGTGTGTGTATATATACATACATATATATATATATATATATATATATATATATATATATATATATATATATAATATACAGTACTGTGCGAAAATCTTAGGCCACCACCAGCTTTGTTGTTTAATAAATGTTTTAAAAACCATCCATATGTATGTCTCTTCATTAAGATACAAACAGAAAATACAGGAAATATGTACAAAAAATGTAAAATAAATTAATAAATTAATTAAAAAAAAAAAAAATCAGAACAAAATGGCTTCAAGCAGAAATCAGTATTTAGTGTGACCTCCTGGACTTCTTCCAGTTTCTCAAAGAAGAAACTTTGAGAAACTTCTCATCAGATTTAGAAAGTTTTCTTGGCCATCCAGTCCTTTTCCATTCCATTTAGGTTTAAGAGAGCCAGATTCCTGCTATTGATCAAGTGTAAGGAGAGGTCACTAAATACTTGCCACTTTAACCTATAGAAGCTGTTTTTTTTTTTCCGTTGGATTTTTTTTTTTTTTCGGATTTTTTGTTTG
The DNA here is from genome assembly GCF_019924925.1 of Ctenopharyngodon idella. Lineage (NCBI taxonomy): Eukaryota > Metazoa > Chordata > Actinopteri > Cypriniformes > Xenocyprididae > Ctenopharyngodon > Ctenopharyngodon idella. The sequence goes on from NC_067228.1 coordinate 14,228,456, forward strand.
TTTGTTTTTTAATACTGCATGCAAATTTACTGTATATATGGTCATTTAACCATTACCATCTAATAGTGGCCTAAGACTTTTGCACAGTACTGTGTGTGTGTATGTATGTATGTATGTATGTATGTGTATGTATATATATATATATATATAAAAGCTAAGATATTCTGAAATTTATATTAGTCTTTTTCAATTCCAAATTAAATTTTTATGAACTTCTGTCTGAGGCAAGGGTACAACAATAAAATGTTAGGCATGAGGCATTTAAAAAGTAGATCAAATAAATAACCAAGTCATATGGTAAAAATATTGTAATGAAAATAATTGTTTTAGAAAAGTTCAAATCAATAATTTTATTCATTCAATAATCATTGTAATTACTTTTCACACTGAGAGGGAATGCTTACCCAACCATGAAATTTGACTTCACAAGATTACTTGTCAGCTACGATGTTGCATTTATAAATCTAGTAAAAATACACATAAAAATAAAGCACAGTCAAATCAGACAAACTGTCTGGTGCTTCATGCATTTGTTTTGGTGGTTTTGAAATGTCTTGAAGACCAGCGTTGTTTTTGTGGATTGTGACGTGCTTGCAGGGAGTCAGACGAAGGCAGAAGATTAGAGTACAATACAACGAAGTTTAATATCCAAGACAGGCACCAGCAAACACACGTAACATCAACAATACCGAACAATGAACTGAAACCAGGCAGGAACTTAAATATACAGGTAAATGAGGAGATTAATGGTGACACAGCTGAAGGTGATGGCAAATCATATCAGTAACCATGACAACTCATAAGTGGCGGGAAACTAGACAAAGGAAACACATGTGACTGAAAGTGACAAATTAAAAGTCCATGAAAATGAAACTAACTAAACAGAACCGTGACATGGATTAGACTTCTGAGCGGTTAATGTCTATGTTAGCCTTTAATGACAGCTAATCCAGACCGATCATTAAGACTTGTGCACTGAACTCCCCATGACGTTCTTCAATTTTCTAATTAAAAGTGTAACGGGTTTTCAATAAGGATATGTTCATGGTTACAATAAAAACACACAGCTTATGTGAGTAGCAGGGTCTCAGGTGCCAATCCGGAATAAAAGTTTGCTTATTAAACATCCTAACACATTTAGTTTTAATTGTGTTCAAATTAAATATCACTTATATAAATATTAGAATGATTTCTGAAGGATCATGTGACTCTGCAACAGAAAACAGATATTTTAAATTGTATTTGTTTGTTTTTGATCAAACAAATGCAGCCTTAGTGAGCATAAGAGACTTATTTCAGCAACTTTAATATTATATTAAGTATGTTTTTGCTTCAGGTTGATCTATTCAGATGATCTTTAAGGAAATAAAGAGAATGTCAGAAGTTTTTTTTATTATTATTATTATTATTTATTTATTTATTTAATCTGTTATCTGTTGTTGCATTTCAGTTATACAAGTCCATAGTCCAAAAGTCCATAATTACTTCACATATTAAAAGCTTCACATTAGCATATTGAGTGTCTTTACCATGTCCATTTTAAACCTATTTTTATACCCATGATTGTGCTTTTACATCTTCTTTGAAAATAAGGCATGGACTAAATTTAAGGTAATGAACTTTGAACTTTTCCTTCTGTCAGAGGAGTTTGGGACAATCCAGATTGACGGGGCATCGGTGGGGGGAACTGATTGGCATGGGGCGCATTATCCTGCTTTCCTGCTGTAATTTCATGCGTCTCAATCCCTGCCACAGACCGCAACATGGAACCAAGAATTTAGGCAAGGGTCAGAGTGTCAGGATTAATTCGGAGGGGTAGGAAAAGGAAAAAAAAAATGGAACATCCCCACCCCCTTGTCATAACCCTCCCTCTCTGCCTGCCCGCCCGCGTTCATCTACACCAGCTGTTGCCCTGTTGCTATTCCAGGCCGAGGGGAAATGGATCTAAAAGGCCCTGGCAGATGATGCAGCTATGAGATTATTACCATGCTGCTTACACTCTCACACACACACACAATGAAATGCCCTCAGATCTGCGCAGCAATCAACCTTCATGTCAGAGAATGTAGTCCTGATTAAATGTCCATGACTAGCTCCATAACCCTCACCATCATCTTCTTTTTCAATATTTCAGACATTACTTCTCGAATAGCATAAAAGATTCTGCTGTCATATTACATATATAAACAGACAATAATATGACAGCAGAATCTTTCATGCTAATTCACTTTGTAATTCAAATTCAATATATAAAAATTCCTTAAAGGGATTAATGTTAGAAATCTATAAATATATGGGAGACATTTAATAATTGCTTTGGCAATGCGGTACCACAGTTGTGCCAGTAAAGTTTGTTTGAATATTTTAGAGCAGGCATTGGCTCTGCCGTGGGTAAGATCGCAGCTGGCATTTGTCCCCCATAACCCACTGCTGTTTAAAAGCGACAGAAATGCCCATCGGTCAGAGATGTGCAGGTTCAACAGCAGGGCAGAGGGACGACTTGCCAAAGGAAAAATAAGAGGACAAGGAAGCTAAGCTGTTATACCAAACCGACATTGTCAGCATTATCGTGGCCTCTTTTTGAACCCCAAAAAGTCGGTCAATTACTTTTGAGAGATTTGGGCGACGATTTGATTGCGTTTCTGTAGATGATATAAAGAGAAAACGGAATGAATAGAGACACACTGACCCTGCTTTAACCCCACCTGCATCCCTAGAGGAGAAAATGACCAGTGACCGTGAGGGTTGTTCTTTTCTGTCAGTTGCAAAGAGTTTATTTGTTCATGTGCTTCCAAAGACTCTCTCGGTTAATATAATATGAGGATTTTGAAAGTATGATTGTGTTTAGACGCTTTTGCGTTATTGAAAGGTTGTGCACATACATGCATGAGTGACGTTACACGTTGACATGGTTTTTAATTTCGTTTCAGAGAGAAAATGTTAATTAATCTCAATAGTGACTATTATTTTGGAATAATATATTACAAAATAAATGAACAATGAATGAAAAATAAATGAACAGAACTTGCAGAAGATATTTTGAAATAATAAGGTTATAGAATTTGAGGTCTTATATGAACTACATGTTACTAATGCTTATTTTATAAAACCTAACATACTGATATACAGGATATACTGTAATGTTCGTAGTTGACATTATTCCTTGTACTGATACTGTTTTTTTTTTTTTTTAATTGTATTGTATTTGTTTTTGCATTTTTGTTCGCGCTGTGCAGTTGAGCTTAGTAGATATCATTATTGAACCAATTAATCATATTTTTGATCATTTAGCATTTTTACAGCCCTACATTCAAAAGCCCTTGTATATAATCATCAAATTCCACATGACCTGCACTGCCATACCTTGCCTTGTGTTTGTTCGCATTAATAATCACTGTTAAAACTGTTTGGATCAATGTGCCTCAAAGTAAAACATTTGCCACTGTGCCATTTTCTCTTTTTAACAACAACACATTTAGGGCAAAGATTAAACCGTCTGAGTATAAGTAGAAAACTCGCTTTATTTCCAAAAATCTGCTTCATGAGTTTAGACAGACGGGTTCACGGGGAGTTCATGTGTCTCTTGTGATTGGTGAGAAGTGGCAGTGCCCACAACGGAGATCTGGGCTGCTGTCCTACTTTGACAATGGATCTAATCACTATAAATAATAATAATAAAAATAATAATAATAACCATGTATTTTTTTTTATTTCCCCTTCATTTCTTTACTTTTTAATATTTTACAGACCCTTCATACATGCTTAAATATATTGACCTTTTAACCGTGGTTGGATGGTATGCTTAGAACATTAAACGGACTTGATTGTCTGTGGTCATAATCTATTATAATTTCAAAAATGTGATAAAATGTGATGTATTCAATAAGCATGCATCCACAAAATCAAGCTTGAACAACAGCCAACCTGCTAGACATTTCTGTCAGCTCGTAAGTGCTGTATTTTTTTAAACATTTTTTTCAAACATGCCAACATTTGTCGGCAGTTTGTTACTGCTTCGCTATTACTTCTTTACTGCAAACATGCATGATTTGTAAGTGTGTGTTTGATATATCGGTAACACTTTAGTATAGGGAACACATATTCAGTATTAACTACGACTTTTCTCTCAATAAACGCTTAATTTACTGCTTATTAATAGTTAGTAAGTTTGTTGTTAAGTTTAGGTATTTGGTAGGATTAAGAATGTAGAATAAGGTCATGCAGAATAAGGCATTAAAATGTGCTTAATAAGTACTAATAAACAGCCAATATTCTAATAATATGCATGCTAATAATCAACTAGTTAAAAGACCCTAAAATAAAGTGTTACCGATATATCTTGATATATATCTTATAGTATTTTAATATTTTATAACGTCGTAACTGGACTACAGTTTACAACCAGGCAATGTACCTCAGATCAAAATCATTAAGAACACGCACTTGGAACACAAATCTTTAAAAAACCAAAAATAATAATAAAAAAAAAAAACATAAGACTTTATAGTAATTGATCATTTAGCCTATATTAACTCAGATTTTTGTAATAAACAGTATGTTAGAAGTAACATATTGTGTCAGATATATAAATATCAATAGTCTATTCATGTTGATCAGTGGTGGGCTAAAACTAAAACAGCCAAAGAATTAATTATATATTCTTTACTGACAATAGCAAGCCTATATATTCTATTATTGTGGCAATTTAGCTATTTTCAACCAGCAAAATTTAGAACCAGAATATAATGATTTCTTAATACAAACAAACCCTGTCTTTATTGTATTTGAGTGAATGAGGGCAGTTCATGCGACACAGTTGTCTCCCGCCTCTCTGTGCCTGCGCATTAAATTGATAATACCTAGAGTTCACGGCCTCCACTTTAAAACACACAGACAGCGTTCCAGTGACCGTTTCACCCCACACAGATCCCAGAAAGAGAACGACTGAGAGAGTGATAAAGCTATTGCACTTTTTTTTTTTCTCTCAACATCAAGATTCAAGAATAAATCTTATTTATAAATATACAATATAAAGGAACATGTAAGATGTTTAATGTTTTCTTTAATAGTTCATTGTGGTCCTGTGGTGTGATAAATTAAAAAATTAAATAATATAATATAATATAATATAATATAATATAATTGCATGCAGTTTTTAATGACAATTGTAATTGAGAGACTACATTTGTCACATCACAGCACCTTAAAAAAAAAAAAAAAACTAATGAAGAAAAGGATTTATTTAAAACAAAAATTAAACACACACACACACACACACACACACACACACACAAGACAAATGGTGATCAGTCACAACACCCAAAATATATTCTTTCATTTATACGTTCATTTACAGTTTATCTTGAAACCTTGATTTTGCTATAAACACAGACTGCTATAAACACAGACACACTTGTGTTTAAACAGTTACATTTATTAATATAGCAAATTATTCATTAAACAAACAGCCAACACTCACAAAGAGTGACACGGTTAATTTGAATCCAAAAATAACTAAACACATTTTGATTCCTTTGATAAATGACTTAAACAAATAGCCCATGAAGAATTACTGGCCCTATTGTCTCCAGTAGCCCCTGTGCTTATGATATGAAAATAATTTGGTTTTGATTAGGCTGCCAGGTAGTTCAATAATGCACGTCGTGCATCACTGACTAAACTAAATACATCTCCATCAACAAGACTGTTATTTCAGTAACGATCCAGCCGATGGCACAAATTGATTCAAAGCACTATTGTGAAGCCAGCCCCCCTCTCCTCCACTACATACAAACACACAAACACACGCACATGCCAATACAATCCTACACACACTCATGATATATGTATTAGCATTCAGCTGGCTTCATAGAGCATCATGGGTAAATGTTGGATAAAACAGATCCAAAATCAAGCACTGAAACAACAGAAGGGGATTGTGTGTTTGTGTGTGTTAAAGAGTAAACTAAATAAACAATGATGCATTTGGGATGGTCACTGCTGGGTCAGGGAGTGTGTGCGTCCTCGCTTGGTTTGCTGTCGTGCCGTGAGCGGGTTTCATCAGTTGGGTTCTCGGCAGCTAATGTGGAGTGAGTGTGCCGTCTACTGTACAATCTCAGAATTTAGCACACATGTCACGCGGAATACATTCACACACATGTAGCAGACAAATAGGGTTCAATAACTGTGGCCTTGAGACCTGGTGGTTTGTCTGAATTTGATTTGTTTCTGACATTAATCTTTTCTGTGTTTACTGAAATTTGTTCAATCAAGATTGTGTGAATTTAATACTTACAAGTGCTTACCGTTATGTTAGATCAACAAATATAGCAGTATTATTTGCTTTCACATGTAGTTAGCTTGGACTTTTTTACATTTTACATTCTTATAGTAAATATATATGCTGTTTATCCTTATTTTGCAGGATTTTTTTTTTTTTTTTTTAATTCAGAAAATTAATAATTCTACCAGGATATTTTTGGAAGCTGAATTGAAGACATAAATATTATTTTTATACAGTAGAACATTTAAGGAATTTAATGAAATAACAAAAAATCTAAATATTAGAGACATATAGAGTAACAAAATATGCATTTATGTTCACATTTTAAATGTCAGAATCTTAAAATATAATAATTTTATTTTGTTATCTTTTATTTATTGGCATTATTATTTTGTCCTTTTTTTCTTTTTTGACTAATGTTTTATTACATTCAAATGCATGTTACAATTATCTAGTGGCACTGAAATCTCATTTATTTATTTACATACATTTTGATTGATAATATATTGGGAATATTTGTAAAATACTGTTTCCTAATTTAACTGTCTGAATTTGGTTTTCAGATCTTTAAGTTTTGATGTGTGGTTCTGCTGTTCTCACCCACGCGTGGTTTTGGGGTCCCTCAGGACAGAGATGCGTGACAAACAGGAAAAGACATTTGTTGTTGGTGGGCTGCACCTGTTGACCTCGCTGATCCAAGTAAAAGAGATTTTTTTACCCGTTCCGTGAGTACCGACCATCTATCCAATATATATATTTAGTTCAGAGAAAGTCAAAATGATTTATTATATAATATTAAATAAATGAATATGTTTATTTTTGTTTTCACAGTTATGTTTGTTCAAAGTTTAGACAACAAGGTTCACTCGCAATGTCACACATTTAGTCACCTTATAATAACAAGCATAACAACTCAAAGTGTGTCCTAAAAAATATGGCGTAGTATTAAACCAAATAAATAATAGATAAGTAACCATTAATATCTCTCACATACTCTCTCTCTCTCTCTCTCTCTCTCTCTCTCTTGCTTCTGTCTGTCTCTCCTTACTTTAAGTGCATGATTGAGAAATTTAAAATAAACAATGGAAATGATTCGGCAATCAGCATTTCATTCCATTTCCGAAATCAAGCTAGCATCCAAAGTGCAGCCTCTTGAGTAGCGGAGTGCACGCGCTCTTTTACTGTCATCACAGGCAATCATATGAAATCAGAGATGAGGGGAAAATATGTAAAATAGTGAGTAACGCGGCATAATAACAGTTTCATTGTCGTCTTACATGCTAACATGCTGACCGCAAGCAACTGAGACCTCAGCATGTGTAATTTGACATTCCTTCTTTCTTTACATTTAAATTTATTCTCTCACTCTGTCCACAACATGACTTTGTTCTGAGTTCTGAATGTTCATATTTACAATGTTGAAGAATATTAGCATACTGATGTTAGCATTTAATTTGAATGCACAGTGTGTATCATTATTAGGATTGTAATTATTGTTATATATATATAGTATTTAAAAGATGAGTATTAAAAAGTATTTAACAAATCAGTATTTCATAACAAATAATTCATGAATTATTTCAATGATCAATACATTTTCCAGGCATTACTATCCATGTATTTATTTTGTATAATATAATATAATATAATATAATATAATATAATATAATATATACATTTTGCCATTTTTAATAACTCAATAAGCACATTTGTACATTCACTTGTTTTACCTAACTATACATGTTGTGGTCATCATATACTGTAATCATATTCATAATCAAGTTCATTTACGACTACTTAAGCTCCCAAAATAAGTTACTAATAATAAGTTACGATTTTAAAAAGCCATCATCAGAAAATAAAATCATATTTTTTTCATTGTAACATATTTAATAATTTTTAAGTAGTTTTATTGTTGCTGTTGTTTTTTTACACAACAGTTTAATGTTATCATTTAGATAATATATTCGAATGCTTTTGAAAATGCAATTAAACCAAAAAAAAAAAAATGTATGTGGTTATAAAGCTTGTGTCGAGGCTTACAAATGGGTCAGGATAGCATTATGGTGAGGAACAGTCGGTCAGAGAGAGTGCGCTGTGATGTGAGCCACTCAACCGAACTGTCCCCACCTGAGGCACACACTTGCCCGTCTTTCACCCTGTTACATAAAGTGTGCGGCACCAATGCTTCCCACTCCAGGGTATGGGAGACAGAGAAAGAGAGAGAAGTGTTCAGCCCAGCTTTTGGCCTGTAATTACGCTCCTCAACGGACTCATGCGATGCTGACCCAGATATTGGCTGGAAGAACTTACTGCAAAACTCTCTTAAAGTGTGTGTGGTTGCCATGTCTTTATGAGAATGTTTAAGTGTGTGAGCCAGAAACCAGACCTGAACAGTAGTATTGATATGAGGCTGCCCGGCTGTAACCCGCCAGTCTGCAATCATAAAGGTATGGCTGTAATTTCTGCCGTTCCATGATGGTAATTGCAACCCGACTTCTCATGAATGCCCCACTGATTCACCCAGACCACCATCTAATTTAGGTCTCATAAAAAAAGTCAACTAGCTATAACTCATCCGATTGGTCAGATTTTTTTAACCTTTGATCCTTGCATAGATCAGTCTTGTCCCATGAGAGAAACGTTGGATGAGTCTCTTTGATGTTTCTGGAGTGATATGGAAATTCATCCCTGATGATACATCATTACTAGACTTCCATCAGGATCTCCACTGCAGTTCATGACATAGTGATGTTCCTCTTCTTTTTCCCCTACATTTGGAGTTTGCTTTTGTTATTGTTAGGTTTGCCAAAAACTTCTTAAAAACTCCATGGAAAGTTTAATGAAATGTAGAATTGTTTGTCATTAAAACGCCAATAAACAAAATACTTTCTCTGTACCAATACAAGTGCTGGAATGTGGTCGGTGGCGTAGGCGTGGTAACTGATGGCCTAGTTTATTGTGATTAGTGCAGTTGCATTAAATTGAGAGGAGGGTGCAGAATGACTAAGACTGATGCCAAACTTTCAGTGTGGAAAATAGGTCATGCGCTTGTAATGCAACTGAACTTTTGAACCGAACAAAAGTGCTTCTATTGTCCTGACACTCAGCCCCTAAGACCCGTAAAAAGACATCATGTTTATCATGAAGGCTTACTGATTTATCTTTTAATACTCTTGTATTTTTTATTCAGCTGATAAGCAACTGCAGCTATTTTTTCATCTGCAGGCAACAAACACGCATTGTACATTTCTGTACTTTTGGTAGACACAAGAGCATCTTAACCTTGCAGAAAATGCATATTTAATTTGGAATAAATGGCTGGTTTATATATATATATATATATATATATATATATATATATATATATATTAGTGCTGTCAAAAGATTAATCGCGATTAATCGCATCCAAAATAAAAGTCTGTGTTTACATAATATGTATGTGTGTACTGTGTATAATTATTATGTATATATAAATACACACACATACATGTATATATTTAAGAAATATTTGCATATTTGTATATACTGTATATTTATATAATTTATATTATATATAAATACAAATATTTATATATAAATAACAGATTTTTCTTAAATATATACATGTATGTGTGTGTATTTATATATACACAATAATTATACACAGTACACATACATATATTATGTAAACATAATATATAATATTTTATTATTATAATTTTAGATTTTATATTTTTAAGGTAACTTATTTTGGGAGCCAAAATATTAAAGTAGTAAATAAACTATATATTATGATATAATGGCCACAACCTGTATGTATTTTGATGTAAATGTATATTATGTATAATAAGTAGTAATAATATGGTATTAAACATTTACAAAATTATTGTATTATATTCTATTATTTTATAATTAATATAAATATTTTATATATCTATTTAATGTATTATGTCATATATTAATGTAATATATATTGCTGTTGTATACTTTGATTGATAGATAGATAGATAGATAGATAGATAGATAGATAGATAGATATTTTATATTTTGAAAGTTAGTGCGTCAGTGATATTTTGACAAAAACGTACACACATTTTATATTTTGAAGGTTGGTGCGTCATTGTGAAGCAGCCCTATCGACTGACGGCAAATTGTGTTGTGATAGTCTTCAACCAATCAGAGTTGCTCTTCGGTGAGAAGCTGTGATTGGATGACGCTTCTTCCTGTTTAGCATGTCACTTTGTTACCCTCTGAATGACCTCGTTTTCTGTCCTGATGGAAACAAGCAGCACTAAAATGTGCTCACACACACACACACACACATACACACAAAAATCAAGATGGCGACACATGGTACCTTATTTTTCTTGCTGTGGTTTCTTCCTGTATCTTCACCAGCAGAGACGCTGTCATCCAGCACGACCACCATCTTGAAATGAGTGCAGCGCCTCTTTGTGATCACCAAATTTTCTAATTATTAATTCTTTCGTGTCCTACATGTTGTTTTGATGGCAATCGTGACTGCAAAATTAAGTTAATTCATCATTTGTAAAATATTTTTATTCCACAAACGCCGCTGCGAGAGAACGCGTGCCGAAATCCCGGAATACATTCCTTCGAATATTGTTTGCCTTTGCTCTTTATCCATCTCTTTCTCCCTTTTTAGCCCTTTTCCCTGCCACTGCATGTGTGTGTATGTGCGTGTGTGTCAGGCAGCCTCATAATATCAGATTGCACAGGCTGCACTGGCCAAATGTGAATTTTATACTCTAGTGAACACAGGCTTTTGCTTTCATTAGCTCACATTCTCCTCAGCGGTGCAAATACCCTGTCGCTGCGCACAAGGGGTGGCAGACGGACCGCCGCGGATGGGAGGGGGTCTCTTGAGTTCCAGAAAGCTCTGCTCCAGAGCCCCTGCCTGGGGCGGGGGGGTTTGCGGTCTAATTTGCCCCATATTGCACCACTGTTTAGGCCCGGCTACTGGATTTTCTGTAGGCGTGTATGTGCATGCCTGGGGTAAATTTGGCCGTTTAAAATTTCTTATTGAATCTCATAATCCTGAATAAATGCGTAATATGACTTCACCAGCTGTGCGGCATTAAAACTCTCATTTGTTAGCATCACTTCCTTAAAGCTCACGGCTCAGGCAGCGCATTTTGTAAGTTCTCAGTTTCAGCAAAAATCCACCGTTTGCTTTCCAGTGTTCACATTTACATTATCGTGCGTTACTCACTCTCAGGCATTTCTTAGGTTACATCAAACGTTTCTAAACCTGATTAGGGAGAAAATCCAGCTGATTCTCCACCAATCAGCAGCCATGATCAAACGTCTAGCGACATTATGAAGGCAAAGCGCGTAGACGCTTTAGCTTTGGATTATCGTTCATGAGGAAAACTTTTTTCTCTCACTCTTTCTTCCCAACTCGGCGCGGCTGTTTCTCATCTTTAGTTAATGCTGCGTGAGAGGAGATAGAGAGAACAAATTGAGAGGAGAAATGTACTTGTACGTAAACATTGCGCCTGCTCGAAAACAGGGCCAGAAGATACAAGAATTGTTTCTGTCAGAGTCCCCCTCGAGAGATGAAAGGAAATGCTGGCTCTGTCTCATACTATTACAGACTCTTGCTTTCTCTCTCTCCCTGAGAACCTGCAAAGAAAGTTCACTTCCCTCTCTCACTCCTTCCTTTTACTGATTACCTTCATTTGTTTTCCTCTGTTTTTATTTGATGACTCTTTAGGACAATTGCCTGGCCCACATCTCAATAGATGTCCTCATTAAAACAGATTACCTCAGATCCACAGCGGACAGAACGAGGGATGACAAAATAAAATGGCTGCGTTTGTCTTCCCCTTTCTTCCTCGTTCTACTTTTTCAGTTTGACCGAGTGCACACGCAACATTGACTTTAACCCGTTACCACAGGACGTTTATTGATTCATATTTAAAAGTTGTACTTCTTTTAACTTCCATAACATTTCCATTTACTTCTTTAACATTTCCATACCGGAAAAAATCACAATTCACAAAAGAGTATAAATAAAATAAAAAAATGAGTCCAATCAGGGTTTATCTGAGTTTTATTAAATTAAATTAAATTTAAAAAAGCTATCAAATCTTAATGATCTGTCTTTATTATTTATTATTATTATTATCTGAGACCACAAAACTGATGGGTGCCGCTCTGTTGGAAAACAGCGACTAGGTCTAAAACCTTCAGCTGACACAAGCTCACATCTTTTTCTATGTAAATTAGCAGAACCCTACATGAAGCACACACAAGACAAACTTGACAGACAACTAGTTGTCCATTATGGTTCAGTTCACACAGCACACACTTACCAAACTCACTCTAAAAATGTAGTCAGTACAATTTCACAATGCAGATTTCACACTATTTATAAGCAAACTATGTGTGAACGTGGCCGTATTTAACACTTTAAAATAGGTCTGACAACATTATTCTGCTGCTGTGTAAATGTCGCCTCTGTCTCTTTCCTTCACTTTCGGGTTCAAACAAAGTGCAGCGGTCAGAGTGAGTGAATAGTAGCTAAAATGGAAGTGTCTTCAGGCGACCTGTCATCTCTGTGTCACTGCGGATGCCAAGATGTGTGCAGCGCCTCCCCCTACACCACCCGACCCTGTTCATTTCTTCCTCTATCACCCCTTCCATCTCTCTCAACCCTTTTATGCACCCTCTATCGCTCCTCAGCGGTGAAACCGGATCTGAGCTTTACCGTAATCGGCGGTTATGTGAAACAGACCTGATCACGGTCCCGTAGCCAAGATCAAGGTAGAGAAACAGGGCAAAAAAATTCACTAGTGTCTGTGGAGTTTTCCACTTGTTTTCCTTTTTTTTTTTTACATACAAAAACAATTGTTTGTGACTCATCTTTTTTTTTTTTTTTTTTTTTTTTTCACCACATGAATCTTTTTTGGTTTCTGTGGGGCCAATTTGATTGACCCCTCCTGATTTATCGATATGATTAAAGGAACCATTCATTAGTGTTTGTCCGTCGGCAGATGAAGGGAAGGTGGATGTTAGTGATAGAGTTTGGCAGATGACAGGAAGGGGTTCTGTAAAGTCTCGGATAACACACAGGCTGCACCAACAACACATGTGGTGGAAGCCCTAAAATGTATTTTGCATATGAATGAATGTGTAATATGACACACCATAACAACAAGTTGCTGTAATTTGGGCTAGTGATGCTTTGCTTTGAATAGTGTCATCATATATATATATATATATATATATATATATATATATATTTTTTTTTTTTTTTATAGTATTATTTATTGTAAAGTCTGCAGAAAAATTAAGGAAAAAGAATAAAACAGAAAAGCAATGAATAATTTCAGATCCTGCAAGTCATGTAGTTTTTTAAACAGCTTCTCTCACGAACAGTTAACACTGCCTCATAAAGTATTTTCACACTGCAGTATTTATCAGACATTGCACAATATAATATGTGTTCATCTGTGTACATTATCATACCTCTTATTTATTTTGTCCTTCATCTGTGTTCTTTGACATATTTTAGTTATACGTTTTATACGTTATTTTATTTTACTTGTGTATATAATTTGTACATTTTTTTTTTATATAATTATATATTTTTTTTATATATAATTATATAATTTTATTAATATAATATTTAACATAATGATAATGATTGAAGAAGATGCTGTTCCTTTAATAACCTCCCAATGCTACAACTTCAAATTAATGATCAGCTCTAATTTCGGGTTTTATATTTTATATTTAAAAACCCAGAGACCACACTTTCCAAAGTAGCACCCCTACAAAGCCCTCCTGCCTCTTTTACACACATCAGATTTCTTTGCATTTCTTGTTGTAGACATTTGGTTTTTCATGAATTTCTTAAAGAGTATATTCATCACCGGCACTTCGTGTTGGGTAGAGTGAATCCAATTAAAATGATTTTGCTGCGATTTTTTTGTCATGTTATTGCGAGACTAGCTGAGAGGAAAAGTTATGGGTGTCCTGCTGCTTGACATTTCACTTGGAATAATTCATACGCACTTTGTAAATAATTAAGCCAGTTCGTCCGTTTTAAAAGCTGCTGCTGCTTTCTGTCATTTGGATGTCACTGTAGGTTTTGCCTATTTCCTCTCTGAAAAACCACTTTAGTTTAAGTATGTATGTGTGTGTGTGTGTGTTTCAGTAAATAAAAATGCACATAATAATATGTACATAAACACAAATATGATATAAACCACACAGAAGTGGCCTTAAAAAAAATGTACCGTCCACAATTTTCCTCTTTATACGTTGGCTTGTCACGCAGGGTCTCTTGGGGTATTGTTTGGCTGAGTGAGTTGCAATTGATATAATAAGTTTTCGATGGTCATTAGTAAACTTTTGCCAGTTTCACTAATTACTGTTGACAGAGCAGCCCTCATAGGCCTCTGACTGTCTATTAGAGATGCAAATCTGCTGTCACTGATCACAAGCTATGAGACTTTATCTTAATGAATTTAATTTCTCCATAAACCTATACAATTTTATATTTTATGACATAAAACTTTTTAAAAAAAAATATTTTATAACATAAAACATCAATGTTGTAATAATAATAATAATTGGCTGTACAATATATTTACATCAATTCCAGATACAGTTTCAGTTAAAATACAAATGCTTCATTAAGAAGTTAGTAAAGAAAAATACTACTACTACAACAAATAATAATAATAATAATAATACAGATAAATAAAATCATGTATTTTTCTCTTTAAAAAAACAACAGCAGCAACAAAATGACATTCTATAAAAAATGTTCATTTTCACTATAAGCTATTTTCAGTTTAAGCTTTTTTACAGATAGATCATACAGTATTTACAGTAAATATTGCGTATAATATACTGTATGAAATATATGTGTGTGTATTATTCATATGTGTGTTTATATATATGATTTATATTTTCATATGATGCATTGTTATATTTTGTTGTGTTCAGACAGCAGCTAAGTGCTGAAGCCAGTCTGCTGCATGCGCTGGAATAAGGAAGTAGTTGTTTCATTGCGATGACTGTGTTTCGGCGGTGACCCCGGTATGTTTCTCCTCCGTGATTTTGACCTCTGTGTCCTTTGCACATCACCCATAAAGTGGCTCCCCTCTGGGCCCTGTGCTTCACCTGCCAGAGCCAATAGAGCTCACACAACCCACAAAGAATCTGTCTCTAACCTTGAAAAAAAAAAAAAAAATCAATCCATTTTGCGTATTTTATCTTCAAAATAAATGTAATCCCAAAATGAACCAACCTTAAAAATCGGAAAATACGAAGGAAAAAAAAAACACTACTCTAACAACATTATATTATATGTTGCACAAATTAAATGGTTTAATACTGACTGTCAACAGGTATCCAGTCAAGGCTAGTCTGGGTAGTTCTCATGAGTAAAACAGCAGCACATGAGAGGGTTGAGCCGTGGGTCACCATGATGTCGTAGCGCATCCATCAGCTCTGTTTCTGCCTGAGCAGAGCGGGACCAAGGGTTGTTTCAGAACAGCGACAGCACCGTGAGACGCTTGATCAGGTGACGAGGCGCTGCACGCCCTCCGGAAGATGACCCTGCAGAACTTTGGGTGTTGAGGTGGAAGAGATGCCAGTGTGTTGTGGCTCCGGACAGCTAACATGATGCGTGTGTGGTGTAAAGTGTTTGCTGATACACAATCGAGGGCCTGACAAGGCGGACTTCAAGTTTCAAATCAAATACACTGTCGGACACAAAGTCGAGGGTCGAAAAAAGTGGCCGTCAATTTGTTGACAAGCAAGCGCTAAATTTCCCTATGATTCTGAGGGTCAGTAATTTCTGTAAGGCGCAGACAGAGAGGAGAATTCACTGGAAGGAGAAAATGGCAGTTACCACAGGGAGGACACACAATGAGACAACTCGTGCTCAGGGTGTGTGTTTTCTGTTAGAACGTTGTGTTTTGCCAGCCGTAATATGAGATGTGATTTCGTAGATTGTTTGTTTGGATCTCATAAATTTTGTTAGCACAGGTTATGAAGAGGCTGAATCATGCATATGTGCTGGAGTTAAACATGAGTTTGTCGTTGGTAAGTAGGGCAAAGTGGTGCATGATGGGAAATGGAGTTCGGAAGAAATGTTTTTTTTGTTTGTTTGTTTTTTGTTTGTTTTTTTCAGAACAAGTGCAATACAGAATAACATTAATCCATGCAGCATTTGCTCTGTACATGCTCTAAATTAGCTTTTAGCTAACATCTAATTTGCAGTTCATGCCTCTGGTTTGGCTTTTCAACAAAGGTCAGAGAAAAACTGAAAAAAAATAAAAAAAGGTATGACAGTTAATTTAATTTTATCGTATCAAATCTACCTTTAAAAAAAACCTGTAGCTCTAAAAAATTGTTTTGTGCTTTCATGTATTTCGTGAAATGTCCTCTTATTTTATATACTATATATTTTATATACTGAATTTTTGTGCTTTTGTAATTTTTAGTTTTTATTTTATATTTCTATTTAGCTTTAATTCATTTTTATTTCAGTTTAAATTTTATTAATTTTACTACTTCAGCTTAAATTTTATTTTAGTTAGTAGTCAAGGCAAAATATCTAATTTTTAGTTAAAGTGTTTCATCTAATATTAATTTTATTTCAGCTTAATTTCAATTATATTTTTTTTATTTATTTGTTTGTCACGATTCCCTGTGTCTCTGTTTCATGGACCCTTATTTTGATATTGTTTTGTCTTGTCTTTTTGTGCCTATGTTCAGTTCCTGTGTAAGTTCCTTTACATTTCCTGCGTCCCAATGTGCATACTATAAACCCTATAGCATACTATAAACCCATAGTACAAGTAAAAACATGTAATATTGAGTTCATTCATATAAAAACGCAGACCAACCCTTTCACACCTGTGAAAGGTTATCCCATTTCCCACGCTGACCATTCCAAGATGGTGGGCGCGCCGTGTCTGGAGCGGTCGAATGTGGCACCTATGTTTCCATTGCTGTCTACGTATACTAATAACTTACACCTGTCCTTCATTTAGCCCCTTGTCATCTTGTGTATATAAACCCTCAGCTACCTTCTGTTTTTCTTCTTGTGTTAACATTTCCTGCTTGTTCCTTGTGTTTATTAAATGTGATTTCATCTGCATCAAGCCTCTTGAATCTGGATTATCAAGTCAAACCAGTATGTGACCATTTTATTTCAGCTTAATTTCAATTATTTTATTTGAATGACAGCTTATGAGGGGCACTAATGTTCATTCAGACATATCATTTTAAGTTATTCATCTTTTTAAAGTAGTGACTGGACCAAACAATATTGTTTTTCACAAACAATTTTAATAGACTCTTGTATAATTTCTCCTGTTGAGCATTAATCTGGAAATGGCTTTCCAGCTTTACATGAGCTCACAGGTCTCATTTTAATGTCTTCTTACATAATTCAATCTTCATAATTGTCATTACAATTAAATGAAGCAGATTTATTAAAAAAATAAAAATAAAAAACAGTGCTTTGAGAATGACAGTGAATATAATTGTGTAAAATAAAGAAGTGAATACCTCATTCATCCCGCAATAGTCACAGTATAATCATTGCTATATTTAGTGTTCACTGTCTGCCGTAAGGATTTAAGGTGAAGCTGTGGTTTAAACTGAAAGCGAATGACATTTATGTTGCTAATTTGAGAGGAATATTTTGGTTGTCGGCATTGCATGATGCAGCCAGACTTTGACTCGTCTGCAGTGCTTCGTGTTTGTTTCCATTATAATTTTAGCTTTGGAGTACAAAGGACCCCTCTGTTCACGCAGGGGGAATTAGTCAGTATGTATACACTTCAGTTCTAGACAGTGTTATATTGAATATAAGTAAAACAAGCAAGATTAGGCCTCCGGTAAGTTAAAGGAACAAGGCATGACAATCTCTAAAATTAAATGCTGTCATTCCAGCTCAAGTCATGGACAATATGATTGCTAAGAAACTTGTTCATGTTGTTTCTGTTAAATTGCATTCATAATGTAATGTTTATACTGTATGCCTAGAGCTGGTTAACATGTTGTAACGTTGTCTGATTGTAAAGTAATTGCATTGGATTTATTTATTTTTTATTAATTTTTTTTTTTTTTTTTTTGGTCAAGAGTGGGTCTACAATTTTTCAAAATGTTTGCTATGGAGAGAAAGTGTGGCAATTTGAGCTCAAATGTTCAGCCATAAATGACAACGCTGCCATTATTTATTCACTCTCATGTCATTTCAAACTTTTATTGATTCAGAGTGCAAAATTCAAAACTGTAGAATTGTTACACTTTCAATTCATGATGGTGAATTTGAATTGAATTGCCTACATCCCACGGAAAGTTGAATTTGAGTTGAATTAACAGGAATTTACTGTATTATAATTTAAAGAAATTCAACACAGGGAAATGAAGTAATATTCCACACTGATCCAGAAAAAAGATAATTTATTAAATGTGGTGAATTAAAAAAGAAGAAAAAAAGACTTTGTCCAGGCAACATTTTCTAGATTAAAATTTCAATATTATGAATTTATCTGAAATTCAATTCACTTTATATTTTACTCATTTTACTTTCTTACATTCCAATTTTAAATTGCAGTTCTGCATCCTGTTTGCTACTACAATTTAATTTCAATTCGAATTCAAGGAATTAAACTCTAATTAAAAAAAATAAAAATTCTCGATTCAGTTCTGAATGGTGCACAATGCTGTACTGATCATTAACCAAGTAGGAATATGAATAATACTTGTTAGATAAATAACAAAAAAGTGAAAAAATACAGAATTTAATAAGCTTTCCATTGATGTATGGTTTGTTATGACAATATTTGGCCGAGATGCAACTATTTGAATATCTGGAATCTGAGGGTGAAAAAAAAAAAAAAATTAAAAATATTGAAAAAAAATCACCTTTAAAGTTGTCCAATCAAGTCCTTAGCAATGCATATCCACTCACAAAAATACATTTTTGATATATTTACGGTAGGAAATTTACAAAATATCTTCATGGAACATCCTATATGATTTTTGGCATAAAAGAAAAATCGATAATTTTGACCTATACAATGTATGGCTGGCTATTGCTAAAATACACTTGTGCAACTTATGACTGGTTTTGTGGTCCAGGGTCACATATTTAAAAAAAATAAAAATAAAAAATAGTAAATTTAGGATTAATTGGGATTAGATAAGAGTTTAGAATCAGCACTTTGTCTCAGAAACTTGTCTTTATGTTCTGTAAAAGTATATATTTGTTATACTAGTTGGACCTCTGTTTGTCTTGGTGATGTTAAGGTACAATAATATGTCACAATTTTCCAGACATGTCAATCACAGTTTCCAGAAGTGGCTTCCAGGAAAGAGACTGATGTTTAGAGAGGGGATCCTTTTATAGTCCGCTATGATTTAATTAAGTCTCTGAAAACTTCTCACTGGTCCTTTAAGCATACCAGTGACTTACTCTAAATGTTTTATTTCCTCTGACAAAAATGATTCTACTCAGTTTTATAAAGTACAATATAGACCACTCCGTCCTTGCCATTTTGCGATTTCTTGTAAGTCAAAAAAATGTTATTATAATAAACAGTGTGCCTCTGGATTCGGTTTGGCCAGAGACTAACATTTCCTGTTTTTCATTGAGGTTTTGCTTTTCATGCTTTGCTTTACATCATAGTGGAACTGTAGAGTGTTGAGCCAAATTTTCAACATTATAACCACAGGACATAATGTAGCCTATTTGTCACAAAAAAAATACATAGCAAATGTATACTGTAGATTTTCAATTAGATAGTCTCTATATGGCCCAGCTTTACCTAAACCTACAAAATGCAATTCAATGTTACAGTGTCATGTTAAGTGTTCTCAGGTCCTTTTAGTCAATCAAACTGAACAAAACTGAACATTTAACAGACTGGAACCATATCCCAGCTCACGAAATGGGTGGCCCTCATGTAATATCATGCCTTACTAAATATAAATATGTTGAGCAGAAACTGAGATGTTGTGCAGAAAAGTAGTGGTTCAGGAATGTTTAGTTCAATTTCAACGAATCTTTAATATGACTCGGGAACATCGAGGGATTCAATCATCTACACATGCACAACATCCTGTAGGTTCTGTAAAGGAAACAGAATTTATTAGTTCACCTCTTGAGTCTTCAGGTTCGGTTTGTTCATTCATCCTGTGACAGCCCCATAGGCTATAATGCAGTCTGTACTGGAAAGAGAAATGATTAGTACACCTCCCGAGTCTTCGGGTCTGGCTATTAACATGTAACATTTTAATTATATTATGCTGAAATGAACAAAATAACTCATCACTAATTCATTCTGATGAACGAGATTCAAAGTTCCGAGTCAGTAAAACGATCCAAACTTCCCATCACTATTTTACTCTGTAGTGATCTAGCCTGCTTTTTGACCACCTGAGACTGACCAGCTACCAAAGAAATCTCATCCACTTTTCAGGAAATTCTATTGAATAAAGCATGGGTTCTTCTACTGAAATATAGTACTGTATGTCCTGTCCTGAGACTGAAGCTCATCCATTTCCCTACTTATCAGATCCTGCACAATAGAAAAGCAGTCAGCCATTCTTCTCATTATAATGGGCGGGTGGCTGTCAGATCTATACGGATAGAGCCGGTTAAAAGCTTTTAGGATTGATTGGAAGTGTTGTACGAGATTGAGGATGAAGAGATCAGATTGAGATAAGAGGGAAAGGTCATTAAAACCAGACATGAGGAAGAGCAAAAAAATAGGGATTGATTTATGAGACGCTGGCCTCTTGAGAACTGCACAGCTGAATGTAATGTTGATCTTTCATTACCATCTATTTATTTATTTGTTTATCCATAGAGCACTGCAGGCAGGTTTGCCATTATAAATGTCATTGGAATTTAGCACCGGAGCATGTTTGGACATTCAAATGATTCTGGTCAGACAGAGTACGAGTCCAGAACAGGCCCATGAACTTGTTAGCCAGAAACCAGTCTTCTCTCCTCAAGAAATGGGATATTTACCAAAACACCATTAGTGGAGATGAATAGAATTGCAAATGATTGTTAAAGGACCGGTTTAGTCAAACATTCCTACTCTCTCTTCCAACCCCTTTTTTCCTCCCATTTACTACTATTTTATTCTGAAAATGCATAATAGTTAGACAGAATCACAAAATCTGTATTTCTTTGGGATTTGCCGATTTTATAATTGTATATTATCCTGTAGTGAGCTACGTTTGATTAGTTATAGACCTGGCAACCCTGCTTGTATATGTCTCTGCACATTAAACTGTGATAGGAGACAGTATTTTAACATGACTTATCACAATTATTTTTTCAATGGAAATATACATTATCTAGAACATTATCACATTTTATTTAGCCACATACATAATTTGCTCAAATAAAAAAGGCATTTTTTTTTTTTTTTTTTTTTTTTTAGAGCCACCAGTTCAATACGCCAGATTATAAAGTATTTTCTGTCATTACTTGATTGTGATTGCTACTACATTCTTATATAATGACTGCTAAACCTTCTCAGACTGACTTCTCACATAGCTGTGTTACAGTATTTCTATGTAATATATAATATTTCAAGTCTATTCATTGACTTACCCTGTAAGTAGCCATGTAAGAATTGGCATAATGTACAGCCAGTCTTTGTTTCACGTTACAGTCCTAATCTGTTCAGCTGACAATGACAATGAGAACTCCTCATTGTTGAAACTTAATGGTCTTTTACTGGACATAAATAACATTTGCTCTCTTAAGTCGCTACAGGCCCCTGCTTCCTTCAAATTACAGCTCTAATTTTACGCTTTTGCTTGTTGTCATAACTAAACTGCCTTCAGGAGATGCAGACGGGTTCAAAGAGAATTCAGAGAGGTTTCACTGTCTGTTTTGATTTCAGTCAGGGCGTTTTTAAAGTTAGAAGTTGCTGACTATTACCGCCTCAGTAGGGTTGTGCAGTGGTCTGTCAAGTGGTCAACTTAAACGTTCCAGCTTGTATAACATTACATGGTCAAAAGAAACCATATAAGACAACAGAAGCATCTGCTAAATGCCTCTGGTAAAGCTATTCATCTACTTGATGCTATACCCATTTATTCCTGGTATCACTTACGTCAGGCTTTATAATACTTATAGGCCGTTTAAAGCCACACTTCACATTTAAATTTATATTTAACGCATTTAGCAAATAGATTGTATGGAAAATAGTAGCACTGATGCTTCCCTTAGCTAGCAGCACTAATAAAAAGAGAATATGTGAGCTGAGAGGGAAGATTTGATCTTATTACGATGCTTCTCCATATCATCTGCTGAATACAGCTCCTTTCGGCCTGTAGAATGAGCCCTGTCCAGCACATCATTCAACACAATGCATGATGGACACAAATTAGGGCCTTCTGGTTAAGGTGAGAAGCTACATGGGATTGAAAGGTATAAGGGGAGACCGAATTAAGTGTGATACAAGACAGAAATTGGTCAGCAAATACACCAGTATACCACGGTAAACTGATAATAATGTGCTTAACAATGTACTGTAGCTATGCTGACTGAGCAGTTCCTACAGAACATTTACATAAGAGAACACTTGCGTTTAGGGTTCAGTTTTGTGACTGTGCTCCTGTTTATAGGCACCTAAAAATAAGTCATCATTTACTCACCATCATGTTGCTCCAAACCTGTATGACTTTCTTTCTTCTGTGGAAAACAAAATGAGATTTTCTAATGATTTGGACTCTTTATGTATACTCCTCAATGCCTCTAGACAAACTCTTTGTCTTTCTTCTGTGTTGACCTTGCACTTCATTAGCTTGATGGAGGACGCAAACACAAGCCTGCTGAGGGCCTCGTTATTAGCGGCTGCTCATATGAGTAAACAACAGCTCTGATGAATGTGTTCAACATCAAAATCAACACAAAAGATCAATTCACACCTCAGCTTCCAAAAACAACTGTTGTTAAATTATCAAAAAATTCCACTGAAAGGAAAATGATGTCTGAGAATCGAATGAACAATTGGTGACTTTTGAGAGATAAAGCATTTTTGAACAGTTTTGTTTCTGAAAGAACAGAAACAGAGGATTTTGAGAGTAAGAGGCAGAGCATTGTTTCAGCAAATGTCTTATTATTTACACTGTTCTTTTTTTTAAATTCTTTTTAGTGAACTTTGATTGCCTTATATAATTTTTTATTTATATAGAAAAAAGTTAGAATTAATCTCATGAAATAATGTTTTTTTCTGAATTGCTATTTGTTTCATCAGTATATACAGTTTATAGTGATTTCTCCTGGCTGGCCTGTTCTGAAAGAATGTACTAATTTACCCCTTTTGCATATTCTAACCATCATTAATTAAATTCATTATTTGTCTCAGGCATTATTTGTTTTCATTATTTCTCTCAGACCGATCCCAAATACGGTTGACTCATGTAAGTAAATAATGATGAAGTAAATAAAAGATGGAAGATATTGTAACAACTGAACCTTTCTTTTCCTCCATAAAATCCATGGAAAAATATGCATAAAAACATAGTGTGAGCCTTTTTGTAAATGTCATGGCACATAGTCTCTTCTGACTAATGGAGACGTCCATCAGATTTTCCATAAATTATTACATGTTTGGACACATCAACTCACCACTTCAACTTCTTCTTGTGGAACATGTGCCAGACATACTACTGGTTAACAAGAGGAGACATAATATAATTTCTTTAAAATAGTCCATTGTTTAGTTCTGTATGTATCAGTGGTCTAAAGTATTTGAGTAAATGTAATGTACTTAAGTATTTGATTTGGCTACTTTGTAGTTGTACTCATTATCAAAGATATTAGCAACTTTTACTCTCTACTTGACTACATTTTTGTTCAAGTAAATGTATTTTTTACTCCAATACATTTGTGATGAGTAATGCAATTACACATTACATTTGGCATGACACCTAACTTTTTCTGCAGCAGTTTATTTCTGCTATAAAGAAGCGATATTGCCATCTAAGGGCATTGAAAGTACTACATGGAGTCATTTTCACTGTAAGGTATCTACTTTTACTCATCTATGGTTTTCAGGTACGCTTTACACCTCTGGTATGTATTATTCATTTTAAGATAACTAAAAATCCATAATTTTGCAATATCATGTGGAGATTTATTAGTTTTACTACAGTATATTAGTACTAAGACTTAAGTCTGACATTCGGACTCAAGTCAATTATATATTATATTATATTATATTATATTATATTACATTATATTATATAAGGAATGATTGACGACGGGCAGTTGAATTCTTAGAAAATAATGCACACCCGAGGTGGTAATGCGGCCACGACGCGAAGCGCGAAGCATTATTTTCTAATTCAACGGCCTGGAGTCAATTATTCCGCTTATACTATGGTTACCACACCTCAAGATACTGTTCCGATGTTGTATTTCAAGACATTTGTCAGGTTTTTGTCCTTAAAACACTCTTGTGTGTGGGACTAATTTCTTACGCATCTCATCCCAAGCCTCCGCTGCTAATTCCAAAACATTTCAGAACTAGTAACAGAGGATTGAGCTTTGATAGCAGAATTGATAGGATCGTTTTGATCCTATTGTTTACTATATTTATTTGCTTGGTCGGTGTGCGTTTTGTTTCTTTTGCGGTTGTAGGCTGTAAGGACCTTTGAAATAACTGAAATCATTTGGCGAAATGATGTGGAACTGCAATGTGGTCAAGACCTGCCTAGAACTACTTTAGCCATGCATTTCTCTGAAAATAATCACCTTAGAACGTTGGTCAACCAATCAGATTCAAGCATTCAACAGCCCCGTAGTATATATTATATTATATTATATTATATTATATTATAATCTGCAGTTTAAAAATAGTTTTCATTTGTTGATGCATTGTAATATCACACTTGGATTTTGAATGTAAATCAACGTGTGACACATTTGCTTGAGAAGGATGGATTGGTCTTTTGTATCGATTCCAGCGGATCCTGAAAGAAGTCTAATCCTTTCTGTCCCTCTTTGGTCACATCAGAGTAATCCTGCTTAACGGAACTCTTTGATTAATGATAAACCAACAAATACAAAAAAGAGAAGAATAAAGTAAGGCCTGGTAAAGTGTAAAACTTTCACTTTAACATCTGTCATAGAAACTTTGTGTACTTTAGAAGAGAGAAAAGAGTAGGGAAAAGTGAAATATCTAGTGCAACTATGGAGACGTCTGGAGAAATTAATGAGGTCACGTCATTTCAAGGTTTGGCAATATTTCTCGCAGCAGGTAGACAGGAGCTGTTGTCTGCCGCATCTCTGAGTGCGTGACATTTACCTAATTAACTCGTGGCCATTTTTGATGCGTCGCCCGCAGGAACTACAGAGCGATACTGACCACTCCCACTCAGCAATGCTGGCTTCATTAGGGAAAATGTCATCAGCTATTTTAACTCAATATCTCCTTCGTGAAAAGGTACTCTACCTGCGTGAGTGAAGGTCAAGGAGAGGGCATTGGTGGATCAGTGGTTTTGTGGCATATTTAACACTGGTGTTCCTTTTAGATATGCAGTCTTGGGGGTCTGCGCTGTTTGACGTGTGTAATCGCAGACTGTCAAGGACACAATGAGAACATGCATAGGAAATGTATAGGTAACTGGTGTTCTGTCTTGGTCTCTAGTATGAACTCTAAATGTTATCTCAGCAGGCATGTGCTCATAAATAAAAAAGAATATAGTTCTTCCAGAGAGCAATGCTACTGCCCATAAACAAACTCCTACAGAGAGATAGACATTTATCACTAATTAAGTACTCTTATACCCACAAAATAAAAAAAATAAATAAATAAATAAATAAAAAATCACATACCAGCATGTGCTCTAATAAACTTTAAACTAATAAACCTTTTTTTTGTTCACACGTCACCAAGTATAGGTACTTCGACCAGAAAGTTTATTTTTCTCTTCTGCTTTCCAAATCTGACAAAAATAGTAAAAAATGACTTTATGCCCACCGCTGAAAATTCAATAAGCGCATTTACAGGGCCAAAAAAAGCCACAAATAAAGTGAAATATCGAGCTGTGTTGAAGTTCTTGGGTCATCGTCTGATTTTGCACTACTTTTGTTTCCACATTTGTACTTTTCTTCCCTGATCTCTCCAACACACACAAACAAACATGCTTCACACTCCATTCTTCATCTCTGTCCTTCAAATCGTGGTCTGAATCACTTCATATCTTTTTTTCTGTTAAGGGGTATTGTTGTCACTGACACCATCTTTCATTAATTAAATCTGACTTCTGCCATTTTATGTGTGGATGTGTATTTGTGTGGATTTTTGTTACTTGGTTTGGGGTCCATAGGATTTTTGCAGCTCAACTGTTTTCAGCATTGATAATAATAATAAATGTTTCTTGAGCAGCAAATCAGCATATTAGAATGATTTCTGAAGGATCATGTGACACTGAAAACTGGAGTAATGATGCTGAAAATTCTGCTTTGCCATCACAGGAATGAAATTTTACAGAAAAGTTATTTTAAATTGCAATAATATTTCACAATATTTCTGTTTTTACTGTAGTTTTGATCAAATAAATGCAGCCTACGAAAACCTTAAGGACCCCAAACTTTTGAACAGTAGTGTAATTCACCTTCAGCACAAGCTCAGTTGCTCTGTTACTCTTTACCACTCATTTGCTGCAGGTCTGCCGGACTTTCCCAATGGATTGTTTCCTTTTTAGCACAGATTTGTGGTTGTGTCTTGTGTAAAGTATTTTAATTTGCTGTATCCTTAATGTAATTTTAATGGTAATACTGTATGTCACTTTTTTAAAAAGGATTTTAGTTAATGCTGCTATAGTGGCAGTTTAAATGTGTGTTGTGGTTGACACTCATTTTGATGTTTAACTCGATTTTTCTTCTTTCTGTTGAACATTTTGTTGATTTTACATGCTGGAGTTTCAATATTATTATTTTAATCTTAAAACACTAGGATCATCTACCCCAGATAATTGGCAGTCACATGGTGCAAAGCTTTATTTACTCTACATTTATTATTCTCTGTTCCCCTTACAAAAGCAGATTACATGGCCTTGTGCACGTGTGTGTGTGAGTGTGTGTGTGTTATCTAGATTGGCTTCTTTCAGTCTGAACAATCTCATGCAGACACATTTCTTCTGGTTTAAATCCCCTACATAGTTATGGGTGACACGCTAATAGCCAAGCAAATTGTCCATGGCGAAAAATCAATTTAGAAAATTGATTGAATTCTTACAGGCCTGTTTGGAAGTCATTGAGAGATCAGAGAGATGTATGTCTCAGGGTTTTGCTGTGGTTGTGCGTCTATATGGCCATATATTGGAAAGCCAGTAATTCTTGTATTGACAATTGACAATCTGTTTCCCATCTCCCACTTCTATTCACATGTTTTAAGCCCTTGCTCATAAAATATGAGGGTTTCATTTACACTTTTTTTAATGCAGACTTGACACCAATGGGTCATAAATGTTTTTGTCATTTTTTCCATGACATCAGTTGAGTGTTTTTTTTTTTTTTTTTTTTTTTTTTTTTCAATCAGTATTTTATTTTATTTTATTTTATTTTGCTGGGTTTTAAAAACCTGGTTTTACAGTTTGTATTGAAATGATTTGAAACTTCCTAAAAACACACTTCTTTGCTAATCTTGGGATTCTTTATAAAGATATACAGTGGCAGGTGCTGCACACAGCTAGGCACAGTGCAAGGTTTGATAGACTATTCTTATTTTTACTTTTATCATGAGTAATTTTGATCTTTAGGAATCTGTCCAACTTCCTTCCAATTACCTCACTGTGACTGGATGAACCAAGTTTCTGAACCCAGAACAGGCTTTGTTGACATAAATAAGGGCAGTTATGTGTTGTGTTCATCTGTCTGACATTTCACAAATTAAAAAAGAGACCCTTTTTCAGCATAATTTCAAAATATAGTCATTGCACTGAGGATGAAAATTTACATTTCTAAAAGTTACAGTATATGTTCGTAATACAATGAACTGTTTCAAAAGATTTCAAAAGATCAAGCAGAATTGGATTCCTCTTGATATGACCCCTTTAAACGTTGACTGTGGATTCTTCATGTGGAGTTTTTGGCACTGAATATTATTCAGTCTGTGGTTTTATAGACACATTCTCTTCGGAAGTTTGGACCGCTCTGTGTCAAGAGGGATTTGAGATGCCGGTTTTCTTGGCATCTGAGAAATGTGTGTGTTTCTGTGGCTTTTCAAATGTGGCTTTGTCAGCTTGTTACGGTGGCCTTGTGCTACACTGACAGCTCTGCGACATTTGTCAAAGTAGCTGCGAGAGCTGTGTGAAATGGCGCCAGTTTTGCGAGACAAGTTATTTGTTATTTTGACGTTTCCACAGTCGTAAGATGAATATGGAATTGAACTGGCTAATGACTTCAGTTTCTTTTACTTCTGTTCAACAATGTGGGCATTACATCACAATACACTGCAGCACATTGAAATCATACTCGTCTCTTTCTAGAATGTAGATTAAATATTCTCAGAGGATGAAAGAAGTGTGCGTTTTAGCTCGTAGGTGTGATGCTTTAAGAGGTTGCATTACAATCTGCTTTTCAAAGGATTTTCATTATGCGCGTGTGTGTGGTTGATCTCTGGTGATCTCAGAGACTAATTTAGATGCATCTATTTCTCGCTCTGATTAGTCAGCCCATTAAACCTCACAAACGCACTCCACGGGCCGGACGCAATCACGCCCATGGCTTCTGTGCAGAACCGTGCTGGCCATCTGTCCCTGGACATCCCATCATGCAGCCAAAGCCTGATGAATATTATAGCCACAGAGGGAGATGGTCCTTACCAAAGAGAAATATAGACATCTTATTCTGGTGTCCAAGACCACATACGGAAGGTTCTTGAATTACTGCTGCCATGATTAATGAGAATGTACATACACTTTTTTTGTTTTTTTTCTTTACTGTGAAAATATCATGTATCATTATACTATCATACTTAAAACCATGTTATTTGAATTCCTCTTGTATATATGGATAGCAAAGTGCATGTTTTTTTTATACAAACATGTCCCACTGCATAATTGATGGTTTCCATGTTTCACTTCCTTCAACATGTGTGTATTTGCTCATTTATATTGAAGTCCAGTCGTGTGACAGGCAAGGACATGTAGATCACCTCAAGCCCAGCATCAATTTATTGTAGTGGCACACACATTTTATTGATGGATAGATTAGATTTTGTTTAAAGCATAATGGATACTTCGACCCTGATACGTGTCTGTTGTTTGCATGGTAAATAAAAGATCAATATATAGATATATATAAGATATATTGCTTTCAAAATTCCTTATGTGTGTGTGTGTGTGTGTGTGTGTGTGTGTGTGTGTGTGTGTGTGTGTGTGTGTGTGAAATACAAAGACCTTACACAAACTCCAATGAAGTGGTCGAATGATCTCCAAAGGCCACAAAGATCTTTTGCTCTGTGTGTCCACTACATACTCAAACAAACAACATTCTACTAAAGGATAACTTGCTTGCTTGTGAATCAGTTTCTACTAATCGTTTTATAAAGTGTTCTGTTCAGTCCTCTCCCTCTCTTTAGCCATTAACAGTGGCCTAAGACATGCCACAGAAAGCCATTAGGTATAAACCATTTAAAACAAATTACACTGTTCCGCATTGGGAAGCATTATCTAAAATAAGAAAAGTGTTTTCCATTTATGATTTTACATTTAATAGGAGAGTTTAAATAACATTAGTCTCTCAAAAAAGACTATTTTCTTGTCATTGACATGGTTTTAAAAGCTTCCAGCGACAGTCAGGTGGACTAAAAATCTCAAGAAAACAGGTTATATGCTTGAGAAAAGATATTGAATCTGTTCTGGCATTGTTCTACCTCTGCATTTAACCCATCCAAGTTAGTGCGCACACATGAGGAGCAGTGAGTCATGAATATGCACTGCAAGCCGTGGACACACACCCATTCGCTACGGCGCCTGGGGAGTGATTGGGGGTTAGGTGCCTTGCTCAAAGGCACCTCAGTCATGGGCATTGAGGGGGGAAGAGAGCGCCATTTATTCACTCCCCCACCTACATTTTCCTGCCGTTATTTGAGAATTAAACCTGCAACCTTTGGGTTACAAGTCTGACTATCTAACCATTAGGCCATTTACCATCATTCTTCAAAATATCTTTTGTGTTCAGCTGAAGAAAGAAATTCATACAGGTTTGGAACAACTTGAGAGTGAGTAAATGATGACAGAATTTTCATTTTGGGTGATCCCTTTAAGCATCCCAATGTCATCTTTTTAAACATAAGACACCAGTATGTGTGAAGTTATCAGAATGAGAAATAGCTTTATTGCCAGGTATGCTAACACACAAGAAATTTGACTTTGATAACTGAAGCATCCAGTACTCAAATACATAGACATAAAAATAAAATAATAACAAATGTATAACAGAATGACGAGTTGAAGAGTCTGGACTATGATGACTTCATATCAACTTTATCAGTCCAGCATAAATTTATCTAAATGAATAGAACACAACTTAAAAACCACAAAGACGTCACATTAAAACATATTTGATGTCTCAAATAAATCTGTTCTTAGAACCAGTACATTGAAATAAACTTACATTTAAAGGTAAGGTAGGCAATTTCGGAGAAGCTATAGCAATAGCAAGCTAGCTTTGCAAGCATGAGATCCCAGCCTCCTTTTAGAGCACTCTCCAAAGCCACGCCTCCTCCAAAAAACATGAATGCACACAGCAGAGTCTGCAAAGCATCACGAGATGAGAAATGGCGTTAAATTACCTCATGTCTCAAAGCACATAACATTACAATAATAATGAACGTAAACAACTTGCAGTGCTCTTACTTGTACCACCTGACTGCTGCAGATTCATTTCGGTGTTGATAGTGTTAACATAAAAACACATAAATCCGAGTCGTGAACAGCTCACGGGTTTCCATCTCGTAATTACAGTTACAACATGGTGTGAACGCAGCATAAGCTTGTTGTTTTGGTTCAGGAGAAATTGTAAAAGGTGGCTGCTGTTTGTATGTATGTATAAATACATATGTTGACAGGCAGGTAGGACCGAATGCAGTGATTGGATGAACATTTTTTGGTCCTGAGACTTCCACAGAAGATATATGTACATGTTTTAATATTTAGTCCCCTTCTATTATTGATTGCTATCAGATGTGAAGAGAGTTTCAACCAGAATAACAAAAAGTGTTTATAAAAAAATTGACTATACTTTTAAGATGCAATATTGCCAGTTATTATGTGGCTTTTTGCTTCATCAACGTAAAGAGTTAACGTCAGAATGAAAAAGAAGCTGCGGTAGTCTTTTCTTCCCTGTTGTGGCGTATATCAAAATGTAGGGTGGGATTTGATTTTGTCCTTTAAGAATTGATTGGATCGTAGGAAGTTGGGTGTTGCTAAATAAATGGAGGCAGATCTAAATGTCAGTTTGCAGTCAGTTGTGGAGGTTATATAGCCCTACCCTCCAGCGAGAGACATGTCATGAAGAGAACAGACATCGTTTTGAGGGCGAGGGGAGGGTAACGTTTTTGATTAAAGATTACGAGGGCATATGGATAAAAAAATAATAATGATTTGCATGGATAAATCATTTACAGTATAATAAGTACTGCAACATTCTGTAAAAAAATAAAAATTGTCCATTTTTATTTCACGGTGACTTTAAAAGCAAAGACAGCAGAATCCACTTTTGGATAACACACGTGGCATCACAGAATAAGCGTGATGTGGCATCACAGAGTTTGTTTTAATAAATCAGTTGAACGAATGATTCAGTGACTTGCACTTGATTCGTTCCTGAATTAATTAATGTTTTCATGAAATCGGTTGAATAAATGAGTCAATCGCTGCCTCCGAAATTGAATGCTTTCCTACTATATAGTATTTGTGCACCTTCAATGGACACTTTACTATCCCTGGGAGAGGATTTATGAATGTAAGTGAAGCGACGCAACTGAAGCTGATTGCAGTAACAACATGGCGAATGTAGTACTTCCGAATTGCATTCGTACTATACATATTCATACTATATAGAACATAATTTTTTTAACGGTCGGGAAGTAAATTCAAATTCAAATGTAGTGCCTACTCAGACAGCGTGTGATTTCAGACACAGCAAATGATTCACTCATAAAGGCAGTCATTTGTCGCCACCTACTGGAGTAACAGTGTAACCTGTAAAAAAAGTCAACTGTTGTATAATGTGACATAAAAAACAGTGATGTAACCATATAAGGCAATCTAAATTACATATCCTGGAAGACCATATATGGGTCATTGTGGTTTTGACTACAAAATAACCTGATACAACAAAATTTGAATATGTATTGTTTTTCCATAAGGAAATAGCAGAGATCACACACACCAGAGAGACACGAGAATGGAAAGAGTAAATGCTGGCCTGAGTACATGTGAGAGAAAGAGAGGTGAGGGTGATTGGTGGTGACAGTAATGTCTATTGATTTATGCAGGGCACTGGTGGCTGTGGCGTATTGGAGGGGATGCAATTCGTTTATCAAAGCTTAACTCTCACAAATCAGGATCAACAGCTACCAGCCTAAAACAACAGCCAGTCCATTTAACTTAAGACTAAACACACACACACATACACTGGGATTTACTAAAACCATGTTTAGTAAACTCTTAAACCAATCATTGGAGGTTTATCAAAAGAGTAAATGCACTGAATCATTTGTCAAGTATGGAAAAAGAAAAAACAAGTTTAAACCAAAGGCACTAAATTTGGATGATTTGAAACTAAGTTCATTTAAAACTGCACTGATAACTTGACTTTGACAGCCTTGTACTGTAAGAGCGAGATTACGTGTACAGATGTGTGTGCACATGAACCAACACTGAGGCTAGTTTGATCATATATGCACACTTTGACAAGGGTTAGTGAAAATCAGTGGCTGTCCATCGAGGCAAGGAAGTCTCTTTAAACATTTGTTCAAAAAGAAGGTAACAATGTAATGTTTTACTAATTTTATCTACTAATGTACATTACTAAAATGCATATAGTGTAAAAAAAAATATGTTTTTCATTCATTCGTTCACAAATGCAAGATTCAATAACTACACAAATGCCAGAGGAGGCTGACAATCATAATGGATATACAATGTTATTTGTGTCCATCCAGACTGGAAAAAAATACACTATTGTTCAAAAGTTGGGTTTTTTTTTTTTTTTTTTATGTATTAGAAAGAAGTTTTTTTTTTATGTGAAAGAATCAATTTGTACTATATTTGAAAGATATTCAGCAAATAATAAACAGCTGTATATATTTAAAGTTTGGGGTCTGTAAGATTTTTGTTGATTTTGTTGTTTTTAAAAGAAGTTTCTTATACTCAAGGCTGCATTTACTTGATCAAAAATACAGTAAAAACAGTAATATTGTGAAATATTATTAGAATTTAAAAAAACTTTTCTATTTGAGTGTATTTAATTCATTCTTGTGATGGCAAAGCTGAATTTTCATCATCATTACAGTCTTCAGTGTCACATGATCCAGAAATCATTTTAATATGCTGATTTGCTGCTCAAGAAACATTTCTTATTATTGTCAATGTTGAAATCAGTTGTGCTGCTAATATTTTTGTGAAAAGCATAATATATTTTCTCCTGATTTTTTCATTTTCTTTTTTCTTTTCAGTATTTTAAAATTATGGACAATAAAAACAAAAAATGAAAAATAAAAACAACCTACAACCTTCCTTCTAAACACAACTGTCACATTAAGGAAGTAAAAAAATTCAGGTGTGTGTGTATGTGTTTAGTCCCTTGGGTCACAGTGTATTACCTCAGGCTCTAAATATGAGCCTGTCATGGGTCTCTAAATGGGAGTTTGGTGAAGGAGAACATGTTGTGCTACCCATAACCCACACAGATGTCTCTTTCTCTCTTTCATCTCTTTTCATTTTTGTTGTCCTCCTCTAAGGCTAATCTGCTGCTGGAGGGTTTTTATACTGCTTATTTTGGATGTGCTTTTGTACCTGCACTCATGTAAGGAGCATGCATACTGTAACGTCATCCTTGTGTATTTTGGTCATGTTCCAGTATATTTGTTGGTGGGTTTGTGCGTGTATCTGTCCAGTCTTTCATCTCTTACCTTTTTCTTTGCTGTCATCTGGTAAAAGCTTTGGAGTGTGTGCTGTGAAGAGTAGAGAACAGGCTTTTACCAGAGGTGCTCAAACTAACATGACAGAACTGGAGGTAGGAGGACAGGAAAACGGAGGGGGAAAAAAAATGCATGATGGGGAGGAGCTGTTATATCCTTACTCATGCTTTACCAACCTTAACCTAAAATTCACAGCTTTTATGAATTACATATAGCATATCCTAATCTATATATGCTTAAAGGACATGTTTAAAGACTATAACAGGTAACTAACAAATTCATTCATTGAGTCCTTTAGTTTGTGTACAGTATATTATTGAATATATTATATATCAGAATGCTACAGTTGTCTTTAAATTCTCCCCTATAGCACCGGTGCTACAGCTATCATGGCAGTGCTTTTGAAGCAAATTTACAGCCTTCCATAATACATTTCTATAAATGACTAATTATGATAGTTTTGTATAATAAAAGGTTTGGATAGGAAGGCACAAATAATATTGGACTAATATCAGACTATATTAGAATACCTTTCAAATATAATACGAATTGATTCCTTCGTCAAATGAGAGAAGATGTGTGATCTCCATATTTTCTCTACTTCCATTCCACTCTTGCCCGTTTCTTTTACATTTCTGGAGTAATTCTGCTCCCTAGTGTCTGCCTCTCTTATTCTTTGCTGCAGGGAGAGATAAAGGAGACAGGCAAATATGTCTTGGAAAATTAAGGCTTTACTGTTTTCTGCTGCTTTATAATCAACCTGCACATACACACTACATACAAAGAAAGATTATGAATATTTTACTGCCTCAAGCTTGTTTGGTTGTAGAGTTTCTCTGCACACAGACACCACACACCAAATCAAATATGAAGCACAGAAATTCATTGAGTGAGACATCTAAAAGATGTCTGTCTTGTTTTGATTCAGCATACTTAACCCTTTCTTCCTCTTTCTCTGCTTCTGTTCTTTCTTTTATAAAGTCATTTGACTTTCTCTCTTCCACCTCTGGTTATAGCATTCCTAATTTAATTTTGACCTTTCCATGTATTCACACCTGTATCCCACAGACACAGCGAGAGGAAGAGAGGTTTCCGAGTTTTTTTAGTTTCAATTGAAAATTTGAAGATTGTAATTGAAAGAGTGCTGGAAGGTATGGTCAGAAAATTAGATGATATACTTTTTATACTTCTGCTTACCCTGAGAGAAAAACAGACACTAGCTTGAATATTCAATATAATTCAACTTTGATGGACCTGAAATGAAGCGGCCATCAACGTTTGTCCACGTAGGACCATGACAGATAGAAATATCTTCTTCTTTTTTCTTTTTTTTGCCTTTACTTGTTCATATGAGATGCACAAGGATGAAAATTTTCCACTTTGTTTGATTAATTAAACTAGTGTCTAGTATAGTTTATATATATATATATATATATATATATATATTTAAGCACTGAGAGATTCAATAATTGGCCAGATTACACATCATACATATTGATATATCTGGTTAATTTCTGCAAGTTAGGTTGGATTGCTTTCATACGGTTGATGAACCTACTGGACTCCAAATCAAGCATACCCGAGTTCAGAAAACAGCATTCACACCAGCCAAAGAAAATGAACTCATGGCGTCAAACTGAACTGAAGCTAAAACTCCAGTGTGAACATGCGATTTTTCAATATCCTCCCCTTCCTTTTCTCAAGACACAGAATCCCTGGTTCCCAGCACACAAAAGTAATTTGAGAAATCAGACCCTGGGGTGTTTTTAAACCACCCTACACTTTTTTTCTATATCATGTGACAATTTCCTCAATAGTTACTTTCACCTTAGCCCAGCCACACTCACACACCCCGAGGACAAGAGCGATTAGGTGATACATCAGCCTGTCCTCTGCCAAGAAAGACAGGGAAGGAGAAAGCGATGGAGGAGGAGGGCAAGATCAGACGCTTTCTGTGTGCGAGAGGGCAAATTTGATTGGCAATTACTCCCAGATTAGATGCATTTCCATTTGCAGTAGATGGGTTTGGGGTAGAAGCCGGAGGCTGTTTGACCTCTGATGATTTAGGGGTGACCCCTAGGACCCGGATAACATTAGTCATTTGATCAATCTCAACCAGACAGCAGATGCCACTTCCTGTTTGACCTGAATGAGCACACACATACACATAAGGACACCCACATATGGAGACGTTTTGAAGTACTAATTTGATAAACCTCTACCCTGATGGTACAGTAATACAATCACAGCCAGTCCCCTGAGATCAGTCCTAATGTGATCTTCAGATCCACTGAGATAACCAAAGAGTGTGTAAAAGTGGGCAATTGGATTATGTGGTGTCGCTAATGGCCCGATGTGCATGTTACAGGAAACAAAAGAAAAGATTTGCGCACTTGAAAGCTTTGAGGGAATTTAATCTAGCTGTATGCACACTCACTTGAGAGCTATTGTTAATAAAACAAGAAAAATTGTTGTCAAGTGCCAAGTCTTTGTTTCAGTGCGTGTGAAATTTTGTACAAGTCAATTTGGAGCTTACAAGACAGTCTAACTGTAACATAGGGGTAAAAGTAATTATTAGAGCAGTGATTATCAACTGTAAGTTTAACCCTTTAGATTCAGACTTTCATTTGTTGGAAAAAATAGAAAAATAAATAAATAAATAATGTGAACAAGTTTTATAAATCTGGATGATACCCAGAATGTGCTACTTGGTGACTCTGTTTTAATAGAAATGATGAAAATGCAAAATAATGTTATGATATGATCTCATTATTGTATAATATAAATTATAATAATGCAGTATGCAATTATACCTAAACAAGACTACAGGAGCGGGTAATCAGTTGTGTTTTTTAAGTGTGATACTGCTTTTGTACAACAGTTCAATAAATATAAAGTTAATTGATCTACATTTTAGACATTTCTTGTGTAGTTTTGCACTGCCATCTAGAATAGTTTCAAAGTCAAAGCAGAATCAGGCTTGCGTTTTTTTGTTTGTTTGTTTCTGAATGAATCAGTGTGTTTTAATGAATCATCTGATTGAATGATTGAATGACTCACTCATGAAGACAGCATTGGTTTAATTCCTGAATGAATCAATATGTTTGAATGAACCAGCTAAGTGAATGATAACTCACTCATAATTACAGTAATTTGTCGGCAACCACTAGAGTAACGATGTTACCTGCAGAAAAATCCCCACCAGTAATGCACTATCATATTATTTTTGCAGTATGCTGTTTTAGACAACTAGAAAAGAACATGGGGCGGAATTTTTAATGTGTTTTTAATGTTTTAATATATTAAATCAGTAATATTGTGAAATATTATTAATTTTAATATTTACCATTTTGTTTTAATATATTTTAAAAATGTAATGTTATCCTGTCATGGGAAAGCTGAATCTTTGTACAGCTTAATATTTTAGTGGAAATCATAAAACTTTTTTTTTCTTTGATGAATACATAGTTCAAAAGAACAGTATTTATCTGAAATAGATTTTGTTCTTTTTTAACCAATGTAAAAGTCTTTACTATCACTTTTGATCAATTTAATGCACCCTTGCTGAATAAAAGTATTTATTTCTTTTAAAAATAAAGTAAAATCTTACTAACTCCAAACTTTTGAATGGTAGTACCTTCCACTTCAGATTAAGCATATACTGTATGTCCATCCTTCATTCTTCCATCCATCCATCCTATCTACACAGTCATTCATATACTATCCAGACTCCAGACTTTTTTCCCTTCTTGATGTAAAAATGGCAGATGGTGTGTAAGCAAAACAGTCATTGTTAAATATGTTCACAACCTCTTATAACAGGCCTAATTTTTAACATCTCAAACACCTTTAACCACTGTGACCACCTGATGATGGTAATTGTAGCAGATAATTCAGAGTTCAGGTCTGCCTGTTGTGAGAGCCTGGTCTTGATAAATGACCATGAAGAAAGATTTTGATTATCTTCCCAGCCCTCTGCTCCTTTGTGCTTTGCTCTTCAGCACAAACACACAAATAATCCCTAATGCACAAGGATGTAACAAAATACAGAGGCACGCAAAAACCTTTCTGAAAAAGTAGTGATAGAAGCACAAATCATCCATCACTGATAAATATGACAAACACAAACTCCAATCAAGGCATCATTATGCCAAACATACAGAGTTTAATCGCTCTGTTCATCTGAACATTAAATCCAGTGTCCACTGGAAACGAATGTACACAAAGTAAAGAATAAGGCGGATGTGTAAAATGGAGATGATAGGAACACAGAGAAACTGGCTGTTTGCCCTGCGGCGTGCGGTGGAGATTTTAGACTGAGCTGAAGCTAATGCTTAACACATTATCAAACATTTGCTGACGATGAGATATGGCCCTGAGGGAAACATGTCTGTAGAACAGATTTGACCCACGAGTTCCCTGGAATCATCTGAAGTCACCCACAAACACACAGACATTAGCTTGAACCTCATTAAAATCTGGCTACGATCTTCCACAGAGGTAGTATTTCACAGTACATTTCATCACGTATCTTTGTGGAAGGTATGATTGTATGATTTCAGGGATATAATTTCATTCACGAGCAGGAGAAAGAGGGCTAATATAGAGGAGAAAACAAAAGGGAAAAGAGTAATGTCATGATTTTATATATTTCTATATAAAATCAACTTATTTATAACAAAATGCAGCACTAGTCACATTTACTGATTGATTAACTTTTAAACCTTTAATTCACCTTTTAATGGTTATTATAACTCATACAGCAAAAAAAAAAATATTTTAAATATTAAAATCAACAGTTGTCAGAAATATATTGCTGATTTTCAGAATGTATGTACATAAATATATGTTTAGTCATTTTTATTTGCTTATATTTCCTCATATATTTATGGACATTTTTAAAATGATTATATTTTCAATCTTAATATATTTATATGACAATTTAACAAAACTAAAACCAATAGAGAAGCCATGTGTGAAAAACTAAGTGCACCACCTTCACCTTGATTCAATAGCTTTTTTCAACCACCTTTAGCAGCAATGCTTGAAGTAGTCTTTTTCTGTATGACTTTATCAGTCTCAAACATCGTTGTGGAGGAATTTTGGCCCAATCTTCTTTACAACATTGCTTCAGTTCATTGAGGTTTGCGGGCATTTGTTTATGCACAGCTCTCCTAAGGTCTCGCCACAGCATTTCAATCGGGTTGAGGTCTGGACTTTGTATGGGCCATTGCAACACCTTAGGGGCTTAGAGCCAATAACTATTGGCGGAAGTACCCAGATTTTGCTGTGTTCGCACTGCAGGACCTAGGCATGATTTTAGTTCTAAGGAACTCCTTTTGGGGGAACTAAATTAGCTCTTACTTCAGTGTAGAGTCTAAACCAGCACTATAGGAACTACCAGTGATGTAAGTGTATGTTGATTGGCCGAACGCACGCGACACCGGCACCCGCCATTTTTTATAAAAGCTGTGTACACACAGTTTATAGCCTGTAGGTTTACTCCACAAACTAATTCTCCAAACATGGAAAACAATGATAGACGGACCTCTCGAGTTAAAGAAGAAAATGATTGTATTTCTGCGCAGCTAGTGACATTAGACATCAACCACGCGGCAAATAATGTTTTTTCATATACTGTCTTCTTTCTCTGTATAACAGTTCTATCTAATAACATAGATATTAGACAGGCTGTTAAACAAATCATAAACTAATGAAGACGGAGAATGTGAGCGCTGTGTGCTCAAGCTCTGGAGTTCTCAGCACCGTCAAAATAAAGGTCCGCTGCGCCGTCAAAATAAAAGTCACAACAACAATCGCAGCTTACGTCACTTCATAGTACCTACTGGCAGCCATTCTGTTTTGTACTTTTTCTGGTGTGCTTGGAATCATTGTCCTGTTGCATGACCCAATCTCAGCCAAACTTTAGCTGTCAGACAAATGGCCTCACATTTGAGTCTAGAATACTTTGGTATACAAAGGAGTTCATGCTCGACTCACTTACTGCAAGGTGCCCAGGACCTGTGGCTACAAAACAAGCCCAAATCATCACCCCTCCACCACCGTGCTTGACAGTTGGTATGAGGTGTTTGTGCTGATATGCTGTTTGGTTTTCGCTGTAAGGAACCCCCTGTCGGCCCAAAAACAAGAACAATTTTTAGCAGGAAAATCAAGTCTTACATCGCTAAACAGCTTGCTGTGCATTATGGCCAAACATCTCCACTTTGGTCTTGTCTGTCCAAAGGACATTGTTCCAGAAGTCGTGTGGTTTGTTCAAATCTAAGCCATGCTGTCTTGTTCTTTTTAGAGAAAAGAGGCTTTCTCCTGACAACAGTTTCAAAGAAGCCTTTTTTGTTCAGTCTTCTTCTAATTGTACTGTCACGAACTTTAACGTTTAACATGCTACGCTTGAATATTTTCCATATGTGAATAATCTTCCCGTTGAATGATGGACTTCATCTTGTTTGGAAATGGCCTTATAACCCTTCATAGATTGATGGGCAGCAACAATTGCTTCTCTAAAATCATTGCTGTTGTCTTTCCTCCTTGACATTGTGTTAACACACACCTGAATGCTCCAGACCAGCAAACTCCCAAAACTTCTGCTTTTATAGAGTTGGTCACACTTGCTGATGATTTACTTTTGTTAAAGCTGCTGTCCGTAAGTTTTGCCTCTTTGTCGCCATCTCTGTCTGAAACCTGCAATTGCAGTTATTTGCGGAATTATCATCTTTACGGCGGTTGTGCATCGACTTGGCTCCTCAGCGCGGATAAATCTAATGTTTGCTGTCAGTCACCACATCGGTGTGGATACTGTACTTCGGAATCACAGATTCTACATCTTGGAAGTAAAAATAAGAATTTTTACCGGAAAATGTCATCTGAACAAGTAAGGAACATGTCTGCCACTTTTGCTCTGACCAACTGAGGAAAAAAGCATCACAATAAATGGTGATTAAATATAACGATCGCTTAGCTCATATCACATCAAACCGTGCAAATTATTATTGTTGTTATGCTTTGTTCTCAAATTGATAATGTTAACAACATCAGCATTGCGTGACTACTGTATGTGTATTTAGTGTGTATTAGCGTTACCTGTAGATTTCAATTTCTGTAGCCACT
This sequence comes from Ctenopharyngodon idella, assembly GCF_019924925.1. NCBI lineage: Eukaryota > Metazoa > Chordata > Actinopteri > Cypriniformes > Xenocyprididae > Ctenopharyngodon > Ctenopharyngodon idella. Next base: position 14,270,033 of record NC_067228.1, read on the forward strand.
GCGCAGTCCGAAGTCTTTTGCTTTTGAGTACGGGCAAATCTCCAGTTGTCACTGATGATTGTCATTTGAAACTTTCTGGATTACAATCCACCATCAAAATGATAAGTTTAATTATTGCAGCTGCTGTGAGAAAAGGCTATAAATGATCTGCCACCTGTAGCATCCTCCACATGCCATATAACCTACTAGCTTGGACTCCTTCTTCGTGTAAACAGACGTGACGTAATGGCGCAAAGAAGGACGGCTGCATACTCAAATTTCCCATGGAAACCCACCAGTACCACCCGAATTAGAAAACATTATTACAAGCTTTGGTTTTGAACAATGGTTGGTTATGTACTGATTTTGGATAATTTTAACCCAAAAAAGTTACGGACTGCAGCTTTAAATAAATAATGACAAAGTGTAGTATGTCAGGTGTTGTTGTTCATCTGAGGTTATATTTACCTAATTTTAAGACCTGCTAAAGACCAGATGATTTTTTTAAGTCCTGATATGTAAAACCATAGAATTCAAAGAGGGTGTACTTTCTTTTTCACATGACTGTATATGAAATACCCAATAAATGTACCCAAAATGCATTGTATTTTTTAACCACCTTTACATCTTTCAGTTTGGCCAGGTGATATAGCTAAGCATCAGACAGGGAGATGAGCAAACCACTTTAGGCTGGTATAAGCTCTTTTTTCCCAGCAGGAATGTGTGTTTTAAAGCAAAAGAAAGCAAGTCAGATAGGAGGTGTGTTTGAGGTAGAAGGGGCAAGACAATGAATTCAAAGTGCTGTTTAACAGAGCTTGGCTGTGGATGTCTGATTTGCCAGTATGAGTTTGTAAGAAGCAGCAACGCTATAGCTCTGCAGGGTTTGTCCTGACCAATAATGTCACCTAACACCACAATTGTCCACTCATCGAAAAAGATCATTGATTCAAAAAGAGCTATGGAAACAAACATGACTTGTGCAAGGGAGAATTACTTTCTATTTTGTACGAATGGAGAAAATAACCTGTTTTTGATGCCTTTAGCATGTGAAGTGGTAACACCATGCTTAAATGCTGTACTGTCATGTAAAAGTTATAGCAGCAATGAAAGTGAATACTTTGCTGATATGGTTTCTTTTTCTTAAGTTCAGTCTGTCAGAATAACGTGTAACTCAGGAGAGCCAGTTTCAAAAAACCTTTCACGTTTGATGCTTCATTTAAAACTATTTTCTTGTTTTAGACTTTAGGTTGAGTACTAATATTATGGAAAATATGTCTGAGAAATGTGGTAAACTAATTTTAATGACAATATATGATTAGTGACTAGCTGGAGGGCCAAACATTGGTGTGCTATTCTGTAAATCAATCAAATGCTAATGCTTCATGGCTGCTATGTACAGGGGCTTTAAAACTCACATTTACTTGGCCCACATTGTAAGGGAAATTAAAATATTAAATACTTTTAGTGGAGCAAACCATGCTTGCAAAAGATGTTAGCATAATGTAATTACAATTTTTTATGTGTGAATTGTTTGCTATGAAATTAATTTGTTGTATATATATATATATATATATATAGCTCCCCAGTGCCGGCAGCACTCATGCAGCCCCAGACCATGACACTCCCACCATCATGCTTGACTGTAGGCAAGACTGTCTTTGTACTCCTCACCTGGTTGCCGCCACACACGCTTGACACCATCTGAACCAAATAAGTTTATCTTGGTCTCATCAGACCACAGGACATGGTTCCTTAGTCTGCTTGTCTTCAGCAAACTGTTTGCGGGCTTTCATGTGCATCATCTTTAGAAGAGGCTTCCTTCTGGGACGACAGCCATGCAGACCAATTTGATGCAGTGTGCGGCGTATGGTCTGAGCACTGACAGGCTGACCCCCCACCCCTTCAACCTCTGCAGCAATGCTGGCAGCACTCATACATCTATTTCCCAAACACAACCTCTGGATATGACGCTGAGCATGTCCACTCAACTTCTTTGGTTGACCATGGCGAGGCCTGTTCTGAGTGGAACCTGTCCTGTTAAACCGCTGTATGGTCTTGGCCACCGTGCTGCAGCTCAGTTTCAGGGTCTTGGCAATCTTCTTATAGCCTACGCCATCTTTATGTAGAGCAACAATTCTTTTTTTCAGATCCTCAGAGAGTTCTTTGCCATGAGGTGCCATGTTGAACTTCCAGTGACTAGTATGAGAGAGCGAGAGCGATAATACCAAATTTAACACACCTGTTCTCCATTCACACCTGAGACCTTGTAACACTAATGAGTCACATGACACCGGGGAGAGAAAATGGCTAATTGGGCCCAATTCGGACATTTTCACTTAGGGGTGTACTCACTTTTGTGGACAGCGGTTTAGACATTAATGGCTGTGTGTTGAGTTATTTTGAGTTACAGCAAATTTACACTGTTATACAAGCTGTACACTCGCTACTTTACATTGTAGCAAAGTGTCATTTCTTCAGTGTTGTCACATGAAAAGATATAATAAAATATTTACAAAAATGTGAGGGGTGTACTCACTTCTGTGAGATACTGTATATATATATATATATATTTATTTATTTATTTATTTATTTATTTATTTATTTATTAATGGCTGACCATTACATCTAAGCCAGCTTGTGATGCAACACTCTAAATTCAATTACTTTGGATATTAGTAGGCTACATACACCACAGTACATTACATCGTAGAAACCTCAGTGAAAATGTAGCCCTGTTCTGAGAGTGGTCTGTGGATCCTTCAGCCATGCATCAGCAGAGAAGGTTGCCAAAACTTTCTAGGCGATGATGACTGAGAGAAGATGGGGAAGTGATTCAATGTTATGCCTTCAGTGTAATGGGTGATATCATGAGGGGCCTTTTTAGAAGAAGTATGAGGGGCGGAGGTTTCAAGTCACACCACATGGCAATAAATTTTAATTTGTGGTGAATAATTAGCAACTGTATATGGAATGAGCAAGTAATGGGGGTGCCACTGAGCAATGGAAATTTAAGTGGTGCACATCTGTTTTAATAAACATTAGCAGATTAATAGTGTCTAGGAGCGATAAAAGAACATTGTCTATCTTTGCATTTATCCATCAGTGTTGTTGTATGGCACTAAACAGGGAAACAGTCATTCCTAGTTTCCCCTAGACAGATTCAGGTCAAGTTATACACCATTACAGATGTCTGCTTTAATTAGCATGGAAATAGTCGGCAAGTTCCAGTGTCATGCCCCATTTCTAATGTAGTTTAATTCCTGTTTCTCTTTTTGCATCCTCTCACAGACTCGTTCTCTGCTCTTTTTTTTTTTTTTTTATCTCCTCCCCCTCTCTTCCCTCACAAGTAGTGCCAAATGCGAAGTGGCTTTGCTAAGTAAATAAACTGGTTTTCGGTTTTCATTCGGAACTGTAACATTGCATGATTTATATTAAATTGTATAAAGAATAATCTGAACCCTTTGTCTTTTGGCAGAGCAAAAACAGTCAGAGTGAAAGGTAATATTGTGACTATAATGTAAGTTACTCAAAATTGACATAAAATTGAACTAAAAGCAGTCACAATAGCAAATGTCCTCAGCACTGCTGTTTTTCTGAAAGCATGATTGTTTATGTCGTTACCTACCGCTGAATCGTTACTGAGCACTGTGTGGTCTGTGTGAAATTGCTTAAATATGTAACTTTAGTAATTATTTTTCGCATAAAATAGTACAAAATAGAGTATGTGGTATTTATGGCTTTACTTAATTCACTCAGCATTGGCAGGTGAGACAAAAAGCTAATTTTGGCCCCTGTCAGGGTTTTGTGTTTTAGGTTTGACTGGGAAACAGTGGTAAGCCATGCATACAGTAACTGCTTCATACTAGAGAGTGTGTTCACAACCGTGGACGTGAATTATTAGCGTGATGCCAGTGTCCGCAATGCATCCGTTATCTCCCATTCTGTTCCTAAGGAGCTCATTTATTATGTGTTAATGAGTTGTCGTTAACAGACCTTCAAGTACAGTATTGCTTAGCTCTGCCAAAACATACTGAAGGCTCTGGAATAATGGAAAAGTACTCATGCTGAAGAGAAAGTGAGATAAAACAGCACGTTAAGTCAAAACCTTCTTACATTGTAGCCACCTTAATGTGACGGAAAAAAATCTTGGCAGGAAGGTACAAACTTTTAAGACGCTGTTATGTGAAATCTGTTTGTTATGTGAAAGCTATTTCATCTGTAAGCTTTGAAATATAATAAATTGAGGCAGCACAGGAAAACGGACTGATGAGCAGCACAAATCATTCGTCATGGTAAATACGACTGCAACACTGTCTTATTATGAGCAATTCCAGAGTTACAGATGTGACATTTGCAGTCAAAACATGAAATGTAACTTATCAGAGAAAGTACTAATTACCATATTTAATCATTTCTATGTGTTTTCCTAAAGTCCTGGATATAGTCAAGACATCAGAAAAATCTTATAATTTTTTTTTTTTTTTTTTTTTTTTGGTCGGGCCAAGAACAAGCTGGACAGGTAGTAGGCAAACAAGAATAGTTTATTTGTTCCAACAAAAAAAAAAAAAAAATCAACTTAACAGGGAAGTTGAAAACCATTTCCAAAGTATATACAAAAGAATAAGAAATAACTAGACTAACAAAAACTAAATCAAAGAAAAAAAATAAATAACTCCCCTATTAACGACAACGACGTTACTGTTGGCTGGACAACTTTGACTAACCTCTGCTCATCTCATCATGGCTATAAATACCCATTTAGCACATACCAAACCAAGTAAAGGTAAATATCAAATAATAACTTTACCAAATAAACTCAAACAAAATAACAGATCACAGAACAATATACACTATCATACCTAACAATACAATCATCTACCCAAAATACATAAAAAGAAAATACTAAACCAACAAAAAGATAACCTAAATAACATAACACAAAAAATCCCCTCTAACTCAGAACATGATGGTACAGTCCAGCTTCCTCTGGCACAGCACAAATTAAGAGATTGAAGCATCGCCTCTCCCTTTGTCTGCTGCCACGTGGAATGTGGCTGTCACTCCATGGACCCGAGCAATCTAGGACTCAGGTAAAGTTAATCAGCAAGGAATATAAGAAGTGTGCACCCTTCTATACATTCAAGATTTTAATAAACTGTTAACTTTTTAAACTTGTCCTGTGTTTTTCTTATAATAAGGGAATTTAAATAAAGTAACAAACCATATTATGTTAAACTAAATTAAACATTAAATCAAACAACACAATGGTAAAGACTAAATATGTGAAGTGGGCTACGCACCTGTCACGCATATTTAATCATTTCTATGTGTTTCACTAAAGTCCTAGATATAGTCAAGACATTCGAAAAATCTTACAATTTTTTTAAGATAGAAGCAGAGACAAACTTGTGTTGTGGACATGACAAAATTGACGTTTTGCACATTATTGACGGGGAACAAATGTATTATGGACTGTATTATGTGACATATTTTTAAACAGCACCTTCATGTTGATGATTTAATTCTTTGAAACTGTACCAGACTGATCGTCATCATTATTATTGTCTTACGTGTATGATGGCTAGCAAGAAGATGTTGCTGTATAGGCATGAATCTTTAATCAATCGCACATCTGAAGCAGTTGAACTGAATATGTTGGAGAATATGTTACAAACAGCACTGAAATAATATAAATATTAAATTGTAAATATATTGGCTATTTATTATGTGTTATTTATTACAGTCACATCTTTAACACAATTATGGTTGGTTAAAAAATAAAGGATTTTTGATCATTTACAGCAGTTATATGAAGGTTTGTGTAATAAAATTGAATCACAGGGACCTCATGGCTCACATAAATTCAGAAATCAGTTTTCCTCTGACATCTTGTGGAAAGTATTTATTTACTAATAAAAAAAAGTTGGTTCCACTTTATTTTACAGTTCGTGTACTTACAGTGTACTTACCCAAGAAAGTACTGTAATATAAGATAACTACATGGGTTAAAGATTAGGTTTAAGGGGTTCGTACCTAGTTATAACCCAGTTATTGTAATTGCTATAAGTAGTACATAGTATGTACTTATGCGGGACATGACTGTAAAATAAAGTGCTACCAAAAAGTGCTCCATCTTTAAAACCGTGGTAGATAATAATTTTGTTGTTGCCAGCCTCTAATGCGTTTTCCTTACAATGTTTTATTACAGTGCTTTAACACAGCGAAATATAGATCTAAATATACAGTTTAAAAGGGGTGTTTTCTTTGTAGCTAACACTTAATATTTCCAAGTTTACTGTGACATTTACATTGGATTGTCCTTATACAACATTTTCAGCTGAAAAGCCCTTGAATGCTGATTCTAAATCAAAAAGTAGTTTCTAAATCTTGCTTGGAGAGGTCAATCCACTAATGGTCTTTTACTTTTCTATTACAGCTTTGGATAAGTAAAACATTAATCAGTTGTTAAAACGGGCGATTGTGGACAGTTAATGACTCACAGTGCATATTGAATAGAACAATGCAGCTCAGAGCAGAAGCTGCTGATTGTTTCATTGACTGACACAATCACGTAAATGAGATACGTCAGGTATAAAAGTGCATTCATCTCTTTTCCGATCAGCCGCGGTTTCACATCAGCGTCCAGTGATGATTATCTATTCAGAGAGGTGTTATTGCAATAGAATGAATGGGGGAATCAGCAATCTTGAGCAAGGTTGAGAGATGGGAGCATTTCACACCCTCATCATCCTGATAGCCTTATAGATCCTGAATATCTGCTCCCACCAGCTGGTGTGTGGCATTTTATGGGGTTAAGCACTGATTTGTGACGTTGTTGGGTTCACTGAGAGTGTCACCAGACAGTTTCACAGGCACAGATCATGGGGTGAAGTTGTTGGGTGGATGGAATTAGGTTGGATTATGCTATAACATCCAATACATTCATTTCACTCAGGATAAAAAGGTTGATTTGGGATGCATTTCTGTCAAGTGCTTTGGTGAAAAAGTACACATTAGCCATCACGTTCACATATTTGAGAGATTTTCGTGTGGCTCTTTGCCACTGCAAACAAAAAGCATAGTACAGAATAATTCCTGGCACTACCTAGAAGATTTCAGCAGAAATAAAAAATGAGAGAGCAGGTTTTGTTTTCTTTAGAGGTGTGAATTGTGCTGCTTTTGTCTTAAAGTCACCACCTCATGTAACCTTGTATGAGAGACGTGAAGAGGCCATGAACAATACTCTTAGGTTTGTATGAAGCTCTTTATCAAATGAATGTATTAACTTTGGCTGTAAAAAATGTTGAGGTCTCCCATTCTCTGTGCAGGACTGATTTAATGACATTTTGTCTTATTCAACAGGAAGTGTGCGGTTAATCATGAGCATACAATTGCTTTCCTTCTATGCATAAAGAATTTGGTCCAGCTGTGAGCAAGAGATGTGATGTCAAATATGTCATTAGCCATAACTCAACTTTAAGATTTCTTTCCTGGTTGAACTCCAGAAGGTTTTCAGTGGACTGATCCCCATATATATATATATATATATATATATAGGAAATAATGTCACTAAAAATGGACAGTTCATATTTTACTGTTACTGAACTACAATTACATATTATAAATAAATTATAAATGTAGGGGCAATTGTATCAATCACAAATAAGTGAGAGTGATGACATGCATCCAGTATGTGCACAGTATTTCTCTCTGCCTGAGAAAATGTATTGTGTTCATTTCACTGAGAGTTTTCAGCAAAAAGAGAGTTTAGAGATCTTTTGATTTATATTTGATATTATAATCTAGTCTTATTACATATCCATTAAAGGAACATTTACAAATGGTATATACAAATGCATACCAAAAGTTGGCTGAAAGATTTGTAATAGTCTGTATTACTGTATATGAATTGCTCCCTCCCTGTGTCTCCTCCTTTAAGCAAATCTAGAGTTTTGTACGGCCATACTTAAAATCCTATTTCGAAATCCCCTGCTAGGTACCTCGAAATCCTGGCACAGAAAAATAATAAGGCAGTACACCTGTAACCACCATCAATGGCACCTCTCATGCACTCATATCTAATGCATGCTGTCATTCGGATGGATTCAGATGTGCTCAAATGAGCTTATTAAAGTATCTCACCTCCTACAGCGTTTAGCTCTGCGGCACACCATCTGAGTATCTGATTGGCTATTGCTCACCAAGCAAATTTATCTTTGATTAGATAATTCATTCCCAGTTTCCAGAGAGGAACACAGCATGCTCTCCCTTCTCTCTTTCTCTCTCTAGCTCTGACACACTTTGACAAGGCATGTATTTTTCCCTTTAAAGCGGCTGTGCTCCAGTGATTAGAGCCGGAGCATTTTAATTAACTTCATCTCTTTATCTCTGCAGTAAAATTAACGTCTCTTGTTGCGTTTGCCATGCCGTATGCCTACGTAAATTTACACCTGGCCCTGTTTGCCATGTCGTCTGATTACATTTGCAGGAGGATGGGTGGATTCTGTCTTTCTCTCTCTTGACTTCTCTGTTTCGCTCACCCATGACCAATTCAAACTTTATTCAATTAATTGTTAAGTCTCTTTGTCTGGATCATTTATAATAAATAGAAGCATGCCTTTTTCCCTCTTCTTGGCCTTGCTGATCAAAGAAACTTCCTCGAAAGTAAATGTTTTGGGAAAACAAGATTTATGTGGCCTGAAAAGTATTCAGTCTAATGAAAGATTTTGCCATAATTTGGGGACCAGACATGGATCATGGAAAAAATTTTTGCAAATCCATATAGAGGCAGTCCCTTGAGATTACCCATGTGTCAGTTGCGCTTGGGTGTGGGTGGGCATTGATACCAATTCAATAAATCATCTCTGGTCGCCAGCGCTGTTGAATTTCTTTCTCTAGTTTTGACAAATGGCTCTCAGATTGCTGTGGGGGACAAACTGGCAGACAGTGTAAACTGTTTCGCTTTCCCTCTTTCTCTCTTTCCTTCTCTCTCGTTCTTGGTCATCAGCTCTGGGCTCCATTTTAGCTGGTAAATCACTCAACAACTCTCTTTCTCTCTTTTACTATCTGTCTTGTTGCCAGACACTTAAGAATAAAACAGGTTTGCGAACTGAAAAAAAGCAGTTTAATGTCAATGTGAATGGCTGTTTGCAACCATTTTACTTAAGTAATGTGACATATTTCTGAGAGAAACAGAATATTCAACAAGAAAAAATATATATAGGATGGGGTTTCATCCATCAGAAATTGATCGGATTGTGAAAAGTGGGTATTCTATACTAGAATGGAGCCAGACTGAATGGTAAAACAGTGTTTTAATGGGTATTGGATAACATTCAAACAGCCCACGAGGCCTAAGTGACACTAGCGGAAAAAGAATGTCATTTAAGAAGAGCATGTGATTACAATTTGATAAAAGATTTCAATGCTAAACTTTTTTTTTTCTTTGAAATAACCCACACCACTGAATCTTTCATAATAAAACCAGGAATATCCTCGAATATTTTTGATTGCTTCCAGTTTAATTTGATTCCAGTTGCACTGAAAGGGATATAGTTCAACCAAAAATGAAAATTCTCTAATCACTTACTCACCCTCATGTTCCAAACTTACTTTCTTCTGTTGAACACAAAGACATTCTGAGGAATGTTTCAATTGTTTTTTTTGTTTTTTTGTTTTTTGTCAATACAATGAAAGTCAGTGGGGCCCGAAACACCATTTCATGGTATGGATAAAATATTGAAACATTTTTCAAAAAAATATTTTGTATTTTCTTTGTGCTCAACGGGAGAAAGAAAATCATACAGGTTTGGAACAACATGGGGCTGAGTAAATGATGACAGAGTTGTCATTTTTGGGTGAACTATCCATTTAAAAGTCTCTCCAATCTCCATATGCAAATATAACAGTTCACTTCTGTGATGATACTAAAGTTGGGCAGAAAGTGTGTCAAAAGTTTCAAAGTGTGTTTCCCAAAGCAACAGGGAAAGAGATCAGAGGAGACACCAAGATTGACCAGCAGTTGTCCAATGACATCAAAACTAAGATAAAAAGTAACATTTCAGGTTTCATAACAAGAGACCCCTTGATCACAATCTATCATTCTGAGCAGCTTTTGCATTTTCTTCACTTGCATTTCACTTACCCATGCAAATCTTTTAAATTCCTTATCACTTTTGTAATCCCTGTATTTTTATGCTTACCGGCATCATGTCACACTTTAAACCCACTGATTGATGATGTATTGATCATGATGCTTTTCTTCAAGAGGTTGCTGAGTCGTAACTGCCACAATTCAACACCTTAACTTTCCCCAGCAGCTTGTCAAGTAGGAGGGTCTTATTTATTAATTTCTGACTGAAAGGAGTGAATAGTGAACCTTTCTAAACACCTTTATGTTGGTCTGTCTCATATTAGATGGTGTAGAGTGTATATTTGTGTTTGTACAGAGGGTTTTATTTTAAAATTTGCAGTTTTTATCTTTTTCAACATCTGTCGTCCTACCATTTGAGGTGTGTCATGCTTTGGTAAAAGCAAAAGTAATTACTAATTTTTGCCATTTCGACACCTTTTAAATCCCTTTTTATATAATCATAATGGCACATGCTGCTCTTCCTAAGAAGCTTTTCATTCAAATCTTTCTTTTCTGAAACTCTCTCACTCTCTCATCTTAGTCCCTAACCATTTTGGAGCCATTTCTTTGAGAAATGGATGGGGCAGTAAATTATATCTAGGGAGATGACATATCCCCCTAATGTTCAATTTTGGGGAAGATTGGTATCTGCTGGATAACGGTGAAGAGACTAATTTTTATGTGCTCTTTCGATTTCATTTTCTCTTTTTTTCTTTTTGTTAATGTTCTATTTCGCTCTCTTCCTCCTCTTTGGCTTCTTCCTCTCCTCCCTCACTAAAAACACTCAAAACTCCAGATCTTAGCCTCACAATTACAGTTCTCATTCTTGTAGCTTGCATCCCTATTCTTTTTCCTCACCTGACCCATTCGGTTGGCATCTGCCTCCACCCGCTCATCCATTGCGGCCATTTCCTGTCAGGATTGCACTTTCTGCCTATCAAAGGGGTAAAGTAATCACCTCCATCACGTCAAGAAGCTGATTCGTGTCCTCTAGGAAAAAAGTAGAGGATAGAGTAAGGTGTGGAGGGAGGAACAAGGAGAAGATTGCAGACCTAAAGAGCTTTACCATGACTGACTTTTTAGCATTTTAGCATTCTGATCCTTTTATGTGGACACACTATATCAGAAAAGGAGGGCAGGAAGTATTGTTTTAGATGGAGGTGCCAGAGACATCTTTGCTTACCATCTTTCTTTCCTCCACTCTTTGGCTTGGCCTTGTTGAACTGCAGCTGTGAAAGGCTTGTCGTCATCGTAAAACGTCCTATTATAGTCGATGGCTGCAATGCACCATCCCCCTCGTGCTCTCTCACCCCAAATCTGCTCAAAAATATCGTTTCATCTCTTTCAGCAGCATGTCAGTCCTCTCAACAACTGTGTGAAAGTGGGTGGGAGGTGAAAAGATTGTGCTAGATTGAAAAAGAACATAAGAGAGAGAAGAAGTGAAGGACCATGTTGTCATTTCACTGGATTAGCCACATTGAGCCAACTCACTGGCTGCTTGACTGCTGCACTAGAGTTCAGTCGAGCATGTCCTTTCCAACACATAAAATAAAAACTCTTGAGAATCTGTCGCCAGTCTAACCAAACTTTTTTTTTTTTTTTTATAAAGATGCACACCTCTTTCACAAGCATTTCATTTATTTATGCTATGTAACTAATCAAAAATTTTAAAAATACTCCTTTAAAAACCATGTCTCCTTCAAAGATAGAGAGATGAGCACTTACAATTTTCTTCACAGTACTGTATGCAGATTTGTTTGTACTTCCTGCTGTAATAAATATGGCTAGAATAAAATGACTTCTATTCCTTAGAATTCTGTAAATGTTTTTTCACTCTTTTTTTCTGCCAAAATTTCCCTGACCCCCTTGTGGACCCTAGTTTTTAAAACCTCTGTGCTTAATGAATTAATGCATATGTAAAATACCTCTCATTAACTTTGATTTCAGAGAAATTTGAGGGACCTCAAGGGTCAGCACGATGGAGAATAACCCACAATTCTAAGACTTTCGAAGAAACATCAGAACTGGTCAGCCTGACCCTGGCCATGACTTATCTTTGCTTGTGTGTCAAAGCTAGTTACCAATCAAGGCCTTAAAAAGGAGTCTCATAGAAGGACAACAACAAAGAAAGGATAAAAAAGAAAATGACATGGATGGCAAATGAGATCTCCTTCATCCTCATGTGTTCCACTGAACTGTCTGTAACCTCACCTACTTCCAGACCTTCAGCTAAGAGACCATGAATCTTTAAAGTGTCTTGCCACAGTGAAGCATAAACATACATCAGCAATGGAGGTCTGCCTTTGTCCGGTGTCTCTATATACATTATATACTGTGCGCATTTATATAACAGTTTGCTTTGGTCCTCTAATCAGATTGGCTGAGTGACATTCCAAGAGTATTTTATTTTAACTGCTTTTCTTCAGGTTTATAAGTACTACTACTAATAATATGTATATGCTATATATTTTATCTGGGTGACATGGTGGGTCACTGTTGCCTCACTGCTAAAAAGTCGCCAGTCTGAGTCCCAGCTGAGCCAGGAAGCCTTTCTCTTTGGAGCGTGTATGTTCTCACTGTATTAGCATGGGTTTCCTCTGGATGCTTCGATTTCCCCCACAGTCCAAAGACATGCAGGTTAGGTGAACTGGGAAAGGCATTCGCCGTAAAAACTCTGCCAAATGGCTGTACGAATAATTTCTTTTTGCTTTGACAAAATGACAATATAAGAGGAAATTACACTACACTAATTATTTCCTTAAAATGCAAATTAATGTGTTAGTATTGTAATGTGTTGTAAGCAATATGTATGAACAAGGAATATTTTAAACAGTCTTTAATGATAAACTCAGAAGAGATCATAAGGAAATAAACAACATAGAACCAAACATAGCCGTTACAAGTATTAACTACAAAAATATTTTATATAACCAAATATCTAAAATAAATTAAAACATTATTATATTTAAAATCTAAAATATGATAAACCTACCACTGCCCATTACCCATAATGCACTGCAAATCTGAAAAACAAATCCCAATGCTCTAACCTCGGACATGAATTCTTGAACTCTGACTTCGGAGGCGATCATTTGGGAAACATTGTCTATGACAAGAATAACTTCTGTCTTTAAATCCTCCCTCATTTCTCAACATACCTTAATATAGGTTGTCCCCATTTCTTGCCCTTTCCATACTAAATAAAAGATATTGTAGCTACCCACACTGAGCCCTACTTAAGGAGGTCAGAGTCACTGACTGCTTGTTAGAGAGATAGCGGGGTTATGAGGCCATTATAAACATGCTGAGGTTGGTAAACTAAAGGTGCTATAGACTATCTGTGTCTTGGGGGGAATAAATCATGTAGAGGTTAGAGACATAAACCAGAGCAGCAGAACTGCTGAGTCCAGAACCTTCTGGAAACATCATCAAGTGGAGAGACTTTCATGGTTTCCTTTTCTACTGTAAATTCAGCTCATTGAGTATATTCCTCATCTGGTGTCAGTGTTTAATGCTGGATACTTAAGGTAGTCACAGCTATGTTGGCTTTTTTTGGACCTTTATGGCAGCAGATGCATTTGATTTCTTTTTTGTGCTCAAGCAAAACACACGACTGACACATACAACCTCTATAGCAGTCACCTCCAGGCCTTATATTATATATTGTTAATACCAAGGGTGCAGGAAAGAAATTAAAATTATAAACCTCATGAATATTAATTAGGTGACATAATGTTCGGCCAGTAGTCCTTGCTGAAAGGCAGGTCACTAGCCATAACAAATGACCTCACATTCATTCAGTCCTCTGCTGATGGAGCAGTACTACTATTCGAGCACTACTAATTTTTTTCTTTTTTTTTCTTTACCTTGGCTAAATCTCTTTAAATATAATAATTTTCCAGAAAGTGTGGTCTTTTTGTAAACGTGGGTGGGACATTTATAATAGTTGTTTCTGACCTGGTTCACATAGTAATTTAGAATCAGTCTATCAGATGTCTCCTAGTTCTATAAAAATCAAGCAAAATTTGTCAGTACATTTCTGTTTCTTATTTTGCTGCTATGGCTGTAATACTAAAAGAGTTCAGAAATGGTGTTAGTCCCGAAGAGCACAATCAATCATGACGAGTCGATTAAAAAAAAAGATTGCAGCACTCCTTACTAATTGGATTTTAGAGCACTATCTGTGTTTAGTCACATTAGTTAATTAGATAGCAAGCTATTTTTATTTTTTAAAAAAAGTTCCTATTAAACTTGTGTGGATGCAAGGGTGTGTATATGGAGGTGTAGGGCAGAGGAGATTTGTTCGCTCATGTTGCAGTACTTTTATGTACTTTATGTATGTTTCTCACATATACGGTTATATTGTGTTTCAATTGTTTTCAGCTTGTTAGAGAAAACATTGCCTCATTAAACATTTAACACTTTTCTTGTTGTCTTCAAAACACTTATTACAGTTTAAGTGTTTTAGTGTTCATCAAGAAATCTATGGTGATATTTCATGTAGAAGCCCTTGTAAGGTTTGAACATACAATATTTTGGTACACCAAACCAACCAACTTGAGCAAATGACAAATAAACCTTCAAATTTGTGTTGAAAGTAAAGAGGGAAAAGACCATGACAAATCCCCAATCTTCAGTTTCACAATGCATTTTTGGTTCTGCACTTTATACCATAGTGCAATTCATTCAATCAAAGGCTCTATTGCGACATAGATCAAGGAATCAATTTAAAGGATCGATAGTGTGCCCATTAGACAAAGTTATTATGATAAAACAATTAACTGTCTGCCAACGAATCCTGATCAATATACTATTACAAATTAGGTTTTTATGATGTGGATATTGTTCCCTGTGAAGCTGCTGTCGTTCAGAAAGAGACATTCTATATTAATTAAACTGGCTTTGTATTGATGAATGGTGCGACAGATGATCTGCCTCCCCGCCGATCATCATCAGCCCAGCCTTCGATATTCAGACTCACAAGAGGAGCATGTGGCCAATAGGACGACTGTGGAAATGTGACTGTTTGGCAGAGTGTGATGATTTGCACCTGGTGATTATTGTGGTTCCCACAACTACAGTCCTAGTTAGGGCCCGAGCACCGGTGGTGTGAGGACCCTATTGTAATTGCTCAGTCAATTCTTCTTCTTCTCCGAAATGAATCACATTTTTGAGGGCCTAAACATGCTCGAAAACTCATGAAACTTTGTACACGCGTCAGAAGTGGTGAAAATTTACGGCCTGACAAAGTCTGATGTTTCGCCATGAAGGAGGAAGCTGTTGTAACTCAGGCATACAGTGTCCGATCTGCCCCAAACTTCACATGTGATAAGAGTCCTGGCCTGAAGAAATCTATATGCCAATATTTAGTTAGTCATAGTGCCACCTGCTGGCAACAGGAAATGGCATGCTTTGCACTGTAATTCACTCCCAGAAACACATTTGTATATGCCATGAAGTACCAAACATGCTAGAAACACGTTAAATCATGCAACACTTGGCTAAGTGCTAATGTGATTAACGCCACGAAACAGGAAGTTGTTGTAACTCAGGCATACAATGTTCGATCTGCTCCAAACTTCACGTTTGATAATAGTCCTGGCCTGAAGACATCTACTTGGCAATATTCAGTAATAGTCAAAGCACCACTTGCTGGCAGCAGGAACTGTGGTGCATCAAAATGACTTTGCCATATTTCTCCTCATTTATCTGCTTAAATGAATATTGCCCACTGTTCCGGGTGGCGGTAAGCCCGGGTGCAAGGGTCCTTTCATCGCTGCTTGCAGCTTTAATTTATGGTTTGTTTTTTTCATTAGCCAGGAAAGTTTTCTTGAAGCTGCTGTCTGTGAGTTTTGCCTCTTTGTCGCCATCTCTGTTTGAAACCTGCAATTGCAGTTATATGCGGAATTATCATCTTTACATGGGTTGTGCTCCGGGACAGTCTGAACAAGTAAGTAACATGTCTGCCACTTTTGTTCTGACCAACTGAGGGAAAAAGCATTAGCCTACAATAAATTGCACTGTCAATGGTGATCAAATATAATGATTGCTTAGCTCATATCACATCAAACCGTTAACAACATAAGCATTACGTGACTATGTGTATTTAGTGTGTATTAGCGTTACCTGTAGATTCCAATTTCTGTAGCCACTCTGCAGTCCGAAGTCTTTTGCTTTTGTCTATGGTTGAATCTCCAGTTGTCACTGATGATTGTCATTTGGACCTTTCTGGATTACAATCCGCCATCAAAATGATAAGTTTAATTATTGCAGCTGCTGTGAGAAAAGGCTATAAATGATCCGCTACCAGCAGCATCCTATATGCATAGTCTACTAGCTGGGACTCCTTCCTTTCTGTTTACAGATGTGACGTAATGGCGCAAAGACGAATGGCTGCATGCTCGAATTTCCAGTGGAAACCCACCAGTACCGATTTTATTTTAAAACATTATTATTGTGAATCGGGCTAAGGTAAGGAGATAGTTTTGAACACTGGCTGGTTATGTACTTGCTCTAAAATTGATTTTGCACAATGTTATTGCCACTAGATGTGAAAAAATAATATCTATCTATCTCTGTCTAAAGTGTCTGTAAATGAATAACTGTAATGAAAACCGATATATACAGCATTCATACAATTGATTAGTAGGCAATGTTCGGACACACTGATTGCTGAAAGTTGTATGATTTTAATAATCTGTCCTTACCTTGAATCAATAAAAAAAAAAAGAGTGATTTTCAGTATGCAGCATTTCAGTGCTGCTCAACATATTTTACATATTGATCTCCAATGACTAGCCTTGGTTCAGTATCATTGCTTTTTACATATATATATATATATATAGGACAATAAGAATCTATTTCTTTTAGTGTTCACTTATGCTATTGAAACATATCCTTTCCAAGACAATGTTTGTTCTGTCGAAGTCTGTTCTCTGTAAACACTTACTAAGGATAAGGTCAGAGCTTCTACTTCTGTATTTCTGGAAACACTCAACTGAAACCATTCATTTCAAATGTTAGTGAACTTCAGAGTGCCCCTATACTCTTTCGTTACATGCCTGAAATAGTACAGGAATGTGAAATTGCACTGCCCTGATACATCTCACCATATGAGTGCTAGGAGAAATTGCACATGTATATGTGCTTGTCTTTATGGTCCAATGAGATGAATAAATTAAATATTAATATGGTAAAAAAAAAAAAAAAAAAAAAAAAAAGGACATTGAATTCCCTCTTAGAAGGACACATATAATGGCTTTCTAGTCACGTTTATTTATTTATTAATTTTTTTTATTTTTTATTTTTATTTTTATTTTTGAAAAGGCCACATATAGCACCAATGCGAATGTGATTTTAGACAATATTGAAATAATTTTTTTGTGTATTTTTGCTCTGCCAGCAGAAATAGTTCCAAATTAAGTCAAAAGAAGAAATGTCTTTCCTGATTTTCCTGAATGAATCAGTGTCTTTGAACGAATCATTTGAATGATTCAGTGATTTGCTCTTATGCAGTCACTTGTTTTGATCATGAATGAATTATTGTTTTGAATGAATTACTTGAGTAAATGTTTCAGTGTCTCCACCTACTAGTGTAACTAACTTACAGAAACAGTCACTCGAAAATCAGACGTTTTTGAGGAATGGAACAAAAATAACAAATTTTATATTATAAACAAGACAGACAGACAGACAGACATGCAACAACTCATCTGTGTCATCCAGACATAATGTAATGCTCCTCCTGGGAAAGGAAAACCCTCCAGCTCCCATTTCCTGAAGGTTGGTCTTGACAGATTCGGGGGGGGGGCAGAGAGAAAGATAAAATATCGGAAACATTTAAAATGTTAATCATTCTTATTTTCTATTAGCATCATGATTGCAGTTTTTTTTTTTTTTTTTTTTTCCCAGAACTGTGCCTTTTATAGGTTTACATGTGTTTGTTCAGAAAACAGCACTCCCTGCAGAAATGATGAAGTTCTGAAATGAAGCGGAGGATGTGGAGGAATAAACTATGATTACAAAGCAGCAAGTTTAATCTGCTGTATCCCACCTGCTTTTAAAACTCTTTTCCTGAGCCTCCCTCACAGAGACGAGTGCACTGGCAGAAAGTCTTCTTTATACGTTATCTGGTCATCATTTTGGAAGGCTATGTGTCTTCGTTATGCAAAAATATGCAAAGGAAAGATGTGACTGTCCCCTCCATGTCCCGTCAGGGGTTTATTGTGATCTAGATGTGAGCAAATGCTACACCAGAGGTAAAATATGGATAAGAAAAAAAAATATTCAAGGCAGTGAAAGTTTTTTTTTTTTTTCTCCCCTCTTCTAAAAACTTTTTATTCTTTGTTAAAAAAAAATAATTTTCTCATATTTAGGCAGACAAAAGAAAACCCTAAATATACTGAATTCAAGAACAGTCTTCAACTCATACTTTTCAGTGATGTTTACATAACAAATGATCATGTGACATGTTTTTTCTAAAACCTAAATCACCAATTGTGACTTTTTTTTCCAGTTCCAGTTACTAATAAATGAAGCTTTTGCTTTTCATGCAGGATTTTTATTATTTCATCCACCTCTGTGTATGAAATATATTTATATAACACACACGCACATTAGCTCACTGTTCATTGCTAACTGCTAGTCTTCACTCTGGAGAGTTCAGTTTCGCAGCTCTACATGCCAGATAATTTCAACACATGTCAGTCATTTCTTTATGTCATGGCATACAATATCTTCAGGGAGTAAATCTAGCCCCTAGCATAGTTAGCATGCTAACTCTCAAAGGCTGAATGAGGGTGTGTTTGGAAAACCAAAAACCAAGAAGGCTGAGCTCCTTGAAGAATAGCTAGATGAAAAGCTGACATGGAAGAGTGAAAAAAGACAAGGCAGCCGAGAGATGTGAGAGAAACCGAAGGGTGAGAAATAGATGAGAGGGTGACGAGAGACGCCAAGTGGGAGACACGGAGGAGCAATTTCAGAAAAGTTCAGCTTGTTTTGTTCTTTCTTGCATTTTTTTTCCTTCCCCTCGATGAGATTTGGCAGTGTATGTGCCTGTTTGTCTGCTCTGCGGGACATCAAAGGTAGTTGCAGTGTCACTCTGTTGCTAAGGCACCCTGGTTAGATATCATTTTCCCAACGATGCCTGTCAGCACGTTGGCCTTTAAAGTCATATTTTGTTTTGAGCGGGAGGAAGGCAACTGAAAATTGAGAGATATAAAAAATTGTAAAGGTATCGTTGGCATTTGGATAGAACTTAGAGATGAAGCTCAGCGTAATGCTGCAGTCAAGATATGGCAGACATTTCGGCTGCTGTCAGCACAGTGGCATTACATGTCAGTCATTTCAAAGTACCAAAAGAGCAACTGGAATGAGCTTACGGATTGTCGATCTGATGTGTGGCGGAATGACCTGTCCAATATTAAAATCAACTTCCCTACCTCCAAAACACTAAAAAGCAGAAAACACCATCTCAGCACTTTTCTAAATATCTGTTTGTCTCTATGCCCTGTGAAATATTCCTGATATATGGAACATCATTCTAATCAACTAATCGTATTTGAGGGACAAGTTTACAGTTTATGTCAAGTCAAGTTTAGGCTTACAACCAGGGTTAGGTGCTTCTACATCAGTTATTCACCCATCATTTTAGGGGTAGGGATATTAAATTTTCAGACAGGAATGTTGTTCTGAGATCAAATATATTTACTGATCCTGGAACAAAAATGTCAGAACATTTTCCTGTCCAAAAATGTAACACTAACCATATCCCTACCGCTAAAATGAACCCTACCAATACGTTATCCCTAAAATCAGAGGGAAATGATAGATGAATAACACGGTTGTAAGCCTTAACTTGACATAAACTGTATATATATCCCCACCCTGGAATTATAAGGTTCTATCTGCATTCTAAGCAGTTTTGAGCTTCAAAGTTTTTGCATTCCATACTCCTTTGTGGATAGACCCTTTTTGTTTTCTAAAATAAAAAAAAAGTCCCAAAATGTACTCACTGTAATCAAATTAAATGCAGTTACATCTGAAAATTATTTTAGATTACCAAAACAGAATTGGGAGTTATAAAGTCAGAATTGCATGATAAAAACTTTTTTTCATACAATTGTGTGTTTGTATCACAATTCTGATTTCTGATTTACAGAGCCCCGCACATGACATGCAAGAAAAAAAATTTAATCGTGCACACGATTTACTAATTCGTTCCCTCGATTTACTAAATCATGCGCACGTTTTAGTAAATCGTGCGCACGATTTAGTAAATCGAGGGAACGAATTAGTAAGTTGTGCGCATGATTTTTAAATTGAGGGAACAAAATAGTGAATTGTGAGCACGTTTTAGTAAATCGAGGAAACGAAATAGTAAATCGTGCGCACGTTTTAGTAAATCAAGGGAATGAATTAATAAATCGTGCGCACGATTTAGCCTACTATTTTTTTCCTGCATGTCATGTCCGGGGCTCCGTACTTTATTTATTTATATATATATATATATATATATATATTTTTTTTTTTTTTTTTTTTTGCAATTCTGACTTTTTTCTGGAAAATTGAGGGTTTATATCTCAATTCTGACTTTTCTCGCAATTCTGACATTTTTTTCTCAAAATTGAGAGTTTATATCTCAGAGTTCTGACTTCTTTTCTCGAAATTCTGACATTTTTTCTCAAAATTGAGAGTTTATAACTCACAATTGCAACATTATATCACGCAATTCTGAGAAAAAAGTCAGAATTGTGAGATAAAAACTCACAATTACCTTTTTTTTTTTTTTTTTTGTTACATACTTGTTACAAAGTATTCTAAAGTTACAAAACTTGGGTAATTTAAAAAATATGTTACAAATTACTTTTAAAGCATGTATTTTGTAGTCTGTAGTGAAATATATTTTAAAAGTAACCTACCCAGCCCTGTATATATATATATATTCTGTGTGTGTGTGTGTGTTCCATACTGTATGTAGTTATGAATTTCAGAAATATATAAATTATTATAAAAGCTCTACAACTGAACAATAAGTAAATAAAGAATCATAGTATTGCAGATATCATATCATATTTGAACTATATTACACCATTTGCTGAAATAGTTATCCTGAATCAATATGTGCTTAATTTTTACTCAAAAATTCACATTTTCCCTAAGCAGGGAAAATGTTTTACTTTTAGTCCAAAATGATTATAATGCATATAAAAATATATGAAGTACAAATGCTTGGTTTGTGTGATTTGTTATCTTCAAAACTTTTGTTGATCCTTACGAGGCTCTGTGTTTAAGTTTAGAACTGTTGACACAGAAAAACATCTGACATTTTCTGAGCACTAAATTGATTTCGTTTATGTTGCAGATTCATGAGTGTTTGCCTCACTCAGTTAATTGCTTCTCACAAAGAAGGCAAACAGAGCCCAACTATGTCTGAATAATAGTTACACTGGTAGCAAATATTCCTCTTTGACTGGTTGAAAGAGTGTAGATTCTACGCTCCCTTAAGAATTTGTTTTCCTTATAAAAGAAAGTACTTAAAATAGTCAGAGCTTTTAGAGGTTCAAGCATCTGAGTTTTCGAATAATTGGCCGCATGCTGAGAGCGTATGCACGTACACACTCCACGCACAGAAAGGAACATGAGGTACTTTGTTCCTTCATGTCCTCTAAAAGGGGCGGTAATTGCATGTAATTGTAGTTTCTAATGATGGGCTTGCTTTCTGTGGAAACAAAGCAGCCAATGGCAGCTGTTATGGCCAAACTCAAGATAAAAGAAAATCATTAAGCAATTTCATCAAGGTGTATTGCTATACGCAGAGATTCACTTATGTGCACACAAACACACTCACGTAAAACACACAATAGATTCTTACCAAAAATTAAACCTGCATTGCTGGAGGAGCTAATCAATATTGAGCTAAATGGTGGACTATGAATTCATTAACTATGCTTGTTCTTATATCACATCTCTTGTATCATGAATACAAATGTCCTTATGGTTGATCTGGGGCTGTGCTGCAACACATACCTTTAGTGAGAACTCAAGAGCAATATTTAGACAAAGGAATATGTCAGAATTAAGCATCAAAAAATCTCTCTCTAGCTGAGCAGATGTTGTTCTTTTTTATACCCTTTCACATGTTTTTCCAAATGCACACACATAGCAAAAGAATTTCATCTGATTTTTTACTGACATTATGGAATAAAAACAGTTGTTTCAGCACAATAGAACATAGGTAACATAAATGTTTAAACTGAGAAATTTTACAATTATATGCGCAAAATGAGCTCATTTCAAATTTGATGCCTGCTACAGGTCTCAAAAAAGTTGGGACGAGGGAATGTTTACTATGGTGTAGCATCTCTTCTTTTCAAAACAGTCTGAAGACATCTGGGCATCGAGGTAATGGGTTTCTGGAGTTTTGGTGTTGGAATTTGGTTCCATTCTTGCCTGATATAGGTTTCCAGCTGCTGAAGAGTTCGTGGTTGTCTTTGAAGTATTTTTTGTTTAATGTTGCTCTCAAACCTTTATATACCTTTCAGCATTTATAGTGCCTTCCAAAACATGCAAGCTGCCCATACCGTATGCACTTATGCACCCCCATACTATCAGAGATGCTGGCTTTTGAACTGAACGCTGATAACACGCTGGAAGGTCTCCCTCCTCTTTAGCCCGGAGGACACTGAGTCCGTGATTTCCAACAAGAATGTCAAATTTAGACTCGTCTGACCATAGAACACATTTCCACTTTGAAACAGTCCATTTTAAATGAGCCTTGGCACACAGGACACGATGGCGCTTCTGAACCATGTTCACATATGGCTTCCTTTTTGCATGATAGAGCTTTAGTTAGCATCTGCAGATGGCATGGCGGATTGTTTTTACGGCAGTGGTTTCTGGAAGTATTCCTGGGCCCATTTAGTAATGTCATTGACACAATCATGCCGATGAGTGATGCAGTTTCGTCTGAGGTCCCGAAGACCACGGGCATCGAATAAAGGTCTTCGGCCTGGTCCCTTATGCACAGAGATTTCTCCAGTTTCTCTGAATCTTTTGATGATGTTATGCACTGTAGATGATGAGATTTAAAAAGCCTTTGCAATTTGACGTTGAGGAACATTTTTAAAGTATTCCACAATCTTTTTATACACTCTTTCACAGCTCTGCCCATCTTTACTTACTCTGCCTCTCTAAGACATCCCTTTTATAGCTAATCATGTTACAGACCTGATATCAATTAACTTAATTAGTTGCTAGATGTTCTTCCAGCTAAATTTTTTCAAAATTTCTTGCTTTTTCAGCCATTTGTTGCCCCCGTGCCAACTTTTTTGAGACCTGTAGCATCAAATTTGAAATGAGCTCATTTTGTGCATAAAATTGTACAATTTCTCAGTTTAAACATTTGTTATGTTATCTATGTTCTATTGTGAATAAAATATTGGCTCATGTGATTTGAAAGTCTGTTAGTTTTCATTTTATTCAAATTTAAAAAATGTCCTAACTTTTCCGGAATTCGGGTTGTAAACTTTAGTTTAGTTTAGTTTAAACTTTAGTTTTCCCCCTTTACATTAATATTATAATGAAGTGACCTTTCACACCGCAGGCTTTCACAGCTAGTGCTCTGTACTTTAATAACAGTGTGACTGTTTTCAACAGCTAGGTCATTTTGAGAGAACTTTTAGAAGACCAAATTATTGTGATGAATTAATGCTGTGAACTCAAACAATACTGAAAGCCTTCTAACTAATGTTCTGGGCTGAGTCTTTGCTCTGAGGGTGTAATAACCTCATTCCTATAATGTTTTGTGATATAGTGACCTTATTCTACAGACAGACACATTTGCAATGAAGTTTTAGTATAGCTAAATACGTTGAACTCTGCAAGCAGATCTCTCCACTTCTCACTTGTTATTTGTAAATGAGTTATGTTGCTGTTTATAACAAAACAGAAGCTACTGTAAAATAGCCAATAACATCACTTAAATTTTAAATGAATGTACTACAGGTCATCTGTAATATGATATATTTAAAAACTATACTGTATTACTTACCAGAAGTTGCGTTCAAAGCTGTTGTAAAATGCAGATAAACACACAACTGTGACAAAGCTGCTTGACAACCGTAAAATGTATAGTTAGAGTAATGGACTATTTTAATTAGAGGAAGGATTGTTTATTTTAATTATTTATATTAATAAAAGGAACTATTTATAGAACATTGGTGTCTTACATGAGACATCAGATATGATTTTGTTTGACATTTATTAAAGCACCAGGTGCATTTATTCTCATTTTTCTTTCAAATGCTGACACAGATACCTATCATTTAGTTTATTTCAAGTAATAATACTCGAAGATAATGCCATATATCACTCTCAAAATAAACACCCTGCTGCTACACATACACAAATACACAAACTATGTGGGTGGTTTGTAGAAAACAAACCCTGTCTTGTAAAAACTTTGTCAAATACTTAAAGATCAGAAAAGAACAATAAAGAGAGAACTGCATGGCCATCGATCGTTACACGAGACATCTAGTACCCGCTATAAGTATTGATGTTCTGGAATTGTCTAAGAAGAAGAGAGCATCAACACACCCCCTCAAAACTTGGCTACATGAAAAACGAATGACAATCAACTAACTCCCCTTGAATATTGTTACATTTATTATTTAAAGCAAAGCAGTTACATCAGAAATAATTCAGATTTACTTCTGTTTAAAAAATGTGCTCTCATCTGCTGTCAAGGTTTAAATAAAAAATAAACCACAATTTTGTATTTTTCAAAGCAATTAACATACGTCTTTCTTTCTTTCTTTCTTTTTTTTCTTATAAGTAATGACAGTTAAATACAAAGGAAGAGCTGCTTCCTAATTTCTGAATAATTTTTTTTTTCCTGATCTGGAAAATATCATTCACAAGTATACTCATAGTTTGTCCAGCAGGAAAGAAAAAGAAAAAAAGCCCCGAATTAGTCTTTCTCCAAAGAGAAGATTTAAATTTATCTTTATGTCAGCCAATTCCATAATAATGTTTCCATCAATTCCATAATAATTCAATTTAAAATATTTGAATCTCTGTACAAATGTACAATCAGGAAACAATGACCAGCTCACATAGTTCACGTGAATCATAACTGCGTATGATGAAGGACTAGACATAAGAGTTTGACAGTTAGCAAGATTTATGGCATTCAATCTTTATTCACTATTTAAAAAAAAAAAAAAAAAAAAAAAAAATCAGAGCTATAATGCTATTTTATCTGTTTGACTATAAGAATCAAAGAATATTACAATAAAAAAAAAGTCAATTATTAAAACTTCGGTAAATTTATATATAGAGAGAGAGACTGGGATTAGAGATTGGAGAGGGGTGTCTTATTTTCTTTCTTTATAAAGGCTATAGGAGGAAGGAGATGACCTTGTCAACAGCAGTGTCCCTCTAAAATGGACGGAGAAGTGGGGTCTCGGCAAACTAATCTTGTGGTTTTGAAGTGTGTGCATGAGGGAGAAAGACATGTCATTACTTCTGACTGATGTAACTCCTCTGACACCTCACTGGATGACCTGAGGTGAACAAGTGTGCTTGTGTGAATGTGACCTTGAATGAATTTTTGTACAGCGTCTGTCCTCGGGCTGTTTGTGGTTTACTCATCGTTTCAAACCGACTTGGCTCTCTTTTAATCTTGTGCCTTAGACATCTGTTGTGTTAGCCTCTGAAGTTGTGTGTTAGCATCTCTCTCTCTCTCTCTCTCTCTCTCTCTCTCTGTGTGTGTGTGTGTGTGTGTGTGTGTGTGTGTGTGTGTGTGTGTGTGTGTGAGTGTGCTTGTTTATATGACTTGTGAGGACACAAATTTCTATAATGACTTGGGTATTATACTGGCAACCAGTGTAATACCCAGTGAAATGACTGGCAAGAATAAATTGATCCTTGTCATGTTTCATATCATGCTCTTCTCTCTATGTAAACTTGTGTAACCTGGACAACATGCCACAGCAAAGACCGATCCGATAACTAAACACCACTGGAGCAGCGAGACAAACAGAAATATACACACTCAGAACATAGGAGTAATTTGCAGTACAGTATTTATACACAGTTTTTCTTATCATTCAAAAGTTTGGGGTTGGTAAGATTTTTTATGTTTTTGAAAGAAGTCTCTTATGCTCACCACGGCTGCATTTATTGGATCAAAATACAGTAAAAACAGTAATATTGTGAAATATTATTACAACTTAAAATAGCTGTTTTCTATTTAAATATATTTTAAATGTAATTTATTCATGTGATGGCATTAATAATAATAATAATAATAATAATAAATATTTCTTGAACATCAAATCAACGTATTAGAGTAATTTCTGAAGGATCATGTGACACTGAAGACTGGAGTAATGGCTGCTAAATTCAGCTTTGCCATCACATGTAATTTTAGTATATATATAGTATATGGTTTTCACATAAATCACAAATGCAAACATTTATTTCAGAATTTGCGAGATGATGAACGCCAGAATTAAACATACAAAGATATATTCTCTTTCTGCAGGTTACATAGTCACCATGAAATCAAAACTGACAATTCCTTATTTTTAATGGAATATTGCTGAATTTATGTGCACATCATTATTTTTTAAAAGATTCATGTGTCCCCCGCAGTGACATCTCTTCTCTGATGGCGTGTTTACTGGCACGAGTGCTGGGCAACCTGAGATCATATAGCAATAGCAAACCACAACTATTCAACGTTCTAATCCCGATGTACAAAATCAAGTCCTGCCCTACATTTTTTCTTTCTTGTTGTTTACCTTGGATAGACTATCATGCATACTTTAAGCCAGTAGGTGGCTGTCATTCATTAGAATCAACTTAAATGATTTGTTTGAAAATGATGATTGACCAAAACAAGTGTTATTTATGAATGAGTAATTAAATAATTTACAGATTTGCTCAAAAACAATAAATCATTCAGGAATAAAATGCTACTACTGTGCACTGCTCTGAACGGCTCTACATTATATAAACTATATTTTTATTGGCAGTGCAAAAACAGACAATGTAACAGGGAATAGTGTGTCTAAAATGTAAAATACTCAATACTAATTTTTATTTAGCAGTTTATTGAACTGCTAAATAAAAGCAATATCACACAATCATCCTCAACCTATTTGTTATGCCAATAACTTCTCAAAAACGGCCCAAGTTGTTGTTGCTATAGTTCTCATAAATTAGTAATGGATGTTTATCCACATCATTTCTGCCATCAGCTCCAGTTATTATGGAATTGATCTCACACAAAGGCTCATGGGCTAAAATAAGAACTGCTAAGACTCAGGCAACATTTTCAAGTAAATGATTATTCAACAGCTAACCAGTATTACAAGTCAATTAAGTGGACTAATCTTTGCAGACAGAACATTGCTCTACAATCACTATCAAACTAGTGGAAATTAGCCTACAGAGAATGAACACATGTATTCATGTGTTGATCTATGCTTAATATAGATGGGTTCCAGTAACTGTGTGTGTGTGTGAGTGAGAGAGAGAGAGAGAGAGAGTCCATAAAGAGCTCTGAAGCAGCAATCTGAAAATCGTGTTGGTGCTATGGCAACATGAGATCAGCTATAGTGTCCAGGTAATGGGATGTTAACAGCAGTGCAGTACCTGACATCTGAATTCTTACATTTCCTCATCCCCAGAACAAGTTACAAATAAGTCTGTAATGTCCACTCAGTACCAAATGTCATATTTTGTTACATTTATGTTCTGTTTGGTGGACAATTAGGTTGTTGATTATTTCTGTTTCCGTAGTTTTCATCTGTGTTTGTTGGTTCTCGCTGCATGTAGAGTGGTTTTTGTTCTCACATCTTGACTATTGTTCTCCTGAGTCAATGTTTTTGACTACTAGATCTTTCCTTCATGTCCTTGAACCACACTGTAACAGAAGAATCAACCCAACAAAATGAATTTACCAGCAGTCAGACTCCTTCTCTTCACCCAGGGGGATCGGTCCCTTGAAGACCATACTAATGAGTTCCTTGAACTGGCTCAATAAACATACCAACACAGGCTCATTGGAAAAAACGTACCTGTCAACATTTTTGCAATATGCAAAATACATACCAATACGTACATATCACTGCAGTTTCCAACAGAAATGAACACTAGAGGCAGTAAACAATTATGATTACAGGGGCAGATTATGGATTAATCAAGACTTGTTTTCACGCGGCTCCTTGCACAATTATGTTATGACCTCAAAACAGGGTTTAGTGAAGGTGTATGTTATTAAACGTGATGGAGCATTAAGCTTTTAGCGCCACTCACTGGACATTTCAATTCATAACTGCGGTGATACGTACAAACTCCAACATAATAAAACGTTGCCATATTCACGTTTATCTGTTCTGGAAAAAACTAAACACGGCTTTAAATGTCAAATTTCAGTAATTTAATATAATAAAATAAATACAGACACATGGTAACACATTTTACAATAAGGTCTCATTTATTAACATTAGTCGATGCATTAGCTATAAACTATAAACAGTGTGCAATATATTTCTTACAGCATTTATTAATCTTTGTCAGTGTTAGTTAATAATGCAATTGTTTATTCATGTTACTTTGAAGCACATTAGGTGCATGTTAACACACTCAAAAATATATTTTTTTAATACTATTCACTTTTTTAAAACAACTAATTTTGATTTAACACCATTGTATTAGGTTTCTTGAACTAAAAATGAACAATGCTTCTACAGCCTTTATTAATCTAATCTAATCTAAGGTAATGTTAATATGTTAATAAACCAATCCTTATTGTAAAGTGTTACCAGAAATAATAAAATAATAAAACATAAATACTTTTTAAATAAAATAGTAATATATATATATATATATATATATATATACAGTGGGTATGGAAAGTATTCAGACCCCCTTAAATTTTTCACTCTTTGTTATATTGCAGCCATTTGCTAAAATCATTTAAGTTCATTTTTTTTCCTTATTAATGTACACACAGCACCCCATATTGACAGAAAAATCACATGGTCCTAAGTATTCAGACCCTTTGCTGTGACACTCATATATTTAACTCAGGTGCTGTCCATTTCTTCTGATCATCCTTGAGATGGTTCTACACCTTCATTTGAGTCCAGCTGTGTTTGATTATACTGATTGGACTTGATTAGTAAAGCCACACACCTGTCTATATAAGACCTTACAGCTCACAGTGCATGTCAGAGCAAGTGAGAATCATGAGGTCAAAGGAACTGCCTGAAGAGCTCAGAGACAGAATTGTGGCAAGGCACAGATCTGGCCAAGGTTACAAAAAAATTTCTGCTGCACTTAAGGTTCCTAAGAGCACAGTGGCCTCCATAATCCTTAAATGGAAGCGATTTGGGACGACCAGAATCCTTCCTAGAGCTGGCCGTCCGGCCAAACTGAGCTATCGGGGGAGAAGAGCCTTGGTGAGAGAGGTAAAGAAGAACCCAAAGATCACTGTGGCTGAGCTCCAGAGATGCAGTCGGGAGATGGGAGAAAGTTGTAGAAAGTCAACCATCACTGCAGCCCTCCACCAGTCGGGGCTTTATGGCAGAGTGGCCCGACGGAAGCCTCTCCTCAGTGCAAGACACATGAAAGCCCGCATGGAGGACTCCAAGATGGTGAGAAATAAGATTCTCTGGTCTGATGAGACCAAGATAGAACTTTTTGGCCTTAATTCTAAGCAGTATGTGTGGAGAAAACCAGGCACTGCTCATCACCTGTCCAATACAGTCCCAACAGTGAAGCATGGTGGTGGCAGCATCATGCTGTGGGGGTGTTTTTCAGCTGCAGGGACAGGATGACTGGTTGCAATCAAGGGAAAGATGAATGCGGCCAAGTACAGGGATATCCTGGACGAAAACCTTCTCCAGAGTGCTCAGGACCTCAGACTGGGCCGAAGGTTTACCTTCCAACAAGACAATGACCCTAAGCACACAGCTAAAATAACGAAGGAGTGGCTTCACAACAACTCCGTGACTGTTCTTGAATGGCCCAGCCAGATCCCTGACTTAAACCCAATTGAGCATCTCTGGAGAGACCTAAAAATGGCTGTCCACCAACGTTTACCATCCAACCTGACAGAACTGGAGAGGATCTGCAAGGAGGAATGGCAGAGGATCCCCAAATCCAGGTGTGAAAAACTTGTTGCATCTTTCCCAAAAAGACTCATGGCTGTATTAGATCAAAAGGGTGCTTCTACTAAATACTGAGCAAAGGGTCTGAATACTTAGGACCATGTGATATTTCAGTTTTTCTTTTTTAATAAATCTGCAAAAATGTCAACAATTCTGTGTTTTTCTGTCAATATGGGGTGCTGTGTGTACATTAATGAGGAAAAAAAATGAACTTAAATGATTTTAGCAATGGCTGCAATATAACAAAGAGTGAAAAATTTAAGGGGGTCTGAATACTTTCTGTACCCACTGATATATAATTTTTTTTTTTTAGTTAGAGTTTTATCGTGTCGGTAATTATTCTCTGACTACATCCCACTTAATTGCAGTCGAAATGGAGTCAGCGTTTTGAGTGCTCTCAGTCCTGCAACATCCCTCCACCTCCTTTCAGCAGTTGCCTGTGTCAATGTGCCTTTGGCCCAAGTTAGCATGGTGATTCAGCTTTTTTAATGTAGCCTTACTGCTAATGCTATTTCCGCCCCATTATAAAGCTCTCAGAGGGCTGTAGTCCACCTGTAGTCATTGTGGAGAGTCATTACAGACCCTCTGAAAGCCAGAGCAGCCCAGTCAGTCAGGCTTCATTGTTTAAAAGCATCTGCACACAGCAAAAGGGCCACTTCACCCCTCTAGTCATCCAGACCAACAGTCGTAATGGCCACCATGCCCTCTATTGATCCATCTCTCTTGGAGATATTCTCTTTCCCTCTCTCTGTGTTGTTGATCCATCTGTTGCCATCTGTTTCGAATTTGTGCTGAGTTTTCTTTTTTTAACAGGGATGTAAACACTGTTGCATTTATAAACACTGATACATGCATATTATGTAAAGAGAGCCGATCCATCTCATACTTCCTTGTGGTCTTGCACTTTTTTAGTGAGTTATTTACTGTGATGTCAAGTAAATACACATTCATAATATGAATTAATTTTGAAGCAAATTTTTTTTTTTAATAATTTTAATATCCTGTTTTAATTTAAATGAATGTTTTAATGATCATTTTATTCAAAATATTTATTTGGGTGTGCACACACACATGTTGGGTTTCCATGTTTTATGGGGACTTTCCATAAACATAACAATTTTTATACAGTACAATACTGTTTAAACTGTATATTCTATCCCCTAAACTCAAACACAACTCTCACAGTAAACACTCCTCTGCTGTGATTTTGACTTTAATTTTGTGATATTTTGCCTTTGCCTAAATCCTTGAAAATACTAACTTTCTCTCTCTCTCTTTTTCTCCCTGTTTCGTTTGAAAATTTCAACACTCACTGCATCTGTTTCCTCTACTCTCTCATCGAAACCTCATGGTAATTGAGTTTGCTTGTTAACACATCTTCACGGAATGCCTCATTAAAATGCCATAGCCCCATGATTAAGTATGCGTGTGACTAGAGGGGCATAAGGAACTTGATTGAAAGTAAAAATGAAAAGCATCGAGAGCATGTTAAGGCCCTTTGAGTAAGCTGCAAAAAATTACCCATAATAACTCTGACAACTGAGTTGCTACGCTTCTAAAACAGTTTACAGTCAGCCTTGTTGTGATTTTTCTTGATATTTCTTTTCATTTCGCAATATATAAGTTACAACTTATTTGAAAAAGTATTTATCTGTAAAGTACAAGGGAGAAATACAACATCCTTTCAAAATAACGTTAGCATGCTAGTCACCCTCCAGCAGCATCTGTCTGGATCGCCGGAGTGCCGTCTCATTTCATTTCACAAAAACAGAGAAATTAGAGAAACGAGAGAGAGAGGATGCAAAAACAGATTCTGACAAACCAGCCCAATCCACAAAGGCTGTCGAATTAATTAACACACACTTGTTTCTGTTAGTTACGACTCGATGGCCGTGATTCTGGCTTCGTCTCAGAGGCCGAGGGACCAGCTGCATATGGGATGCGTACAGCATAAAACTGTCTCAGGAACATTTTTATGTGATTGTGGTACACAAACAGTTGAAGCAGAACAGAAGTTTAAGCGAGAAATCCCAGCCGTCTCTGTCATTGTTTTGTTGATGTTTTTCCAGGATACAGCGACTTAAATTGCGCTGGTGTGTACTAGCAGGTTTTTCAGGTTTTGGTTTATAGTATCACATGAGCAAGAGTGCTGTATTGAAGCTCATTATTGTTATCATAAAAAAGTTGATTTATGAGAAATTCTGATAAATCATTTCATTCTTACCCAAACCCCAGCACAGAGGTCAGAAAGCATTTGTCAGATCCAGCCGCTGTGACATTGCATTGATCTTTATCAGCACGTTTCTGTGCAGCGCATAAGGGCTGAGAGGCGACAGAGCGTTGAGAAGACACATGTTGATGGCCACCGCCGAGATGCCTGCCGTGAAACATCTGTTTGGTGCCTATGAAAACCATCACCAACATTTTTTACTTGCTCAGCAGCTGTTGTGGCCTCAGGACTGTTTATTCAGTTGAAGTTAGTGAAGATTTATCCCTTTTATTTACAAAATAAAATACTTTTACTTTTTAATACTTTTATTTATTTATTTATTTATTTTTTTTTACATTTCCTACTATATGCTATACATGTAGTTCCAAACGTAGGTTCGGGAGGAGCCTTAACATTCAGTCCTGTCAATCATCATTACGAGCATATATAAGCAGCAGTCACTGCGTCATCCCAGCGACAATTCTTCCAGCATCCCTCCTCCTCCCCATCTCCTCCTCTATTTCTCTTATTCTCCCTCTATGCAGTACTGTTATAGGGGGGTTTAACTCGGAGCTCGAGCCGAGCCTCGGGTTCGAGCCTCCTTCGAGGACAGCAAGCCAAGTTTGTTTTACCATTAACCATTCAGACTGAATGGGCAGGCGAACTTGTGAAATTCTTTGCTAGCACCTGTAGCTATTGCAAGAGTGCATGCATCGTTTTTGGGTGCTTTCCACCATCTCATCTATTTTAATCAGAATTATCTTTGCATCATTTGCTTTAAGAGCCAAAGACAGGGCATATAGCATAGCTCAGTTAATATGAGTCCACATTGCAGAGAACTTTTCATCCGTTACAGACTGATTAAAAATAATTTCATGAATGTTTTGCAATGATAAACATTAACTGTGTGGTGCATAACTCTCCACAAAAGAGCTTACACACACACACACACACACACACACACACACACACACACACAAATTATCACAAAGAACCATTTAAAGAGAAACTAGCTAATTGTCACAAGGTTTGTCTGGCAGTAATTTTTTTATGGTTTTAAAAATCGAATACTTTTTTCCCCTCCATGGCTGTTTAATGGCAGGTTCCTTTCGTAACAATTCACCCCATATAGTGTGATGATGTACTCCGTAAACCTACCCTGTGAAATTTTCAATTGAGTAAAAAGTGTGACAACTAGCCCTGGCCTCCCCTTATCATTTTAATTATCTATAGTACAATCTAAAATATTAATAGCAGGCCACCTCTATCACATGGTTCCAAACTGAAGAACATGTCCCATCATTCCTTCTCTACACTTCCAGCATGTTTGTCTTTCCAATATCTCTTTACTTTTCTGCACTGATTCTCACTGCAGTTGAAAAGCTGTATGCTTTTGAAATTACCTTTTGCTCTTGTGTAAGCATCTCTCTCTCTTTCTCTCTCTCTCAGGTCTCTGCAGGAAACAGTGCAGGATTATTGGTCAGGCCAGGGCATTAGGGTTCTTACATTTCTTTTTAGATTATCTTTATGCATTGGGTAGGCGGTGTGAGGTTAAAGTGAAAAGAGAAGCTTTCATACTAACATTCTCTTTTTCATAAATACTTGAATTATAAATATATCAAGCTATTTAAATGTTGAAAGAAATTAATATCTCATCAAGGATGCATAAAATAATCAAAATTACATATAGTTTCAAAGCAGCTTTACAGAAAATGTATGTTTCTACTAGGGTTGTGCAGCGGAGATCTGTATCTGTAACAATCTAAAATTATTAGCATCTGTGTTTGTATTTGGATAAAACCGGAAATGGGTGGGGCATTTAATTGTGAGTGTGGCAAGCAGTTTTTAGGATTTCAGGATTCCTCCGTTCAAGTAGACAGGACTTGGTCTTGGATGCCCGAAATAGCTGCCTGAAGGCGTTTCAAATATGGCCATGAGTGAACAGACTTTCCTTGAAAAAAGAAAACATGAGAAGTGACTGTGTCTGCATTATTCAGCAGAATTCATTATTTGTTTTTAAGCCATTATCTGTGCCTTTCAGAATAAGGTATTGTGCTTCGGGCACATCTTTAAATTTCTACATTGCAATCTGTTATCAGAGGTGACTGTGTCAAAATATTGACATGTCAGAAATGTACAATTCTAAGGGGCTGTTTACACAACACCGTTTTCAACTAAAACTTTTTTTTATGCTTTTGATGGTTCATTTACATGACAACGGCATTTTGGGGGCCTGAAAACGCAAACTTTTCTGACTTCACTGAAAACAGTGAAGTCATGTGCATTTGATTATGCATTCAGTCTATAGGAGTGTAGTGTTTCGGTTTACACTTTACAATACGGGTGCACTAATATGCATTAATTCATGCTTAACTAACGCACAGATAATCATGTTTTAATGTATGACTCATGAAGAACTAAACCATTAATTAATGATTACTGCATAAGCAACCAATAAAGTTTCTATATGATTAATAGATTACGTAATATATGAATTGTTATTAATTAAATGTGTCATAATGTATTAATTCCTTAATAACATATTTTATTAACTAATAGTGTTACTGCAATGGTTTGAAGCCATGTACTTCAACTTCCAGTTGTCTGCTTTAATTAATCATTAACTAATGATTTGCAAATGTATCATTATGTTATGACTTTACTTGTGGAGGCACATGACTATTAACTAATTGTTAGCTAATATGTCATTATGGTTTTGACATCTACACTAAGCCATGGATTTCAATTTCCAACTATCTACAACCGTGATTCCACTGATGAACTGCTGCATCCAGAACCTTGTTGTTCATGGCACAGGAATGTGTCAGGTTAAGCTTGAGGTCTAGGATTCAAAGGTGGAACACTGAGAACATGTGGCCGGACACTGCTATTTCGCAACACTGTGTCAAGACCGGACAAAGAGAATAGAACCCATTATAATCAGTGATAGTGATTCTACACTGGATGCGGCACGACGCAACACAACACAACAAAACGTTGCTTCTGTTATGAAGGACAAATGGACTTGCAATGGTCTGTCATGTCCAGTGTAAACTACTGTTGCGATATGACTCAATAATGGTCGCGTCCAGTTTAAACAGTGTAACAGCGGTCAGTAGTTCAGATTCTGGTGTGCTGATATTTGTGTGCAGCCCAACTTACCCATCCTTCAAACACATTCTCTGTCATTACACTCACTGCGTGTGCAACTGTCAAAACCCATTAATTACATATTAGCTAACAATTAGTTAATAGTCATGTGCCTCAACAAGTAAAGTCATAACATAATGATACATTTTCAAATCATTAGTTAATGATTAATTAAAGCAGACAACTGGAGGTTGAAGTACATGGCTTCAACCCACTGTGGTAGTTAACACATTAACTTACACTTTTAGTTAATAAAATATGTTATCACGGAATTAATACATTATGACACATTTAATTAATAACAATTCATATATTACTTAATCTATTAATCATATAGAAACTTTATTAGTTGCTGATGCAGTAATCATTAATTAATGGTTTAGTTCTTCATGAGTCATACATTAAAACATGATTATCTGTGCATTAGTTAAGCATGAATTAATATTAGTGCACCCGTATTGTAAAGTGTTACCAGTGTTTCTTTATAACGTGACCTTGGCAACTAGCCTGGCATGTATAACACAGCATTTTTAGTCATTTTGGCGGATCTGTGTGATTGGGGATCATTTTGACAATCATTTTGTCTGTACGTTAAAAACGCATAGGAAAAATGTTTCAGTTTTTAGTACATTGTTGTCACGTAAACATAGCCTAAGATAATACAAATCATGAAGTTAGCTAACACGATTTCTATTTCATATAAATGCTGTTCAGTTTCCACAAAAATATTAAGCAGCACAATTGTTTTCAACATTTATAAAAAGAAAAATTGTTTCTTGAAGGATCACGTGGCACTGAAGACTGGCTGCTGAAAATTCAGCTTTACCATCACATGAATAAATTACATTTTAAAAGGTATTAAAATAGAAAACAGTTATTTTAAATTGTAATATTTCACAATATTACTGTGTTTTTGATCCAATAAATGCATCCTTGGTGAGCATATAAGAGACTTCTTTCATAAACATAAAAAAAACCGTACCTATACCCCAAACATTTGAATGAAATGATTATTATTACTTTTATGGGAAGAAATCAATACTATTATGTGCTAGTTAAATCACTACCATTTTACATATCAATTCAATAATGCTTGAACATTGCAATATCTTTTTTGTCTGTATTTGTTTTTATTGAATTTCCCCTGAAGTACATCTCTAACTATAGCTTATTATGAGTAAACTGTATGAACATTTGCTTCTGGCTGGTCTTCAGCTGGTCTGCTCTCTGACCTTGCATAAAAACACTGCTCATCTCTCACTGAGTGCCCTTCATCATCTATCCATCACTCAAGCCCACGATGATGCTCATAATTGTTATGATTTATCTGTTGCCATGGTACCACATGTCCAAGAGAGCAGGCATGGCCTCCATCTAGCGATGGCTGAGTCACTCCTGCGCCCATTATACACACACACATATTCTGACTGCGAAGCTTAGGCAGATGTCACACAAGAGATTAATTTTGACCTTTTTATCTTGATAGATGGAACTACATTGTCTGTTTTGTCCCCGGGGAGTGACAGTATACTAAAATCTTTACAAACAACTGTGATGAAGTTGCTCAGAGATATTTAAATCAGTTCTTTTCTTACCCCTCTTGATCCTAACCGTCAGGCACAAATATCTTCCCTCCACCAGAGGCTGGATTTATCTGCTTGTGGTTTTTAGAGTAATCTTGGGTGAGTGTTCATGGAAATGACCGTTGCATTGCTGACAGGGGAAATGAAATGATCGGTTTGCAACGTGATCCTTCTCGTCTTTTGGCTGAACAGGACGGTATTTATCATTAGGGGTAATATCAGGACACACGGCACTTAAAGTGAAATAAATTGGTAAGTGTCAAACTCTTGGCAGATGTTCATGCACAAACGTTCGGTTTGGCAGCAGTGGAATCTAAATCGCTTATGACAGCAAAAGTGGTGCTGGTAGGTTCAAACCTCAGCACCCAGAGAGCATGTGTCTCTCTGAATTGGTGTGTGGTATTGGTGAACTCTTCAAACAAATATTGGCCTATCCTATCTTTCTCAAATCTCTATACATACACGCACATAAATGTCCCAGTACACTTATGAATCTTTCCCAAACAGGTCCCTCTTGTTATTGGGATTATTAATGAGATTTGGGGAGGATGATGTTCATATAATCCAGCCATTCACACTGATAATACATATACTCTCCAGAGGTATGAGCTTCAGTTCCTGCAGGACAGACAACACGCCAAACCCTAACACATTAAATGAACTCATTGAATATATATCAAGATCAGAGCTGATTTTTGGGAGCTATAAAATATTTCTCTAATTCCCTATAAACCATTTTCAACTTTTCCAGTAATTAAGACATGGTCAAAAATTTAAAAATGACTGTTGTAATTACAACAAAGATAACACTGGTCTACCATGTATTTAGAAGTCATCTACTTCAGAGATAAAATGTGTTATTTATTATGTATTTTGATGTGCTGAATTCAAATATGACAATTAAAACAACTGATTGGCTACTGTTTCCAAGATATTTAAGTTTTTACATTATACATCTATGTACATTGTGTAGATAGTACCAGCCACATGTCCTGTTTATATAACACTTTAAAAATCAGCAAAAGGATTATATAAATCTAATTTATTATGAAACAAAATATAATTATTTTGTACATAGTTTAGTCCTATTCAGTGTCTTCTCTGCACTTCTTGCCTTGTCTCTTGTATTTATTAAATGGAGCATCTCTTGTCACTGTCCAGCAATAGTCTGCAAGCACTGATGTGCTCCATTTGCTCCGTTTGAAGTTTTCTGCACTGTTCACACAAGTACGAGGCATCTCCGCTCACTTTGGGCAAACAGAAATGCATTCCTTTGCAAAATCAAACACTGACAATTAAGAGAACACAACACTGTATGACAGGGGTGCAAAACTCAGCCATAATTAAACACACCTGATCCAGCTCATCAAGTCCTTCAGGCTTATTTGGAAGCTGCATGTATGTGTGTTGGAGCAGGGTTGGAACTGAACTCTGCAGGGTGGCCCTCCAGGAATTGAGTTTTGCACCCTTGCTATATGACTTCTAAAGCTGATATAGGGCAATTTGTTCACCAGAGTGATATAAGCTTCATTATGATTGCATCATTCATGACTTCTAGGAATAACATGATCCAATTCATATCATGTATGATTCAATACCAGCTTCAGATTGCATCATTCATTGTTTTGCCTGAAAAGAAAGTACTGTCCAAACCCAGTCATAGATTTGTTCATAGATCTTGTCAAAGATTTATTTTAGTCATTTCTGGTTTAAATTGAGATCCCTTCCCACTCACTTATCCTCCACCATTTCCAAGTCAAGGGTTGTATATACTGACCCAATAGCATATCTTGAAAACTAGAGCCAGTCAACAATTTTAAGCATAATTTTCATTCTCAAATTTGTCTTTGCAATTGTTTATGAAATTTACTAGCAGTTTATGACTGAAAATTGTAAATCCTGATTATTCTAAAAGACTGAAATGAGTTAAGACCTATTTTAATCTTCACTCAATTCTGTGCCTCTTATATAGTATGTAAGTAAAGAATAATTGACTCTGGGCCATTGAATTATTAGAAAAGTAATGCATGTGCAGTTTTTTTTTTCTAATAATTATGCTTATTCTATGGTTACCACATCTTAAGCCATTGTTCAGATGTTTTATGTCAAAACATTTGTCCAGTTTTTGTTCTCAAATGCTCTTGTGTATAGGACTAATTTCTTATTTCTCATACCAAGCCAATGATATGCAGACTAATGCAGTTATTACAGAGAGAGAGAGAGAGAGAGAGAGAGAGAGATTGATTGATTGTTTGATTGTTTGATTGATTGATTGATTGATTGATTGATTGACCGTGTGCGAATTACCTCGCTACTGAGAAATGTCATGTAGCTTTTCAGATGACTATTTTGTCGATAAAGTCAGTCCTGTCGATAAAGGCAGTGCTGAGCAGTTTCTGTGCACACGTATGTTTCCGTCTCTGTGTGGACACACACATAGTTTTGTTTTGCTATCTTAGTGAGGACATTCCATAGGCGTAATGGTTTTTATACTGTACAAACTGTACATTCTATCCCCCTACACTACCCCTACCCCTAAACCTACCCATCACAAAAAAAATTACATTTTACATTTTTAATAAAACATTGTTTAGTATGTTAAGATATTTTAAATATGAGGACTCATGAAATGTCCGCATATTTCACGTTGTAATACCAGTGTAATACCCATGTCATTATACAAATTTGTGTCCTCATAAATCACAAAAACAAGCACACACACACACACACACACACACACACACACACATTCTTTTGCCAGGGTAATTTATACCTTCTTGAATGATTTTTGTAAAGTGTGGCCAAGTAACATTACTCAACTGTGACTTATATAAATGTGTTATGTTATTCCTTTAAACAAACACAAATGCATATTTGGAACAAGGCCGGGTAGTCTTAAGCAAATGAAAATGAAATATATTCTGGCACTTTGGGATGAAAATGTATCACACCTTCAGTAAACAAAATTATTGGAATCATATTAATCTGATACAAAATTATTCCATTTGTAACTTTAAAAGCATACAAATTATACTGTCAGATTTTAATGGTCATAGTCATTCTGCTTGATTTACTGCATTATTTGCTGTTACTTATTTGCTTAAATTCTCGTAAAACTGATTCAGCACTCCGAGTGTGAATTCTCCCCTTCTAAATGTTGTCATCCATCATTCAAGGACATTTACTGGTGCATCACCAGAGCTCTTCCTCCAGGTGTCTCATTTTCAATCATTCAGGGACTTTGCATTGTTTGTGTTGCCAATCACTGTCCTTCCACAGCATGTCCCTCAAAGTGGCCTTTCTTTGGCATTGTTGGAGCAAAAGTGACTGATATGTTCAAGCCAAATAGTTGTTAGAAGGTGCACTGGATTTCAGTTCCTTCTGCGTTCACCTTCTGTCAGGCATTTTTCCTCATATCCCATCATGCACCAGGATGGTGGCATGTTATAGTGTTGTTCACCTGTGAGTAACAGCTGCTCAACAAAGTTCTTTTGCACTCGTTCCGAGTTATTTCCAGAAACGCAAGGCCTTTCGATTAGCTCGCTGGTCGTTCCCGACAAGCTTTTGAGAGCTGCTCTTTGGAAGTTTCTCTCTTTTTCTTGCTCGCTCTCATCTAGGTCCTCCATTCGCTCAGCACTCAAAGAAATATGAATATTTGATGCTGTTACATTTGCAGCAGTGTGAGCAGAGTCTGGGCTTGTTAAATTTTTGCTATGAGAATGTCTCTCTGTGTGGATAAGTCAGAGATGAGTTGAATACTCAGTCAAAGGTCTCTCCGTTTTCTGCTCACTCTCTTTCTCGCTGCTTTTTGATGGAATCTCCGCTCGAGCATAATGCGGCGGATGACGACTGCCGCTCACCGCATGACCAGCCACCCATTTCACCGTCCTCTGAATACCAGAAGCTAGCGGATTTGCAGTGAATGGGCAGAAAAATGAAAAGCAGAAAGATGGAGGACGTCAGATTTAACTTTTCATGTCTGTTTCAAAAGCGCTACCTCAAATGAAAGCACATCTATTATTGGTTTGAGAGAACTTCTCGCAATTTACACAAGTCTTGTCAAGATTTAAATCAGGGGATGGTGAAGAGCTCGTATTAATTTAAAATTAAGAAATGGGCTCTGATAAAGGAAACACGATTAGGTAATTGTCCACACAAGGATGCTTAATTATGCTAGTCGCCATCTGTGGAGAATTAAAAAGTAAAGAATTTATAAAAGGTAGAGCTTTTTGAAAACTTTTTCACATTCACCCCCGGTTTCACAGACAAGGCTTAAGCCTATTCCCAGACTAAAATGCATGTTTGAGCTGTTTTACCTGAAATCAACTTGCAATGACATATCTTAAAATATGTCAGTGCCATTGTCTCAAGATGCACACCAGTAATGTTTTTTTTTTTTCTTTTTTTTTCTCTAAGGCATGTTTAGAAAAGCTACTTAAATGTCCTAATTGAACTAAGGCCTAATCCTGGCTTAAAGGGTTAGTTTACCCAAAAATGAAATTTCTGTCTTTAAGTACTCACCCTCATGTCGTCACAAACCCGTGAGACCTTTGATTGTATTTGGAACACAAATTAAGATATTTTTGATGAAATCCAAGGATATCTGATCCAGACATAGGCAGCAACGACATTAAACCTTTTGAGGTTGTTGCAGAGCTTCAGTGTTTATGTCTGAACGTGGACTCAGTATTGGCCAGCTCCTGCGTCAGCATCACATGCATGCGTCGTGCTGCTCACATGACCAGAGCCGGCCAAAAATGAGCCACCGTTCGGACGTAAACACTGAAGCTCTTCAACAAAAACAGCGTAGTCATAGTATGACAGGGGACAGACGAATTTGTTGAATAAAGTCGTTATTTTTGTTTTTGCGCACAAAAAGTATTCTCGTCGCTTCATAATATTAAGGTTAAACCACTGTAGACACGTCAACAGTTTTAACAATGTCTTTAGTACCTTTCTGGACCTCAAAAGGTGCAATGTCGTTGCTGCCTATGTGTGGATCAGATACCCTTGGATTTAATCAAAAATATCTTAATTTGTGTTCCGAAATAAAGGTCTTACGGTTTTGTGACGACATGAGGGTGAGTAATTAATGACAGAAATATCATTTTTGGGTGAACTAACCATTTAATCTAAGCTCTGTCTGTGAAACTGGGCCGTAGCCATTAGCCATTGGCATAATATACTAGATACAAATATATAATGCATTATAATGTAGGGTTGTCAATCAATTGTCAATCAAAATTCAATATATTTTTTTTAATATGCAATTGTATGTTAAAATGATTATAAGACATTCATTAAAAAACCTCAAACCCTAACAGTGAAACCAGTTTATAGTTTTGGCAAGAGTTCTTTGGTAAATTTTTAAGTTGTTTGGAGATTTCTTAGACCCCTGTAATCAAG
The DNA here is from genome assembly GCF_019924925.1 of Ctenopharyngodon idella. Lineage (NCBI taxonomy): Eukaryota > Metazoa > Chordata > Actinopteri > Cypriniformes > Xenocyprididae > Ctenopharyngodon > Ctenopharyngodon idella. Next base: position 14,312,678 of record NC_067228.1, read on the forward strand.
TATTCATTTCCCAACTCTATTTTTTTCTCAGTTCTTGTCACTCAAGGAGTCCTCATATGCAGGACCAGAACACAGAACAGTCTGTGTTTGTTTTAATAATTCAATAATACAATAATTCAGCCTGAGTGTGTGCTGATCTCCCTTCTGTTTCGAGAATATTCCTGCCTGAAGCTCACAGTACCACAGGGTGGACAAATGCTCATAGCCCAGCTGTAAAAGGAAACTAACATTGGATGCCTGTCCACAGCAATCAGTAAAACACACACACACATACAGAGATAAACCACAAAGACACATAACCATGCATGCCTCACCTACCTTAGGGCCACAATCCATATTGATATGAAACCTGGGTTGAGTTTTGAATTATCATAATGTGTAATCTTACACTATGGTGACTGGAGTTTAAAATCTGTCGTACTATATACATGTCAACACATTGCATTTATAATCTTTGTCTGCATTTTGAAGAAAATCTGTTTGTATGAATTACAAGCTGAAGAATTGCCAATGCAAAGTGCACTTTCTTCACAAAAAATATCATCCATTAATACAGCGTTCAGTTCCTGTCTGCCTTAAACTGACTGCTGTATTGAAATTGAATAACTGGATCTAAATGAGATATTTCTACGCAATCACAATCTCTCCAAAAGAATAAATGTTCCTCTTGAAATCTCTTTACAGTGTTCTCCAGACGCATAGATGTATTTCTTGATGTTCACTGTCCACAAAGTCCTCAATTCATTAGTCCTCATTGCAAGTAACGTGCCCACCCAGCATGCTGCTATCAGAGCAACGCCAGTGCTGCTAATAAGATCGTTTGCATATGAGACCGGAGGAGCTTTGGAGAAGAGGGTCACACTAATGAAGTCCGATCTCATTAAAAGATACAGAGCAAATGTTTGTGTGGGTGTTTCGCTGTGCACGCCACGAGAAAAACAAGAGACAGGAAAGAGGTCTGGAGCTTCTGTTAACCTGAGAGAAAGACTAGAATAGATTAAACAGCAAAGACACTGTCCTGGACTTTCATCAGTATACAATGAATGTGATGATACACTTCTTAACGCACATTCTGTAGGCATACAGGTGAACATACTACATCTGCCATTTGTGGATGCTGTATCATGAATACTAAGTATTGACATTCTGGTTTTTGCATATTAGTAGAGAAGTATGCATATCTGAATGCAGGGCCAAAGACATTTATATAAAGCTGCTGTTCCTTTACACACACACACACTCATGTTGGGATTTCATGTTTTATAGGTACTTTTAGTAGACATAAGGATTTTTATACTGTACAAACTGTATATTCTATCCCCCTACACTAACCCTACCCATCACAGAAAACTGTATGCATTTTTACATTTTCAAAAACTTAATTTCGTATGATTTATAAGCTGTTTTCCTCATGGGGACAAAAAAAATGTCCCCACAAGGTCAAAAATGACTGGTAATACTATCCTTGTGGGGACATTTGGTCCCCATAATGTAGAGAATACCAGGTACAAACACTCAAACAAGTGGAGGTCCTGTAATTCAACAGGTAGATTAGGTTCAATTTAAAGGAAAATCTCTCTCATATTATTACTGTAATATCTATACCATGTGTTACCTGCTCTGATGTGAATCGTAAAATAAAATGCAACACTCAAATGGAAAGAAAGCTGAACCAAACCTTACCACGCATACACAGATGTTATTATTTGAATTGTTGTTCTGGAGTTCTGACTGAAACCCTCCTCTATTATTCAGATGCATTCTGCTTTCAATTTTCCGCTTGATAAAATCAACCACAGTGATGCTAAATACATTTGTAGTGCAAATACAACCATTGAATATTGGTCCTCATACCTGCCTCTCTTAAAGAGGATGAAAAATACAGTCAAGGGATAAATTTGAGCTTTTCCATTTCAAATCTGCCTTTGGAACTATGTTTCCTGTGACCAGAATACCAACAGATGCTGGAAGGGAAACTTTACATTTTGGCTCAATAAAGGAGGAAAACAGAAAGAGAGGCTGGGAGAGTAAGTGTGTGAGACAGAGAGAAAAAAAGTGAGAGAGACGTTATGACATCTTCAGACCTAATACACATGATTGAAAAGGGAAATCTCCTTAAAAAAAAAAAAAAAAAGTAAAGAAAAGAAAAGAAAAAAAGGCCTAACGTAGAGATCAAATAAATTATGAATTAATTACAAGGATATTTAAAAATTGATGTTTCACAATCTAAATTCTGATGGATAGCCAAAGCTGTAAAATAATGTACACAGACCTGTAACTATGTATAAATTTCATTCTATATTATAATGCTTATATTGTTTGGTTATTATTATTTTGAAAAACATTTAGGGTTAGGCAATCCATTACATGTTATACCAAAGTTCCAATTGGTAAAATAACTCTATTTCACAGCCTTTCTGGCTTATTGTTTTAATAAACCATGATTGTGTCACGTGTATGTTCTGTTTACTTCAGTTCTGTCAAGTCTGCACCTGTCCTCGTTAGTCCCTGATTCGTTAATCTTCCTCCACCTGTTACTGTTTAGTTCCCTCATTTACCCTTGTATTTATACTGCCTGTTCTGTTCAGTCCTTGTCAGTCATTGTTGGTGTAACGGGTGATGTTGTTTATGTAACCTGTTTCATAATGTGTATCACCAGTAAACGCTTTTGCTATCGTATCCCAGTGTTCATCATCTTCCTTGGTAATTTAATTCACCTAAGTGATGACTGGAATGTTCTGAATGATAACTAAATATAACCTCAATTTATTTGTTGCAGGCATGTGTAACTGAAATCTACAGAAGGCCACAAATAGAAAGCTAAAACATTGAATGTGTAATGTAATATTTGTCAGAGTCACTAAATGCATGAACTTGAAGCATGCACAGACACATGTGATATGTATGCTGGTATATAGCCATTAACCTTTGACCTCTGTCTTATGAGCCACTATAAAATAAATGCCACTGTAGCATGTGTCTTGGATCTTTCCATCGTCAGTGACAGCGGCTGTCACCACTTAACAACTTCCCCTCTCTTCTCCCTCTCACACACTCACACCTTTCTATCCTTCACATGTCAACACCGTGACACAGGATCCTAATTGGACGCTGAAGTAGTGCGGCCATTTGTGCTTACAGTGACACCAGATCACAGAGGCCAAACCGACAGCGGTACGAAAAAGTATTTGTAAAAGTATTTAACACACTTAAGCTTTGCTTTGAAATGTCATTGCATTAAATGACAAAATGTCAAATCAAGCCCCATTTATTTCAAGTACATTTACTGATACATTATTAAAAAAAAATTTGTTTCTGTTAATATTAATTCATGAATTTGACCTGACATGAACTAGCAATGAACAGTTGTATTTTTATTAACTAATGTTAATGAAGTAAGAATAAATTCTGTAACAAATGTATTGCTCATTGTTGGTTTATGTTAGTGCATGCAATAACTAACATTAACAAATATTAGGACCTTATTGTAAAGTGTTACCAATTTATTTTAATTCTACTTTCTTACATTCAAATTCAAATAGCAAATCATATTTGCTACAGTACTTCAGATCAAATTCAAAAACTGAATGGGAATTTAAAAATACATTTTCAATTCAATTCTGAATACTGTACACTGTAAGAAGAATACTGTAAAATGTACGGTAACTTGCTGGCAGCAATTAGCAAGCAAGTTGCTGTGTTCTATTCCACAGTGTGCTTACTGCAAATGTAATCACAGTATCTATTTTGTTACTCTTTATTATTGTACAGTAATTTTACTGTAATAATAAACACAGTAACACAATAGTTACCATGATTATAATCACAGTAACTATTTTTACTGTGTTTATTACTTTTTACTGTGTTTTATTTTTACTGTGTTTATTATTCAATCAGCTTCCTAGTTCAGCAGTCAGGGCACTGATCAGGGAGTCAGCCATTTTAAGGGCTGTCTCGATCACAGAATCCTTCCAGTGCACTGAAATATTTGCTCGCTAAAAAGCGAGCAAATATTTCGCTTTCTACACATTCATCATTAAAGTCTGTCCTTCGATGTTTCCTCATCTTTGTGACTTTCCTAACCACGTATTGTAACAATTATATTATATTATATTTTATTATATTATAGTCACACAATGAGTGTGTGTTCAGGCAGACACAAGAAGACTCAGATTAATATAAATCCAATCAGGAGTTTAATAAATTCCCAAAAGGCAAGATAATACACAAAACAGGCAGAGTAACACACCTTAACATAATCGCGAGTAACACTGAACAGAAAATGAAGGCAAAGGCACAACTTAAGTAGTAAATACAAATGAGACTAATTAATCAAACACAGCTGAAACCATATGAACTAATGACAGTTACTATAGAAACAAATGAGAAGCAGGAAATTAAACAAAGAAAAACAGGAACTAATGAAATACATTCTAAAAGTCTGTGCATGACAAAATCAACTAAACATAATTGTGACAACTATATTATATTCCCCACAATGTAGATAGGCTACCTTGTGTCTGTGGCAGCATTCGAAAAATTGTTGAAGAAATACAAAAAATACTGTTAATGCGTGTACAATGGCATGTACGTATTATGCTTCCACGAGGTGGGAATTCACTTAAAAAGGCTAGCATCTATTCTATGTAGCTGTTGTAGTTTGCCCGGCAAAGAAGCTCAGAAAAACATGATGCTGTGAAAAATGTTGTGCTGTTTAAAATTCTTACCGGTTGCTGCATTTTCTTTCACTTCAGCCCGCTTCGATATTTGATTCATCATGCCATAGCTAGAAAAACAATGAGAAACGGCTAGCGCACTTTGCTAACACACATGCACATGCATATACATGGAGTTCCAGTTTACTTTTATCCAACAATGTTACTCCACCAAACTGATGACGTTATCAAATATTGACAGATAAATAAAATTTATCAAATTTATGTGAGTAAACAGTTATCTTTGTAATGATATGACTTATAGTGCTGCTCTCTGCATCTCTTTCCTGGCACACTCCTAAACACAGGTAATTTACATGAGGAAGCCTTGGTAAATTAACATAACATTGCAAAATATGAGCAAAGTTACCTTGCTGGAGTCAAATCCTAGAGAAAGTGTGGAATCTCCTCTGTTTCTGCTGCTGAAAATGTCCTGCTCAAAATTTCCTCATTGTGATTCACAGTAAAAAATATATTTACTATCGAATTTACCTGCCATTGAAATTTAACCATGATGCTTTGCAGATTTATAGCAACATGCTGTATACAGGTTCTACAGTAAGGACTTGTTCATTTTACAGTAATAATGCTGTGAAAACTACAGAAATTTGTTACAGTGTATAACATTGACTTACACTGTTCAAAATTAAGATTAAGGGCCCTATTTTAACGATCTATGCACATTGTCTAAAGCGCACGGCTCAGGTGCACTTAGGGCGTGTCCGAATCCACTTTTGCTAGTTTAACGATGGGAAAAATGAGTCTCTTAATGAGTAAAGGGTGTGTTTTGGGCATAACATGCAATAAACCAATCAGAATCCATATCCCATTCCCTTTAAAAGCAAAATAGCCCCCAAAATAGCAACGCGCCAACAATGCGCCTGAACACACCTCGTTTTCAGACCAGCACGCCCATGGGCACACAAATGGGCGCAAATGCATTTGCTATTTTAAACAACGTGGCACAGGATGTGAAATTGATAACTGCTTCAGGCTGAAACTAGCGGAAAACACTTGCATCGCGCCTGGCGCCGCATTGCGCCTGGTGTATGATAGGTCCCCAAAAGTATTAAGTGTATTAAGTGTACTTTTTGAGCCACTGTTTTTCAGGATTTAAGTATCCTCTATTAGTCAACCTAGTTCAACCAAATAACAACAAAGAAGGTCTCAAGTCAGTGTGTCAGGGACCTGAAGTCATCACAGCAGACCAGACCCTGCACAAATAACCCATCATATCTCAGTGTCACCCTCAGAGTGCTCATGTCCATACGGACCTATGAGAGGAAACTCCATCACAGCCCTATAAAGGAGGAGATGGAAACCTCCATATTTTTTTGCATCAAAAGATGAGAGTACACTGGGTCCTATCACACACACACACACACATGCACACACACATACATTCACACTCTTGCACTTTCTGAAAATTCCTCTTATCAGTTGCTCGGCCCATCAAAGTGAGTGGACTGCTATGAGTGGACTCTGCGTTGACAGTTCTTATTAGTTGGGCAACAAATGTAGGGCTGACAAATGTTTTTGAGTTTCTCTGCTATCGCTCTTTGGACAGCTGCCGGGGACGAGTGGATGCTGGAATAGAGAGAACCTGTATGATTGCTCTATTTTCAGTGCACTTTGCTATCCAGAGTTTTCACTGCCTGCCTATTTTGACTGACTGCTGGTTTTGCACCACTTACTATTCATTCATTCTGTTTTCATCTGATTAACTGCTTTACAAATTAACAGGCTGGCAAGTTTCACACTATTGTCTCTTATCAGAACTGAATACTTACTGAATAGTCTTTCCGAGCATGTGTGCATGAGACTTGTAATACAGCAGACACAATGTATGCTTGAATACCCAGCTGTTAGCCATTAATCTTCTAAGTGTGATATGCAGGTTATTGTGGTCCCTTTCTTCTAACGAGCAGGTGTTTGTGTACAAAAAACAGGTAAAAATAACCTGTACGGGGGAGCAAGGTTCAGTAAGGGCTTAAATTATGTGCTTGTTCATATCTGAAAAGTTATATTCAAGTCAAAGTTTGTATTTATGGCTATGATTGGTGT